>NC_066847.1:4614843-5234009 GCF_001640805.2 Lates calcarifer | reverse complement strand
AATTATATTAATAAGTATACCCACAGTGTCTCAGACTACAGCTGGATAAGGCAGACAACAAATAATGTATGTAAATTTTGAATTAGGCTGACACAGTAAGTTCTCAGCTGTGATAGGAGAATAATCTAGTTCAGTTAAACTACCAATACTTTAATGTAATAATAGTCAATATTAAATGAGAGTCCTGCATAAAAATCCTACTTCAGTAAAAGTACTGGTTCGGTCCCTTTTAACTTTTGTCAGTAATTATTGTGATGGTTTGCAATACATGGCTTTGTTACTTTTACCTTGAAATGACAAATCAGCCATGACCTCTTCCCAGGTCATGTTCCTCTAGTTCATGTAACTTCTTACTCCAGACAGATACATTTGAGAAGACACAGAAAATAACTCCAGTGTGTGAGCCAGTGACTCGCCTGGTTTTGTTGCCATGTGTTCGATGGACGTGGCCTTGATTTGCAGAATCTAGCATTTCCCTCTGACTAATCCTATAATCTTTTCAACATGAGTACACACATTAACTATTTTTCTAGTTTACTGTCTTTTCCTTCAGTGAATGCAGGTATTTGTAGTGAAACACAGTAGAATCCTTCACTGTACCCAGCATTAAGCCAATGGCTTTAATTGTGTACAAATCTAATTTGATTCTTGAGCTTGTTCAGTCCCATCTGATAAGTCCAGTCCACACACTGGTTTCTTTGTGGACTTTGTCTTTTATTTTTCCATCTTTTGACAGTTGGAATTTCAATACTCTGTGTGCTTTTATTTTTTGATGGTTTAAACAGTTGCAGCTTTACATTAATGTTTGTTGTCTCTGATTTTTTCCACAGGACTCAACCTCAGCCAGCAGATCAGAGAGAGAAGAGACAGACATGAGGATTTACAGGTCAGTGTTTATGTCTTTTCAGTCTGCCTCTGTCATTATCTCTGCTGCATTTTGACCATTTAAAACCTGTTGTCTGGAACAAATATCACTAAATTAAAGTTAACTATTAATCAGTTTCTATTGTAGCTGCAAAAATACAAAACCTTTTAATCTGGCTTTATTCCCCAGTTTGTATAAAATAGATTAATTTAGGACAATTTGTCATTTAATCTACATTTGCCCTTTTGTTCAAGTCAATTTAATGTAAAATGCTTCCAATAACAATCATTTAATCTTGTCAATTAAAAAAAAGGTTAATTTTCTTAATGACGCAAGTATTAATAATAAATTAATAAAATAATGTAAAACCTTTTAAATGTGTGTAACTGCAAAATAAAAGGTAGTGTGAAACATTGGGTAGGACTTTTATCTTATTTAGTACATGCCAAATTCTCAAATTCTTCCAGCATTCAGTATTCAGATAATATTTGGCATTTTTGCTTGATAAAATTAGTTTAGTTTTACAAATTATAATTCATGTGCAAATAAAGAAACTCAACTCAAAAGTTTAGTAAGACGCTTTTATTGATTTTTGTTCCAGACATTTAACAAACCACAGCAGAGATAATGACAGACGTTTGACCACTAGGGGGTGCTTTGTTTTATTCACTCATTCCTAATACGGTGTAATGTAGCTGTCCTCACGCTCACAGCTAGTCACTTTAGCTTAGCTTGTTTAGATATAAAGGACTGTGGCTCTCATTGGTGACTGGGAATCTTTAACATGTTAAAACAGTCATCTTTCCTCAAAGATAGAAGCTCCGCTTTTACCTCAAGATGTAGTTCTTGAGCCAAAGTTTTAAACTTCAGACACATTGGTTTCTTTGTGAGTTTAGTGTCTTTGTTTGCCATCTTTTGACAGTTTGAACTTCAATACCCAGAAACCCTCTCTGCTTGTAGTTTGTGGATTTAAAAGTTCCACATTTTTATTGTTTGATTTTCTCATCCACAGGATTCGATCAACCAGCAAGTCTCTTTGGGATTTGCTGGTTGATTGAGTCCTGTGACGAAATATTGGCAAGTTTTAAATCATCAAACTATAAGCAGAGGGATTCTGGGGATTGAAGTTCAAACTGCCGAAAGATTGAAAAGTAAACGACACTAAATTCTTAAAAAAAGAAAAATCTGTGTCTTAAGTTTAAAACTTTGGTTCAAGAATTATTTCTTAAGGTAAAAGCTGAGCTTCCATCTTTGTGAGGAAAATCATGATTGTTTTAACATGTTAAAGATTCAGTCACCAATGAGAGCCACAGTCCTTTATATCTATACAAGCTAAGCTAACAGAACTAGTTGTCGGCTTGAGGAACGCTACATTACACTGTCTTAGAAATGAGTGAATAAAACAAAGTGCCTCCTAGTGGAGGGGGGGAGGGGGAGGGGGGAGGTGGGTGAGGGGGGGAGGGGGAGGGGGGAGGGTGGGGAGGTGGGTGAGGGGTGGAGAGACAGTGTCCCCCTCTAATTAATGTCATCACTCTGTTGTTTTCTTTCCTCCACTTCAGGTCCAGAACTTCACCTGCTGCTCTCGCCGCCGCCGCCTCCTCCTCCTCCTCCTCCTCCTCCTGCAGAGACAGAACACATGTTAATCACTGAACCTGATCAATAAAGCTACTGCTCCAGTTCTAAACTGTCCTTATCTCCTTTTAGAACAAATCTGAATCATTGTAATCCGTAATGTTTTAGTAGGAGTGCTGCTGCTACTATGTTCTATATTCAACAAAACTTTGTAATTAATTACTTTTCTAAACTATTTACATGTCTACAAATTATCACAGTTGTGACTATGAGTGTGTCCCTGTCTGAAGTTTAAAGACAGATCAAGGAACAAAATACTCCTGAAACTTTGAACTATTAAAATATAAATACAATTTTTAAATAAGTTCAATCGTCAAATTTTTCAAAGAAACAAAAACCCACATAATAGAAGTAATAATTACAGAAAAGTAGTTTTGTTGTAATTTAAGTTAAAATCCATTATTAAATTATTAGAATGAATTATTTTCAATTATAATTACTTTTCATTTACCTTGACAATGTCAATTGATAATTTACATGTTTTACATATAAAGTAAGACCTTAATTTCTCTAAGTCATTATGTGATTAGAGTTACAGTATATAATAATGTAATAGTAATTTGTATTAATAAAAACACTGGATTTTATTTTCTATTATAACCACATTGTGAGAAAAATGTATTCTTTTAACAAATAAATTAATTAAGAAATTTTGAAGGTAAAACCATTATTACATTAGTAGAAAATAATTTGGTTTTAACATAAATCTCTACAGAAATACTTTTACTGTAATTATTACTTCTGTCATAATGGGTTTTTGTTTCTCTGTAAAATTTGTAATTCTACTCATATTACAATAAGTAGTTTTCTTTATATAAAGTTTCAGGACTATTTTGTTCCCTGATCTGTTTTTAAACTTGAGACAGTTACACAACCATGGTCTCTACTGTGATAACTTGTAGACATGTAAATAGTTTAGAAAAGTAGTTAATTAAAAAGTTTTGCTGAATTTAGAACGTAGTAGTGGTAGCACTCCTACTAAAACATCACTGATCACAATCATTCAAATTTGTTCTAAAAAGGAATAAGGACAGTCTAGAAGTGGAAGAAGAAGAAATAAAAATATTTTCCTACCTTCACTGGATCCAGTGGTTTCTGGGAATTCACCTGAAAGAAAAACAAAAACAAAAAACATTTATTTAAAATCCAGAACACAAATTAACTAAAAATGACTACTTCTGACAATGCTTAACTGGTCATTATCTTTTCAATATTATACAGTCAGTCATTTTTAACCTTACATTTTGAAGAAATAAATACAATTTAAAGAACTGGAAGAATTTAAACATCAAAAAGAGAATACTATTACTATATGAACATTTCAAACAAATCGATTATTGAAAATTAATATATACAATGTAATATCTTACTGCGAATGTCTCTGGTGGACAGTAGATGTTTCTGAACTACTTGGAGGCCTCTGTGGTCTAGTCTCTGTTCTCTGGACTCATGGACCAAGTGGTGGTGCCTGGAGGAAATAAACAAATATGCAGAAGAAAATGATCAACTCACTATTACTTATTCCTCATCAACAATTTAACCCAACACCTTCATAAAAATTCTACACTATAGCTAAACCACAACATTATCAGTGTGTCTAAGGAAATGGCCACATCCTTAACTCTACTACCATTTTGAAAAATAAAAAAGATTTGAGGGTAAAAAAAAAAAACTGCAATAAAAAGCATTATATATTAACATTGAGTCATTTTATTTAACCATCATTAAGTCAATTTTATTTATATAGTGCCAATTCACAACAGAAGTTATCTCGAGGCACTGTACATATAGAGCAGGTCTAGACTGTACTCTCTATCATTAACGCTCACAATTCACAATTGCCCCTTCAATTACAGGGGTTTAGATCTTTAAATTCCAGTTAGTTTACATAATGTTCTTGATGTTTTTATAGGGAAAGAAAGGAACAAAACAATTATTGTTTTCCATGCACTAGCTGTTGAGGGGAAAATGTTTTTTTGATTATTACAGTCTGGGATATGCCCAATGATTAACATCAATACTGCTTCTGATGCATTATTATCATACACTGAGAACAAAAATGTCAGTGTCAAACAAACTGTAATGAAAATATTATATATTATTTTTGACTTTCACTGAGTGTGATTTTTCGAACCATCATCAGCCTTGATCATAACGACCAAATATTCAGTAATGTACAGAAGTTAAAATCTAGTTTGTTTACATGACAATCTTTTAATGAATAATTTTCCATACACTAAATGCCATGGGGAAATTTTTTCTTGGACACTAAAAATGTTGCCTAAGAAGCACTTGTTCTTGGCTCATGTGGACATGCAATTGCACACACTTGCATGTTGAGACACAAGTACACCCTACAAAGGCATTGACAATAAAAAGAAGCGAATTATGGCATTTGGGATTGGGGGGGGGGTGCTTGATGGTCTTGGCAGAAGTTAGTGTTTTAGTAGTTTCACATTCAAAATCTGTTTAATAAGGGCCTGCGGGCTGATAACCGAGCTGCTGCTAAAATTAGCGCACGTTGTTTCCAGATGCTCAGCTTGTTTTTAGGTTAGGATCCCTTCACTGTTCATCATTCAGGAGATTTTACTGGGAGCTGAATTATTCACTGAGGCCTCATTGAGTAAAGCAGTTTCATATTTAAAAAAAAAAAAAAAACCGCTTGCTCATCTTGTTTCTCTGATAACTGGAGATCCTGACATCTGATGACAAAAATCCTCATCTGGTTTAAGATTAGCATTACAAGAATATATAAAGTGACTGTGATGTGACTTTAAGAAGAAACATTATGAAAGTAGTCGGGTGAAAATGTTGTACAGAAATGTACGGAAAACACTTTATTGTACTTAAATGCTCATGTGACAGCTATCGACAGGAACAAATAACAAATAACTTTGGTGATTTAAATAATTTCAGGCAATATGCAGCTACAGCTCTGAAAAGGAAGCTGATGGAAGCCAAGAAAGTAGCAAGCTGATGCATTGGCAGCTCTCACGTCTGAGTTTTATATCACTGTCACCTGCTGTGACTTTAAGATTTTGGGTTCTGTGCTTTCTGTTCTGTCTCTCAGCACAGATGAGACACACTGCTGAGAACTAGTCTGAGGTGCGTTGTTGATGGAGCTTGGGATGTAAAGTTAGTGCATCTGTACACTACAGTGCAAAAAAACATGACTCGACATGACTACATTATTTTGGTGTGGGTGGAGAGCACGTGTTAATTATGACGTCATGATTAATCGTCTTAAATTGGCTTGATTCATCGACTTCAAAAAGTAATAAAAATGCCCATCCCTAGTATGCACAAATATACACACACTAATTTCTTGGTTTTAAAAGTGTTTAAGATTAGAGTTACATCTGATACTTTCTATGTCTTGCCTAAGTGCTAATGTCAGCACTCTCTGGTGGACAGCTGGTGTAATGCCATTTCTGAATTACCTGGTAAAAGTGGTCCTGGAGTCTGCGCTCTGTCTCCTCTGGTTTAGTCTCTGCACTCAGGGATAAAGTGGTGATACCTGGAAGAAATAAGAGAAATATACAAGAAAATTATGAATAGACTATTACCTATTCCTTGTCAACAGTTTAATCCAACATCAGCATTGTAATTAAACCACAACATTACAGAAAATGGTCACATCCTTAAAAGGCTGGGACCAACAATTAAAAGAAAATAAAAACAAACAAAACTTGCTCCACCTTAAATTTCCATCCTAATTTTCTGTGTATTATCTAGTCACCAAGGCAATCATATAAACTACTGTGAAGTCCATAATTATCACTTTCATTTTAATAAATATTTGAATACAGGATTTTAACTTGTAGCAGTATTTGTACACTGTGGTATTGTTACAACTACAGTTCTTCCACCACAGTCAGTTACATACAGAAACATAACTGACACATAAACAATACAACTGATAATTTGAAAGATATCTTGAAGGTATCTTCATTTATATCTTAGTCTTTTTATGTTTAGGATACCAAAGCATTCTTCTTCTTTACACACATTTAGTTAGTAATTTTCTCTGTATTTTTGTTGTTTTGTCTTACATTGTTAAATAAAAAAATATTTACAAAATGGAGACGCATGACAAAGAGATGCTAAATTGCCACGATGAAACAAAATGATGCAAAGCGACCGAAAAGACACAACATTATCACAAAATGCAAAACGACCAAAACGAAACACAAAACGATACCAACAAGATGCTAAACCGCCATCAAAAATATGCAAAATGACCAGGAACGGAAACAATCACGCACAAAAATGACCACAAAACGATACAAGACCGTATAAGAACAGAAAGCTGACTATTAAGAGACGCAAAACAATGCAAAACTAACACAAAGAGACAAAACATATCTGCAAATGCTCTGAATTACAAGGACACGAAAAGTGACTGCAAAGAGACACAAAAAAGCTACAGGGAGTTGGAAACAGACTACCATTATGTTATTATCCATCCACGTTAGGAACTCATATCTCATGTCAGGGATGCTTTAACCATTGAAACACAAACTCATGCAACAAAAACGACTAAAACATGCAAATACGACTAAAGAATATCATTAAAAGAGAATGTTGATGTTAATGCCAATGCTAACGCTAATGCCAATGCTAACGCTAATGCCAATGCTAACGCTAATGCTCGGTAATTAGTTAGCTCGTTAGCCTTACCTTCACGCTGCAGGTGTGTTCAGCGTCCTCGCTTGTATTCGACAAAAAACAGCTCCACCGTTTGTTTTAGCGTCCATACTTCTCAATATTGAACTTTCACACAGTCCTAAGAAACTGAGGCCAAGAGACGAAGACTTAAACATTGGTTTTACACTGTATTTTTGCTTGTTTGTCGGACTGTCTCTCACCATTCTGCTCTCGTCTCGTGTGGCGCGATTTACGACACATTCCAGCCAACAACGGCAGACAGACGCTGATTGGTCGGCTGAGTCGACTAGCCCTGATTGGTTAGCTGGTACGCCTACCAACCTCATCTGATTGGACGAAATAACTATTCTGCAGCGCTTGTTGGAAGGTTCTAACCAATGGGGAAGTTGCATATTGAAAAACAGTCAAGCTAGTGCCGGTGCTTTTCTGTCACTTACAAAGGTGAAATATATATACCTGTCCAAATCTACCAGAGAAACTAATGACATAGAGTGGGACTTTATATAATTCAGTGAACCCAGCCATCGACAAACATTAGATTGCGGTCATTCATTCTGTCACTTTCTTTCACATAATGCAAACGTAAATTTCAGCAAGATACTGTTAATTTTATAATAACATAGTAGCAGCCATGCTGCCAGTTATTTACTGTTCTTTGACAGTAGTATACAGTATATATAAATTGGTGTTGATCAAGCGGTATGAACATAAAATTGCACCCAAACACTTCAAATTATTCCAGTGACTCTTACTTCATTTATAAAAGGCTTAATTTATTACACAGGCACAGATAATGAAACAAAGTAGCAAATTACACATTATACACAACAAAGAACAAATAAGTATTTACACATTTTAAGAGCATGTTGTTGTAATTTCTTTTTACATAGCTAAGGAATAAACGGAGCATTATATCAAAAGAAAAGTTGCATAAAACATTTTTAAAAAGGCACCAGTAACCCTTTCAAACCCAGTTTTTCCTTTTTTTTGACACAGTAACATTATTGTTGTATCAAATGGTTTATCCTGCACTCGTTTTCGCTCTCTGTTTCACGTTATCAAACATCCTTCAATACACTGTATTTAAGAAAAGTGCCCAGTTTTCCTGATAATTACACACAACAAGGTTTAAAGTACAAAAATCCTTTAAAATAACAGTGATCTGGTCTGGAGAATTTCTGGATTTGTATTTAATAATTTGGTCAAAAATAAATGTGTAACTGCAATTCAAAAAAGCAATATCATGACTGATACTGATCAGATGAGAATGAGTGAGATGACAAAACAAAAAACAACAGCAGGTCAGAAATAAAGGAGTTCCAAACTAACATGGGTCGATAGGAACAGAATTAATCAGAGGCCAGAAATGACGCAATTCCAAGAATCAACACGGTCAAACTGTAAGATGATGACTGTGGAGAAAATAAAAATCGATTGGAGGAGTGGCGATAAAACACAAGAGTCTGTGGAAACCACACTGAGGGCTAATACTGCTCTGTTTTGTCTGCAACATAAAAGGCCAACATGACTTTTATACTCTGCACACTAACCTTGAAAACATCTTAAACAATGCCCTAATACAGAAGTGTGTGTGTCTGTGTGTGTGTTCTTTGTGATTCTACACATTTCACCCTGCGACATTTCTACTCCAGTATCCAACATGGACCTGTAACGCACCTCATTCCCATAATATCACATACATTTCCCCTCTTATTAAACTCTCTACTGACGCAGATAAAACAGGCTTGTGTGAGTGTGTGTGTGTGTGTGTTAGACATGTGTCCTGCAGGTTGTGTCTAAGAACTACTGGTGTTACTGATGGAATTACGTGTTTATTTGTGCCACTAAATGCTTTACAACATGTTTATACATAAAAGCCTTCCAAGCTGTTTGTCAAGTAACATGTGCATTACTGAAATCTGTACCTACTGTATATTAGTGCTTCAACAGAGATGTTTAGTAATGTTTGACACCCAGTTTCCTTTCAAAACCCATTAAGCACTACTTTCTAGATCATAGTGTGTGTATACTGCTATGGCTGTTATGACAATAATTATTGATAAATTTATCTCATTTATGCATCTTATCAAGATACTTGTGTCCATTAAATTAGCCCTTGAAAGCTTACTTACTTAAAAACAAGAAAAAAAGAAATGACATCAGAGATAATATCTTGACTGTTATCTAACTAATGATTATTTTCATCAACAGTTATTTTTCTGGTTTAACTGTTCATCTGGGAAAAATGGCCATTATAATTTTCCAGAGTTTAGTCCAACCAAAAGGCCAAAATAATGGTGCTAAACACAGAAAAACTATTGTCCAAAAAATATTATACAATATTGTTAATTTCTTTTAATGCTTTTACATTTATTTTACTGCTTAATAATGGTCAGAAATAACTTGATAAGATGAACTTTGCTTCAATATGAATCATTAATGTATTAAGAATTATAGTTACCTCATCTATATATTTCAGATGGCCCACAAAAAGAAAAAAAACACTCATCCTCATTCCTATTTCTGCAAGTAAAATATGCAATAAATATAGTAAAATTCTATAAATAGAAGACAATTATTATTTCAGTGGTAAATGTAAACAGTCTCCCATGGGACAAGAAGATAACAGAATATAAGGAGTGTTACTGGTCTTTTATACTACATAGGCACCAAAGTACTGCAACACCACAAGGCTCCCAGATTAATACAACCCCAAACTGTAACTAAATATACTTATTTTCTCACAATTTCTCTTAAATCCACAGGTAACTGTTATAAACCACAAGTGCTGGAAATTAGGCTTGACTGGAAATATGCAAATTCTTGTAAAATCAAGTTAAAGCCAATGATTTTTTTTTCTTTTTTTCAAGTGTAATTATATATGATAGATGTTCAGAATGGATCTTACAGTACATGATGAAAGAACAAGAGAAAATGGTGCCATTTGTTCTGAACATAAAAATTGCTGAAGACCTTCAGGGGGCATGAGGCCACTATGGCGCTGCCATGGAAACACACCGTCATAAAAATGGTACCTGTCTTTTAATCACCACCACACTGCAAGTTTTTTTTCTCCCTGTTGAGGGCAGATTGTGGGGTTCATAATAAGGTAGGCAATCAGAAAAAGAACCACACTGGCCTGCAAATCAATTCCAGTCAGTGCAGAGTGGAATCAATAGGTGGATATATAAAGAGCTGGCAATCCAATCTGCATTATATTATGAGTTGAATGAGGGTCATCTATACTGGTTTACACACAGAACAACCACACTAACCAAGCAGTCCAGTTACAAAGAATATTTTCAATAAATCCTTAATGAAGTAAAGGAGAGTCTTACTAGAATATGCAAAAAAGGATCATTAACTCAAAATATAATCCCTGCAAACTGTGACCTATACTGTTTCCAGTTTGAGATTTAAACGTGCATTTGTAGTGATCTACTGTAAACACTGTAAATGAAGTGCAGGTCTACATAATAAGGCACTTATGTGTCGTGTTATTACAGCATGCTTCCTTCAACCCAGAGCCTTTTTTAAAATGCACATTAGAGATCACTGACAATAAATTAAACAGATGTGTTTTCAGCCTCTCACATTCAAGATTAATGTCATCATCATCAGAAAAAGGCTTTATAAATATGACTGGGTCTTCAGCTTCTGAGTAAACACACGAGCGAATACTTCAGTTGTGTAACATTGTTAGAAAAACTCTTCAGCATTTAACATGATGAATCAAAACCTTTATCTCTGAATGATAAAACTATTGGTGTTGAACAAGCACTACTGTGAACTGTTAATAGTCATCTCAAACACACACTGCTGAGACAAACAGCTCAAACCTTTCCTTTGGAAAGTGAAATCAGCCATTTTGTGGCTGTCGGTGGAAAATACACCCTCACTGCTCCTTGCACTCGCAGGATGACGTGTGCGGCTGACTGGAGCTGCGGCAGGGTTTCCACAGTAGCGGGGCGCTGAAAATACCGATGATGCTCAGGTTGAGGATGAGGCTGACGACCAGCGCCCCGATGGTCCCCAGGAAGGAGGGCATCGCTCCGTGCGCCACGAGCCACGCCCGCCGCGACATCATGTCTGCTATCACGCCCTCCATCTGGAAGTGGGTCCCCACCACGGCGCTGACGTGGAAGAGCTGGTGGCTGTGGCCTGTGTGGAGGAAGACGAGGCAAGAGTCAACATGTGAGCTAAAATGAAATGTGCACACGGCTTAATCAACTAGTTAATCAACAGAAAATACATACTAGCAACTATTGTGATGGTAGACTAATAATTATTGTAAATTTTCAAGCACAAATGGCAAACATTACAGACAACAGACAAGTAGGACAGATTATTAGATCTTAAAAAAAGCAACAGTAGGAAAATTAAAATATCACTAACAAATTAATCCATAGTATTTTAACATTTGCATACAAACTATATATTTTTTTAAAATTTGGTTGATAATTAATTTAATTGTTAGTGTAATATTCCAGTGATCAAATTGGGTGTTTTGAAGACCACCTTGTTACTGAGGTTCAGAAACACAGATTCTTTTTAAGGGACGAATCAGTGAATAATGTGTGAAACAGATCTGTATATAAAATATTTAATCTGGGGGATAGACGCAAGTTTCAAAATTTTCAGTGAACCTGAGATGGTTCTTCATCAAACAGACTGTCATTTTGACATTTACTATTTTTTAACTATGGAAGCTTCTGTTATTGAGCTCACTCTTTTCTTTTGCACAATGCAGCTCTTCCTCTGCATTTAGAAGTGTGTGAACCTTTGTTCAGACGATGGTAGACAATGAAACTTACGTGAAATCTCACCAAAAATAAACAAAACAATACAATACCCAAAGAAACAGGCTGAAGGGTTTATGTAAGTTTACACGCTATGAAATCAAAAGCTTGTTTGATACAGGTGCTGCTGTTCTGTGTCAATTGTCCAGTGGCCAGCAGGGAGAACGTTCAAGAACAGGCAAAGACAAAAGACGGCAAAAATAAAAGTTCCAGCCCCATGTGGAGGGTGAAAGCTTACTAATTATACTCCTCTGTTAAAGTCATTTTTAATAGAACATGCTGTTCAGTAAACAAGTTGAACACTGCCAATGTTCTTTGTCAAACTTTTGACTGATCAAGTTACACTTGATCACACCTGGGAGCTGCCTAGTGAAAATGTGCTCGTCTACAGCTGCATTGCAGCAACTGCAGCTAAAATATGTATCTCCATTGTTGCTCTCTCACACAGATTCGCAGTCATTCTACCTATATTTCCTATATACTGGTGTCAGAATTTTAATTATTGCTCAGTGCATGCTGCTTTAAGCCAAACCAGTCATTTACAACCTATAGAAGCATCCATGAAGGACATACCAAAGTAGTCAAATCGCCCTGGGGCCAACCTCTCCGGGAGGTGGGCGGTAAACAGGAAACAGGTGAGGAAGGCAAAGAGGAGGTGGTAACAGTGACTGGACAAGGCATCAGTTGGGCTGCAGCTTCCCCCACAGCACAGAAGGACCTACACAAAGAAAAAGACAAAATTTAAGATATTCAGAAAACACTACTGATCAACAGATTTATCTTAAAGAACACAACAGAGATGGTAAAATACTGATTGAAAAATTCAAGATGGATATTACTTTTATCACCACTGACAAAAACTCCAATAAGTGACTTGTGTATTGCATAATCGCATCATAACAGTGATTAGGGGAATTAATTAACGACAGCAATACATTTGTATTAGATTAGGAAAGGAAATCAGCCTCTGAGTTAGAGAGCCAGAGGTATTAAAACCTGTCATTAATCAGCTCTGTGCTTTTACGTAATAACAATACAAACACAGAACCAATAAATCCTACGGCTTTTACTAAATTCATTGGTTGATGGAGGAAGTAAAGGTCTCAAATTCAATCAGAGAAGCAACCACCATGTGTACATATGGTTTTAATAACGTAGATACCAGTACAAACACTCACCCTGTAAAACAGAGGGACAGTGTCAAACATAAATGGGACGACAAATGCTCCAGTCCTTAGAGCTTTACTTCTCTGTGGGAACTGCAACTCCAAGAACCTGTGGAGACAAAGGACAGTAACTTTCTTAAGAGAGATATATAATCAACTGGGTTTTATAAATACATTTGCATCTATGCACAGCAAAAAATATACATACAGAGACATACAAAAATAATAGTTACTCTGAGATGAATCCCTCACCACCAGAAATGTGTTAATTCACTGGGTTTCAGTAATAGAGAGAGTATACTGGTACTGGTGATGTTGGCAGATGAGTAACAACAGTACAGACACACCAACTTAAGTTCAAGGTGATTTATTTGTATCAACATCATTAAAAATCCCGTCTTGGTCGGGCTTCACTTCTTACACTACATTAGTTAGTTTTTGTGTTTCAGCCTGCACTGTTGTTATGCAAGCTCAAGACCCTTTCACCTGAGTGTTGGACCTGTCAGTGGGTACAGGCAGAGCTGATTCTAAGTCCAACAGTGTATGCTTTGATTGTCATACAAGGCATACTGTCATTGACTGCTCACCGTCACTTAAGAAAACTACAACAGGACTTATCATTAGAGTATGTTATGGACTTCATTTGCAGTCAGTAACATAGTCCACAACGTCTCCTGTCACTGAGTGGTTGTAGTGGGTCACAGTGTCTTTAAGAGCTGCTGAGACTAAAGGAATTTAATTTGTCTGGGTTTCAGTGGAGGGTTTAAGTGTCACATGATGGTGTAAATGCTGTTCAGAGACTTTTCCATCCTGGCAAGAACAGTCTGCAAGAACAGGAGTCTGAGGGAAGCACTAAAACCTTGTATTTTCCTGGCATAAAGAAATCACATTACATAAACCTAATGCTACTTTCAGTCCTTTGAACCTGCAAGCCTCAAGTTAAAAGGGAGATTTATGTTGAACTTCCTTGAAAACATATATCAGTCCTCCTCACATGTGCATTTTATTATGCTATAAACTTAATTTCAAATTGTTAAAACAGATTTTTTTGCAAATAAATCTACACTCAGTAAGTCATAGAAAGTGAAAAAATGAATTGAAATTTTATCATTATAGGTTGCTCTGTGTATATTTATGAGCAAAAATTGCAATTTTATATAAAAAGTAAGAGAGTCTCATGATGTCCTGGAGCCACTGCATATTTACCTTAACTCCTGAAGTAAGATTCCCACAAATGCAAAACTTAAATATTGAATTTTTTTGTGCAGGCCTGGGGGAAGCACCTTCTTACCTGGAATAGCAGGACAGGCTGGTGCAGAACAATGTGTTTCCAACGGCGATGGGGACAAAATGCTGATGGAGGAAACTATTCACCCATGAGTCTGGCATGACATAGTATCCATAGCTGATGGCACAACCTGAAAACAAACACATAATAATATAAACATGTCAAGTGATTTGACCTGAGAGGTTAATGTCATTCTGTCTGTCCTGCCTTGAGCTGTAAGGAGAGGTCTTAGTTTAAGCTTTTAGCCTCCTACCCCTCATACACAAGCTTTTGTTTACGTTAGATATACAGGTATATTTAATATATGTGAATAAACGAGTGCTTGTGTATGGACAGATGACAAATTAAAGAAAAAAGAATTAAAAAAAAAAAAGGGTGAAACAGGTTGATAGTTCATAAGGCACAAGGTGCCACTAGATGGTTTGATGAGTATGAAAATGATGTGAATCATATGCTATGGGCTTCACAGTCACTGCATATGAATCATCTCTCTAGTAGAGTAGAAGCACAGGGTGGCCAACACCTTGCTAAGACGCTTTATTTTGGTTTTTCCTTTCATTTGTCACCTGTCTGTATATGTAAACATATTTGAGTGCATATATCTCTTATTATAATTGTAATGCATAAATACAATTTAAAAACTGAGAGCTGTTTTAAAACATTTGCAGAAAATGAAAGCAGGATGGTCTCCTGAGATCTAAGGGGAAAGTTTATATGCGCATAATAGGCATTTTAAAACACACCAAATTAAAATAAAATTATACTTTTTTTTGAGTATTTAAAGCCACAAAAGTTGCAGATTTTTAGTCTGGTGGTAGTGAGACAGTCCATAAGAAAAATGCTGTCTGACTCCTACAGTGTCTTTTCTTGTTCAACCACTGGGAGTCGCCAAAGTAGGAAAATTTAAAATTCAACACATTGAAGCATTTAAATTTCTAAGTCTTTAAGATAATTTAATATAAGCAGTATGCACAATTTTAAAGTTTGTTTTTAATTACAAGCAAGGGTCAGCCCACTTGAAAGCTTTTCTGTGTACTGGAACAATCTGAGGACTTGCATTCAGAAGAAGCACCGGTGTAGATGTTATCATCTCCCCTAAGGAGCAGCTGCTGGACTGTGTTTCAAAAGAATGCCCTCTTCAAAGCTCAGCCTCTGACTACAAAGTTTGTAATAATTTTTTGTCCTGCAGGGAGAAAACTCTCCTGTAGCTTTTAAACCTGAGACAGACTTTTGAACACTTTAAACTGGAAATCTAATAAATCTTGGCACTGGGAAGGTTTGTGATAGATTACGGATCAAACCACCAGGAGCCACTTCATTTTGAAGAGTTCAGGTTTGGTAATGTTTGTCTACAGGTGGGATCTTAAAACCACGATGTGGGAACCATAACCACTCCCATGATAGTATACACAATACACTATAATCTGAAATGCACACACACCTCTGTGAACATATACACGGATAGGTACAGCACTACATATGGTTTGGTTAACCTGAAGGTCAAGTGCTGAGAAAATAAATCTGTCATGCATGTACTGTATGTACTTGCCTGAACGCAGACAGACAGACAGTACGTGCTCCAGGAAAACAAGTTTTTTAAATGACCACTTGTGTCTCAAGCTCTGAAATCTTCTAAGACTGATGTGTTTTTTTTGTTCATCCTTTTTCAAAATGTCTTTGTAAAAGCTGGCACCCAGTGACAAGGAAATATTATTCATGGAAGAAATGCTTGTGAGGCCAAACAAACACTGTCTGGGGCACTGATAAGCCGTGAAACAAATCATTTTTCAGGAGGGAGGCAGGAAGGAGAGATATTATTACACATGGTCAGAGATGATATGGAAATCAGACATGCCGTGACCACATCCAGCTGACACTTACAGCAATGATAACGAGGCAAATAGATGCAACAGTGCTTTGAATGTTCTGCTATGTCATTTGCCAGACAAACATGTTACAAGAGGGTAAAAAAAATACAGATTTAATCTCTTGGCGTTCCTGCAAAATGTCAGGTAAACAATAAACCAGCTTGAATCTGACTCCAACCTGCTGCTTCTCAAATAGTTATATCAGATATTGCGCTATTAAGGTGCTTTCTGGTCAGTTGGCCTGTTAGTGCTGTTTTGTGTGAAACAAACTGCTTTACTTTGCTATAGTTTCAAACAAAAGTTCCTGTATAAGGAAGAGCTGAGTTTATTCTACATGTCATATTATAGGTGTTCTTTTCTTTTCTTTTCTCTTTTCTTTCTTTTCTCAACACCAGTCGTTTTAGGAGCTCAGACAATGCCTCATTCACCTCTCGGAGTTCAAGATGTGAGATGAAGTCTTACCCAGGCTGTAGAGGCTGAGCGCTCCGTAGTCAAAGAAGTAGCAGATGTGGCGGGACTCTGGAGACATGGTGCTGAAGGTGTGTGCGCAGCTGGAGGTGAAGGGGTAAATGCAGATGAGCAGCATGTACACCAGCAGGGGCCAGGTGTAGCTGTCAGTCAGGAAGTTCAGGGTGGAGCAGAGGACGAAGAAACGCCACAGGAAATACCTGGGACACAAAAACGTCTTTGTCTTATTCCTTTAAAATAATCAATTCAAGCTCAAACCTGCTTCTCTCTCACTCCTACTGTCCCACGCTCTTCAAGGCTGTTGTACTTGGACTTTTCTAACATCCTGGACTTGTCTCATGTGTATTTTGATTCAGGATTATCTAATTTTGGGGGGATCCTGCCTCAACTTTTTCCCACCTATCTAAAAGTAAGTTAAAAGTATGTTTTATCTACATGTTGGTTTTGTTCTCCAGCACTATGAAGAATTTACAGGATTACATCTCAGATACTTAACAAATATCCTTCTACTTCTACTGGTCCTTAGACAACCCCTTCATGTTTTTACAGCTGGAAAGATAACACTCATCTGTTTTGCTCTGAAATACCAAGATTTTTTCCTCCATTTCTTCTGATAAGGAAAAAGATGATGACCAGTGGTTGAATGTGTCCTATGTATGAGTAACCATACATGTAGCCAAAATTTAATATGAAATAGTTTGTGAATAGAAGACACATCAAATGACCATGTGATTGAGATAAATGAATGCTTTGGCTCAGATTTATAGAACATTTTAATGACGTTTTTGCACACACCATGTTGGCAAGAAGTGGGTCCAGATGTTGATGGTCTCGTTGTTCATCTGGAAGCTGCTGAGGACACAGTCCAGCGCTGAGCTCCGAGGGTGACGGTATCCAGAGATGATGCTGTCCTCCCTGAACACCTGAGGACCAACCACACAGTCCAGGTGAACAATGACTCTGTGCAAAGCTATGTTGATCCCTGTGGGGAGAAATTCAGCCCCCACCTGCTTCCCAAGAAAGATCAGGAGCTCACAAAGAGCATGCAGAACCATACCATCATTATTTATCACCTCTCACCATTGTGAACAAAAGAAACAAATTCCATTTCTTCATTTCTTCAGAGTAACTATAGCCCTGCCAACACTGGGACATGTGAGGCCAACATCAAGATCAATATTTGTGCATTAAACCCCTAAAATTTTACAGTTTTCAGTTGAAAAACAAACTTGTCAGTGTTTTAGTGGATAAATAATTTAACTGCATTTTGACCTGATATGTCTTATGGGTATTTATTGTTTAATTTGAATTATAAGAAGTTAGAACAAACCACAAGAGGCAAAACTTTGCAACATTTTACGAGTGAAAATCTGAGTTTAAAAAGTTTTTTAAATTTTTTTTTTATTGTGAAGCACATCTTTATCAAAAGATTTTGAGATCTGAGATCCACAGCTTCCGTTCTTTTCAGTCCATCTTACTCATTCTCATACACCGACATATACAGTGTGTGGAGGAAGAGTAGAGAACAGTTTTCCTTGGGCCATAAAGCCTCAGGTTGGATGTGCAAAGGAGGACGTGAAGATAAACAAAGATGACAACAACAGTGTAAATATTTCCCCAAGCTGGAGAGATCCGAAGTCAACTCGCCAGTTCAAACAGAGTATACCAGAGCATTTCAATCACTGAAGTTATTCCTCAAAAACATTTTCAAGTTAATGGGATCTGTCAGCGTGTGTTAAACATGAAAGTGATTAAGCTGAGATCTACTGTTAAAAGTCGAATTTCTACAGGTATGGCATGCAAAGTATCTGTCTAAAATAAATATCTGTGTTCCCAGTTTATCACTGACTGGTGCATCAAATGTGTTATTCTAAACTATATTGACCTTAGATAAGCTTTTACATTTGCTTAATGGTGCAGTTGGTCTCTAGTGCTCAGGAACTGATGTATCTCTGACAGACAAAAGACAAAAAACTAATCTACAGAAACTCAAATCTTCAAACTCTACGGAGGGACAATCAAGAACACATATTTTTAGTGCTTGACACTGAAAGTGTCCAGTGGAAATATGATGTAAACCTGCTACGTTAACCACTTAGCACCTAAGATAAGGTCTCTACAGCAGAGTGGATGCCTGCCAACACCAAGGCTTGAACTGCAGGGCTCTCCTGCCTGTCAGCTACCACATACCTTTCCTACTGAGGTGTGAATGTTAAAAATGATAAGGCTTGTCTGTTATGCACGTATATATAAGGTGCGATCAGAGAGTTCAGAGATACAGCAGCTGTCAGCAATAACTTTCGTGGGCAGCTGATCTTATAGAGAAGGCCTTATTACCTTGGGGACCTGGTGGATGTCAAAGAGCTGAGGAAGCTTGATGCTGAGCATGTCTGTGGGCAGTCTGATGGCACCCCTCCCTCTCTGACAAACCTCCCTGAGCCTGGCACGTCCCCCACGACAGAGGACTAACCAGACAGGGTAGTCAAACACTGGGATCCGGGGCCCTTGTCCCTGACTGTCAGGCTCCCATCGCAAGCAGCGTCCCCAGCCCTGGCTCCAGCCACCTCCGACGCCGCTAGCGGCCCCGATGCCCCGCCACACTGGAAACACTGCAAGGACACACAGCAAAAACTCACAGTCAGTCATAAAACAGTGGAAAATGCAAGTTAGCACATTTAAAAGTCTTGTCTTGTTCAACAAATTGTGGAATTTTTACTTATTTCTTCTTATTGTGAAGCAATAACACTTAACACACATAACCTTATATGTATGAAAATAATAACGGTTTTTGATGTGGTGTCAGTTAAACTGCTGGCAACAAAAAAGATGAGACAGTTATCAGCACAAACTAACATGTCATACATGCTTTGTATTTTTACATGCTATGCAAGGAATTTTGTCTATCGCAGGTTCAAGTGATGTGACAGCAAAGTAAATAAATACTTATGTAACTGGAGGACAATGTATCCAGTAATTCCTGCAATTCATCCTTTTTGTCCTCTGCTTTGTGATCTGGATTTACTGCATCTTTTAATTGTTTTACAGAGCATTTTGAATATTTCTAAATATTTTCAGTGTCATAATACAAAATCAGTGACTTTAAGTAATGACTAATTGTGCTAACACAGGTTATTTAAAGGAGGTGAGGAACCTTTTTTCTAGTACGCTCATAAGAAAAGTCTGCACTCTTATTTCCTTTCAGTCCTCATGACAATGAAGTGGACATCATCAGGCTTGCTTTGGTCTTCAATTTGACATACTCAAGTCAACAAAGGCCACTGACACAGCTGTAACATATTGGATTTCCACACACTGTTCTTCCGGGTTCATCTTTGGGATGATGATCACAGAGCAAATACAATATATCAACATTAAAAAGTTTATATGACAGAGTCCTCGAAAGTGATGTCTGCTGACTGGAGCTGACACTGAGAACAATCTCTTATTGTGGCAGCTCTTGAGATACATCCAGACATCAATTTGAAGAATGCCTGGCATTGTCACGCTGCAGTTGCCAGTGACAGAGCAAGCATGATAATAACACAACATGTTCATGAGGGCCAACATTACACACAGCATTCCCTCTCACTACAAAATGTTTTCAACTTTACAGACAAACTGTACCTTAACATAATTACTCACCAAGTCTGGACATGTGCAGCTGAACCAGTAGCAAACCAACAGTTCTTGTAGAACTTAATTCCTGTCAGTATTGTGCAACATTTTATTCTTATTTTGTTTGGTATTTATACAAGTTTAAATAAACAAAATATAAAAGAAATGCTTGATTTTCTAAAAATAATTTTTGTTATGTCCACACAACTCCACTCTTCCCTCTCTAATAAATATTCCCAGTGTGATAAAGCACTACAACCTAATGGAGACATCAGCATAATGGTCCATAATATCAACTGATTTTAGCTCATCGCAGATAATGGTAACAGCTAATCTGTTGGCCGATAGGTAACAGGAAAATGAAGTAGAGGAATTCCAAAGATACAGTATGAAGGAATGTTTGTTCATGTAAAATGACAGAATCCAAGCTGGACAAACTTTAATAGTTATGTATGGATCTCTTTATACTGCCCGATTCATTCTGTCAGCATATTAAAGTGCACAAACAATGTACTTGGAAGAATGTGGTGATTAAAGCTAAGATTTAAGGCTTGGAACAAGGGAAAATAGAAAAGAAATGCCATGGGTCATTTGGACACAGTGTGACCACAACATATTTTATCCACTGAAGAACGCTTCCATGTTTGTATGACTGTAAAATGACCTGCTCAGAACATACTGATAGCATCAGCCTCAAAATGTGCATTATAAAAATAACATAAACCCTTGATAAATTAAATTAGCTTAATAAGTTATATACTCATAAAAAGTCTTACAGTATAAAACTTTCTGTGAGGTCAGGCTCCACTCACACATACATCAACACACACATAGAAACTGTTCTGCCTTAATGTCATTAGCACACCATGACTATCAGCATGAAGTGTAGGGACATTTTTGATTTGCTGTAATTATATTTGTGACATGAACTAGGCCAAGGAAACATATACTTGGCTTTACGCAAGTGGATACTGCTGTTAATGTGACCTCAGATCACAGGGGCATGGATTTTTAAATTCAACCTGTTTACCCTATTCAGAATGTTTAAATGGAAAACCAAAACTGCCACTGGACCATAACCCTGACATTTTCATTGGCGCGCCTGTATCTCAGAGTTTGTGCTTCTCTCCCCAGACCCGACAGGATAAAACATTTCCTGGCGTCTCTCCTGTCATTACAGCTCATACCTTGAGGGGCTCCTCCCTGGCAGTGTGGGAACAACAAGAGGCGACCACCACTTACTCCAACCCAGCTGCAGGCCCTGGCCTGTTAACTGTGACAAAGTGAGCTTTGTGGAGACTAAAGCCTTGAGAGTACAGGGGCCAATGGATGACTGTTACACGCTGCACTGGATGGAAATGAGCCATCTCACACTCAGACACACACAAACACTCACACCATGAAGAACATGCACAAGCTCTCTGTACGCTAACATGCGTGCACATTGGTACAAATCCTGCTTTCATCACAGCTAGGAAACATAGCAGCACACCAATGACAACAACACACACAAGACCACAGTTTGTGTCAATGACAATGGCTACTAAAAGCCACTGGGTTCACTGCAGAGTGAAAAAAGCTCATTTGAATTCAGATCATTAGCATCATGTGGCCTCAATGATTTGAATAGTCAATTAGAGATTTGGATGTGTTTTTGCCAGTGTGTGACTGATTTGAATGTTACTTCTATGCATGCAAAATCTCCTCTCTGTTTCTCTCTCATTATATGAGATTATAACTGGCTGGAGAGAGATGACAGAGGGGGATTTTATGAAACCAGACAGCCAAATAAGGAGCCAAATAATTCAGGAATATTGTTGTCTCAATGTAATGTCCACATACTCTTTAGGATGTTGACTCTACTCAGCAATGACATCAGGAGACATTTATATAGTGTAGCTCCACAGAGCTTGGCGACTCAGGAAGTATGTCAGCGTGTACGGTCATGCTGTCCATGACAAAACATTGTGTGACAAACTTGTACATGCTCTGCATTTGAATGCAAACCCAACTCCCATACATGAACTTTAACTTCAAGATATAAACACAGCTTTCAGAGTCAGAAGCATGGGACCAAAGCCAAAACATCAGCACAACTTTGCTTATCCTTCGATAAACAAGAAGACAGCGAAGAAACTGATAAGCAAGAGCAGTCTTTTTACAGCTCTGAACCAGAGAACACAACTAAATTAGTGGAAAAAAAACACTCTAGTCTGATAACATGCTTTAAGATTTAACTCTCACAAGACAAAAACACACTGTATATGAAATAACAGACACCTTGGACTTTTCAAAAATAACTTCCCATGGATCCTCGAACCGATGATGTTACAGAGTTTACGTGTAGCTTCATATAATCATGATGCAAAGCCCCAAAACATACTCCTCTTCACCCCACCTTTTATGGAATAAGTGAGTCACTTCTTCTCCTGAGACCAGGAGGAAGACTATGCAGAGTTAGGCCTGACACCCACTGAAGCTACAGACGCATAAGACTGGGTTAAAAATCTAATGTTGAAGATTTGCTGTCCCTTTGCAGAGCCTCTATAACTTGGCTCAGACAAGGGCTTTTTGTCTATGCGGTTTATTAAATCTTGCAAGCATCCTCCCTCAAAAGATAACATCCACCATTAGAAGCTGACTGTGGTTTCCTGGAGATTTTGACAAGAATTATGTGGCTCCTTCTGTCCTAGCTGAGGAAGCCTTGGTGAGGTGATAGAGGAGGTGTTTTGAGGCATTTATTTATAGAAATTATTAAAGAACTGTTTGCGCTGGGCATGTAACTCGCTGTAATATCTTTGCAAAAATGGTCAGACCACAGTGTCTTCATTAAACATGATTTCAGCTTCATTTTTAACACCACAGACATTGTTGATTCTTCAAACTACTCTAACCTCTCTATGACACCGTGGCTTTACCAAACAGCTTGTCAGCTTCAAAACAAGATAAGAAACAGAAACTGAAAATGTCCATCCCCAAAACACATTAAACAATAACTAAAGACGCAGTCTGAAGAGACAGTAGGGTGCAGTCAGAAGGTACTGACAGACTTTTTGTTGTGTTGGCTCCAGTTTGTTTGTTATTATTGTTCTAAAATTGGTGGGCCATGCATAAAAAGCGCTATATGTCCCATAATACTAGACCAATATGAACTGAGGATCACTCTTAAAGGAAAAGTACACTAAGTATGAAAACAGATTATTGTCATTTTTAGACAATTTTTAACAAATGAGATAAACTGTGTTAATTAGAAAACTTTAGAGGTGTTGGTAGATGAATTCTGTAATCTTTTCCCTTTTTTTCCAGTATGGATGTACTATAGGAACTGGATGCTGGACTCAAACAGGCACTAAATAACTTAGACGAAAACTGTTCGATAGGCGCATGAGCTAATAAAACTCTCTGGCTCCCACTGCACATACACATAGGTGTTTCTGCCACAGGACCATCAACTCCCACTTTCAGGGCCTCAGGTAATTCAATACCACTAATAACCACTGGGACAAATTGGCTACGATACTGAGCAGCGGCACCGTGTCCAGCTCACGTAATACATCCATGGATTCCAGTCTTGCTGAAAAGCTAAGTTAGCTGGCTGTGGGTGGTGGCTCCTTATTTAGCACACAGAGATGGGAGTGGTATATATTTTCTAATGGCAAGAACACAAATAAGTACTTCCCAAAATGTCAAACTTTTCTTTAAAAGGTGAAGGTCAACACTTCACTTTCATACTCATTGTTTTATTTAAAATGAAGTGAGGTAGAACAGAGGCAGAAAAATAATAATATAAATCATTGTCCTGATAGTCTCTGACTGCAGTGCAGCCACAAGTGCCATTTCTCATTTTCTTTGTGTGTACAGAGTGGTGCTCAAGGGTGTTTACACAGTAAACATGAGGAGGAATTCAAGTCTAATGACATTCATGATATTTAATCTACTCATATGATCAACAGGGACCACAAAGTCATGTGCACCTCGCTTTCACCTCCAGACTGCTGTTGTCACCTGTAAGCCCTGTGTCAATTCTGGATTTACTCAAGCAACACTTCCTTCCTGTTTTTGTTCTTCTCCTGGTCTCTGAAATTCTTTGCCCTCGCTTGTGATGTCGTCATGTGACCTTTCTCAATGGACGTCTTTATTGGCTCGAGGCTTGACAATAAGATGGCTATGCACTGAGCATGTTGCCCACACAGATGGGCACACATGCCCTGTACTCCGCTCATTCTTCTGCTTAAGCTATAGAACATTCCACTGTCCTGCTGAAACATGTTCAGCTCAGGAGAGAACAACTCAAAAAAACATAAACATCTAACTGGATGGTCCACCGCTGGTTGTTGCACTGAGAAAAATCTTATGTTCTGTATTTTTACAAGTATATTTTTGTGAATTCAAGAGTAATTTCATGGCGTGTTGTTATTACTCACTCAGCTTCAAACATCTAACTAAGCCCAAAAATTTTAATCTCAACAAAGAGCACATATGTTTGGGTTGTATTTTTCCTGTGACTGCATTCAAGTTGGTCAACGTAAAATTAATACCCAACCATTTTGATCAGATTAATTATTTCAAGTCATTTTATCAAGCAAAAATGCTGATCATCTGCATCTGCAGCCTCTCAGATGTCAAGATTTTATGGGGTGTGATTAATGATAATGATTATTTTCATTACCAATTAATTTTCCCATTATTTTCACAGTTGGAGAAGCTAAACATCTGGCCTGAAAGGGGGAGGAAGAAAAGTCAGAAACTACACAAAAATACTTGTTAAGGTTTTCTTTCATGGATAATTTTTGGAAAATCATATTTGAGATGCTGTAACCAGTGGATTTTTGGTATTCCACCTTAAAAATTTGTTTAACAATTAATAGGTTGTTCAAACTTTTCTGTTTTCTCAATTTCATATAAATATTACTTGAATATGTAGATTTTGGAGTTAAATTAAATTGTATTTGTTTTTAATTTGTCTCACAGAGCTGAAGGACTGTCACTTTGGGCATTTTTCACCACTTTCAGATATAGCTGACAAATTAAAATCCTTGCGTTTGCATCTTACATCCCCTCAAATGAAATATTTGACATTTTGTGAGGTAACCCTGTACAAAGGAACAAACTGAACACTGTCATTTGACTTGTTTTAGAACTTCCCTCTTTTTGCTTCAAGTCTGAGGCCATGCTGGAATGCTTTTCTTAAGGTGTTCCTCCTTGGCCACCCCTCTTCCTGGTAAGTGTCTACATTTCACATGAAAGCAACAGCTCAAGGTTATGTAACACCTCTCCTAAGTATTCTTACAAATGACAACGAAGAACCCCAAGAACCAAAAGGTCACCATCACTTCACCCACCAGATCAAGAAAGTCAACTGATATCTAAATATCTTAATTTTTTATTGTATTATTCAACCAAGAACAACACTTGGATCTCTGAACACTGACAGACAGTCCAGTCAAAGAGTCAGCATGCTCCTCTGGATAACATGTGACTGTCTGCACCCTTGGACAAATAAAGGGAACACAATGTCAAATAGAAACCAGTTTTAACTCATTGCTAATCAAGAATGAAGCTTAAACATGACACAAAAGACTCTTGTGAGACATGCAGTCTACACCCCTCCCCCCACTCCACAGCATATTTGTTATCCTTCATTCCTCTGCTACAGTACCTGCACATGAACATCAACATAGTTTATCCCTCTTCATACACAAGAATTTCCTGTTTTCCCTGTCCTCCTCCTATTACACTCAAAATTACACTTTTATGATCACTTGCAGTCAAAGAAATCAACAAAACCCAGCGGTTTGGTTATAAACGGACACTGGGTTGCAACTAATGATATTATTGTTATCAATTAATCTACTGGTTATTTCCTCAGTCACACAAATAATCTATAAAATGTAAGAAAATAGTGAAAAATGTCCAGGGTGGCATGTTAAAGCTCCTTGGCTTGTCTGAGCATCTCTCCAAAATGCAGAAACATTCAGTTTTTTGAGTATAAAACAGCAAATTCCCACACTGGAGATGCTGGATTTAAAAAAATCTTTAACTTGAAAATGACTATTAACGCTGCATCACAGTTACTAATTTATTTATGGTCAGCTGACAAATCAATTAACTAATCATTGCAAGTCTAAACTATTTTGCCTGATGTCTGTAATTTAAACTGGAACAATTAATCAATCGATTAGTTGTTCAGAAGAAAATTTGTTGCATTTCTAGTAGATAGTATACTGAATATTCTCTATTCGGGGATTTGGTGTCAGACTGTAGGTTGGAAAGATTCAAAGATGTTACATTAGGCTGTTGTGAATTCTAACGAGTATTTATTTCTATTTTCTGGCAATTTATCTAGAAAATAATCAAGAAAATCTAGAAAATAAGTGACAGATGAATCAATGATGACAATAATCATTACTGACTAGCTACAGTAATTTAAAAAAAAAGTGTCACTGCAATTGTGGAAGGAGGAGAAACATGAGAAACATGAGAAACAGAAACGCCACATTCCCTCACGCATGCTCTGTGTGAGCTGGGAATGAGTTTAATTCCATGTGGCGACTGCTTACAATACGGAAAAATCCAAACATCTCCATGCTGGAAAAAAAACAGTCCAAGCGTATTTTGCCTGGATATTTCTCCTGAGCAACCATTTAGGAAAACACTGCAGTCACATGCAGCTAATTCTCAGAATGACATGGGTTTTCTGTCTCAGTTCTTCAGACCCATGTGTGTTTCCTTCTTCCTCCCATTACCCACTAAACTTTCCATGAATTCCTACAACACCAGCTGAAAAACACAAGGTTTACAGCTGCAGCTCAAGACGAGGAGACACACAACAGCTTCTACCGAGCGGAGTCAAAGCTGCAAAACTTCACCTCAACAAAGAGGAGCGAGAAAGACATCTCCGCGTCTTTGTCGCGCGAATACTTCTACTTTGTCGACTTACCGCGACCCTCGGGCATGCGGAGGTTAGAGGATTCCTTTCCGTCTGTCTCCGGAAAGACGCTAAAAGCTTATTTTTGTGGTCTAACTACCAGGGCTGGGTGTCTTCTCTCTCTCTCTCTCTCTCTCTCCCGTCTCTGGTGTTTGTAATTGAGTGTCAGGTCTACAAACAGTCAGCCTCTTTTTCTGTTCTCCCGGGCGAGCCAATAAGAAGCGCTGCTCGGTGCTCACGTGGATCACTGGAAGCAACAACAACACGAGCCATGTGTTGTCCAACCCCTCTGTTCGCGCGCTGCTGGTAATATGATCGATATGTGACAACGATTAATCGACGAACCGAACCGGGGATTTAAACACGATATTTTTTGATTTTCTGGATTTTGTCATGTTTATTGGTTTAATATACAAAAAATAGCTATTCATGACAAATTCTCCCATGAACCCCTGCACAAGATGCCTTCAAACATGTTAAGGCATTTGATCATGGATGGATTTCCGAGTGACATTAATATTTGTTGTTTGAATGTCACAGAGCTCAGTTTAAAGACACAAAATAACCCAAAAAAAGAGATGCAAAAGGACAACACGAATGTTAAGAACGTGAATTAACAAAAAGAGACGAAAGCAACCAAGAAATACAAATAATTACAACAGACACGCAACCAGTCACACAATTAACAGACCTATAAAAAGATACAAAACTATAGAAAAAAGGTAAGATGACCACAAAGTGCTGCAAAATTACCAAAAAGATGCATGCACAACAACCACAAACAAGCACATAATAACCCATAAGAGACCAAAAAAAGAGGTAAAGACAAAAAGAGGTAAAATGACCACAAAGAGGCACAACCTTACCAGAAAAGAGACTAAAAAAGCACAAAATTAACAAACAGGGGCTAAAAAGCCCTAAAGATACCAAAAAAGGACGTAAAAAATGACCAACAAATGAAAAACCTAAAAGACACTAAATGACCAAACAAACTCAAAAACGCTGAGAGAGACTCAAAACAACCAAAACAAATAAATTAATACAAACAGCTACGAGTCATTTTGTATCTGCTTTAGACTTGGGGTCCTATAAAGAGGAGTAAGGGACATACGTTTTTCTAACCTGTTGAATCCGTGAATCTAACTTAAAAATACTTGTCTTTTAATACGATGCATGTTTGATATAAAGCTGGTTTGGCAGTTATTGTGACATACCCTGTGTTAACTGCTCCTGCTTCATCCTCCAGACCGTGGTTGGGGAGCACAGCTGAGAGTGTTTTCTGCTCCTGGGGCTGTTAGTTTGCTTGTCTCCTAAAGCTTCCAGGTTCACCCCCATTTAGTTTCTCAGCAGTTGGCAAACAAAACACAGGAACTTGGCCTGGCTCTTGTGGAGCTGCAGCGCTTACTTTAATGACAAACTGTGGCTTAAAACCCACACATTCACCGCATGTTTAACCGCTCGCCGACACCTGCCTGCTCCGGACGCTGCCACACATTTCGCTCTGTCTCGCTACGCACGCTCCCTACGCACCGATTTACGCCACGTTTATGACGCACTCTACTCGGGTCTATTCGGATCCACTCGGGGTTTAAACTGGCACTGCCCGACCTGATGCAGACTGAGTGTAATTCGGACCACGTGGAAGACTAGTCAGTCTGTCCACCACTTTGTTTCAGACTGAAATATTTTTACAGTCCTGCCCTGCAGAGAAACAGCGCAGTAACTTCAAGGTTTGATGCCCATGGGAACATTAAAACAGGCTGGGTAGTATGAGTATTGGGGGACCAAATCTGCAGGCCTGGTTCTGTGCAAGAAATGAACTCCAAAGTTTATCTGAGGCCAGTATGAGACTGCAGCTGTCTGACTTCACAATCAAGTGGACATGTTTCAAAGTTATAGTCTTTTTAATGTGAAATTCCCCCCTTTATGCTACTATTCTTCCATTACAGCTCAACAAGGAAACACTGTCTGTAGAAAAAGAATGTAATTTTCTGCACAGAAAAGAATTTGGAAGATGCTCACATGACTCCACTAACTTACACTGCTGAAGCCTCATAGTTTCAGATAAACTTTAAAATGCATTTTTGCACAGACTGAACTGTGGATTTTATTCACCCTTGCTTACCATAAAACTGGATTTGGAAGGGATCTCTTAATGAGTACCATGAAAAGGGGGATGAGAACAGCAACACCTGTTTTTAATGTTCCTCTAGGTACCCGATTATTGCTTTAAGATAAACTTTAATAAGGATGAAGTTGAGACAAGGGGGTTAAAGCTTTAAAGCTGATTAGCTAAACCGTGTAATAGAATTTGGGTTTTGTTCCAATACCATGTAACACCAGGGCCAGAATTACTGATATCAACACTGAAATCAATACTTTCTACTGTTAAAAGCAGCTAATCGTGTAAACAAGCGTAATATGTTGTGATTTATGAGGCAAATGCATTGTTAATAGCCTATCACATGAATGTTTAAGCACAAGACAGCTGTTAATGGTAAATAAAAACATTCAGTATGTGCACATGCAGCAGGGACGCAAATGTTTCAGCACTAAGAAAAGCATTCATGTGTCCAGAATGTCATCTAATCTGATTATGTTACTTAGACGACTTTGAATCTGTGGTATTCATACTTTAGTGATGAATAAGCCCGCTCCTAACAGATAAAAATTTCATGCCTTTTTGGATTTGAAATTACAGTTGGGAATGTAATTAGTTTTGTGGGTATTTAGTCATAAAACAAAGAACTGGACTAAGTGAAATTTTGAACTGATGGTGGCACTAGATGAAAAGTTTACAAAAAAGTTACTAGAATTAATTTAGAGGGAGGATGTGCATGTATGGGGGGGTCACCAAAGTCATAAGAATGAATGTCAGTGCAAAGAAACCAACACACAACAGAAAAAGTCAGGGAATCATCAAAGTCACCAGGACTCATTTTCTAGGCACTGTGAATGTCTGTGATATCACTGTCCCCACACTTGTGTGGCTGAAACATCTGCAAGGACTGACCTGCCTGTCTCATGACAGTGATGAGTTCAGTGTACCAGGAAGTGATGTCAGTCACCCACAATAGTTAAATTTAGGAAGTTACTCCACATCATTCTACAGAGCTGACGAAGTCCCTGAGGTTACAGGAAGTCCAGTTGCCTTTGACTTACTTCTATTATCACATGACTTTCACATGAACCTGTGGGGACGCTCCTTTGTCCAAACCAGAGCGGACATCCTGTTTTACTCTGCACAGGAGAAACATCCAGGTTTATGTCAACACAACTTTCTACCCCATCATATGTCTTCAAAGGTCCTGTTCAAGTTCATCCAAACCAAAAGTAGTTTGACGCAAAACATATTTTAGTGCCACACATTCAGTACAAGCCCTGACAACACCACTTCTCCAAACTATCTGCATGAGGTTCAGTGACCTCCACCCTTCCTCCTACTTCTTCACACAATTCCAGAGGGCAGAGGTGCTGGACCCTGCAGTTACAGTTGCAGTTTGCAAAAATAAGCTTTAAAAAAAGCTAATTGAAACACACAAATGACACACCCTAATAATTTCCTGACCAGATCCATCTGTATAACATATTAGTCTGGACTCTTAAAATAGCAGGCTGCATCCAATAGAAAATAATTTATTGTTCCAGTGGGAAAATTCCATGGACCTGACACCGCCTCTCTTTGTGTGACATCAGTTTAAAAAAAAAAAAAAAGTTAATTTTCTTGGTTTGTGCAAGACATAGTTCACAGGTTAAGTCATCCATGTGCTGGCTCTCTGTTGGTGTTGCAAAGTTTTAGTGATTATACTTGGAGCCAGAAAGAGCATTTTCTCATCCCTCCTCCCTCCTTGAGATCAACATGTTTGTGTTCTTACTGTCAAGATTTAGATACAAACACAGCTCCCATAATTCAAGAGAGGAGCAAACACCGTCTCTTATTAGGATTTTCAGTGATATGCTTTTAATTAATGATTTTATCACTTTAGCTTACTGAGTTTTATCTGAATTATCTTTATTCCAGTAGCACTCCAGCAGTCAGTATAAAAATATTCCTCTGCAAGTTCCTGCACTCGAATCTTTTACTAAAATAATAATAATATTTGATTTGCATCACTGATACATTTGCAGCATTTTAATGTCATGGTTGGACTACTTTATATACCAGAGGGTAGTTTAACTTAGAGCAGTGCATCATATTTTATGAGTTGCCTGTGAGGTGTGAAGGTAAAATCTCAATTTGTAAAAATAACTAGAAGCCTAACTCTAACTCTCAAAATGGAGGGGAGATAAAATGATCATTATTATTTTTCTCTCTGGATTCTAATGAAGTAAAGGAGAGGAGCAAAACATAGAGAAAGTAGAGAAAAATACTTTTTATCACTGTGCACAACTGAAATCACAACAAATAAAATAAAAGGAAGAAGAGTAAAGAGTAAAAAAGATTTTAAACGTTTCTGAAAAACAGAATACCAAGAAAAGTAAAAAGCAATTCTTATAATTATTATTATTATTATTATGTTTTTTATGTGGATGCAGACATAGACATGCGTAAACAAAGCCCGACGCAGGATGCTCCGCGCAAACACCGAAAACATGCGCACACAAATTGCGCCACAGCACATGAGAGGTCCAACACCCGTGTTTATCATCCAGAAGTAAGAGAACATGGAGGTAATGTTCCCAAGTATCTCGGAAGTATTTTTTGGCAAAGGCACATTCAGTTCTCATAAATGGGAGTGACTTACGAGTTAAAGCTCTGGGGGTCTCTTTACGGGAGGAAGGGGAGTGGGTTTACTGAAACATTAGACAGTTCCTAGAAAGAGAAACAGACGGTCACGGTCGGTGTGACTGCGCTGCTATGATGGAAAACTGCTGCCAAACTAACACCAAGTCACAGCAGGACAAACACAGAAACCTGGTCTGACCTTTCAGTTTTCAGAGTCCGATTGGATCATTGCAGACAGATGAAGCGGTTCCGGAGCGTGGAGAGGAAAAAAAGAGGATTTTTTCTCTCCCTGGGAGTAGAAAACTTATGATTCCATCCTCACTCCCCAGTCTGGCCTGTCCCTGTTGTACCATACACCCCCCTCTCTCTTCCTCTCCCTCTGCACATTCCTGCAGTAACCGAATAAAAACACTACTGGATCCTCCGATGTCGAAATCCCACCCTCGGGGCTGAGACTTTTTTCTATTGGATGCGGCAAAGAAAGAAAGCTTGTTTTCCACGATTGGGGAGACGAGGCAGAGAGGACAAGAGCTCCAGCATCATTAACATGAGAGCAAACATGGAAGGCATTAGTTCTGAACGAAACGCATTTACGCATTTTCTAAGAGATTTTACACAACAAAATGACTAATAAGGCGCACATGTGAAGTCCAAACATGCCCCAAAAAAGACAAATCACAGAGGTTACTTACGCATAAACTCCAAGCAGGCGAGGCATTTCCCCACTGCGAGCACAGACCCCTGCATGGACATTTCTCAGATAGATCACAGGCACTTTTAACTGAGTTTTAAATTTAACTAATGGGATTTTTGTATGTTTAAACCTCTCATTCTGTCCCAGCAGCCCTATCTGTCCACACCGAGGTCCCTGCAGCCCCTCAGCTTCATGGGCTCCCAGAAAGAGGATTGCCTCGGGTCAGCGAGGTTTCCTAACCCCCTTACCCAGCAAAAAAAAAAAAAAAAAAAAAAAAAAAATGGGCCAGCACCAGTGCCAGTCGCCTCCTGTTAGGGTGGCACTGACCCTGCTGCCAGGGGATTGGCTATTCTGTGTGCTCAGCCAGTGGTGGGCATGAGGCCCGGGACAGGCAGGAACACAAGAGATGGAAGAAAAAAAAGAAGAGGAAGAATGGCACATGGAGACCTAGTTACAGAGAAGAGGCAGCAACAGGGTATCTCAAAAGACTTGAGGAGTTGAGAGGATTTAGGTCGCTCAGGTTCACTGTAAGGGTTTTAGATTCAGGATTAATATTGAGGCTGCACCTAACTGTTCTTCTCATCATCACTTATTTTTTCAGAAGATTGTGAGAAACATCCACTCGGTTTCTCAGAGCCCAATGTGACATCTTCATCTTCAGGCCCAAACACAAAGATGTTCAAGTTATAACCACACAAAACACAGAAAAGCATAAAATGTGCTCATTAGAGAAGCTGAAACAAAATCGAGATAAATGACATATAAGTTACTTTGTTTCTCACTGCTGTGATGTACAGTTGAAGAAGCCTGATTTGTCTAATGGTAATATGTTGAGTCGGCCCTTTTGATATTTTTGTTTTGGCAAAACAAAAATTTATGATATATAATAAATGTTAGCTAAGACAAGAGAACAGTTGTTTTTGTCTACTGTTTTGTAAGCTAATCAATCAGCCAATCAATCAGCCCACAAAGCAAAATTGGGAGACTTTTTCAGACTCTTTAAAAAAAAAAAAAAAAAAGGGTCAAAATCAAATCAGTGCATCTGAGATCACGGTATCTTGTCCAATATGGGTCATAGAGTCTCCATGCCCGATAAACACTCATCTGTCAAACTCCACTGAGACATCTGGAAAATCAAGATTTGTATTTTTTTTTTTTTTAAGTGTAGTTTCCCAGGTGAGGTCATCAGGGTCATTTTCTGGACATAATGTATCATCACGTTACATTTCCTGGTATACAATATTTGCTCTGTTTCACTTTCACTTCTATTAAAGATGCACAACAGACAAACTCAAACACGTGCTGTGATCTCCAGCTGCTCCAATGGTGTAATACATCTTTAACTGTAGCATCACTCAAACACTGTTTAGTTTGTTTATGCTCTGTCCAATATTTATCACCTTCATCAGAAATATGACATCACGTCCTTTTACAGGGCCAAGGGCGGAGAATTTTCATTGAACAGAAACATGGTGTGATAACTTTCGGCCATCTTCAGACTAATTTGAGACCTGCAAAAACAAATGCAGCCCTCTCATTCTTTTGAATAAGGCCAGTAGTGACATCGTAGTTCAGTCATCTGGCAAAGTCATCCAGCAAGACATTGTATTGGCTAATCAAATGCAGGTGCACATTCCTAGAAGATTACTTAATTGTGTGAACTGAGTATTTGTTTATCTCAAAGTCAACTAAAGATAAAATAGTTGCTGCCGTGAAAACTTTCCAGTCGTAAATACCTGTCCGAGAGTATTATAATCCTCTGTGAAGTGTTGGGAGCGCCTTAGAAACTTTCACATTCTCAGATCTGTTACTTAAACTGAACTTTCTGGATAATATTTCATGTCTCATCTAAACAACTCTCCACACAAATGCAGCTCCCTCCACCAGAGACGACTGGAGGTCAAGCAGCACAGAGGAGCGATAAGAAGGAGGAGGGTCGGTGTCTTATGAGTTTCTTTTTATTGTTCAATGCATGGCCACACACATATACTGGTTTTTTTTTGCACTGTGCATGATGGGACAGTCACTATGGAAATGGTGATGTAGATGGGATACGTTTTAGGAGTTTACAGGGGTCCAAACACAACCCACATTCCTCAGGGAAAGCCAGCCACCCCTCTCTCTTCTGACTCGTTAATTACTAGCTACAAGATGAAGCTAATCAGCTTCTCCCTCTCTCTTCCCTCTAACATGACACCTTGTTAAATAAATTCAGTTGTTTTTTCCTTCCTCAGAACAGACGACAGCAACCCTTTCCCTTTCCCTTTCCCTTAAACATTCTTGCATATATCATTCAGATTTAGCTTACAAAAAGCAAAATAAACAACATGATTTGGGTACAAAAATAAAATCCAAATTAAAACTTTTAACAGGGCAACACCTGTCATGTTTTTTTTTCCTTTTCTGTTCTCATACAGAGATAGCACAATACATAAGTCACTGGTCACAAAAGTACACCGCAAATAATGAAAACAAAACAAAAGCCACATAGGAAAGAAACCGATCCCGAAGAAGTGTACATGTGTCTTCCTCAACCTTTCCTAGAGGCCAGTGAGCTACGAGACCCCTGGTTTGTTTCTGAAGGCTGGAAGTCTCGGGTGTCAGGTGGACAGAGAGTTTTCTCTATCTCAAAGCTGTCTTCATACACCCTCGACTTTACAAAACGCAGCCCTACCAGACTCGCACATTCTTGACCCTGTTTCTCAAATACAGACTGAAGGGGAAAGGGGAGGAGGGAACAGAAATCCACTGCTCTAAATATCTATATGGATTCATCTGAGCGTGAGTGTATTTATGTGTGTGTGTGCGCGGTTTCTCTCTCGACACGTATGTACTCGTTTGCTAACATATACAGTGTATTCCTGGTTAGGGTGTGAACCAGGGGCACTTAAAAGTTGTGTAGCGTCCCCCCCAACATTTCCTCACCCTGACCACTAGGGGTCACTCTTTATGTTTAGGATTGGGAGGGGGAGATCTGCTGTTTCTTATAGCGCCATTTCGCCCACATTTCTCTTTATTTTTATTTTTTTACTCCACTGTATTTACTTTTCCAGCCCTCTAAGCTTTAACTCCTTTCCTTCGATCCAGCTTTCTTTTGAGTTGTTTTTTTGCCTTTGGAGACGCAGATACACACAGAGCAAAAGAGTGGGAGAGAGAGAGAGGGAGCGAGTGTTGTGATCGATCAGCTGTTCGCAGCACCGACAGCTGCCCCCCTTTTGACCTCTCAGCCGATCTCCTTCCACTGCCGGTAGAACTCCACAATGTTCTTCAGCTCCATGCCCGCCGAGCTTGCCGCCTGCATCGCCGCCTGGAATAAATGAATGACGTGGAAATAAATACAGCTGAAGTACAAAACCTGCTCTGAATATTTACACAGTACATTTTTTCAGTCATTTGTAATGACAGGTCCTCAAAAGTGAAGCCAAAACATCTGAGTCGCCCTCTGGTGGCTGCCTGCAGGGTCATAAATCCTGCCCCCTTCACATTGGACATTTGCTTGAAAAATAACAAATTATTAAACGATTATCAGAGTAGTACTAGTTAATTATCTGTTGATTGACTAAGTGTTGCAGCTCCATGGAATTGTTTGATGTTGCCTGCGATAGTTTTAGTTACTTTATAAAACCAACAATCGAATGATAAAAGTCAGGTGTGTGGAGGTGAAAAAGTACACAGGATTTAAACTTTCATCCTTTCTCTTTTTTTACCCACAACTTCTTCCATCATTTTTCATGGGAACAACTGAGTGGAACACAATGAACGCCCTCGAGGAGAGAATAAAAGTGCGCACTGCTATTTCCATTTAGAGGATTTACTGCCTCTCATCCATCAGGCTTTTTACACTGCCTTGAAGTGTGGCCTTTTGTAAAATATTGGCAATGATTTGTTCACAAAACATGACCCACAAACAGTGTTACTTGAAGCATACTAAAGGCCTGACACTCATAAACTATTTGTTGTATAATATTTAAATTAAAATCTGGATGAAGTCTTTTTTATATTTAATAAAAATATCTTAAATTTGGTCATTCAAACATTTTACTATTGAAAAATAAACTTGTCAATTTTTGCATCTGGTTACAAGCTGTAATGAAGAGTCAGTTTCTAAATGATATTAAAGATATCTTTGGCACCTCAATGCAGATATTTCTCATCACTTATCAGCTCAGATGTATGCCGATATGTCTGTGATAAGCTAACATGACCAGTGATATAGGCCCAGCCGGTTTATCAGTTAAGCTCTAATTTCCGCCATCAGCAACTGACAAGTAAACATGTCAGTAATCAGTAAAGTGCATCATCCCCGAGTTTCATCCATGTTAAACAGATTGAAATGTGAAAATTTGACCTTTAATTCTAGCATCCTCATGAGGGAAATTAGCATAATGTTTTAAAAACAACACACACTCTGAAAGTAAATTGTAAAAAATAGAGTTTTGTCCTAATGAAAGCACCTAAATGTCAGTTTTGACAAGTGGCTCAGGTCTGTGGAATCTGTATTTTTTTAAAAATCAAGACTCATGTAAAACTAAGATTTCCTGTAGAACTATAAACCATGACAAAACTTGATCTTTCACAGGGACAGAGCAGTGACGAACACGGTCCAGTGAAGACAGCACTCCGGCAGAAACAGAGAGGAAACCGAAGTCCATTAAACTTTGCCAGGTTTGGTGGTAAATGTGAACTCCCTGAGTGTTCGTTGGTATCAGTAATGTGACAAAATAGAGTGAGCGACCGACCTTCATTGCTGCTGACCGAGTGCAAAGCTCTTCCACTTGATGACCCGTAAGAATGGTCACCATGCCGGCTGTATCTTCGTCTCCGTTGTTCTGGGAGACTGTTAACTGACGACAACTATCCACCATCTTGTATAGATGCCTAGAAACATAGAGGAGTTCCAGTCAAAGTCTAAGTCATTTAATGAGTGTGTTAAAAAACAAACAGAAGGGAAGCGAGGCTTTACCAGGCTTCGATGTCCTGCCTTTTCAGTTTATCTCTCTCAAAACTTCGTCCCGACTCCTTCTGGCAGCGTATGTACCTACAGAAGGATGCGATAAACAACATCATTTCAGAAAGCCTCTAAATTAAGGCAGTTTTTGGGGTCAACATATGTCAACAAACTTGAACAAGCCTCTGAGAAGGTAAGCTGTGAAGAGCTTCATCAGTAACCAGATACACACCTGTTGCCTTTGCGAAATTCAGACTCCAGGAAACGGATGCCATCCCTCGCACCGGCATTTTCCTTCTTCAATCTGTCAAGTCCATCGATAACTACAACACAGAAGTGGTCTGGATTAAGTACCTGAACAAACAGGCTGACTCAGACTGACAGTTTGAATATGAGAAAGAGACTGACTTTCTGAACAGAGCATTACTTTTAAAGCTGGAGGGTCAGCAGCTCTATATGTTATGCATATCATGTGAGCTATCAAACCACTAGTAACATGTTCAGGGCTGCAGCTAATCAATTATGAATTAATCTACAATTTTTCTATCAATCTTTTTGTCTATAAAATATCAAAATACAGAATAGTGGAAAATGTGACATTTTCAAGTAGCGTCCTGTGTTCAAAAACGGCCCAAAGATAATATAAAATAACAGTATCAACAATCCTCACATTTGAGAGGCTGACACCAAGAAATATTTGTTATGTTGCTTTGATTGATAAACGGCTTAAACATAATTAATTGATTTATAAAATGACTGAGGATTAATTTTTCTGAAATAAATTGTTTCAGCACCAGACGTGTGCTCAATAATTTTTATAGTTTTATGAACAAAAATCAACAACAAAACTAAACTTTTCATATGCACAGAAAAGTCAAATATTCTGCACCAGAAATAGAAAGCAGGGATCCATCTGTGACAAGACAAGGTGAGTGAGATGGACATAAATAAATCAAAAATGAATACTGGATTTTGAAGCAGAGCATTCTGTAATAATACAATCTAAGGATAACTGCTAAGAATAATTACCCTTATCTGCTGTAAAACTTGTGGCTAGACACGTGTCTGTGTTTCTCAGGCTTTCTAAAGGACTCACCAAGATGAATTTATGACTTTTTAAAGACCTTTTTAATACCACAGAGAATGAAATTTAATACCGGTTTCATAATCACACCGGCCAAAGTATTCAAGTATGATGGAAAACCATTAGGGCTGAAACTGTCTAGAATTAGTCACTGTTATATAATATTTTTTTCAGTTAATCTCTGCAGCATGTAGCAGTAATTCCTAATGATATCATTAATTCAATTAACACAACTTGAACTAGGACATGTGGCAGACAATGAGTGGACTAACCAACTGCAAAATGATTAATTCATGCAAGTTCATTCAAATTTTTGCTAAAGCCGACACCTGATGAGCCTCTTAGCCACTATAGCGGACAGTGTCTTCTGCAGGTTGGATGGTGCTGAGTGAAACTCAATAAAAAAGGACTGAACTGTCCCTATGCACACAATCCACCGTGCCTACAATTGCACTTTTTCCTGCAAGTCACTAAATCCCCACCACCACCACCACCTCCCTTGTTCAAGGCCACATCAGTGGGTAAATGTTACACACAGGGGCACCTCACCCTCTCTCGCTACTCAGGACAGACAGAGGAGGAAGTAGTGCACTGACCTGTCCGTGGGATGATGATGATGAAGCAGCCGCTGCCAGCCAGCTGTCGGATGAGGTTCAGATGCTGGCAGAGAGCAGCTGTGTCTGGCACCAGGTAGGGAGACATGGACGACTGGGCCTTGGGCTGCTGGAGGCTGCCCTCTAGCTGCGACACCTCCAACTGCAAGGATCAGACAGATAAAGAAACCCAACAGCTGATGATGTGTGTGATTTATGCAGGATAAATGTGACTTTTATGGTCATGGAAACATGACTATCTCAGAGCTCGTATACTGTTCCCACTACCTCTATCAGCTGAGTACTAGTGACATTTAGATAGATGTTGGCTAGTTTAAGATACTTTCAGCTAAAAATATCACTTCTAGCAAACATTATTCTGAACATTAGCAAATAACAAATGAGTGGATCTAAAATTCAATTTAAAAAGGCAGCTATATCAGATTTCCAAGCAGTTTCCATACACAAACACAATAAATAAAAGTTTCACAAGATTTTCCATCCCTCGGAGATGGAAATGGGCTCTTGGCAGTGGTGAATGTAGTGACAGACATCAGCACACAGCTGTGTCTATGCTGTATTACTGCTCAGATTTCAAAGGGAAACACAGACAGGGTAAGCAGTCAGAGGACAGAGTGATAATGTAAAAACCTGCAGTCGAAGCTGGGCCATATCCCTCATTAAGCGATTTCGACGAGCCTCCTCCTCAGCCTGGACAAATAAAGAAAATAAAGTCAACATCAAATGGGAAAGTTGCTTTGCACATAAGTAAAAACCACTTTGGTTCCAGGTCATTAATTAAATATTTTTCACAGTTAATCCGGCCAGCAGTTACACAACAACGCCATTTTTTAAAAACGTCTAAACTCCCCCACCGAGGAATGAGACTTGACTGAATGCAGGCCCCCTGAGGTTGTTCTGGTCATTGCCTTGTTCAGATGTCACTCACCATTCGGAACTGGGCCTTGGCCTGCTGCAACAGATTGTCCTGTTCGGACTGGCTGATGCTGGTGAAGATGCCCGCCTCCGGGTTGAAGTGCAGCACATTGCCCTGGAGCTTTGTTAGGAAGTGGCCAAAACTGCGAATGCAACACACTCGTACCACACACTGGAGGAAAGAGACAGAGGAAAATGTTTTGGAGACTTAAAGCATTTATATAATGCCTGATTGATTTAAGATATCGAGACACCACGTGTTGGATAAATCAACCTACAACTTTTAAGTGCGCATGTACATGTCTAAACATGTCTCAGTGCCTAAATACAATATGCTAAGACACAGGGATGGGATATTAACAAATATATCTATGTATGTTAAACATATAATACATATTCCAATGGTTTAATGCTGCCCTGATCAATATTTTTAGATTGACAATGGGTCAAATGAGAGAGGACTTGCTCATGGTAATGAACCCACACAGACCTATCATCCAATTCTGCAGTTCCCTTCAACTCTTTGTAATTTTGTAGCACCTTTCAGCTCACTGTTTTGGTTTCACATCCTGCAGCTTTACAGTTTTGGTTCATTCTAACTGCTCTCATCAGACAGGCAACAATTTTCAGCCAAAAAGCTAAACACATAAATAGAATATTCTACAACAGAGAGACACTGTTAGCTTCTACCTGGTGAACACAGTTTAACATTTAGCAGCTAAGAGCCAAATATTTCCCTCAGGGGTTGACAGAGACCAAACACAGAGCTAAAGTAGGGTGTATACTGAATTCCATTCATCAGTTGACCAGAAACATGAATGCTATTGTTGCTCTGTGTCTGCTGGGTGTGTAAATAAGCAACTGTGTACTAACATGTTAGCCACAGCAACTGTTTAATGTGATAAAGTGTCAGTGTTGTGTTTAAAGTTTGCTGGCCTATCGCTGAGTGGCAAAAAAATATATGAATTCAGATTTAAGGACAGTTTTGGTTTTCATTACTATCATTACTGATGGCAAACTCAAGACAGCACCTCTCTTTCTCACATGCTTGTGGACTGGACTTGGTGATATGCTGGTTAGTACACATTTTAGCACTGCAGATGGTGAAGAACAGTGTGATTTGTCAGCAAAGGTAGGAACAGAAACATTTGTGTCCTGGTTAAGAGGATTTGGTCTGAATTACGCTTCAGATAACAACAATTTTCATTGTTCTAATTTATCTGCAGATTGTTTTCTTGACCAACAGACAACACCCTAAAAATATTTAGTTCACCATCACATAAGACAAATAAAAGCAGCTTAAACAATTAATTTATGATAAAACAGAAGTCAATTATCTGTTAACCGACTAACAATTTCAGCTCCAGGCTGAATTACTGGGCAGATTTGATTAAATCTGTTATACATGTTTTAAAATGCTGGCAGTCTTAGAAACATTTTTGTCATCTCGTCAATGCCATTTGTGTTTTTTGTGTTCTAAACCCACACTGAACATCTATAAAAGCTGAATCCTGGGTGTGCGTGTTTGCATTAGTTTACCTCCTGTAGGGGGCTGAGGGAGGGGTTGCGGTGAGTAAAATCAAGGCGGCGGTGAGCTACGCTGAGAGCAGGCAGGTGTCGCAGAGCCAAGTCCTCAGGTAGCAGCAGACTCTGGACCAAACCAGGCTGCTCACACTCATTTAACAGCTCTGTCACTTCTGCGTTCAGACCAAGTTCTGCAATACACACACAGATAAATACATAAATGAGCTGAAGATTCAGAGCACAGTCATTAGCGTGTAAAAAAAAAAAGGGGAGACAAATATTCAGTGTGAGAGTATTAGCACTGTTTGTAAAGTGAGTCAACAGTGCAGGGATGAGATCAGAGCTTGGAGATGTGGACAAAACCTAAAAACTTATATAAAAAACAAATAAGAAATGATAGATATAAAAAAATATCTTCTAACATACAGAAATCACATCATTACACTAAACTGCACTGACAAATAATATACCCTAATTTGTTTCTGGTCTCGTTTGCACAAGATTTTAATTAGTAGTAAACTATACACAAATATGTATAATGTTTTATTAATTAAATCATTCTAGTGAAATGGACCAAATAATAATACTGATTTCTTATAATTAGAAAATGACATAACTTTTCTTTGACCATTTATTAAATGTAATACTTTGAATTTTCTTAACAAAACAACATTTTGTGAGTGGTTCGTCTTTCTCCACAAGGAAAAAAATGCTCATTTGAATTGCACTTTAAGAATTTGGAGATTAAACAAAAAACATAAACCTTAATGTAAAAATAATATTCTTCTCATCTATCAATGTGATGTACAACACCATGCAAAAGTTTTAGGCACTTTAGAGGTTTAGACTCTCATCCATCATCAGGGAGGCATCTGATCAGTCTCTAGTGAATTCTGCAGCATGACAACGACCCCATGTAAAGAGTTATCTTCAGCAACAACAAGAACAAGGAGTAATGCAACAGATGGTTTGGCCCCCGCTGACATCATCCTGCCAGTCTGGGATTACTTGAAGAGATAGAGGGAACTGAGAGCCTAAATCCAAGATGCTTGGAACAACCTACTGGCCAGTACCATGACAAATTGTCATCAAGTGTCCTTGAAGAATTAAGTTTTCTTTTAAAGGCAAAGAGTGGCCACACCAAATATTGATTCAAGTTTCTTTTCTGTTTAGTGCACTTTATATGAAGTTAACTGAAAAATAAAAATTCATTGCATTATCTTTGTAAGCATCCTCACTTTACTTTTAGGGCCTAAAACTGTTGCTCAGTGCAGTAAATCAAGGCTGTTCAATTTGTTTTTTTTACTGGCATGAATATTTTGGAATCACGACTTTTACAGTTCATTCGTTGCTAGTTTTAAGCACACTTTTCTCACTCCTACATCTGCCACATGGTCTTGAATTTATGCCAGCTGCTGTCCAAGGAAAACAGATGCATCACGTGTAACGTATTCTCATTTATTATATGGCTGTTACATCCCCTTTGCCATCTCCTATTTCATCACAGACCACCACTTACACAGTAATAATCAATTTTTTTTTTAGGTAGCCCTAAATCCACTTCTAACGCTGCTAAATTTGTTATGTTTTTGACTGACTGCTTCCAACATGAGGACAAGCCCCTCCACATGAAAATGTGGTATTCACTGGGTCATAAAAAGAGATTTACGACGGCTGTGTGTGGTTATGAAGTTATGCCGAATCTGACTACAGAGGCAAGCCTCACAGAAAAAAGTAAGAGAGATTTAGGATAAGAATAAGAAAATATTCTTGCATGAAGCTCAATGTTTGCATTCATTGCCTTCAAGTATCAGGAAAGCAAACATTTCAGTATTTATGGACCCAGAGGGAATAAAACTTCAAACCTTGTCTGCTGTCGTGACAAGTATAAATCTCGATACTGTGCAGCAGTAACTCACCAGCCTCGAGCATCTTGCTGCCATCTGGTAGCAGGTTGAGCAGCACAGACAGTCGGTTCCACAGACTTTGAGAACTCTGCAGAGAGAGCAGTGGATTACAGTTAGCTAAATATACTCCTAAAATGTCAGTGTTTCATAGTCAAAGCAGGAGATGCTGCATCCTTACCTGAGCGCACATGAGGATAATATCAGTGTTGGTCCTTAGCCAGTCAACAAAGACCTTCACCACTTGGATCAACCCCTGATTGGTCAGGATCTCCAGCTTCTCTAAGAGGGTTTTCTCACTATGCACTGACTGAGTGCTGTGTTGGCTGCCTTCTGAATCAGAGTCCAAGTCTAGAGAAAAAGGTGACACGAAAACTGAGCAAAAAGAAAACTTAGATTTTACATCTTCCTAAAAAAAGATTTGGGGAAAAGAGCAGAAAATTCAGATTAGATGTAAAATTAAAGCAAAAAGCACATTACCATGTTCATTGGTTCCGTTGGCAGTACCAGGGTTCATGTCACAAGGTGAGTCCCCAGGAGGAGGAGGAGGAGTCTCTTGGGAGGGGGGAGCAGAAGTGTCAGTAGGGGTGGGAATACCCGAGGAAGATGAGGCTTGAGGCCTCAACAGCATGTTACTGAAGGTCGGTGCCAGACGGAAGCAGCGCTTGGCCTGGAAGAGTTGAGAGGACATGGCCTGGAGGTTACTGCTGATGCTTGAGTCGTTGGGCATGAGGGGCCCATTGGTGGTGGGAGGGGTATCACCGTCCCTGTCACCTCCTTCTTCTTTGGGTTGGTCTTCATCTTCCTCTTCCTCCTGGTGCTCCCGGGCCTGACCCTCCAAGTTGTCGGAGTTCTCTGTGTCCTCCATATCTTCCAAATCTGAGCGAGACTCCTGGCTGTTCATGTCTGAGTCTGTCTCTACATCAAACGCCGTTCCTCCTTCCTCCTCCTCTTCCTCTGAGCCACTCCCCCAGCTGCCCTCCTCACCCAGTGGGTCTCTCTTAGTCTCCTTCCTGATCGAGGAAGGATTGAGGGAGGTTCCTGTTGTGGTGGCACCTGTTGAATCAGCACGGCCCCTCTTCTCTTCATCATCATCTTCATCTTCTTCGCTCTCAAAGCCTTCGCTTAAGTCGCTCTCGTCCTCACCTCGACCATCCTTGCGGGCACAGCGGCGTCGGCGGAGTCGTGAGAGGCGGGTATACTTCTTCTTCTGCCTCTGTTTGTCCTCCTCCAGCTTGCGCTGCTCTTCCACACTGCTATGCTTTTTGACACCAACCCTTTCACAGCCATCCTCATCCTTTGCCTCCTCCTCCTCGTCATCTTCTTGCTCAAAGGAGCCATTCTGCAGAGGCCTCTCGTCTGAGTGATCTGTCTGTGGAGCAGACAAATCCCTCATCTCCAGGTCATCTAGATAAGAGAAGAAAAAAATCATTTTTTAAATGTTATTTTTATTCAGGTTGATTGTAAAGACATGTCTCTGAAATGTTTTACATTTACAAGATATTTCACATAACAAATAAAATGTTCTCCATTGGGTTACTCCTAAAAAAGCTTGTCAGACAGAGTGAATAAATGTATTCAACTTGAAATTGCTCTTGGCAGCCAGCCAAGCCAAGATGTGAGTGGGTAAATACACTGTAGTAAGGTACTGATGTAGTTCTCTCAAAAGATTTTAGACCACAAAGAGCAGCACCTTAATCCTAAAAGATGTTGCTGATGAGACTAAACTGGGATTGATGCATTGATCTGCGTAGCAGGCACAGGCTGGGAAACTTCCTGTGCTGTGCTGACTTATTAGGATTTTTTCAGAACTAACTTCGAGTTGCAACTACGTACATTTTCTTCTATACATATGGAGACAGTGTTTTCCTCTCTCACCTGTGGCATCAGTTTGAAGTGGGGGCACCTGGCTCTCCGTTTCCTCCAGTTCAGCCTGCAGCCGAATGTTCACGTGGTTCACCAGGTGGGAGAAAAGGGCCAGAGTAAAAGCAATGGATGCACTGTACTGCTTCGATCCTAAAAACAAAGCACATCAACAACTGTTATCACAAAAAAATAATTTGAGAGTTCCAGATGATAATCATTTTCACAAGACAAGAGAGCATTTCCCAGAGTGGTATAAATCATCAACAGCTAAAAACAGCTAGTTACTATCAAAAACTCAAAATATATTTCTTCAGATTTACATTTCTAAAGTTCCAAGTTTGTATCCAAATTTCAATTTAGGAGTCAATCCATCACAGATCCTCTTACGATGGCAGGAAACAGGGACAACTTCTGTGGGTGTTTTGAACAGAGTTGTGTGTTAGCTATCTGCAGTGCTCCTTAAAATTAAGTCTGGCTCACATCCTCTTCCTTTTCTACTAATTATTTCAATCAGTGTTTGATCTAAATATACAGCCCCTCTACATAGAGAAATGGAATTGCAGCTTTTGAACTCCATTATGCAACAACCACAATTTGGACAGCTTTAACATCACACTAACACCAACCTCCCCTCTTCAGGCTGTGCACCACCATCAGACAAGTGACCACCATCTTGAAGACGAGGGTGTCTGGCAGCACAGGGCAGGAGCTGTCGCCATGCTGCTGTTGCTGCTGCTGCTGCTGCTCCTCCTCTTCCTCGCTGGGGGAGTGGTGAGCACCACTGTGCGTTGGAGGCGGCAGGTAGAACAGCACCAGGTTGAAGTCCTCCAGCACCGACTGGCAGAGTGACGTCAGCTCTGTTTCCATCAGACTGCACAGAGACAGAGGAGGGGAAACAACACAACGAACATGAATTGAAAGGGCACTGAAAAAAAGACAAGGTAAACACAATAATAATCCAAGGATAACAATACTGTGGTTCAGTGGACGATACATGTTAGCCAGGTTGCATTATGTGCTTATTTCTGATGGCCTTCACATCTGCTCATAAACTGCTTTTACCAAGAGTAAACACTTTGCCTGGAATCACTGTGTTGTGTTGTGTCTGCTGGATCTCTGTTCATACTTAACAAATTCAAATATTTGTCTTTGATCTCACTGGTGCATCCAGTCTTAGCATACCAATAAAATGGTTAAGTCAAAGGTTCGTTTCCACTGTGGACTTTAATCTATGATCTAATACAGTGGACGATCAGCGTGATACTAGTCAGGAGGAAACGAGTGACAGCACAAGCACTCACCTGTTTTTGGGCTGCAGCAGGCTCTGAAGGTACATGAAGCTCACCAGGAGGCGCTTAATGTCTTTTGATCTGCAGAAAGACATTGAAAATTATAGATTACAGACAATTATTTCAGTCAAACTCAGCTTTTTTCTTGACCAGAATAGAGAAATATCTGTACTATTTTGTGAATATTGTTAATAATGACATTCTGTGCAAGCATTTAAAGGAAATGTAACATTTTGAGAAATGTATCCTTCGGTTTCTTATTGAGAGTTAGATGAGAAGAGAGAAATCACTGTCATGTCTGTATGGTAAATACACTCAGTGTCCACTTTATTAGGTGCACCTGCACAGTCTAGTGTAAGCCTGTTTAGCATTAGGGTCATAGTTTGTGGCAGAGTTGTACTGGACTGCATTATATTCCTCACAATGAACAAAAGAATTTGTTAATCTTATTTGCTCCATGCACAATGCTAATCTAAATAATCCTGACAGTAAAATAACTGTGCAAACGTACGACCAAACATTAGTCACAGTGCTGTTTAACAAATAAACCTAGTAAACTGTCTATGAAATATTCTGGACACCATCATGGAAAATCCACATAAGAAAAAGTCACCTATACTTCCAGACGCAACATGCATCATCTCCTGAAATGGTTATTTTAGTTTATTTGTCTTTTACTCCTGCTGAATCCTGTTACTTTTGTTGCTTAAACAGACTAATTTCCCCCCAGGGATCATCAATCATCTAATCCCATCTGTAGTGAGATGCTGCTTTATCCCAACAATAGCTAGAGTGCTTTTGTGATTCAAAAGGAGAGAACAGAAGCCGGTAATTACGCAAAGCCCCAGATATCGACTGGGACTAGATTAAAATTACTCTGGGGTGTCAGTACAGTGAAGTCAAAATATTCAGTTTATTTCAGACTGATCAGCCAGTGAAAACCATTAGTGATACCACTGCTGTCCAGAGAGGGCTCATGATTTAAGGATGCCTCAGAGCACCTTGTGGATGTGAGTGCACATTAGTCTGGAAATCGAATTTCATTTATATCAAAAAGACTTGGGTTGAATTGGCCTGTGAACCAAAATAGACAGAAGCCACACAAAAAACAAAAAAGGCAAAAATAACAAAATATCACACTCTTAAGAATACACGCTAGAGCCTAAAGTGATCTATAAATGGCTTGTCATAAAATATGAACTGAGACTGATCAACAATTGTTTTGCCAGATTTCTGAGCTGGCCAGAAATCCTGTGAATCCTCCTCACCTTTGCCGAGATGGAGACAGCTTCTTCATTTCCTGCTTCTTTACTTGGTGGTACATCTTGGCAGCTTTGTCAAACAGGCGCTTCAGGTTGCCATAGGCGCCCTCAAAGGGGGATTCTGATTGGATGCTATTATAACACAGAAAAAAACATCTGTTAAGACATAACTTATCAAATTCGGTTCAATTTCTAATATAACTTGTGATGGCACATGAACATTCCTCACCAGCGTAGGTAGTAGTAGGTTGCTTCAACATTGTAGAACTTACTCCCTGCCAGTGTGCCAAGTTGGTTAAAGGGCATTCCTGCAGACAGGTGAGTGAAGAAATGGGTAAACAAGTTAACATTTATTTTTAGAACTGCCTGACCTGGACTGAGAATCATTAAAGTAATGTTCGATGCTCAGTCTGTAAAAAGTGATAAAAACCAGGACCACAAACAACTTTAGCAGAACAGTAGTAATGCTACCTTTCTACTTGTTATGATTAGAATTGGAATTAATCCGTACCTTGTACGGCCTTTGTGCATACTTATTATGAGCAAGTATTAAGAAGAAGGGGAGCAGAAAGCTTATAGTATTTTGAAGCAGAGACTATCATAAGCATCAACTACTGGCATCAAATATTTGACCTCTACCCCTGGTTGTGTCATTCATTTTTGATGATCTTCTATGCTACTTCAGGAGCATAGAAGCAATAAGTATGGTACGGGCCATTTAATAAACTATGCATCACAGAACAGTTGAAGCTTTTGGGAAAAATTCGGACAGGCTAGCTCTCTCCAGAACCACACTCCCATCGTTTCCAGTCTTTATGCTAAGCTAATCAACTTCTAACTATAGCTTCATATTTACTTATATTTATTTACAGACATGAGAGATCTGCTCATCAAACTCTTTACAAAACCATGAATATGTGTATTTCCCAAAATGTCAAACTATTCCTTTAGGTAGTATAATGTATTTGCAATTTGCTTTTGTTATTTGTGAAACTAAATATTTCTGCCATTCTTCCAGCTCAGAAAACACAAACTTTACTTGGATCTCCTGAACAATGGGAATAGTAGAGCATTGTGCCAAGAAGTTTTACATTACAGTCACTCACCCACATGTGGCATGACTGACAGGGCCTGGTGGTAAAACCTTTCTGCCAGCTGTTCAGCCTCCACTCCAGCAAGTTCATTCTGGTAACGGGCTAGAGAGGAAAGAAAATTACAAAGGTGAATAATGATGAAAATATTGGGTCTCAATTACTTCTGAAATGTCTTACACTCAACTGCAGATAGCAGACACAATTCCCACGTACTTCTGCAATATTCAGTTTAATAATGTACAATCAAAAGACCAATATCTCTGTATCACATAAGGCTAAACCAACTGAACAGCGCCCTGCCAGTTAAACTCTAAGGCTGAGCCAAAATTTCCCACGCTGAATGACACGCACATGCTGTCTCACACCTCTACAAGCTGGCGAATGAGATGAATTAATGGCATATTCTATGATCATGTTTTTACCTAGATCTCCAAGGTAGACCAGACAGCGATGACAGGCCATCTGTGCCCACTCCATCTCCTTGGGGGTGGCTGACACTGGTTTCTTTCGGCCTGCGGGGAACAATTACACAATGCGTTTTTTTTCCCCCTAAATTTCAAGGATTTAATTGATGCACTTATCCAGAATGACTTGCAGTTATGCAATGACAGGACAAGCTTGAATTCCAGCAAAGCAACAGTTTGGAATCAGAGAAGAGTCTGAATGTTCAGACTCCAGCTATGATATTACTTCTCTGTCCATCAGGTATAAATGTCCAAAGGTGCTTTTGTTTCATGTGACCAAGAAATAACCATGTATATCATATTTTTTTGATAAGAAAAAATTATACTTCACACTGGATTTACTGCTTGGTATCTCTAAAAACTCAGATATCCAGTGGCATTGTGGCTCCAATAAAATCTCCTGTTTGTGCAACTGAAATCTGTGCAGTTTGACTGGAAAAATAAGAGTAGAAGACAAGACCCTGCCAGGCAATGTCTGAGTAGAGACTGTAATGCATCACCACTTTGGGTGACCCTACACCTGCCTCTTTGCTCACAATAGACTGACTATGCACCACTCCAACTTTACATAGTGCATTGTGGAACACTGACATCTGATCCTGGCCACAAACAATGGACACATAAACCTCTAGTGTAAATGCAAAGGTGTGGTAATGCTGAAACATGGAGTGCATTTTAATACCAGCAGCAAATTAGGTCAAACTTTAACCCGTGGATGCTTTAGAGACTTTGTGCAGTTTAAATATTAAATCCACAAGTTTCAAAACACTAATACCGTGTTGAATGTGATTTGTAAAGCATTTCATGAGGAAAAAAAAACCTGAATGGTGTATTAAAAGCTGAAAACAAACTAATAGGCCTTTGTCACGCAAAGCATTTTGACTTGACATCGTAGAAAAGGCCTGGATAACGATGGTTGTGTTATATTCTAATGTTCAGTAAGCTATGTCAGTGAAGCATGCACAATACTGAAGCCACCAAATGAGATTCAGCATCGTTACTTATATTATCCACACCCATGCTTTCTCTGGTGTGAGAGGTCAAAAGTCGTTGAGACAAAAGCTTATTATGTGATCAACATTTTTAACTTCATCTGAGGGACAAACCTTTTAAACATATGGACAAGTTGACAGCCTGTTTCATGTATGTGAATGTCACAAACAAAGTAAGAGATTAAATGCTGCTTGTGTGTTTTAACGTTGTGTGTCTGTATTTGTGTCTGTGCATGAATCTGTGTTTTGCACATCTGACCTATCAGCGGGTCTGTGACGTGGGTCCAGTCAATGCAGTCTTGCAGCTCCAGCTGGTAATGGGACTGGATGTAGAGCAGCAGGTGTTGATAGAAACCCACTCCAGCGATCAGGTGTGTGCGGTAGGCACACTCCAGAGCGCTGCGACTGTGGATGTGCTACAGTGGAGGAGAGAGAAAGAAAATACAACAACTTAGACATTAGAGGTATGGCCACAATAACAATAATAAACATTATCTATACAGCACTTTGGCAGTGGCACTGTGCCACTTTGCAAACAGTTGCTTACTTACACATTCAGCAGTTATGAGGCAACATTAGCATTCATTTGGAGTCATATTTATGTCCACTTGATGAATGTAAGTCCAATATTCACTCTCTTTTAGCTTTGCCAACACCAACATCTGGCTCTTTAGCTGCTAAATGCTTCACTATGTTCACTAGCGAGTCACTAACTGTATCTGCATTTTGTACTGAGCAGATAGTTGCCAAAAAAGCTGCCTGCTACAGCTGAAAACGATGCTATGAGAGCAGTGAGTGTGAACTAGAACGGTTAAGTTGTGGGATGGTATAAAGCTATTCTCTGTAAGTTCATCCCTACAAATGATCTCTTTCACACACACTGTTTTCACATTGTAATTTGACACATTCTTGTTATAAAAATATTGATTTCAGCTACTTTTTGTTTACAAGCATCATTCTTAGTACATTATTTCCTATGTCTGGCACAAACTGTGTACATTTTTAGAGCAACAAATCAGCTGAGAAATGATCCTTGCAACATTTGATAATGGAAATAGGTTTGATTTCCACTGGGACAACCCATGCATAACATGTATACGCTCTTGGTAGTCTGTGAGGTACTTTATGGGCCAGTGACCACAAAACAGCAGATGTCATGTTAGAGTTGACCTTTAAGGGGAAGCCAGGATGTCAAGCCAGCTAACTGGTGGAAAAGTGGTTTGCTAACACACGCAGAGAGTCATTTTCCAGAGCTGCAGGGCCAGTTACCTTCTTGTTGGTCTTGATAACCTGGATGACCTCATAGTAAACCTTCCTCCAGAGCAGCTCCTCAGCCTTCCGGCCATAGTCGACCGGGTGGAGAAACATCAGCTTCACACAAAGCTCCCTCAGCCTGAAAACACACAGAAAGAAAAACAGATGTACACATGCAAGTTAAGGAAGTAGCTGGGTCGCCGGTTTGACAGGTGGACCAATGAGTCAACCTAGTTTCACATGAACAAGTGGGGCTACACAGGAACAGAAACATCTAGCAGGATACAAACCTATTGATTGCTTTGTCTCATTGCATAACTATTCCAGCTTTAATGTATTTAGCTGCCTTTACAACAGAGTCGGAACAAGTAGTTGATTTTATTGAGGATTTATCAAACTACTTTGGTAATTGATTAATAATTTCAGCCTTTTTTCATGGATCAATGTCAGTCTTTGCTGATTACTGCTTCTTGTGTGTGAGGATTTGCTGCTTTCCTGTGTCACACTGTATATGACAATGGACCAAACACATACCCAGTCGCCAGTTTATTAGGTACATTTTGCCAAAACCAATGCAGTTTAATACACCACTTACGCAATAAATCCTACCTTCACAAAGATAATAATGACCACTTTTTGTTGCAACTGTCTTAGAGAAGTGTATTTCCATTATTTTATCCACCTCATTTACATCAATATATTTATATCGCCACAATCTACAACCTCCAAAATAACAACTGAGTGAAATCAACACCTCTCTATAGCAAAACAACAAAACCTTCATGAATGTGAGATTTATTGTAGGCCTTTAGCATTAGAGTGACTCAGTCTTAGCTACTTGTTCCTAATTAACTGGCAACTGAGTGTATGTTTGGGTTTAGGACTGTTAGTCGGAAATTAAACAGTTTAACACAACATCATGAACTGTAAGAAACTGCAATGGGTATTTTGTTTGACATTTCAAGGACAACGCAGATTGATCAATAATAAAAATAATCATCAGCTGCACCACAGCTTTGTAAGACATCAGTGACAACTGATAATTCTGGTACCATTGGACAAAAAGAAACATTTGTGGCATTGCTAATAAGCTTGCCTTTCCGTTCTATGACTCACATGGTCTGTGTGAACTGATTCATAAGTCAGAGTTGTTTTTCCAGAATATTGTGAAATCTCAGTCCTCACTTCATGAGTGCAGCCAATGACAGTGTTAAATTAATAAAGTTAGGCAAATGCATGCAGTATTTCTCATGATCTCTTCTTTTAAAGATGCTTCTGCTAGGTTCTAAATACAAACCAAAGAAACAATTATTCTCATTATCTATTAATCTGACAATTATTTTCTTGCTTAATCGAATAATCCCTTGGTCTAAAAATGTCAGAAAATAGTGAAAAACGTCCATAGGTGACTTTAATTTAAAATGACACAATTTATCAATTACCAAAGTAGTTACTGATTAATTTTCTGTTTTATTGATTAATCATCTTATTGTCTAAGTTCTGCAGCCCTGACCACACTGAAGGACCACCCCATCAACTTTTTAGAGTGTTTGTGGTTTAACCGAAGTCCAAATACAGCCAATGAACAAAGTGAGATAACATCTCTTTCTCTCTCTCTGTCTATGTAGACATGTATCATGTCTGTGTCTCACATTTACTTCCTACTTCTCTCTTTTTGTGCTTTGTTTGTTGTATCTAGCAAATGAGCACCACAATTCTGCTCTAAAGTTGTATGACTGTGCATAAATCAGCAAAATCACAGGAGGTAACCATCAGTTTCTCAAAAAAATAATTAACCAGTGATGTCTGAAAAACCCAGAAGGCTGTTTAGGAGTACTTGAGAGTTGTTCTGAAGGTATCTCTAGAATCCCCCCAAAAAACTCTTCTGGTTTCTGAAGTGACACCTCTGTTTCCAAACCAAACAGAGATCTAATCATGTAGCTGAGTAAAAAAGTCTTTTGGGATTCTGAAATTATCATTGAAATTATCATTGAATGCACATGAGGGACACAAATCGGAGCGGTGTCCTCCTATCACACACACTGCTAGGACTGCTGGACATACTTGTTGCGAAGGCTGATGTTCTCCGGCTTGAAGACCTCTCTGTAAGATGCTTTGCTGCCGATGATGACATCCAGCTTGTGTACAGACTCTACCACAGCTCTGGGTGACAATGGACAGCATTAGCATTATGACAAGGCTAAACATTTACAGGTCGATAAGGGACGTCAGGCGCTAGCAACCAAAATCCTTTCTGTTTCATTTCTTTAGCATCAAAGACAGTGGTGACAAATGAAGCTAATTCAGCTAATTACACAATGTTACACTGACAAGTTTGCAGGTATGTCTGAGTACTCATCACTGCCCTGATAGGTCAGTGAATGGAAGAATAAGTGGTTTGTTTTTGTTAAAGCGCTAAGTTAGCTAGCACAGTAACGTTCAATTAGCACCTTGGTTAGCTTCGACAAAACGGCCTCACCAACTTACCTGTAAAGCCGCTTGATGAGAAGGACTTTCGCCTCTGGCTCGCTGTCCTGCCCCGGTCCACTCATATTAGCGACAATCCGGTTGTTTGATCACACGCTCCAGCGTTTAGTCGCCGTTATCCTCCAACCCTCCCAAGACACAGTTGTCACGGCTACTCGGGTTTGTTCCCCGGCAGTGACAACCGTGTTGATAGCCAGCTAGCGCTAGCTATCAAGGTAGCGTTAGCTTTCCTCCCCTTCCCACCGAGTCTCTTTCGTTTCTTGTGTCCTTTGGCAAGACCCCCTCTACCCATCCGTTCTGAAACCCGGGTAGGAGGGGGTGCCCGGTAACTTACGCTCTTCCTGGTCAGCTAAAACGCTCTGATATGCTTCTTGTGTTGTTCCCCGTTCCAACCATTGCTACGAAGGCGGCCATTATTCCTATCAGGCAGTGACCGCCTGAGTATCGCGAGACTATAGAACACATTCACGAGATTACAGCTCTGGTTGCCAGGTAGCCTGCAAATCCCTCATTTACGAGAATCTCCATAGAAACGCACCTTGATCCCGCAATTTAAAAAAGAAAAATAATAGAAAACGGACCACAGTCAAACACCAAGCGCTGAAATATATTTAAAAGCACAATAAATTGTTTCATGTCAATAGTGTCAGTTGCACCAAATTTAATGCGTCCAGGTGATGTTTTGATAGAGGGAGAAATCTTCACTTTGTGTGAGGGTTTCTTTCTCCATATGGAAGCTTTACTCATGTATTTACAGTGTGCGTAACCTATATATTCCCTCCCAAATTATAATCTTCCACCACTAACTTTCTATGTGTAACACAGTATTTGAACATACCTTTGGTTTATAATTACCCTGCAGCTATTAATCACATCATAGAGTTATTACAGATCACATTATAGTTTCAAGAAATCATTTCATAGCCTACAAGTCTCTTAACGCCCATGTACACTATGGACCACCCACTCAGATTTTTGTTTTCTATTATTTTGTCTATTTAGATCTATTCGTTTTATCACTGTGTGGGCAAGTCCAGACTCCACTACGCTTTTAGGTGCTTACATAATTTGCATGCCCTCCTTGCATGGCATGAGGCTGATGATTGCTGATGATGGCAGAACTGTTTACTAATAATGTGCCCCCAATACACAATGACCATGGTCACTATCTAAACTTTGTTGTTGTGATTCCTCCTATTTGCCAGTAGAGGTCAATAAAGATTGTAGATGATTTAATATCCCTGTAAATGATGCTTTAAAGTAACAGAGAAATGGCATTTTGAAAGATGCTTGCCTCCTTAGTTTTATGTATATTTATGCATCTCCTGACTGTGGAAACAGGATATTGTCATGACAGATAATGATGTTGAGGATCACTGAAATTTGTAAGTCCATGGGGTGTGATTTAGGGAGGAAAACGTAAGTTTTATTAAGGTGCTGGTTCACCATGTAATTTATTTATTTATATATTTTTTTGCCTGGAATTGTATTAGCTTGTGATGATGTTTTCCTGGATGTAAAAATAATTTCATTTTGATAGAAATACATTAGAAAAATGCACATTTTGGCATGTTACACAGCTACATGGTTTGATATAGCAAATTAGAACATTATCGTTAATTTCATTGTGACATTAAGTATAGTCTGGTAGAATACTTATGAGTTTATTTGGTGCTCAGGTGTGGAGCAGGTTGAGCTGGAAATCTCAGCTCTGTTCTGTTTACACAGCATGAACCATCTATCATGCCTCCATTGTGCTAATTTTTTTTCTGCTCTGTCCAAACTCAGAAGTTGCCAACCCACTAAGGAACTGCAGGCGATTAAGTGTAGGAGGATGAGGATAATTACAAGCTTGCTATATTCAGTTGAGTCCCTGACTCCCAGATCCTGCCTGCCGTCCTCACTCTCAGCACCTCAGCTGGGGAGAGTGTGAGGAAATGATCTGCTCTGCTCACCAAGACAAGAATTACAGTCCTGACATGCAAAAAATGTGTGGACAACCAGATGAGCAGGCACTGATGCAACCCCCAGGCATGCATACTTACCTGTGAGCAAATATTAGTGTGAATGAGCTTGTAGGTCTAGAGAATGAATGAAACATTGGAGGAAAGATACAACTACTACTGCACTAAGTTTCTATCCATACAGGATACAGTGTTTGTTTTCAGTAAGTATTCGACTATAATGTTCAGAATTTTTGACTTGATAGATCATTTGTTTTCTTGTACAGTTCATGATGCATACTGTGAGCCCTATACATGAAGCACAATGCTCTCACAATGAGTCAATTAATCAGTTAATTGATCGACTAAAGCTTAGTTTATAACAATTTTTGATCATCTAAGGTATTTATCAAGTAAATGCCCCAACATCATGTGAAGTCTCTGCTTCTTTCTGTCTTAACTGATTGTAAAATAAATATTTTGGGGTTTTGGACTATTTGTTGGACAACATCAGCAATTTAAAGATGTCACTTGGGGCTCCAGGAAAATTGTACAAGGCATCTTTCACTATTTTCTGACATTTCATGAATTAAACAGTTAATCAGCTAAGTTGGAAGATAACTGACAGAATAATAAATGATGAAAATAAATGTTAGTTTATGGAGATTTATAAGATTGCAAACATTAGTTTCAGACAATAAGTAAGCCATGTTTCCTACTTTAAAGGGTAAGGCTCTCATTATTCTATATTTGTGTTATTGTCAACAAATCCCATGAAAAGGCCCAAGCCAGCAGGGAATTGTCCACGTCTGAATACTTTCTGACTTACCAAACCTTTCTGTGGCTGCAGCTGCTCAATGTAGTTTTATATATTTTTTGGGGAATATTTTTTGCTGCAAATTTACACATATTTGCTGCACTAATGAGTATTTGCAGCAGCAGGACAGTGTATCTAGGAGTGACTCAAGATAAACTACAGACGTCAAATCCATCCAGATGAAGGAACATGTCTACCAAGCAACAATGTGGACAACAACAAAGAGGAATAAGTTAAATTCAGTGTTGGTTTTAGTGTTTTCATGGGATTTGTTGACTAGAGACTATCACCACACTAACGCTTTAATCTAAAATAGATGGACGGATCCTTTGAGAGCTGCCCGAATCAGTGCAGAAACAGAACACACATCTCCATGGCAAGTTAAGAATTTAATTATTTGTTTATTTATTAATTTATTTACGTATTTCTATCTCCAGATTCACCCACCCGAAAAATATAAATTCCGGTGTATTCCAAAAAAAAAAAAAAAAAAAAAAAAAGAGGAACAATGGCATCTTCATCAACCGCATCAAAGGAATTAATCAACAAAATCAAAGTGGCAATAATTATTATCATTATTACAATAATAATTCAATGATCAGAATATCCACATTCATAACAAATCCATATACAACTGCAATACACTCTTCAACACCACTCTTCCATTAATATACACAAAATCCCCAAATGTCTGTCCTGTCAAAACAACAATAGAGGAGTTTTGGGGGAGGGGGGCTATGGCTTGTCAAGGGGTATGAAGATGAGTGACCAGCGCAGTTAATGGTACTAAGGTTAGTAAGAGTATAAGGGGGGGGAGGCACACTTATTTAGTAAGGACCTATACAAAAACAAGCAATGTTAAGTAATGACAGTATACTTTCATGGAAGGATTTGCCAGTCTAACCCCATCTTAGCAAAGGCTAGAAGGCTCCATGAGAGGCAGAATTTGGGGAACAAAATTTCAAGAAATATATAAGGGTTGTCGGAATAAATATATAACTCTGAATGACAACCGTTGCAAACATATACCATAGGAACCTAAAGTGAAAGTCAGATACGCAATAACTCAAAACAGGTCGAGAATTTTCAAAGAAATGCAGATGGAGGTTTCTGGAAAAAAAATTGTCATAAGTCTATATATGTACAAACATTGCTTGGTCACCCAAATCTACTTAGAAAAGCTTTTTAGTTGGTCAGAAAATGAGTGCAAGCTTAAGATTATGTGAGTTACATCTTGTATGAGAGCTTCAAGAATGCAGCTATTAAGTGACAGACCTTGCTGATATTCTAAGTCTGCACAGAAAGTGCCTCTGATAGCTGTCAGTACATTTAAAAACCTTTCCATGCCTCAGTATTGGTAACTTGAGAAGACCTATTCATAGAAAGAGAGAGAAACATTAGAGGAAAAAATAACTGTACACTCTGCATATACAAACAAACTGTATATACACATAGACATACCATATATACACATTTATCCAGTATATACACAAAGATTTAGCCAGTACACACACTTATATACAAACACATTCACTCGTTTCAGCAGAACCTCTAACATATCTCTCTCTGTCCTTGTTTCAGTCTTAAGTGGAAATTGCAGGGATTTCAACTCAGATTGGTGTCAGTGGAGTCCATCTATAGAAATAAATGGGGGTGTTTTACAGCAATTTGACTGCAGAAATGTGGCTACACTGAAACCAAGAGTTCATCCGCTGCTCGTTTAAAACCCTACAGACAGATAGTCGAAGTGGAACACAAAATAGCTGTTAAGAATGTCCTTATCCAACGGCTTTCGCATCGTCCGTAAATGGAGAGCTCCATGGCGATTGTTGGGCGGGAAACATCCGTCCACTTTCTCTTTTTTGTTTTTGAATGATTATAACCAAGAGGAAGGAGGGTACAGGTCACAGCAACGTGCAAACTGTTGTAAGGGGAGTAGGTAAAACACAAGTTTGTCCCTTTTGTCAGTCCTTTAGGGCAACGATTCTCTCCACAAGATTGTCTTGGTAAGAAAACTTGGTTCATATAAAATGGATTATTTATGAACTTCCATTAGATAGAGGCATCTATCTATATCAAGAAATAAATATCTGCTCCGGAAGATTTCTGATGAAGAGTTTTTTTATACTATTGTAAGAATAAGCAGTATCATAGAAATATAAATAATAACATTCTGTCCGGTTTTTCAAAGTCTTCATTGAAGCAAGAGTTTTGTTCTGAAGCAGTTTCACTTGTTGTATTAGGCTGTGCATATTTAGTTTCCTTTAAAATCAAAGTCTGAAAGAGATTCAAACGGAAGAGCTAAAACTATAAATCGAGAAACAGATCAAGTGTGTTTAAAATGGAGTAAGAAGGAAGTGGATAAATAATGCTTTGAGAATCCTAGATAGATAAAGAGTGAATAGATGAAAAGGAGTCAAAGGGTAATTTGAAAAGACTACGAGAGAAAGCGAGAGAGAGGGAAATAAATGCTTTGAAAGTAAATCAGCTTTGACTGAAATTTTAAGAGAAGTCAAGCACCTTTGAAATACATCTTACCCCACAATACACCTCCCCTCTCTCTCATTTTGAGCATCACGCCTTCCTTGGCCTTTGTGTTCCTCCATTCTGCTGATTGATCAGACTGCATAGCTGTTCTTTGCATGCTTTGGCAGGCCACCAGATGCCAATATATGTCCAGCCTACCTTTTAAAAGTAAAATGTAGATCCGATCACAAGGCGTCAAACACACTTTTAAAAAAATCCTGTTATCAAATCAGAGAGAGAGGGCCCAGGTAAAGATTAAAAAAAACAAAAAAACAAAAAAACCCAGCATTTCCTTACATGGTCCGCTGGGGCTCTGCACCATCCTTTGAGCAAAGAGAATGGGACCAATGCCCCAAGTTCTCCCTTTGTCAGCCAATCGCGTCACGAGAGAGGGCTCTGGACATTTGGCCATGCCACCCTGTGGACTGCCGATGGTGCATCAGCCAATTAGGTTCCACATTGTCCTCCATGAAGCTTTGAGAGTGGCTAGGGGGAGAAAAAAAGGGAAACAGAGAGAGAGAAGAAACGGGGGAGGGTGCTTGATCAGGTGCTATTGAAGCATAGCTATTGACCGAGTATCTGCATGGTGGCAGTCTTTCCAAAGCTGGACTCATCTCTTTTCTATAGTTTTTGTGTTCAGCTCTGAGGCAACTGCTTGTTTACCTGAGTCACTGAGGTATTTTCACAGCAATAATTTTAATTTCTCAATCACGGATTATCTCACATCTCTGAGAAGACACTGATGTTTCAAACCTAGCCCTGCTTTAAATCCAACATTCGTCACACAAGTAATTTCACAAGAAAAAAGTAGCCCTAAATAGAAGACAATCTTTTCTTGTGTAAGACCGCTAGCATTATTAACATTTGGTGGTTCAACAATTAAACATTCACTGTAAATATAAATCTAATCTAAACTAATCTACTAGCACTGGCCTATGAAGTACTAGCTTTGGCCATTTTGACCTTTGACACTGCAAAGTAAGTAATTTGTTCTCTCTAAAGAGAAAAATGGCTGACACAAAGCTGAAGTGAAACTCTTCAACCTTCACGTTTAAACAAGCTGAGTTGTTGCAGAGCGACACCAGTGTGTGAAGCTACAGAGACATAAACAGATTCACATTCAGACAAACCTTACAACAGACAGTTCATACACAAAATGAAGAATTATGGATACACGTTACAAACATTTCAAAGACTTCAGCATTTGACACATGAGAAACTGGAGAGTTAATTTCCAAAATACATCAAACGATATTTCTAATGGTTTACTCTAAATGTATTGTAAATTTGGTTTAATGCTATTAAACTTTTTTCAGATATAGATGCCACTTTTTCATTTTGAAATGAAATTTCAAATTATAAAAACTACCAAAAAAAGTATGACGTTCTTAAATTTTTTTAAGCATCAGGGGTATAATATATTCTCATGTCTTAAGCAAGGCTTTTTAAGGTGCATTTGGTTGATGACTAGCTAGTCTACTGGCCAAAGGATGCTTGATATATTTATCCCAGGCACTTAATGGCAAGCTTCGCAAACCTAAATGGTTGAGTGGTTGAGAATGAAAAATGATCCTAGCAAATAAAACACGGTAAAACACACACATCTGTCGTTAGTATTTATATGCACTTAGATAAATTTTTGTGTATGTTGTAAGAGAAAATAAAAAGTACTTCTTAATAAAAAGTATTAATAATGGCATTACTTATCTTCTGTATCTGAACACAACTTACTCTTCTTAACTGAAGGAGAACAGACTTGGAATAAACTCCATTCATCCATTTCATTCAAACTATCTTCATTCAATCTTAAAATTAGTAGTGCTCTGTGTAAACTGAAAATAGCACTTAAGGGCTTGGTCTCCACAAAAACCCGTTCAATAGCTGATCCATCAATTTTGAGCTGGAGAGCTGCTTTTATTGACTGTAAATAAAACCAGAGATTGGAGGAGGGCGCTTCTAAAACACAGACATGGAAACTCAAACAGCCCCATCAGACATAAGAACACAACAGGATGCACAAAGAACAAAGACAGAGACAAATACAGAACATATTGGGGGGAAAAAAGTCTTGTCAAAGACAAACCACTAAGAGAGAGAGAAAGAGAAAAGACAGTGAGTGATTCATGAAAGAGGCAGTGCTATGGCAGACACAGACATTTGACTTGGAAAATGGCACCATTTTGTTTCTGTTTAGCACCAGTTTATCACATATCGGTTCTGAGATTGAGAAGAGAAAAATTGCACGAGCTCAGTCCAAAAACAAGAAGTCCCTTAGATTGAAAAAAGAAAAAGAAAGTTCCCAAAAACTTCTTCCGTCACTCAAACCTCTACGATGCTTGATCTTGTGTCTTTGAATCCCTGTTTTCAGCCCACAGATCCTTTCTCTTACTAGCAAAGCTAACATGGATCTCCACCTGTTATCTCTATTGGAAAACCCTGTTGTAAAACACTCAAAGGCACTAAGAAAGCCAGACTACATCGCCACATCTCTACCTAACACATTTGCAGCCTGGCGTGTTCAGGATAGGCATATTTAATGCTCCTACATCCATGGGAGTCAAGAGTTACTATAAGCTAGTTTATAGCACTTCTTTGCTGATGGCTACTATGAAGTCTTTGGGGTGCAAGACATTCTATAATGCTTGTTCCTCACGTGTATTTATTTCTCATGGAGCCACAGACAGGCAATGAGTGCACAGAGCAGATGTTCACATATTGGCTTGGTATGTTTGTCAAATGCTTTGTTTGACTGATTCAAACAGTATGTGATAAGGTATCATTATCTTGTCCTGCAAGACTGATACAAACTGAAGCTCCATGTGAGCATCAAGAGAACAAGTGTCCATTGAAGAGCCCTTTGTATTGTGTGTTCATGTGTTATGCACTGTACAGTAGCTGTATGATTACTACTTGTCTCCCGCACACTTTTCTTCTCTCTCTTGCCCGGGGAATAAGAATATCAATGGCGATTTCTTTTCAAAGCATTGTCTTGCTAAATAGGAAAAGACGGGGACAGTGTTTTCCTTTCCTTTGTGTCATCTCTCTCTGATTTGGCTCAGTGTTGTGTTTGACCTACTCCCCCTTCTTCTGCTATGCCTGTAGTTGCTGTTGCCGTGGTTCCAGTTGCCTGTGACGTTGTCATGGGGGAGGATGTTTGGTTGCCACGGAGCTCTCCATTCTGACTAGGATGTAGATGAGGAGTGGGTAGAGAGGGAGGGTCTACGGTTTGAGGGAGGACTCCATTGTGGGGCGAGCTGTCAGAGGAAATGCCCGAGGAAGAGACTCTGAGGCCTTGATCGTTGGTTACCGCTCCTCCTCCTCCTTGTCCTCCTCCTCCACCTCCCCCTCCATTTTCAGTTTTCACACCGGGGTCTGCAGAACCCAGGGAGGAAAGCTGGTCCTCCTAGCGAGATAGAGAGAGAGGGGAGGGGAAAGAGGAGTGGGAGCAGGGAGAGATGGTCGTAGAAGAGAGGCCATTCAATGAGCGATGGGAGGGATGTGAGGAGTTGTAAGGAGGTGTCCAATCAAGGCAGGTAACGTGACATGTAGAAGGAAAAAAATCACATGTTGAGGAGGTGTGACAGTGTGGGAGGAAGTAAGAATAGTGAGATAAAGATGAGGAGGAGAAGACAAGGAGGAAAATCACCAGAAAAGGATGTGATTGAATTGAAGTGGAAAGTATCAACATTGAAAAATAGGAAGAACCGGTTGGAATGAGAACATGTAAAAGCAATGGCAGAAGCAAAGTAAGGAGGAGAATTAGAAAATAAAAGACAAGTGATAAGGGATTGGAAGAACCACACGGAAAGAAAGAGAGAGACAGAGAGGAGAGAGAGAGCCAAATGAGTTACGAAGTTGATGCATGACGTACACCAATAAAAATGGCCGCACAGGAAAGGGGACACAGGGAAAGAAGGGATGAAGGAGGAATTAAAACTCTTGAGGTCAAAGGGTCCTGATCCTCTCGGGATGAGAAGCAAGGGGTGTTTGTCATGTGGCAGATGGCAGGAAAACTCAGGAAGTCAAGTAAGTCATTCTTTGCCAATGAGTACAAATCATGTTCAATAACGACTAAGTTTCTATGTCAGTGTGCGTGCTTGCGTAGCTGAAAATATCCTGAATTAAAGATGAAGAAGAACTCTACATTTATGGCTTCAAAAACATCTTAACAGCACATACTGTAGCATCAGCTTGTGATTAAAAACATGCAAAAAAGTCAAGCCACATAGAGCTCAGCGCCAAATTCAAAAAAGCAAGATAAAGGTGCATTCTACAGGCAGGAAATCCAAACCTCTGTCCAATTCACCAACCAAAAAGTCTAACCCAAACCCATCGATCGTGTAGCAATGAGCTGCTGCATGGGTGTACATCCTGGGTTGGAGCTTTTGATCAGTGATTAAGTTAAAGTTTGGTTTTGCCATCTTTTCTTACCTACATTGGCGCAGAATAACAGCAATGCAAATACTAGTTTCATTATTAGTATAAATCAAGGTCTGTTTGCAAGCCTTCACTCCCAGTCTTGTTCACTGACGTCTGTGTAGGAGCAGTGGGAAGAGAAAACAATTGGGTTATTGTGCCAATAGACAGCTATGAGGACTCTATTCATAATGGTGCTTAATGTATCCAAGAGCTACTGCAAGATGATTTGAATATAGAAGCATTTTGAAAGCTGAATTCACAGTTTTACCATCAGACCTGGGTTGAAACCTCCTGAAATAATTGCACTTGATTTATCTTGCCTGGCACATTTGCTGTGTGGTGTCTAGACATAATTACAGAGACTCTGTTTTACTGAAACTGTAAAACGAGTGCAGAGCCATCTAAAACACACTGGAAGTATGTGCAGTAATTTAACTGAGGTTTGTTCTTTACCCAAACATTAGAAAATATGTATGCTATTAGATACCACTTTAATGCTTACATATATGAAGTATGGGACACTGCAACATGAATGGGATGAAGTGCTGTAGAGGGGAAAGACAGGAAGGAGGAGAGATAGTTTGGTCTGCATCCAGTAGAGAAAATGAATCAAAAGCAAATTATCACTGGATAAACTGTATCTGATGGGTGTGTCCACTGTGAGTGGAAGGTGTTTCCACTTCACTTAAAGAAAAAGTGAAAAGAAGAAAGGAAAAAAAAGTTACCCCAAAATTTGATGTGAATTAGCAGGCCTTTTCTCTTCTCAATCAGAACCAAAATGAATGAAAACATTTTCAGTTGCTAACTGGTGCTATGAACAGCTATCTACTATGGTACAGACAGTTACAGGATGCCAGTAACATGACTCCAATAACACTTGTTTTATTACTCTCAAACACAACCAACAGTGTCATTTAATATCCATGTGTAGACCAAAACACATGTCTATTAAACTCAGAAATCAGGCAGCTGAACAAAGACATGGCAAAATGTTTACTGACATCCTTTTTTAACTTACCAAACTTGATTCACTCACTGAGGGCTGTAGTGTTTGATTACTTGGTGCATTCAATTACAACTTGGTATGAGAGTGTTGTTTATGCTAATGGAAACTGCAGTACTGGAGACAGGAACACAAAACACTCGGTGGAGTACTGAAATGTTAGGTGTATAGTAAATGATGCAGATAGAGTACCATACACACAGGTTCTTACCCATCTCCTCCAATCTCCAATCAGTTTTGATATCTTTCTCATGTCCACATTTGAAATAAAAACCTGCTGTAAGTGTTAGTTTGATCAGTATTTCTACTTAAAAATGTTTAAAAAAACAAAACAAAAAAACACCCCTGTAAGACTTAAAACAACTAATCTCGCCAGGTGAGGAGCTCCTAACTTGTAACGCAAAAACAAAAAAATCAACATGGTACGCATGTCACACATCATCGGACGCACAATAACAACTGGCCTACGCCACCATTCAACCAAATAATTCACCCAGGTGCCAAACACATACACAAACAGATAAATATCAGAGACACAGACTCATTGAAAGACACAGAAAACACACAAAAAACATGTGCACATTAATCAGTGTTCTTCGGGGAAGGACTGGGTCAGATACGGAGATTTCCCATAATTCCTGTTGTTTATCTGAGGGCGTGCCGGGAGGGATGAACTGAATGGAAATGTAAGTTCACGTGTGTAGGAAAACACAGCGGTAAAAAAATATGGTGTATTTGAGGGGGAAAAAAATCTACAATAAAAGAGAATTCGCACAATACTCTGCAGACTTTCAGACAGATTTATCACCAAGAAGGGTAATGTCTTAAAAATGTAAAGTTTGGGCTTTTTTTCAACCAGGAAACATGCCCAAAATGTGACATTTAACATGTTATTTCTTGCTCACAAATCTGAGTGACGTCTGTGGAAATATAAAATGTGATTGTGAGTATTCTCTTTTAATTTGGATTTTTTTGCTTAGTTGCTTGGCAGAAAATAACAATTTTGCATTCAAAATTGTTTAAAAACAAGTTCTAGTGTCTGTTTCTTAATTGCATAATTCCTGACTTTACTTGAATTCTAACATTTGCAAATGCCAACATCTGATCTGAAAACAAAAGAAAAAAACAACAACAACAAAAATCCATTGATTTATTTGTATTTCTCTGCTTTTCAGAGATTTACCGATTGCAAAGAGTTACAGGAAGGTCTCCGTATATGACTTGAAAATTATTTGCAAATAATATTGTTGGCATATGTCTGTACTGGTTATGATTGCATTGTGTGTGTGAACAAACAATGGTATTTTCATCAGTAGAGAGCTGCAACAGTCACACACAAAGATTTGGAAAAGACATTAAAACACTCTAAGCTACTGCAGTGCTTATGTATATTTCTGCCAAGACATGTAATATGCTCAACTTGTCAACATGAAGTGAGAAGGTAGAATAGAAAAAAATCATTCAAATAAACTCCCTATTTGAAGTCTGTCACAGAATATTTCCAGAGTTACCAGTGGATACAGGAAGACACGCTTTTGTGTTGTGAGAGTGACAATAAAACCATAGCAGGTTACCACCTCTTCCTGCCTGACAAAACAAAGAAAATGTCATTTTTTTGTGTGGTGGAGGAGAAGGAAGCTTACTTCACACAATGCCAATCATGGCACTGTGCATAAATTACACATTTTTGTCATTTGTCAGAGAGGGAGAGACTTAAAAGCACATTATAAATAGACTTCGTTAAAATACAAACATCTTTTCAGAATCAGAAAATAGAGCTGCAACAGAGAAAAACACCTAATCCCTACTAACTAAAATATAAAATGTACATACACACAAATTGAACATGTTTCTCAAATCTCTGTCTTTTCTAAGACTGATTTTATTATGCAGAATGAGCAGAAACAGGTAAATGATGACAATCAGGCTTTGTTTGCTAACTAGCTGTGAGCAAAGTTTGCCACCAAGCTAAGTTACCTTGGATACCATTGTATTTCTCTTCATATTCACCTATTTTTCTCCATGTTATCACAACAGATCTTTAGTTAAAGGCCTCTTCATCTTGAGAAAATGATAAATACATGAGAAACTACAACACTTTGGTTGTGTACCTCCGCCAGTCAATCTGGTAGCAGGTAATTAGTGTGCAAAAATTGTGTTTTATAAGCCAAATTCTTATCAGTTGAGTCAGAGTGAATGTTTGTTGTTTGGCATGGTGAATGGGTGTGAATATGTTTGTACAATGGAGTCACTGTTGCTGCAGCAAATTTAAAATGCACTGTCACTGAAATTGTGAAGAAAACATGTAACAAAATTTGTTGAAGTCATTCAAAATTAACCCAGTCCAAAGGGAAACTGATTCAAGCTGCAGTTTTCCTCAACAGTGTAATCTTAGCTTCTGCCTACTAGTGACGCACATAGCATTATTTTAAGCTCTGTGATTGGATGCTTTTTGTGGAAATAGTTAACTTTATGTACCTTTGAGTCTTGTACCTTGTAGCCATATATTTTCTAACAGTTGTTTGTCTTCTGTGATGACTCAGCTGAGAGAGTTTCATGCCCACCCAAGGTCTTACTGTCAGTTATGTAATTGTCTATGGGAAAATTAATGGGACTACTTCTGATATTCTTCCACTTCTCCTCATGCCACCATCTTTAGTGGGTCTTCACTGAAACTGTAGCTAGGTCAGGGAGAGACAGAGAGAGCCCTGATTTACTTTAGTCTGTCTTGAATTAATTAAACTCAGCCTCTCCTGTGTTTTTGCCAAGTGATAATGCCCTCTATCTGGAACGAATGTTCAATCCAAACTTTTATTCACCTACAGGAAATATTTATCTGTCTTGTACATTTCTATCCTTGGGTAAAAAGTGATCACAGGTCGACCTGGTGCCTGGCAGAGTTTTCTGATATCGCATTACATGATTTATGGGCACCACAGTTGAGACATATTTCAGATGAACACTTCTTGCTGCCAAGCTGTTTAGTGCAGCTCTAAATCACTGAAATGTTTTGTTGTCACTCCATCAACACGGAGGTACGGCCCTCACAACCACGAGTAACCTCGGACCAAACATTCAGTGACAGACCTCTTTTTTCTGAAAGATTAATGGAAAAGTAAAGTGGGCCTGTCAGTGTGTTGGCTTGCAGTGAGTTCACAGGGTGCTGCATATGGACAGGGACGCACATAGAGAACAGTAGAAGTGGAAAAAGAGGCAGCAGGTTATGGATGGAGAGTGAGAGTTTGCCGGTTTGTTTATTACCTGGGTACTCGGGGTGGGACAGGTGCGAGACGGGGCTGCACTAGGATGGACTGACGCCTCCCCTAAGAGAAATCACCGTATCTCATCAACATAGGAGGAGAGGAGAGGAGAGGAGAGGAGAGGAGGGTTGAGAGCAGGAGGCAGGAGGAGGAAGCTGACAGCAAAAGGAGGAGGGACGGCTTGTGTGCAGTGGGCAGGATTCAGAAGGGCAGTGGGGGTTGAGGAAAACAACAGCCACCCAACAACAGTACATACACAATGCACAACAAAAAAGTGAACAGAAAATAAGAACATAAATATACGTAAAAATGCTTAGTAACGCACATTTACATACATGTACATTATGGCAACCATACACACACAACATTATCAGACAACCCAACAGCCTGAAAGCATTAAAGCAGCGTGCCATGCTGTGTATCATTAACAGATATCATGCTCAGAGGACAAGAAAGAAAAGGGCGTTAAATCGTGCACTCCAAACGACATCTGCATCTGAAAGCAGCTGATTAATTAATCCAACAGACTTTGGAAAAGCCGAATCTTGCACGTTTCCTGCTTCAAGAGAGGTAAAAAGACAGCGTAAAGGACATGCTTATATCAAACATGCAATCGTCTACTCTAGAGAGATAAATATATACACGCTTGGAAAACCCGGAATCATATTCACATCAACACAGTTTATCCAAAAAGACACAGGAAAACAACAAAGATTAGAATTTTTCTATTTAAACACACACACACACACACACACTCAAAAACCACCGAGATTCAAAAAGTTGCAACAATGCGCACAGATAAAAGAATGTGATTAAATCTTAAATGAATGAAACATTGATATGATTAATGCAACTAAAAGCTCAAGAAACCTTTTCACCATTCAATACACCGTACTGATAGATGCAAGTTCAAAAAATACAGTAACATCTTATGGGTAAAGGCTCTAAAAATGATCAGTTCAACACTTAAATGCTTCAAAAGATTCAGATTTTTACGACAGATAATGTGCAGTAACTGCCAGACACTGTGAAAAGTTCACTTAAATGTCTTTAGAAATAAAATAAAATAAATAAACTGGCACTGATTACTTAAAAAAGGCTCTTCAATATTAACAGAATTTTGTTAATTGTTCGTCAAGGTTATTGCATCAAATAAAAGTACATTACAACCATTTAGAAATACTTAATTTGTCACTGTAATAATTTGATGTCATTTATTGGATTAACATGTTTTTTTCTTTCATATTTTCACCCCATTTTCCAGGACATTTTGCTACCTAATTTTTACACATTGTTTCTGCAGTGTTCACCAAATTAAATTTAAGTTAACTTTTAAAGGCCTTAGAGTGTAATTTAATACTTACTCACAGTCATATCAGTTGAAGGATGATGGAAAAGCAGTGGGGACAAAATGGCCTAGACTTAATTATTATGTATAAGAAGTCACTGACATTTATATTAATTTTTTTTGTCAGTATTTCCCAGCTGTATATAGCAATAATTCCTAGTAATATACACTAAGGTGCCAGTTTATTAGGTACACCTAGCTGAAATAAAGACAACCTTCATGAAGGTTTTAATGCTCAGTTTTTGGTGAAACTATTTTAGAGAGATATCGATTCAACTGGTGTCTCTGGAAGCTATAGTTTGTGGTGTGGTGGAACTGCTCTGCATTATTCAGGGAGGTGTTCCTGTTATTTAGCCTACCTTCATTGATATTAATGGGATGGACAAAACAGACAGCAGATACCCTGTTACATTACATGTGGCAGTTATTTCAAGTACTATCAGTCGCTGACGTTTATTTACTTATACAAAAGCTGTAACTAAATAGCTGTTCTGAAATCTCAAAATATGAGGATGGAGGTCAGTTACTTTCTGTTTATTTTGTAGGTGTGAGGATACTGCTGTGGGAAGGATTATGGCATCCTGCACCTGTGTTATTATGTGAGGCCTAATTAAGGGGGTGTTGTTTTGGAAGTTGGTAGCAGTGCCCCCAGGAAACAATGGCATCATGCCTCTCCCCTCTCACTCCCTATTAATTTACTTTTCCTTCTCTCAGCTGCTGCGTGAGCACCATCCTCACCCATTAAAGTTGAGTGTCATCACACTGGACTGAACTGTCTGCTCATCTTAGGTGTGGTGGTGATGAAACAAGAGCCTGGAGATAGAATACAAAACTGACCAGTAATTCCTGACAAAAGAGCACCATATAAATTCTTACTCAAACCACCAACTACCTTGGCTTCAAGCACAATGAGCTGACTGTAGATTAAAGGAGCATTTCAGCATAAAAGTGTTTTTATTGTCTCATTACATTTATTCCTGTGTATTTGTTTATACCCCAACACGACACAAAGACTTGTAAAATCAAATGTCTAGCTTTTATCTGTGCTATCCCATAACATCTTTTCGAGGTCTGTCATCAGGTCAGAATTTTAATTTGACGAATACTTAGTTAAAGCAACACAGTGTAACTTTTGCTGAGCAATAGCGCCCTCTGCAGCCACGAGTGGTAACTTATTGTGTTGCGCTCTGAGGTGAAGCGGTTTAAAACACTGCAGAAAACAAAGCCTATCAATTCACTGAACTCAAACACGTTCAAACGATGTTTATTCCTCATGATCTCTGGCTTTTGGAACCTTAAGTGCTGCCGCTGTAACAAACACACCAAACTCCATTTAGAATTTTTAATATTTTATTACCCTTTTTTATTTCCTCACTAAATATCAGAGATGAATACTGGTTTTTAATGATATCTAAGTCTTTTATTAATTTATCTACTGTTTGGCATTATAGTTGAACATGCTGGACCTGATTCAGCCAGTTTAAGCCGCTGACTATCACTCAAAGTTACAGGTGTTCAGGGCATCGAGTGAGAATGAAAACAGCCCTATTCTTAGTTATTACAAGTCAGTGTACCATCAAAATGATTTTAAAGCTGTTATTTAAGGTGAAATTGTTACATAATGTTGCTTTAAGGACAAAATACCAGCAAAACTAATGATATGTACTTGCATGTTGAGTATGCTAACATGCTAAGATACTGCTAAACATCAGCATGTTAGTGTATTCCTAGTGAACTTGTTAGCATGCTGGCATTAGCATTTAACTCAAACCACCACTGTGCCAAAGTACAGTCATGTTTGTGCCAGACTGCGTTATGTTGTACAGGTGTGTATCCACCCACTGCATCTCACACTGGTTTGTACTTTAAATTCGACCCCAGAGATTTTTCCACTCAGGTCGTCTTTGTTTAAACTTTGATCTCACTTTTTTTAACGAATGACTTTTGTTTCTTTTTGTGCTCTGTTGAAGATTTTATATATCCTGAAAATAACACTTGAAAGATTTGTTACTAATTTTTTCAGCTGCTTTATCATGAGAATGAGATTTCTTTCTTTAAAGAGAAGAATACGATACTTAAATACATTAAATATAATATGAATATGGTACAGATATCTAGGTCCAGGAAAATAATTTACAAGCCGGAAGCACATAAAGCATATAATTTGATAAAACCTTCTCCTGGTGGTGATTAAGCTTCTGATTTCATTTTCTGTAGTTTGATCTGTGGGAATTAAGGACTTAGGAGTTGTACTCTCCTCTTTCAAACACCACACTGAAGGTGCCCTGCAGCTTGCACATCACCTCCAGCACAGTGTGAATGTTAAGCAGGTTGCTGCTTGCTCTCCTGTAATCCAATAAACATTTTCGTCAAGGCAGTATTGGAGTTTAAATTGGTATCATTGGTAGACTGGTAACAGTCTTCTGAAGAATTATTCACAGACTTACAAGCTTGTTTAACAGTCTATTTTTTTGGGCTCTAAAAACAGAACATCTCTTCTTTTTCATACAAACTAAGATTAATGAACTTGTCTTCAACTCCAGTAGATTATTTTACTTGTTAATTGAAGAAGTATAGAGTTAAATAACAGTAATTCACTGTAATTATTCACTTTAATTCAATCATAGATGCACTGCCAAGTGTTAAGACATGTAAGTCGACACAACCTTATCCATCAGCTTAAGTCACGACTTAGTACCACAGGACAGTGCTTAAATATAAAACAGCATTTCGGTGTTGGTGTGTAATAAAATGAAGCATCAACGTGCTTCCAAAACAAAAGAAAGAAAAAAGTTAAAGTGTGAAGTGAAACCTTCACACTTACTAAAGCAAATCTTTAGTAGAGCACCTGTTAGCAAGGAGGGGGATATGACAAAGATGCCACCTGATATGTTGTGAATACACATATATAAAAGCTCTAAATCAGCCTAAATGACAGCTACTGATCTTGGCTTCCACTTAAACAGAACATTGAATGTATCATGTTTACTACATCCATTGCAACTAAGGTATGCATGCTGCATTTTGGGAAACACAACAACCAACAACTGGCAACAGGAAATACTCATTCCAAAACTGCAATGTCCTGTAATGTACCAGTAGTGCAATACTGACCTACAGCATTATCCCAAACATTATTTTTGTGATGCAGAATTATAGATGGGTGACAAATTTAAGGAAAAACCAACATTAAGTGTTTTAGTAAGTTGGGCTGTTGTGTACCAACAGAACAGCTTCAATGTACCTTAGCACTGATTCTACAAGTGTCTGAACTCTACTGGAGGGATGCTCCATCTAACGCTGATCTTAAATCTCCTTCAGGAGTTCAGTTGGGTTCAGATCTGGTGATATTTGCTGACAATGATCATGAGTCAACATGATTCACTGGGCATCTAAAAGTCCTGAATCCTTCTTTAAATGTGAGTTTTATTTGTTTGTTTTTGTAATAACTTGCATTAACTAAAACTGCACCTTGCCTACACTTTAATGCCATTTACTTCTTCATCCTACGCTGCAAAGTGTGAACTTTATCCACCTGGCACCCAACTTGAAAACACACACTTGAGTTGCTAGAATTTGTTGATCAATTGATTAGTTGATTGAGATAAAATTATATTATTTTGAAATAGGTGGATTTGAGAATGGATTAAAAGCAAAAATGACAAATTTCTGATAATTTTTTTCTCAAATTTGACAAATTGCTGATTTTCCTTGTCCTACATTATAATAAACTGAAACTCCTGGTCAGACCAAAGTATTTTTAATGGTTTCCTGACCAACCAACCAATTGAAAAAAAAAACTGAAAGATGAATCGATCATGAACATAATGAGTTGCAGCGCTAAATCTCAAGTTACATTGCTAATCTGGACAGAAGCCAGTGTTGCTAAATACTAAATAATACTAGATACACATCAGTTTCTAAGTATAGCCCCGAGGGGCTTTCTCAGAATTTATCATTGTAACATTAGTTGTAATAATGAACATCAGTGTGATGCTGTCAAGCCTCTGTCAGCTCTCCCCTCTTGACATGTTTCATTATTTTTTCCTTTCCCTTATGCTTCTGACAGGTAACTTGAAATCTAGCTTTTCTTTGATTTTCATGTAATTAATTGAGGAAGTATGACCAAATGTACGAGGGAACGTCTGAAGATGCTACTGTTTGAGCTTTTTGACAAAGAAATGAGCTTTTTGAAGCCTAGAATTAGCATTAAAAATGTCAAATGAACTCACAGCAAACGATTTATTAGAAAACTCCACATGTGTTCAGAAAGGGAGAATTCCTGTTTGTTTCATTCAATATAGAATGCATTTAGATTTGAAAAAGCTGAAAATACAAAATATGTTTTTTGGTTCTAATCATACAGCATTAGCAGCAGCTAAACCTTTATGTTTAGACCACAAATCTGCATACTTTTAATTTGCCAAAATGTAAACAAATATACACCAAATAAAAACTTGGGTTCCAGCAGATCTCACTGAATTAGTGACAACTATACTTCCTGTTTACATTATCAAAAAGGAGCAGTAACTGTAATGAATGTAACTCCACCTGTTAAGTTATATTAGGGTAGAGGACTCTATGTAATTAGCCTATAGATATATCTGATGGAAAAGAACTCCATCTAAAATCTGAAACAAAAAACTGGACTAATGGATGATTGGGTGAATTTGAAATCTGGAAACTCTGGTGACCAGTGGTGGAAAGTAGCTGAGCACATTTACTCAAGTACTGTACAATTTTAATCTCCTTGTGTTTCACTTTTATTTTCCACTACTTTATACTTCCAATCCACTTACAGTTCAGGGGGAAATATTGTACTTTTTACTCCACAACATTATTTGATAACTTCATTTCTTGTTATTTTGCAGAATCAGATTAACAATGAATTATTAGCAAATAAATTATGATTATTATGATATAATTGTTTGACATTATTGGTCACAGTAAGATTTAATTCATCCCTAGGGGGATATTCAAAAGCTACTCAATAGTATTTAAAGTAATTAAAATGACCAAAGCGATATATACATTAAGGGATGTTTTCCCATGATTATCACCAGCAGTGGTTCCACCATGCACATGTGTGTTAGATGGAACCATTGCTGGTGATAATCATCAACAAAAAGAGGATTACTTCAGTTAGAATATGAGAGGGTTGTAATTAAAATAAACTGATGTGAGCAGAGTAGTTGCTCTCATAATTTCTTTCATTCTTAGCATTCATGTACACACACACACACACACACACTATATTTACAGCATGACTCATGCTTGAAGGTGGGCTAGTTTAATTTGACAGGATAAGAAGGGGAGAAAGGGGGCAGGATGAGAGCGTGAAATGAAGCGCACCGAGGAAAAGAAGCTCCTGAAGACACAGCACCATCACCACCACACAGCATACAGTACAGTAAGATCTGGGGCTCAGCTGTTCAATAACCTGAGTGTAAGTCTGGTTCTACATAATGTGTGGACCAGGTTTAAGGACTTTTAACCCCGACATGCTCGGCAGAAACATTTGACAGAAACAACTACAGAACTGGCAACATCATCACAGGCCCGGATATGCTCACAAACCCAGCTAGAGTCAGACATCTTGATAGCTTGAGCTGAGGAATGCAAACAACAACACTCTGATCTCCAAAGCTCCCAGGTATGTTGGCGGACAGATGGCAGTCAAACCCAAAAACAGAGACAGGTCAGGGACAGGGCAAGACAATTAGAGGGACCACATACACACAGCAGACAAAATCATAACAGTAGCGGGGGATAAAAAAGAGAGGCAGAGGAGGGGGGAGAGAAGATAGCACGGGCCACTGTACGGACTCGACGAGAGAAGAAACAGTCTCACAGACCTGATCAGCGAAAATCCTGGTTTTTGGCTCAATCACGGGTCCTCCCCTTAACTCATCCTCCACAGCCATGAGTCTTGGAAGCAGAAAGAGAGAGAGAGAGGGAGAGGGGGAGAGGGGGGTGACAGAAAGAGAGGGAGTATTATGAATTCAAGATGATACTTAACAAGAAGTTGAGCAGATGCATCTCCAACATCTGGCTCAACAGCTCACAGAGATGAGATGCTGGTTACCTGTGTCTCAAATCTGAATCCCAAATCTGATGGGCAGCTCAAATCTTTTAAGCCCATGCAAATGTTGAGCAGCACTAACCCAAACCATGCTCTATGAGGCACTGCCAATTTTCACTGGAGGAACCCTTTTTCTTCTCGCCCCAATGGGATTCATCAAAGCATCTTTTCCCCAATTTAAGGTGTTTTCAAAGCGCAATTACGGCCAACAGGACAATTACGCTCGGTTATCTGAAGTGAACGAGTTCAGTAACAGATCCCAATCATCCCCAGGGAATTGCCCATCTTATGTAACATGGACTGACCAAGGCACTGGTGGAAAATCCTTTGACTAATCATTTCAAAGACTCCGCTCGCAGATATGAGCGAGCTTACTGCTGCAGTTTTCATGAGCCAGCGGACAGTGCAGGTTTCCCAGCTCTCATGATTATCCAAGTGCCAGGGATTTACTCCAGATAGGGTCATTCAAGGATATTTCTCACACAGGGTTATCTTGCAGTTACACCGCCAACTGGCTAAGCTGTGAGTATTGTAGTGGTGGTGATAAATGCCAAATAGAAGTTAGTGTGAGTTTAAAAAAAAAAAAAAAAAAACATGATAGATTTTGTTGCATTGCTTTCTTGACTTTCCATCTGTTTTACAAGGTTTTCAGTTGACATTTTACCGCAGCAGAATAAACATCCTTGCAATTTGCTGACACAAAAATAAGTTTGCTGGAATATTATGCCTTTATAATCGCGCACAAAGGAGGAACTTTCCAACTTCACGTCAATTTGTCTTAGTAAAGTGACCAACGAGGTTGTCACTTGTGTGTTCATTAAGCCACTAAGCCAATCAAATAGTTGACAAGAACATTTTAATTGCCACCATGTTTCAAAGCAGAATAAATAAACCACCAATCAAGTCATACTGTGTCATTCAAGGCTATTTTTCAGCACATTCACATTTTATTCAGAACACAGAGAGGCACATGTTCAACAATAAAGAACGAAAATCCACAGGTGAAGTTTCAAACATAAGTGTTTGGATGTTTTATTCCATAAATAATGTACAGTGTTGAGAGTTATTTTACAAAAGAAGAGAATAGGAAAAGAAAAGAATCAATCATAAGCACAGACAGAAATATTAGCACTGTCCCAAAAAACAATGGAATGTAACATGGGTATACAGCATTAAGATTCTGACATGACTTCAAAAGGCAGACAATGATTCATGTGGGTGATATGTTACAAAAAAAAGTTAAGCTGTTTATATCCAGTTGTTCTTCAAGTAGTGTGCTTTTGAGGTCAAGTCGTACATGTAGTCAAAAACAATGTGTGTATCTACCAACATGAGGTCACAATGTCTGAATATTTTGCTACAGAGAAAAAAGGCAAGAGACAAAGGTGTCAAATAGGATGTAAAGTTAATGTAAAGTCAGAACAGAAAAGAAACAACAGACCTGGATCAAACAGCAGCTGCAAATACTTTCTGTTTTCTTTTTTTGCCAACGTCGGACACGTCATTGATTGGAAACTTACCTCTCAACATCTGATTGGTGTTGATGCAGGCGACCCCCACCCATCTGGTCAAAACAAACTAAGAATTATTTGCAACCATTTGACACAGGTCTGTATAAAGTGAATATAAACCCTTGGCTGTTGCTACAAGCCATTCACACACACATCAAGCCAAAACTCATCACCACTATGAATTCATTTGCAAGATTTAAACATAAGTTTTGCCGTAGTACAATCTACACAGCCTATCAATATATTCTTGCTACAAAAGAGAGGCAGATATACTGACACCAGAATATTATCTATATCTCTGGAGAGGGAAAAAGAAAATTATAATATGGTTGCCCTTTTAATAATAATATTTAAATCATACTGTAACTGCATAAGTTAAATGACAGGACTGTCTAACTTTCTTAAACAACTATTCTGATCACCATGTCACTGGACACCACCAATGACAGACTGCGGGTCAAGGTCATACCAAGCATTTACAGCAAAATCATACAGATATAAGAAAAAAATCTTTTGCGCTTTAATTAATAAATAATAATATCCATTGCAGTCTCATTTAAAATGCAGATAAATTCACAAACACCATACAGATAAGCCAAAAACAAGTAAAGAACTTAAGAACACACTTCAGAACATACCGATGTCAAAGAGTCACGTCATTGTTGTCATGTTGTCTCTGTGGTATTTTGCACATTACAGTATTCCAGGTCTTTATTTTCTCTGTTTAGATACTGTGGATGGCACCTGGTAAAGGATTTTGGCAGGAAGTTACTGTTTCTTTATGTACACAAAATGCATACAATATACCTCATCAGGATCCTGCATGTGCACTTACACAAACAGCACATGTGAACATATTGTATCTATTATTGCGCTTCTCCTGCTAGAAAGTAGCTATTGCAAGGTTAAAATAGTTATAATCTCACTCTCAATAGAATTCATATATATTTAATATATTATTATTGTTATGGCTCTTGCATCACATACTCTAATATGCTATGGATTATAGTTAAAAATAGATTATTACTATGACAGGTACAGTTAAGACCATAGATTTTTTTCCCCCGTCTGAAAAGTCGCTGCATCTCTCCAACGTAAATCTGTTGTTCAGTTCACAGCAAACAGCTCGGGGAAGATAAATAGTTTCATTCATATTTATAATTACCAAAATGAATTAAAATATTTTGACAAAAAAATAGGAGAGCCTGTAGCCAACTAATGGGATCTCTATGCAAAAGAAAAAATATAGATAAAAGTGCTACAGGTAAAGTGGACTCAGTGTTTTCAGTGGATTTAACCTAGCATGACCTAAAACTTAATATTTGGCTTTGGTTTAAATTAGATTGTTGAGAACAAAAAGTGTATCTGGTCTAATGACAGATATTGGATTTGCTCTGAGTTAAAGTAAAGTTTATGCACAGAACATTAAGGCTTCTCTGAAAGAAAATCTCTGAAACTTGAAACACAACGCTAAGTGTTTTAGTTCTGCAGATAAAGAGATTTTTTCAAGCCTACACAGGAGCCGTGAATTCAAGATCGCTCCTTTTTGCAGAACCTGAGCTTGCATTTGCATCCAAATAATGGATCTGAATGTGAAAATTTAAAATAAAAGTCAATCGATGATGACAAAAAAAACATAAGGCTATGGTTACACTTGCCATTTCACTAAGATTTTGGAGTCCAATCAATCCAATATGATGGCCTGAGACCACATCTCTTGGCATCCACACTCTCTGCTCTGCATCGTTCTTATATGTGCATTAAAAGTAAAATGTGTCCAGACGATGCACAAATCTTGCAATGCGTTTGATGACATGGTCTGGCTCAGTGAACTGTGAGTAAAACTGACTCGGAAGCATCCAGATCTGCTACTTAATTCACCTTTGTGTGGTCAAATGATAAAAGTCACACAAGTTACAAGTGTAAGCCTTGGAAATATCAGTTTCCCACAAAAGATGCCTTATGTGTGATGCAGATTTGCTGTATTTGCTTTAAGCTCATACTCCAGTGGAGTAAAAATCAAAGGTTAAGTGCTCTGATAAAGTTTCTCTATTAGGTGGCATATTTCTTCTATGCCTTTATGCTTCAATCTTCATCATTCACAGACTGATTGTGTCTGTGACTTTCTCTCCTCTTCATATTACACCATAGCATTGTATGAGTGTAAAAAAGGGAGAGCAGTATCGGTCCCCATGTTCACTATGTAGAAAGATACATCAGCAGTCCATTAGTGATCATGGTTTACCTTGATTTAAAATGGAAGAGCTATTATTAAACCATGGTTCTTCCGTAGTCCTGTGCCTGAAGGTCCAAGACAATGCTTTGTGTTGCTTTAAAAAGTGCAGACATGTTTCTGAAGTTATCAAATTTTCAATCCTCTTGTGCTTTTACAGTGCAATCTCGTGAGAGTCAACTGAAAATTAAGCTAAGTGGAATCAGCTCAAATGACCCCGAGATCCAGTTAAAAGCAAGAGCTGTGTTCATAAAAATGGCTGATGATAAGTGCAACAGCACAAGGACATGGGAAGGTGTTTAATGATGGTTTTATATACAAGGTTAGGACGATAAAGATGTTTTCCCATAAAAGACGAGCAGGACTGTCTCTGTCTTCATTCCATGTCTTCTTTCCTGGAGTGGATTAGAAGTGGCAATATTCTCTGTCACAGATATCCACCCTTCAGTTGAAGACCACAGACTAATACAAGATGTAAACAAGACAATATTGTACTCTTTTCTCTCACAGAGTCTTTTAACTGAACTCTTCCAACAATAAAGAAAAAAAAGCTAAATTTGGGCAGCACTGCTAATGTGCAGTCAAACTTAAAATCCTCAAGAAATCCTCACAACACAGCAAACATTTGGTTTTCGTTCCCGAATACAACTGAGATACAATCAATATTCCACTCTTTTCCCATCAACTACTTAATTTTGTGGTCGATCAATATAAACTAAAGACTGCACTCGAAAACTGCACCATTAAAATTTCACACAAGCACTCGATAAATTACGACTCAGCTGGAGTTCTCCACGGTCATTCGAATATGATGCTCTTGAATAACAAGTAAATCATGTTGTGAGGTTACGATAGCAGATTTGCTACAACAAGAGCTCAGAGGACAATCAAAGACTCCTTTGTCCAGCTTAACTCAGTTGAAAAGAACCGACCGCCAAGGGAACATGCCCTGCATGCTTATCAAAGAAGATATAGATCTCTGTCCTCTGTATTATAGTCTCTCATTTAATTTGTCACTCATTACATGTCTGCAACTTTGGCTTTCAATATACAGCTCCCTGCCATGCTCCCAGGGCTGTAGTACTTAATGAAAGTGAAACCAACCTCCTACCCTGCAATATTCTTTGCCAGATAACAACCTCTGGTAAATAGAGTCCTATTCCAATATGCAATATATGTATTTTTGGAAAGAACTGTTTCAACTCCATGTTTCAATCTTGTTAAATAGAATCCAATATGCTAAAGTTGTACTGCGTCAACCAAAGACCTCTGCTTCCACTTACTCCTCAGAAGTATGATAATTCATTTTAATGAATGCTAGCAATCTTAATCTGAGAGAAAATGTCACTTTTTCCACATATTTAGGAAGAAACCTCATATAGTCTATTCACCAAAGGCATCATATTAAAACAAAAATAAAGTCATGTGGCCCGCCCATGGCCCCCTTATAAAAGACCACATGTCTTAGCTGTCTTTTGCCCTCCATCCCAACAACAGCCTCCATTTACCTGCTAATTATTCCTTTAATTTGGGAGTCTTTCTCCAGTTGCTGTTGCCGTAGCCTCCGCTCGCTGTCCTCGAGTCGATTCTGGTACTGTAGGAGGATCTTATTGGTCTGCTGCTCCTGCGTGAGGAGCCTCCGCTCGTACTCCTCCAGCTTTTTGTGGGACATCATCAGGCGCTCCTTCAGGGAGTTGATCTCCTCCTCGTACTCCCGTACCTGAGGCAGAGATAAAGAGAAACAGGGTAAGTTTTTCTAAGCCTTGATTTCTCAGTGGGATTAGTGGCTACAGTGTCTGCTGGATTTGTTTTTATGAATATTCATACAAACTATAAAAGTAGGAGCAGTGAATATACCGAACATTGCAAAGGATTTATGAACATTTGGCTGATGGTTGTTGTTTCCCACACTATTTGAGACCTGTGGACTTCTGTGTTAAGACCAGATCTGAGTGCCATCTGCTGAGCAGTGACAGACATGACTCAACATTCCTGCATTTTACTAAACATTAATAAAAGGTTTTTTAAGGGCAGGGTTGTGAAACTGAAAAAATGATACATACCCTGTCCATGCGCGACTCATCCATGCTCTTTGAGTACTCCTTCAGTTTGAAATCTTCACGGTCAATCCGCGAACTTTCAATGTCAGCCGACAGATGAGGCATGTTGGAGACCCAGGCCACTGTTCGCTCATTGGCTGGGGTTGGGGGATTGAGGGTGGATGGAGACTGGGACCCCTAGGAAGAAAGGTCAGCACACTGAATATGAGAACATGAGTTCTTAAGTGTATGAAAGTCACTTTCAGAACAAGTGATTTTTGTGCAGGCTTTTATCCAAAGTGCCTCAGAGTTGCATGAGCTCATACATTCTGAGCGTGGCTGGCCCCTGGTGGGACTCAAGCCCTTAATCCTGACAGTGTTAGTGCCATGCTCTACTCAGTGAGCTACACACACACACTTTCACACAGTTAAAAGCCATATACAGTAACTGAAATCTTTGATGAGACATTGTTGAGAAATAGCCATGAGCACAGCTGCTGATAGAAAAAACCGGAGCACTGAAGAGAGGAATAAAGAGAGAAAAACAAATCTGTAGCGTGCAGATGTTACCTGTTTGCTCATGGTGGGTTTGAGAAGGTGCTGTTGCTGTTGCTGAGACTGTTGCTGTGGTGACTGTTGAGTGCTCTGACTGGTGGTTCCCTGTGGACTCTGGCTTTCCCTGACAGAGCTCTGCTGGTGGGGCAGGCCCGGGGCAGTGTTGTCTTTGACGGACAGCTGCCGGGGCCCGTGCTGCCTGCCGCCGTAGCCGGACTCTGGTGACTGGAGGAGATTCCCGCTCTGCGGTCGCGTTTTAGCCGGAGCAGTGGGAGCGGCAGCTGCACTGACAGACAGCTGATGGGAGGTCTGGGATTTGACGCGCTGGGTGGGAGGCGGGGCAACAGAACTCTGGCGCACAGGTTGGACTGTGGAGGGGGGCGTGGTGGCCAGGGAGGAGTGGGAGGTTCCTGTCTGGGAGGTCATGCCCATCATTTGTTGCTGCTGTTGGAGGTTATCCTTAAAAAGAAAACAAGAAGAGTATGTTACTATATTAATAAATGAAAACAATCTTTAGTTGAAGTCCTAACGTTTATGTCATCAGAAAATCTACACAGAGACATCAGAATACAGTGAACATGCATTTACCTGCACATGCATGGACATCTGCCTGCGTCCATAGTCAGCCCTGCTGTAGTCGTCGCTGTAGCTGTGTGAGTGGATGATGCTGGGTTGGCCCAGGTGACTGTCCCTGGTCCTGAGGGTGGACAGGTCCTCACTGCGAGAGAACCCCCCATGGGCGAACTGTGGGATGTAGGTCTGGTGAGAGGGCTCAGGCTCTGGAGCCAGGAGCAGGGGTGCTGGGGGTTGAGCCCGGCTGTGCTGGTGATGGAGCTGTTGCTGTTGGGGCCCATCAGCAGTCGCCAGATGAAAGAGGGGATTCTGGAAGGAAAGCGGGTAGCGCATGGCGGCGGCCTGCTGTTGCTGCTGCTGGGATAGCGAGTCGGTGGTGGTGCCCATCTGGCTCAGCTGGCTCAGCCGAAGGCCGCCGGACATGCTGGAGCCGCCAGAGCCAGCTGACAACCTCCCACCGGCCCGCAGCTGGCTGCTCAGGCCCGACCCCAGGCCGCCACCGCCTCCGCTGCTCAGCCCTCCGAAGCTGCCCATACCGGCGATGGAGGCCTGGGAGGAGTTGAGCATGTCCACCGACTGCAGGTTAGACACGCTGTTCATTCGGGAATCCTGGAGGTCCATCATAGATACGCTTTTATTGACACTGAGCACCTAGATAATAAGGGATATGAGAGGCTAGTGTGCCCCATGTTATTTTGTTATGTTAGGTGGCCACGGATGATATGGGTGAGGGTGGTGCGGGTGTTTTTACCGCGAGGCCTGGATATCGGAATGCCTCAAAGTATTTCCCAGGAAATACCGCTAGGATGAGTTGCGTGGTGAATCAGTGGAAAAAAAGCAGATGTCATGATATACTACAGCCTCGATCACACGATGGCAGATTCTATTAAGTATGACTAACATGCACGCCATACTAACCTCACTTTGGTAAAGATAGACCTAGTGGATGGGATGATGATTCCCCAAGTCAGTGTGATAAAACTCACCTTAGGATCTGGTTCGGTGATGTCCGAGCTGCTCGTGCAGTAGGCTGGGCTGGATCGGGCCAGGGGAGGGCGTGAAACATAAAACATGTCTTTGGAGGATGCTCGATGAGGGTGGTCTCGGTCCTGAAAACTCATCTGGGAGCGGGATGGCATGACCCCTCCGGTGGAGGTAGGGGAAGGCAAGCGAGTGATATCTATAGAGCTGTAGAACAGCAGTGAGTAAGGCGAATATTAACTGCAACAAACTGCAGATAGGTACCATGAGGTTATGTGGTCCTACACTACAAGGTAACATAAAATGGAAATACTCAAGTAAAGTACAAGAACCTCAAATGTTACTTTCCACCATTGCATAAAAGTTTCAGATTTTGACATCAAAGTTATTTGAAACAAAGGATGGTTGGTGATAAAATGACAGTAAAATCCCAAATGCTGCTTGGAGCTATTATAATTATTAGACAGATGTGGCCTACCTATTAAGGTCCCTCATCATGAGATTTTGAAACTCGGATGAGATGCCCCTGTTGAAGCTCGGCCGTGAAAGCAGCCTCTCTGTCTGTCTCTCCTGGACCCTGTCTGTCTGATGGCTGGGCTGCCTCTGTAGGTGTGGGTTACGCAAGGCCATACTGATGTCATTCAGGAGGCGAGGCAAAGGACCCAGTTTGATGATGGCATCCTGTGGTTGAAAGGGAAAAATGAAATTTGCTGCAGAAATTTTCTATTTATTTATTTTTGTTATCTAATGCAACGGTTTCATTAAAATGCCACCTCCGCTCACATGGTGCTTGTAAGTTAATGACAGCTCAAGTTTGATTAATGACTTGCAGCCTCATTTAGCAAAAAGTTTCAGATGAGGGGACACGGAGCCATTTTTGAGACTGAATTGTTGAAATTCATGTTTAGCTGATATATCCAGTCTGCATTTGATTTGACAGCAGGAGAATAAAGCCTGAGGTGACCAACTCAGGGGGTGGACACAATAACATGAACACCTGTACAATATAATACACTGCTATTCAATGCAACAGCTTTGAAAGAAGTATGACTTTAGTTGTCAGAAAGCCATCAGTATATAGTCAACTTCTTTAATTATAAAGTATAACCAATACTGCACAATGGTTGCAGTTTATAATGGCATATATTGTGTGTCATGTTTGGGTTTACCTTGCTGAGCTGAGCCATGACCTCCCATAGAAGACTGTGCAGTATAGACAGCTCCCTGCCCAGGTCGATGTATCCCTCAAAGCCGCCTGCATTGCTGACACTGTCCAGGTTGGAGATCTCGTACAGGAACTGCTGCATGGAGCCCCACTCCATCTCTAAGAACTCATTCATGAAACACATGTACTCCTCTTTGCTGCCAAACCTGCAGGCAGGAAGGAGAGCAAGGCCAGGAAGGAGAGGAAGCAGGTGGGGGGTGTGAAAGAGAAGGAAAAGTGACAGAGAAAAAGCCAAAAAACAACTGAGAAACACATTAAATGTCAACTGAAATCATTATCTATGATAACAGTTGAAAGGAGGCTCTGTTTCTCCCACAAAAATGTCCCTCATTCCAACTGCCAAGTGCCATGATTTTCACGAATATACCTGAATGCAAAAGTGGTTAATATTTTGTTTATATACAGATGACACGGTCATTTATTGTTGTGTCCATCCATATTGTTGTTGTACTTCAAGCTTGCGTCTATTTGACCTTTTTAAAAATGTATTATTGTGATCTAAATATAGTTTTGAATAGACATAAACAAAGCTTATGTTGTTTATGTATTTCAGAATGACTCCAGATATTATTATAAACATTCTGACTGCAGAGAAGGAAGACTGTCGGGGCTGGCTGATGTTTCTGCGTTTAAGCATATTTGATAATGTATATAGGGTGGTGTACTGGTTAGTGACTGGCTAGTGTTGGGGCTGTAAATAAAATGAAATAAAACTGACTTGGAGAAGTTAGCCAGGTTTTGCACTACTTTAGCGATGAGGGTGAGCGTGCGTGATGTCTGCTCATCGGGATACTCCTGGGTGAGGTTGAAGAGCGATGGGGACATGATGGCTGGACACAGGAAGCGTAGAAAGAGGGAACCACTGATGAGGCGGTCGGCGATGTCTTCCCGGCCCCTCTCAGCACAGCGCACTCTCCAGGAGGCAAAAACCTCCTTTAGCTCTCGAGGGAAAACACTGTAAAGGGGAATATGTTAGGATGAGACTCAAACTGGAGATTCAGACTTTTTCTACTTGCCAGTAGAAAAAAAAACAATCTGAAGCCTCATGTATCTTTAATATAGCAGAGAGGAATAAACACACTCAATACAAAGGTTTTTAAAAAATTTTGACTCACCAATGGGAGTTAACGATTTTGCAGAGTGCCAGTTCACAGCACATTCGGAGATTGGCTTGGTGGTCTGGGAGTACAGAGGGTGGTGTTCTCATGGGGTCCACTTCGCAATTTTCCTCTGACTCATACAAGGCCCTTATGAACTCCCCTACAAATGACATTTCATTAGTGACAGCAAAACAGCAGAAAGTATCACAAAGACCAGTTCAGTGCTGTTAATACAGGAAGGAACAACAACGATAACCAACAAAGCAAACCTTCTAGCCAGTGTAGTATGATTTATTTATCAGCTAAAACACTCACTGTTATATTTGTACTCATACAAATTTCTAAGTTGGTAGAAAGTCATTTTAGAAAGTAAAACAATCGTTAAAGTATTTATTTACTAAATCTTTTCACTTGTACAGTGAAATGAGAGTATCTTAATTCCTTTCCAGTTCTGGAAGTATCTGCAGACATTGTATTATGCAGGAAATAGTAGTCCCTATAATGTAACTGACAGGATTTTATATGTACCAAATACCAAAATATTGAGCCCTTTTCTTTCCTCTACCTTTGAGAGCTGCTTCTTATTTTCATATCCATTAGTCACTTGTGCTGAGCAAGGATAATCACATAATTCAAACTCCACATAGGAAAATAAAACAGACACGTCTGTCTCTGGGCAAGTTGGAAAATAATAAAATTCCCAAACAAACGAAACTATCTCTTCAAGCAAAAAACAATGAGGCAGGCAGAGGGAAAGTGGGTAACAGTATCTTATGGAGGATTTTTTTCCCTTTAATTATAAGTTTTCTCATTCCAAAACTTCCAAAAGTTCATCTCCTGACTTCGAAATTAATTTGAACTAATGTGAATATTGTGCAGCTGCTTTAGTTTATACAGCAATAAATCCACTGTTCTGGCTCACCTATAGCATCCTTGAGGTACTTATGTCCAATCAGTTTGAGGTACTCTTCTATGGCTTTGGTGGCCAGAGTGTTCTCTCTGAAGATAAGGTGTTCTCGGTCGATGAATCTGTCTACCTCACACATCGCCATGTCTGAAAGGAAATCCTGGGGAAAAGACAAACTCAATTACTGCTCTAGATTTTTGGATGACAAGGATAGGAAAAGCTTTGTTTTAGATCAGTTTGACATATTTGCACATACCAAAAAGTCAAATAGAGGAATCAGCGTCCTGTACCTTAGCTTTTCCCGTGCTCTGTAGTATATGCACCAGTGCACAGGCCACTTCCTCTTTGCTCTTGACACTCAGCACGGGCTCCAGCACAGCACACAGGGTGCGGTAGTTATTGGTGACATACTCTGCAAACTCCTTGTACAGCTCCATAGGCAGGATGTTCATGGTCTGGAAGCGGGATTTGAGGCGTAGGGATGCGTTGATGATCTTCCCCCCTCCGACACCAGCTCCCTTGGTGAGGACGCTGGGCTGGATGACCGGGTACCACTGCTCCACAAACTGACGTCCAGTGATGCTTGAGATGGGGATGCTTACAAGTCCTAAGTATGTGCTCTTTTCCTTGGAGGAAAAATACATAAGATATTTGTCGTGATAAGCATGAGTCAAAAAAAATTATTTTACAAAAATAATCTTAAAGTCTGAAATGTCTTAGAAAGTTCATTTAAAGCTTTAGCACTGAATTAATAATGAGTAGCAAGACTAATACTGGATCCCTGGAGTGCTGTTTGAAGCTGGAAATTAGTTGTTTTTAGTGCTACTCTTGTATTAAGATCATATTGGTGTCTCACTATTCACATTCTTGCTTCTAAAACATATAATTTTTAAAACTGACAAAACTTAAAGGGGCAAAAATAAGAATTTTACTGCCAAATAACACAAAATGGCCAAAGTAAAAATCTCCAGGAGGTTTATAGGGTTGTTGATCTCTGGCACAACTCAGTGATTGCTTCATCAATTATTACGATTGTTTCTTCCTTTTTTCCTGCACTTCATTTTGAACAGACTCACTTCAGTTTGACAACACTCCCATCTTTAAGGAGTATTTGAGTACTGAATCTTTAGCTGCTAAATGTTCACTAGCTAGTTCTAAGCTACGTCTGTCCACTGCAGAGGTGGTACAAGATGGATTTTTAGAGCTTAAGGAGAGCTTATAGCCACTTCTCTTTTAGGTATATTTGAGTGAATAATTTTATTCCCATAAAGTCATAGTACTTTAAGGAACAGGAAGCTAAAATAAGCAAAATATTACTACACTGCTTCTGTCTTTATGTATTTATAACAAAGTAGATACTCAGATCTTTTAGTCACCTTGCGTCTCTTCTTGTCCGTCTCCTTGTATAGATGAAGGCGTAGGTTGCGGACGGCTGGCAGGTTGTTGAATTCAAAGTGCTCGCCCCAGAAAACGGTGTCGGTGCGGGGCTTGCTGGTGGTACGTGCGTACAGCATGTCATCCAGACAAAGTTCGCAGTAGTAGCGTTTCTTGGCTGGAAGCTCGCGGGCCTCGATGATCCACAGTTTGAGCACATTGTCCACCCTCCGGCTGTTGTCCTGCGTGGAGATGAAGTCAGGTCAAATAAGGTCAAGTGCATTTAATAATAGAGTCATTAAAAAACTTTACAGAGAGAAGAGGATGCAATGCAGGGGAAAACATGACAAACAGCAAAGGAAAAAGATCCGGAAGCAGAGATGGTGTTTGTGAATAAAGGGCAACAGCAGGTCAGCCTGCAGGAGAACAGAGTAAATGACAGGAAAGAAATGGCTGGTGACATGGTGGTTGATCTACTGTGGATTTTAGGCTGTGCTTGATAAATTGCTGTCAGTTCTGGACTTGAACACAGAAAGAGAAGACAGCATGACAGAGACACATAAAAGAAAGATAAGAAAACATGAAGGATAAGAGTAGGAGAGTGGTCTAACTGGGTGAAAAAAATAATCCACTTAGATGTACAGACAAATGACACAATGCACATGTGCTACAAAGACGGGGGACAAACAATGGTGGTAATGTTTCTGTAGACAGCTACACTTCCTAATCATGATCACAAAGCCCAAGCTATATTTGACATCCCCCATGGGAGGAGAGAGTGCCGTGCTGATTGCAGAGTGATGTTTCAGCGAATGGGGGCTGAGTCATTTCAACTGGGCTCAAATGCCATTGTTGTTAGCCCCCTGTTTGCTTCAGACTATTTAAGTCCTAATTTAGACAGCTCAATACGAGCGAGATCCGCAGTTCTTAAGATCTCCATTTGTATGCTCTTTGATAACCAGCGCCAAACACACAAGACATAATTAATTCCAAACCTCTGAGTTTGAATGTGCTGGGCATCTGGTGGCTCAGTTTGCTAGTGCACATACAGTGCAGCAGCATCAGCATGGGCTCGAGTGCTCTGCCTTGACATCATGTTACATCTTCCCTAGTCTCTGTCTTATCTCAATTTCACTATCAAAAAACTAATAAAACACTAAAGCAGGGTAGAGTGGCTGCTCTGCTTTTGAAAAAACAAACAATCAAAGCTCAAAGAGGGATTTAAAAGGCTCACAAGGACTCCTTGTCTTGGCAGTAAGTCCTATCTCTGTCAACGCATCTGGTCTGATATGCATAGTGTGAGTTGTTTTGGGGAGGGGGAGGGTGGTTTGGAGAGATCCCCCACACGGAGTCCTTGGAGCACCATGACTCAGCCAGGACCCCCGCAGCCCGAGCATCTGGACGAGGCATTCAGCTCGGGTGATGTTTCATCTCAGTCTGGCTTAATAAGTCTTTAGTCCCTGGTTGCCATCAAAGCTGCATGTCTTGCATGCCTGTTCATTTTTTTAATAACAGAGAGGGGAGATGATTTCAGAGAACTATGAAATCTAGGTGAAAATTAGGATATTGGTTTTACTCTGAGCTGATATAAAGGGCTGAGATTTTTTTTAAAGCCGTGAGGATGGAAATAAAATCACAGCTTAAAGCTGCACTGGGAAAGATTTCATGTGAAAATATGTCTTATCTTGTTAAAGGACACAGTGAAGCTGCAAAAGAGAGAGAATCTCATCTGTGCTCTAATTAACTATAATCTCGTGTTGAATACGCACACACATGAACATTAGGCTTCATGCAAGCACATTTTCATGTCCTGCCTCCTGTGAGGTTTGTTCAGTCACATAACTGGACAAACTTGTGATAAATTGCGTGTTTCAGCTTGATGAGAGGCACCTTTTCCTGAGAAGATGCACACTTGTGCGATTTGATCATAAATATAATCAATGCACCTCTAACTCCCACAATAGGACCTGAAACAATTAGAAAATATTAAATGTAATGCTGTTAAAGAAGACAGGGTTTGGCATAAAGTTAGATGCTAAAAAAACTTTTCTAAAAAATTCCACGTCTAAAATGAGATGTGGTCAAATGGATATGACAGTCACCGAGATATTAGATGAGAGAATATTGTAGCCTACAGTAGGTGTACGGTGCAGTGAACAATGATCCTGGACAGCGACCTGAATAAAGACCCAGAGGCAGATGTCACACTGAGAGGAAGTTACTGTGCCAAAATATGGCAGTAAAAATCTAGAAAACCTCTCAGTAAATTGGTAAGACATAATGATGATAATTTACTTAGATATATATTTTATTTTTGCTAGGCATATTTAAATTTAGAAATCTGTACATGACTTGTATGACCACTTGTGAATTTTATGGTGTGTAGCTCTTGCATGAGTCTGAGAGAGGACCTGGACTCACATTGTTAGATCTTTTACATCTTCTCCCTGCAGTATCCCTTAGTGTCATGTATCTCAGACGTGCTGGGCTGGTAAACACGAACCTGCTGTGTGCAATTTACTGACATCACATTACCTGATTTGTGGATATCAAAGTTTTTCAAAACAGCAATTTGGATCCTGCTCCCTGCAACATTACCTCGTGTAGCTTTAATATTTGCTTGGAGAAGCGAACTAAATTGTTCAACACAGACACACACAGACACGAGGATGGAGTTCACACAGAGAAATGAAGCGGTGCGCTCTTATTGAAAACAGACAACAACGGGAGACGGGGAGGAGAGAGAGAGACACACAGACAGAGGGATCATCCTTTTTTTCTTCCTCTACCGCATCCCTTTCTCTCCCCTCACCTTGTTGGGCTTGACAGCTCTCTGCAGGTTCTCGATCCATTTGTCTCTCTCTGCAGCTGAGCGACACGCAAAGCACTTGGTTCCCGATGCCGTAGTCACCTGAGGTTATAGCCAATGGTAAATTCAACAACCACAGCCATTAGTAACTATGGAGACTGCAACTAAGGCGCCAAAACAATGTCTTGCATTCACTCTCAACCTCATGTCATGTTCCACTAATGGAAATGTGATGGAAAAGCTGACACACTCCTGCAGCAAATCATGTAGGGACTAGGGCTCATTTTCAGTGTCCTTGTTTCTTCCTTCTTTTAAAATGTAAGAAAAAATAATATTTTCATTTCACATCACTGTCACTTGTCAGGATGGAACAACAGTTTTGTTGCTATTTACTGCTCTGTACACTTCTTCACCATGAGTGTGAGTGTGGTGTTGTTTGTCCACACTGTGCAGCTCAGTTCTCACCTCAAAGCAGTACTCTTGTCCCAGGATGCTGGAGTGGACAGGTTTGATGATGGCGTCCTCGTCCAGGGTGAGGTCCAGCGCCTCGGCAGCGCTGCTGGGAGACAGCAAGGACTCATGGGAGTGGGACTCTTTGAAGCTCTGCATCAAACGGGTCCTGGGAGGAGTGACAGTTGTGGTTAGATGTGGAGAAAGAGAGGCGCTCTTTTATTTAAGATGTCATTATGCTTCAGTTCTGTGCACAAGAATATAAAAGAAGTGTTTTTTTGTCCAAATATGGTGATTCCATGTTGGTTCCCAGCTGCATTTATGGAAGCTGATTTAGCAAAACAAGGGATCTTTTCATGTTTATCCTTGTGTGCTGACAACCAGCCATATACAATGTGTTGAACTACAACATCAACACATCTTCAGTAAATGTTATGAATATCTAGTTCTGGGAAAAATATATTTAAGTGGTAAGACAGTATGTGTTTTTCAGGAAATTACACAAAATACTGGAACAAGAATGAATCATCCACTATTCATATTGTAGTACACAACAAGAGGCAGTATTAATCAGTAAAAAATCTGATTTCAATTGAAAAATGCAATATAAAAATAAATATTTCTTTTAAGACAAACCGTAAGATGTTGCCTTCATTGATTTTAAAACATTTTAGCTGTTTTTGCTTTTGACAGCAAGTAATTAATAATTAGTCAAAGATATTGACCGTGTATCTTTAAGAGGCAAATAGAGAGAAGGAAGAAAAACACTTCAGCCACTGAAAAATTAAGAAAACCTTCTGAACTGTCCAGAACAAATTATTTAACAGACAGTTGTGGGATGAACAGACAGATCAAGCCTCTGTAGCCACAAGGTTCATTAGTTGAATTTGAGAGAAAATCCAGTAGATTGAGTGGACAGCAAAGTGACTCTGATGCTGTGCACTTATTCTGAAAAGCTCATTATAACCTTGCTTGAAATGTAAATGATTGCTTGTATCATGTCTGCAATTATACAACATCAAAAGGATTTTTTTTTTCACAATGCGTTACAGATTTGTCTATTTTTGCCAGTTTGGAAACAAAAATTTGAGAGGACTGGTGGCAAAATGTAGCACGTCTCAAGCAGATATCTTAGCAGATATATCAACCTCCACATTTTAAACTCTACACACAATATTTTAAAATAATCTTAATAATGTCATTAATCTTGGCACACACATGCAAAAGACTCTAACAAGTGAACAGGGTTTCCATTAAAGCCCATCCATCATGTTCACCTACACACGTACTCCCACAGACACATGCATGCACGAAGTACGTAAAATTACAGACCAGCTGAGCAGAGAGTCACTGAGACAGACGTATGATGACACAGTTAGTCTAACCAGAGAGCGAGGAGGGATGGTCAGGTGTGATGAAGCCCCCCAGGGAAGAAAAGGGGGGACAGAAAGGAGGAAAAGGAGGAAAGATGCTATAGAAAAAAAAATACTGCTTATCCTCTGTGCTGCGCCCGACTCTCAGCTTCTCCCCTACGCTCGCACTGCTTTTGTCTATGTTCAATCATAACGTTCATCAACAGAGTGCTGATTACATGTAGGGGACCGGGGGGGGGGGGCGACATAGAGAGAGAGGGAGAGATAAAAATAGACCCAAAGGAATGAGTCAGATTGAGGGTAACACAGAGAAGAAGAGAGAGAGAGTGGAGGAGGTCATGAGAGGATGTGAGAGAGGGAAAGACTGATAAAGAAAGAGGTGAGGAGCGGAGGATCGAGGGAGAAGACCTCTCAGAGGAAATCACATTGATTATGTAAACAGTGCATCCTTTGGAGAGGCAGAGAGTGAGAGCACGGATTAGAGGGAGGAAGGAAGGAAGGATGTGAATAGGTCGGAGTGGATGAGGGGATTGAGAAGAGAGTGCTGGAGGTAAAAGAAGGTCTATGCAAGGTCTCAGTGGAGATATGAAAAAGCAACACACACACACATTGTACAAATTATATTTAACGTGTCACGACTGATGAACCTCACATCTGAGAAAACGACCTCAGCTGCAGAGATGACAGACAAGAAACAAGAACTGATTTAGCAGATACAAAACTTCCAAACAAATGTGGTGATATTGAGAACATGTTTTGTGCTTCATGGCAGTGAACAGGTCTGACAACAAACACTACCCAAAGAAATGGTACTAGATTAAACAACTGTCTGAGACGAGCTGAAATGATAGGTCAATTAATGGATCAGACAATCAACAGAAAAAATTAATTAGGCAACAATTTTTGAAGCAATTTCATAGAGCAAAAATGTCAAACATTTGCTGCTTTCAGCTTTTAAAAGATGAGAACTGTCTGCTTCTCTCTGTTTTAAATCATTTTAAATGGAATATCTTTGATTTTTGGGCTGTTGGACAAAGTGAGGGATCTGAAGAAGTCACTTTGGGCTTTTTAGAACTTTTTTGGACTTTTTTCTCCAGTTTTTTGACATTGATGATAAATGATTGATCATTACTAAAGACACCACCTCTGGCTGTGGGAAATTGTGACAGACCTTTCTCATTATTTTGTGGCATTTTTTAGACTAAACAATTAATCAGTTAAAAAAGCACTGAACAGGTTATCCTTTGTAGGACAAACAACCCTCTAAAACTGCATTTAGGTCATTCCAGGACAAAAAACACCTTGGGCTTTGAGAAACTGTGACAGGCTTTTTTCACTATTTTGTGACATTTTCAGGGCTTACTAATTAATTGATTAATTTAAAAAGTAATTAAATTATTCATCAATGATGAAAATATAAAGAATGTTGCACTTTGCGGAACAGAAATTGCATTAAGATCATCACAGGACACTGAAACAGGCTAGGATATACTAGCTGTATGACAGAGTGGCCTACAATATTGTCTGGAATGGGAAGCGTTAAAAGTATTTATTGAAAAACAATGTGTAAAAATATATATCATTACAGGTTTTAGAGCCTGTTTGGGAGCTCAGAGGCATGTTTTATGGCTGCATGAATTTCAATCCAAGCTGAAAAAGGGCATGTGCTCTCAACAAACCCTCCCTGGATAACTGAAGATAAAAAAAGAGAATAATAATGAACAAAGCTGCAGATGTTCACCGACATCCCTGACAGAAAATATCCAGAGAAAACCAGGAGCTGTGAGAATGGATATGAGCCACGAGGGCCTTGGCAAACAACCTCAACTTCACAAGACTCTTGACTTTTTTGTCCGTTCTGCGTCTCCTCAGACCAACCGGGGATAATAGACATCCTCAACCTTCCCAAATGAATAAATCATGTGGAAACGCTCCTTGGCAGACATCTGGCTCAGAAAAAAGGTTTCAGCCTTCCTCTGAGTGCACTTTTGCCCTGTGTTTAGATTATCAACATGACCTTGTTCACATTTGAAGTCTGAGTTAGTCTTGACTGCAACTCTACAGTAAGAGATTCTAAATAAACTGAAAGGACAATTTACAGCTGAAACTACTGGCCAATGAATCGACTGACAGATAATTAATCAGCAGCTATTTTGGCATTTTAATTTTCAGACAAATATTCTGAATACATTCTTTTGTTCTAGTTTCTTAATTGAGATGATTTGCTGCTTTTCTTCATCTTATGGGATAATTCTGGTATTTTTTAACCCTAATTTCCCCATGTTTTTGCATGTAAATGATTGACTGGACAGCTGCTACAATGTAATCCAATAGGCATTTGTCCACGTCAAAGTACGTTCACTAAAGTGCTTTTGCCACTGACAGGCTCAGATTGTTAATATGAGTGTCTGACAACATTATGGACAGGATTCCTACAGAGATAGAGCTTTTAATTAAAGAGTAAGATCCTTTTTGTTTAACCAGAGACATGACTATACATCACTACCAGACTCCACTGACAAAAACAGTAATTTTACAGAACAGAACACACAAGCTGCTGGAACACCACTGCCTTGATCAGTCAGTTTGTTTGTGTTATTGTGTGACTGTGACTGTGTTAGGAGAAGTATTCAGATATTTTACATAAGCAGAAGTACCACACAGTAACACAGAAAGTAAATGATCGAGGCAGTGGTATTCCAGCAACTTCCCTTAAAAATTTGCTGCATACTTCTTGTTATGCTGTGCCTGAAGAATGCCAGTGCTGCTACAACTATGTACATGATACAGAGGAGGTATAATTAAGCAAATCTCCCACTGACTCATTATGGTCTGTACAGCCGCCATATGGCTGTCTGCTGGTTGCCATGGAGAGAGCGGGGATGTTTTTTCATCGCCCAGCAGAGAAACTGCGATGGCGATGAGTATTTTAATTGTAAGTGACACTGCAGTGGGACATGAATGTGTAAAATAAACAACAATTTATAATAGAGATAGATAGATAGATAGATAGATAGATAGATAGATAGATAGATAGATAGAGAGATAGAGAGGTAGAGAGATAGAGACAGACAGATGAAGACAGAATTTTAATGAATTTTACCTCTATATGCACTGTGCAAAAGCATAATACATATTTTTACATACAGATGTCCAAATGTCTGACAGAGAACAGCACGGGCCATAACCTCAGACCAACTGGAAACCATCCAGGTCAAAACTGAAATCCACAGACCTCAACTTTTATCGAGAGTTTCACATCAGCCCTTCCTCCTCCTGCCCACATACAGAGCGAGAGACAGACAGAGCTAGACACATATAGACATGGAGAGAGAGAGAGAGAGAGAGAGAGAGAGAGAGATAGATAGATAGATAGATAGATAGATAGGACCTTGGCCATGATATAACAGTCAACTGTAAAATGCTTGTACCAATAAACACACTCCTGGTGCTAACTCAATAATACAATAACAAATTTCTGTGCAGCCGTCCCCTCATCTAATAAAACTTGCATTTTTGGTAACTGATACTGATTCTATCTTTCTAATGACCACTAACTGTGTTACACTCCATCCCAACATACTGTTTCAATCAGAAAGATGCTTTAGATTGTATAAGTAGAAGGGAAAGTGAATTGTTTGAGATGTCATAACATTTACACAAACAGACTGGGAGGAACAGGCAAAAACAGATTTCATACATAAATGCAGCTACACAAACACAGCCAGACAGAGCAGATTAATCCACATATGAATGCTCGGAATCACTCACACACAGTCAGTCACTGACCTGTCTTGGTCGGCACTGCGGAAGCGGGGGAGGATCATGTGGCGGAAACTGCTGGTTCGGTCCAGTTTGGGCTGACTCTTAGCCCTCTTGATCGAGCCCTTCAACCTTCTACTGAGGAAACTCTGGAGCGGGTGGAGGAGGAGAGCAGCAACAAGGGCAAACAGATGGAAAAGTAGAAGGAGGACGTGCATGACGCGGAGTTACAGAGACGGACAAGTGGTCGGCATGAGTCAGAAAAGATGAATGGTGACGAGAGGACAGAAGAGTCAGGTGTGGTTTGAAGGGAAAGATTGAGTATGATTAGAAAATAAACACAGGTGAGTCCCATGAATGTTTGTGTCAGGTGCATTTGAGTACCACCAAAAATCAGATGAAGACACACACAAATGAAATACATGATGCGTGATGGGGGAGAGCACAAGGTAAATTTATTATCAACAAGAAATCATGACACCCACACATGTCCACTTGCCAACAGGGGACTGCAGTGTCCTAACAGATCCTGTGGTGGGCAGTGGTGTGCCACACAGTCCAAAGACAAGAGCAGCAGTACAAGTCTCACACAGCGGTACAGTTTGTCCTACACAAGCTTCCTTACATGGACAAAAATCACACAATCTAAGACACTGGACCAGGAAACTGTTCACTGACAAGGGAGAACATGACACACAGTCCATCCCAATACCCACACTTGTGCTCCAGCTCAGATGATTTGTTGGAATAAATAAGTAGGATCAACCATACACTATTACAGCTACAGTCACATGAAAAAAATGCAGGTCAAGTGTCCTGTGTGTACATTTTACAGACCTGGGACACAGTCATCTATTACCTTTCTGTGCATGAACGTGCAAGTGTGGGTACTGAGACAGACCTTTGGTTTGCAGGACCATCACACCTACCTCAACTGTGATTACTACAGCGCTCTGCAAACCGACTTATTCAAAGGGGGACCGGGTGAAAAAAGACATTTGTGTTAAGACGAGTAAGAAATGGTGGGATATTTTCACTTGTTCCACTTCTTTAAAGAAATATATTTTACTTTGTGCTAAAATCTTGGAATAAAGTGAACTAAATATATGTGATGATTCTGTAAATGAAATGATAGTTGATTAATAGATTAGTCATTCTACAGAGAAAATAATCAGCAACTATTCATTACAGTCATTTGACCTGCTGGTCATGCAAAAAAGTAAAGGGAAACTGTGCCTTGCATTTTTCACAGTTATTGACATTTTATAGACCAATCGATTAATCAAATAATCAACTATATAATCTGCTGATTAATTACTAATGGAAATAACTGTTAGTTGCCCTAGAAATTTCCCACCTAAGCATTTTAAAACTTAAAACAGTGGCGCTGTTACATTTGAAAAGCATGAATGTAATATTTCAAATCTGTTTTCACACTAAACTTTACAATGTTAGCTGTGAAAGTAACTTTAAATGTCTCGAAACATGCATGAAATATCACTTTATGTTTCTCCTTTCTTATCTACCACTCTGCCCTCAAGAGGCTTTACCCATTCAGCTTTCATTTGCATCCTGAAGACTCACAGTAATATCGTTTATGTACCTATAGCATAACAGCATTATTCAGTGGGAGAATGACTGGAGGGAAATGACACCTCGTCATCTGGCATGAGTCAAATGGCTTTGAAGCCTGTCTTGAGGATATGACTAAAGACTTGGCTCCATCTGCTGGTTCCAAGCTAATAGCCTGCATGACTAAATCTGATTTGATTAGCCGCTCCGTCTGACACTTTAAGTCTCAAAAAGTAAAAGTATTCAATACAAGGAGAGAGTGAGAGAGAGAGGGAAAAAAGCCTGAATCACAATAAAGCACAGGGAAGTGAGGTAACGGTGATAAAGGGAGGGGAACATCAACTTCATCTCCAGTGGCTACGTTTGCATGCACAGAATCACTCTGCTGCTGCTTGGCTTTGGGTTCATTTCAGGTTAAAGGAGATTACTGCTGTCATTTAGTGTTTCGTCTCATTTGCTGCTGTCCACATTTAGTAGCTGTATATAATTAGATATTAATTTTTAAAACACTAATTGTCAAACTTGGCTTAAAATGAACAGCTGTCTGGGCTAATAAAGAAGCTCAAAATAAGCAGTGGTGTAGGGGTGTGGTGCTAGGTGGGTGTACTGTGGCTTCTCCTGGGCAGCACTGATCAACACTGTGGTGGAATGTAATAAAATACATTTACTCAGGTACTTGTAGAGTACTTTGCTTAAGTATTTCAGACTACTTCATACTTTTACTCCACTATAATTTAGAGGAACACATTGTACCTTTAACCTGTTACCTTTATGTTTTTCACCAAAAATGACTTGAATCATTTGCTGGTTTCAGCTTCTTAAATGCGAAGATTTGATGCTTTTCTTTTGTCAAACATTAAAGTAAACTGAATATCTTTGACTTTTTGTCTGTTGCTTGGACAAAACAAGACATTTGAAGACATCATCTTAGACTGTGTGAAAGTAAACTGGATCTTTTCTGTATTTCCTGGCATTTATAGACAAAACCATTAACTGATAATACAGCCTATAAATACAGCTTATAAGTGTAACACTCTCAAGGACCATTTTCCTGCATTACAGATTCGGTTATTTTTGATCATTTAAGTGCATTTGGCTAATAATATTCTACTTACATATTTTTTCTTAAGTAGCTTGCAGTTTATGAAACAACAGCAAGTGAGGAGACATTTGTTCCCCAAGTGTGTAAGAAAGTCCCTCTCCTCAGGCTTGGAATCATTTTACAGGAATACTTTTGTTTCCTAGCAAAATGGATCAAAATTCTCTATCACCGCAGCTCACATGAAAAGACTATAACATGATTGGCTGCAGTCTTAATTGGAAAGTAGTATTTGCAGCTATTTTTTGGGAGGAATGCAGTAAATCCCCCTCCCTACAGGTGTGTATACATCTCTGTGTGATGGCTGCTGTGTTTTTCAGGGATTCTTGCTTAAATTTTCAATTTCTTCCGATATGTGTCAGGTGTTTGACAGTTTGTTGTTAGGAAACCACAAAACCTGGTTTGTCTGCAGTCTCTGTTTACACTGTGACCCTCCGCCCTCCTGCATCAGACTCATTCTATCAGAAAACCTGAAATATTGATATGAAAACACTCATCTCAGCCACTATGAAATAATGATGAAATACAAAAACTTCGACCAAGCCAAATTGAGGCTTCATGATTACTCTAATGGATTATCTGGCTTCCTAATTTTCAAGACTGTGGATGCTGTTTTTCATATTGTGACAGTGAATGGGCAGCAAATAGTGAAGAGAGGAAAACAAGTCCTGCTATGCTGCATTTCCAGCTGCAGTGACTGTGTGCAAACACCAGCAGAAATAATGGGAAGGAGATGGCCAACATAGACCACTGGCACAAACTTAATAAGACACCAGCCTATCCTTTAAGCCCTTTTATGTGCATGTTTGATACTTTGTGATTGAGTCACCATGAATAAAACACTAAACAGATTATTTTTGTCCACAGACGGAACGTGTTTCACTGCCAGCTCTTCTCTAACTCTTTGACTAAGGTTATTTCCACTTTTAAAAAGAGGCAGGATCCCAGAAGTGACAGCACTTTTTTTTTAGTATTGCTTGTCGTTTGTTGACATTAAAGAATGATACCATGCGTTAAAAGTGTTTTGGGCCATTTACCACAAGTCACATTTACATTTACACTTCAGTTAACCATTAGTCGTGCTCCTGTTTTACCAACTTGAACATATTTTTCCTACCAGGCGTCCATTAGTTTTAATTCATTTCTGTTTTTCATTTCTGAAACTCCATTATCAGACTCTTGAAACTTGGTTGAGTTGTGTGTTTCATCACAGTGAACAAGAAGTCATTAACTTTTGTTTCTTTCTTGCATTACATAATAATAACAATAATCATGATAATAATAATAATAAACTTCATTTATTGTGAATGGCACTTTTCAAAAGAAAAAGGTGCTTTTCAAAGCCATAAAATAATAAATAATTGACTGAAAAACTATTTTAAAAGTGTGTTTTTTTAGCATAACAATAATACATAACAGGCATCATTCTTCATTTTGGCCTTTTATTTATATATTTCTGTTTTGCTTTTTTTGTCTGTGTTTGTATATTAAACTTTTCTGATTTCTGCTCTGATTTTTTTGTTTTGTCTTGTCTACTTTATGTTTACACTCTTTACACTTTTGAGGGCTATATGATGATATTTTAATTCTGCAAACAAACAAATTAGCAAAACGCAGTGCTGCATTTTGAAATAAATCTGCACTTAAACTGTGTTATCACACAATGGCAAACATTCATGCAGATTAATGTGTTCCATTATACAGCTCAAGTACATTTCAAGAGTCCTCTAATTGATTTTCATACTGTTGGGAAATAAATGGAGACAGATGATTGCCTTAAAAGGCAGGAAAAATAATCCAGCAGACAATTGTCGTTAGGGAGCTAAAACTTGCAAACACACTGGTTTGGCCCTTAAAGATGTAGCATACAGACTTCAGAGACCAAAAGAGAAAGATGTGAGATATTCCCATGTTTCCATACTATGGTAATATAAAGGCCTCTTCACTCTGGTAAGTCTGTTTACACCTGGAACCAAAACCTGGTTATATGAATATTTGCGGCACATGTAAACGTAGCCAGTGTCTCTGCTTCAACTATGTTTGTGTCACATACCTCAACAGGGGGCAGTGGTGCAATAAACGTTCCTCCCGCCACTCGACTCGAACCGGCAGCCCTCCAGTCTCCACCCCAGTATGAGAAGGGGGGGGAGGAGGAGGCGGCAGGCGAGTGGGGCAGGGTGAAGGACAGGGAGGGGGAGAGGGGCAGCGAGCGGGGCAAGGGGGGCGTGCCGGGCCCTTTCTTGGAGCCCTTTTGCTGCTGCTGGTGCTGCTGCTGGCACAAGGTGAAGGAAGGGGAGACAGCCAGGGAGAGGGGGAAAGGGTGAGGCGGGGTGCCGCTGGCCCGGCGGCCACAGGTGTGTGGCGGGCCCAGGGCAGGAGGAGGGAAGAGGGACAGCGAGAGGGACGGAGGCAGCGAGCGAGGTCGGGAACAGGGAGGGTTACTCACGGATTGTCGGAAGGGTTGAAGGGGGGCAGTGGGAGGGACCTCCATGCTGGGCTGCTTCCCGGTGGCTATGCTCTTCCGCCGGGCGCGATGATCTAGGCGAGAGAAAGAGAGGAAGTCGACAGGTAAGACGCTGTTACACATCCAGTGGAACAGAAACATTAAGGGTAAAATGAGGACAGGACCAAAAACTGCAACCGTTGACACAGGTAGAGCGAGGGGATGTGGAGAGAGAAAGACGGGGCCATTGTGGAAATAAACAGCTACAGGAGAGCTGTTATTGACAGTGGGCCTGAAGGAATGAAAGAGAGGAATGAAAGAATATGAAAGCTAGATAGAGGTCAAAGGTGAGCAAGGCAGAAATAAAACCATGCGGGTTCACACCCATCCACTGGCACTGCCACTGCTTCTTCTGCTACACACACACAAAAAACTCAAACACACCTTCATCCCTGGAGGGGAGGGGATTGACAAAGTGGGCGAGAGACTATTGAAGAGATAGACTTTCTGCCTGGACGTCAGATGAGGCGAATGTTAACAGTCTGCATGTTGAGGGGAAGGGAGAGGGGAGGGACTGGGAGATGCATGGATAGAGAGGAGTGAGCATTAAACAAACAAAGTACTTATTGACTTCTGCCGGCGAGTCGCTGCCTAATGCACTGAATTGGTCAGTAAGGGAATAAACTCCTGTCCTACCCTTGATGGATGACGAAGAGAGTGTGAATGTACAGTTAAAAAACAGGAAACAAAACGCAGGGGGCCTGGTTGACCTGGTTGGCCTGTCTATCCACTGCAGCACCAACAATTTACATCAAAAAATCAGAGTGTCGAGAAACTCAAGAAAATGTCAGCGCTTGTATGCCTGTCTCTGCACCAGTGTCCTTGAGGCAAATTCCTGCACATGCATTGTGTTATGAAACAGACTTGTGCGACAGAGGAAAAAATGGCCACGAAATGCCTTCATGTTTCACAGGATAGAGTTACAAATCTCACTGAAGGTCTATAAATCAATAAACGGTTTGGCCACAAGACACAACTCTGACTTGCTTCTACGATACAGAAACTGTGAGACCTCTCAGATCAACTGACTGGTGTGTGATTCCTTGACTAAGATCATAGATTACTGATACTTTATTTACATACCACTTGACTCACTTATGAAGCAAATTAGCAGAGGATCTAAGGCGTGTCTAACTCTGACCACCTTTAAGGTAGGCTTACAGTAAAAGAGTACTTCACTGATTTAACAACAGAGGGAGAGTTTGTCGTATTTATTTCACACATTCTTCTTATCAAAATTTGGCTGCTACATTACCAACAATGCAACACAGCAGGTCAGAGATTTGGGTGTGTTTTGCGAGTAGCAGATAATATGACTTTGAATCACTGGCCTCAAGCAGAGAGGAGGAGCAGACTGCAGAGGTCTTCTTTCTATATTGGCTTCACATATTGGCTTTTCATCAAATATCAGATGTCCAGCCCACTTCAGCACATTAATGATGGACACCGTTCTCTGACCGAAGCTCCATGGAAACACAAACCTGCAATTAGGTTAGCAAAACCTGCAATCACATCTTATTCACACATTTTATTTATTTGTGCAATTTCTCAATAATATTTTGTTGTTGAGTGTTGAGGATGGGGGCTTTAAAACTGAAGTAATTGTATGGGTTTGAGCAAGAGGTGTCATATCACACAACGGTTGAGAAACGGTTTCTGCTGCTTTTTTTTTTTTTTTTTTTAATATCCTTCTTTGTCCAAGTTTTGTGAAAAACACAGCAAAATGATGACCTCTCACCACAAGAACCAAATCTGACTGTGCAAACATGCTGATGTTTAGTAGGTGTAGTTTTAGTTTAGCGTGTTAGCATGCTAAGATTTACTAACTAGCACTAAACAGTACATACAGTTGAAGCTGATCAAAATGTGGTTAGTTTTACATTGATTTGGTTGTAAAAACAAAGAATAGGACAAATAAAAATTCTGACCTGATGATGACCTAGCTGAGAAGTTAGGAATCACCAGAATGATTAGATTAATTCTCAGGGGAACGTGAATTTTACTGCAATCCATCCAATACTCGCTAAGATATTTAACTCGGAGCCACAAATGTCAACCTCATAGTGGTGTGAGAGGAAAAGTCAGTGGATCACCAGGGTTCAGCCTGTGCAGAGCCTGGTTGTTTGTACAAAATGTCATGGCAATATTTCAGTCTGGATGCCACTAGCATGGCTAAAAAAGGACTACAACTTTAGTTTTTGCCTGGACAGCTTCACCCACACTGAATATGTAGAGTTATGAGGAGCCAGCAACATGTCGCACATTTCCACCAGGCAAGGACAAAGCAGTCTCTTCTCTAATAAAGCCAGAATGACCACCTATGTAGATGCCCTGCTTAGATGATCATTTTTATTGTCTCCAAACTACAGCAGGATGTTACCCACGCCTACTTTACATCTCAGTGCCTTTGTTGTTTTCTTTTCATGCCCTCATCTTCTTTTTTACCCTTTTCTTTCAATGCATGGCCTTCTCAAAGAAAAATAGTCAACATGATAACCCTGACGCAAAGAATAAGTTGGTTACATTTGTTTGCTTGCTCTTATTTCTTGTCTATTTTTTCCCCAGTATTCATCCTACCTCACTCTGACTCTTCATGTTGATCATGCTATCTATCTCTGCTCTTTTCCTTTGCTCTCTCCCTCTCTCAGCCTCTTCTGTCACACAGTCACACTAATACTCAGACACACACAGACACACACCTCCTCTCTCCCACGCAGCTATTTTACATAATTCAAATAGTGCATTTATCCCTCTACCTCCCTTCAGCCCCTGATCTCTCTCCTCTCTCTCTCTCATTTTCTTTCTCCTCCTTGCACCCTCCTCTTGTCTCTCGTTCCCTCCCCTTCAGATATGTGTGGCATCTAGAACCCTCCATTTTCTCCATACTTACCTCTATCTGTATTCCTCTTTTATCTTCATCGCCCCTCTCCTTCCACTCTGTTTCATTTACCTGTCCAAATGGCAATCACTGCGAGCCTGCCCATCTTTCTGTCTGCAATTCTAACATTTTCTCCAAATCATGCAAGGAGGAAAAAAAAAAAAGATGACCACGGCGGTGCTGTCACCCAGCAAAGACATCAAACTATGCCAGTCTCTTTGCCCAAATTCACAGCTTCAAAACTATCAGATGAAACTCTCTAGGCTGGATGACTGACTGGTGGAGGAGTCTTCTAAATTAAATCTGAGAAAGCAGGGATCTTACATGAAAAGGTTGCTGACAAATCGCAGGAGAGGTGGAAACTCAACATCTAGTTTCAATAAAAGGTGTCAAGAGCATGTTTGACAGCTGACTGTAATTGTATGAAAAGTCAGTTAATTTCAATCTCTTCAAAACTGTGTTTTGTAAGAGAGTTGCATAATGGAAAAGTTTTACATTTGCAAAAAATTGAAACCTACGCTTACAGAATGACTGACACAAAATTAAAGAGTTTCGTAGCTGCTATATTTTCATGACTTTTAAATTACTGATTGAACATTGAGGAATTGATCTTTAGATTAGAGATACTCAGTGAGGTTTTCAGAGAGATATCCCCAAATATTCCTCACTCATCTTATCTGGGTATAATCACTGGTTCACAGCAGTGTTCACAGTGTCTTAGGTGTTTTTGTTACTCTGCAAGAAGTGCTAATTGACGGCAATTGTCATGGGTGATGCCCTATACGGCTGGAGGTTATTGCATCATTATGTATGCATCATAACTGCAGCCATCTCAATTAAAAATCATCAGAACAGTGATATCAAGAGCCATTTCAGAATTTATTGTTTCCCAAACTAATTAGTTGTCCCCCCTGGAGGAGCAGATTGTGCCAAGGAGAGAAGGGTGATTTAGGATTCAAATGACATTAGTGTTATGGTAAGAAAACCAAAGTTTGGGCCATTTTTGTGGGTTTAGCTATAGACAGTGAGATAAAAAAACAGGCAGTCTGTGAGCTGGTATACTATCCTAACCCTTGGGGTGATTTAAAAAAAACGTAGCCTTGGTCCTTTTATGCCAATTTGGAGTTGTAAGATTCAGGGAGAGCATGTGTTATTACATCCTCCAATGGAGGGATTCATTAAGGCAGGAGTCTTTGTCTGCTTTAGGTAGGTGCAGCTGTTGTTGTTTTTCCTCAAAAGTACAGAATGTGTGTACTATGAAAACACTTACTTTTCTTTATTTGAACGTTTATGTGATGTAATGTGATATGACCAAAACTATGAATATAAATTATATGAATAGTCAATTGAGAAGCCTCAGAGTTGAACATTTTCTTTTAGCTGTGTCATTTTGTCATTGTCATTATCCACAGAGCAATGCAGGGTAACAGCAAGCATTAACACACCTACTGTAGTCTTGTCTCAAAATCCAGTCTACAAACTACAAAGCTGATTGTACAGAGGACATAGAGGGATGACAGAAACAGAGGGCAGTGTGATGCAGAGCAGCATGACTCTTTGCTCTCAGTAACGATGCTGAATATTAGTGAAGTCAGCTAAGAAACTTTTGAACCATACGCTAGCTTCACTGCCTCTGCTGCAGTATGACTGACTCTCTTGCTGTCAGCAGCCACGCAAAAAAAAAAAAAAACTATGGAAACCAGATTTTTCAGTTCACAGATGATGACAAGTTTAGAGCCTCGGCTGTTCTGCAGGTGTGTGGTCTGTAATGTAACTGTGCAGCCATGCATAATGTATTTCTTATTATCACGGGTAAGCTGTACTTAAGCAAAAAATGTCAACAATAATCTTGAGTATTTATAAAAACTAAGAAAAAATAGGAACTACAAGCACCTGACAAAATACTCTGCAATTCAACTACTGTTAAACAAAATTACAGTATATTGTAAAAATGATCAAGTGATCTGTAACCAGTAAAGCGGAACTCTTCACAACCATCTTACTAAGCATTATGTTTATAGAGAGCCACTTGCAGCAGTTTGTGTTCACATTATATTTCATTCAGAAATCGCTGAGCAAGAATCCCCTGCGCCATGTAAGCATTTACTTTGTTAATCTCCAAAGAGACTCTGCAGCAGTGTTGGGATTTAAATGCAGTTTGACCTCCAAAACATGGTATTTCTAGACTTCCACAGCGCAAACACACTGTCTGCTTTTATTCTGATTTTTCTGGAGCTCCCCACACATGGGGAAGAAATCTGAATGGAGTATACTAATCCCTTTATTGTAATTCATAGGACTGGCCACAGAGGGCAGATTACTGTTGACTTACAGTGTACTTTCTATAAACGATAACCATTTAAAGGCACTGAGGCCTGCAACACAGTGGCTTATAGAGAGTGTAAATGTCCTGCTCATTCATCCTTTTAACCATGTATCTTGAACTAATACAATGCATGTTTGGCTTCATCTGTAGTCCCTGGATAAAAGTTGTCAGGGAATATTAATGGTAAAGATAGACTATTTAATATGACAGCTTACTCGAGATCAAATTTGTAACAACTTCAACTGGAAATAAATCAAAACTTCAGAGGATAAGATAAGGAACTTTAAGGAACTATGATGCTCTCAAAATGCCATTTTACTATGGGAGTAAAGTAACAGCTAAGCGACCAACTAATCCACCTGTAGCTGCATAATGATGATCTAGAAACCTGATCTACCCCAGTCAGAATGCGCCTTTATACTTGACTCCACTGCTTTAATTATGGATCTTGTTACCTTTAATCACATAAAGTTAAGTTCCTGTTTCTTTCCACCACATTTGTGTCAACGTTATGCTATATTAAAACATTAATCCTTTTAGCCACCACACTGTCATTACTTCCTCCTTGACAGCTGGACTGTCCATCACCCTTTTTTCATGATGAATTATCTGCTGGTTAAACCTCCTGACCTTTTCTCTTCTTCAGCAATAAAATACTCCAGAAAGAAAGTGGCTTAAATCACAGCAAATTGTCTATAGTCACCTTTTGCCCTGACAGGATTGTTAGAAATAGATGAGAGGGTGACTTGCACAAAGCCTTAAGACAAGATCTGAACCCAGAACTCATGGTTTGGATGCCTCCTATATATTTAACATGCACCTGGGTTAACTCCACATGCTGCATTATCTATCATTTGGTAAGAGTAGGCGCCGAGAGCAGATTTCTCATTTTGGAAAATGGTACTCTTCAACCTGAATACAGACCAAAATTCACTTCTAAAACATAATACACAGTACCTGCCCCTTTTTCACTTAACATGCACAGAGTGGAGAAATGTGGGCGGCAGCGTGTGCAAAGACTCATTCAGAATCAGTGTATAAATCATCCGATTCCACAGTCTTTATAGAAGGATGTGAGACGGGTGGGGTTAGCTGGGGGTATTGAGCAGTGACAAATTAAAACCAAGAGAGGTAGCATGGTCATTGTCCTTTTTTTTTTTTTATTTCAACACCTGTGTTCTCACTTTAATGGCTGTCTAAATTAATCTGAGCCATTAAGCATTCCTTTTTTATTAAAGTGTTAACAAAAGCATCAGTCTGGAACAAAAAAGTCTGGATAGGTCCATTTAAATCTATTTCTCACTCACTCTCTTTTTCTGATCCCAACCCAGGCTCTGTGTTCCGTTGCCATGGAAACATGTTTTTTTTTTTTTCCTGAAGTACCTTACATTTTAGTCTCAAACATACAACACCATACAACAAAGCTCAGAATAGAGAGGATGATTGGGAATTTTTGCACACTTTGGGCTACTGTATCGGCTATAGCCATGCATCCATCCCCACACACACACACACACACACACACACACACACACACACACACACACACACACACACACACACACACACACACACACACCAAGCAAAAGAATGTGTTACACATTAGTCTGGAGATCACTGCTGATGACTGACATGATGTGCTAATGAGTTTGATTATGAGCAGCGTCGAAATGCAAAGTGTGAAGACATCTGGAGACCTGTTTTGACTCACTTGTTGTATCTATTTTAAAATCCAATTATGTAACAATTGTTTAGAGATGATGTAAAGGCTTGAAAAGCAGACTTGAAAAAGCCAACCTGAGGCATCGTCATATCATCGGAGGTTGTGATACAGTCTGGCTGGGGTCATGCTGAAGGTAGACATGCTTGTCTCTTTTATTTAGCTGGTTAATAAATCACCCATGTGCTGAAATAACATCGTTCAAATTGTTCATTCTTACTATCACTGTGTTGAAATGTTATTCTGGCTTTTGGAGAGATGACCAGGTGCTTGCCAATTAAAATTGTAGTCCATGATGAAAAAGGAAAAAAGAAATCTTGCCAAATCTTGTGAAATAAACCACGAGTCAGATCACTGTCAACTGAAATGAGACGTGATGTGTATCTAAATAATGTCTGTATCAAAAATCAAAATTACTATAGTTTTGAGTGTGAGAATTGTACTACACAGCACCCGTAAAAGTTCCCATAATTGTGAGAAAAACTCACGTTCATGGCATGTACTCGACTGTCAGATAACACTGCAGTGTGTCACATTTTACAGATAAAAAAAGACAGTTGTGTAATTACTCTACACCTGATAGTGATGACACAAAATGACAATGGTTCATAAGCATAAAAAATTTCAATTTACTCCTCACTCCAGTGTAAATTATTGAGCGTCCATTATATAGCTGCAAATGAATGAGTGAGCCAGGGAGTAATTTCAGATTCATTAAATTTTGGTTTAATTTTATTGAGCTGTGAATTCTGGATAGCATGTTTGTTTGGTGTTAAGGCACTTCCGTATTATTAAGTGCCAAGTTGTTAATGCTGCCGCCTTCAAATATTTCTTACCCAGCTGTACTATTTACAAGTCGGAAACTTGCAATTCCAAAAACTCTGATATGACATGAACGTGGCGTGAGCGCAACCTGAAGAAGGTGAGTGATGTTTAAACTTGTTAAATAGATTTAACAAGAAGAAGAAGAAGATTGCCAGATTAAAATCTGATCACAATCCAGGCTAACACTCCAGTCCTGCATACATTTACACCTGGATACAGATCCAGATCTATGTTGAGGAAATAATTTGGGGAATTTTGAGAAATACACTCATTCACTTACTTCAGTCAAAAAAATTTACATCACTATCAATTAGCTTAGCTTAGCATAAAGACTAGCGGCAGGGGGGAACAGCTAGCCTAGTTGTCTAAAGATTCAAAAATGAGCCAACCAACTTCTCAAAAGCTCATTAATTAACAATACAGTGACTTCCCAGAGTCGTCACAGTGAAGTTAGGTGCAGCATGTAAGTCACTCTGAAACCACAGGTTGTCATTTTGTCACCTCTAAAGGTATTTGTAGGGAGATTTTTGAATCTTGGACAGTCTTGGTTCCTCACCCTGCTTCCAGTCTTTATACTAAGCTAGGCTAAGCTAAGCTAACTGCCTCCCTGCTCCACCTTCATAGGTGCTGTGCAGATGCTACACATGTACTGATCTCTGGATCTAAATTGAGCAAATAAGCATATTTACCAAAAATATGAAACTCTTTCTGTAATGCAGGTATAACAGGAAAGTCAGAAAGTAAAATCAGAAATACACAGAGTCAGTGTGTACGCTCCAGCTATTGATTAATATCATTTTTGATTAATTTTTTCATCTTTTTTTATCAATTTGACAGGAAAAGAAACAAAAATAACAAATATTCAATCTACGGTCACACAAAACAGAGAAGAGCAGCAACTGCCCAGCGGCTGTTTTGCATTTTTGTTTGATAAATGACAAACAAAACTGTTAATTGTCAGTTACTTTTCTGTCACTCGAATACTCGGTGTAATAATTTCTGCACTAGATCAGCATGCATACGAGGAGAACAAAACCCCACATCTTACATCCAGTACAGTACAGGCACATGCACTCACGTGTTTAACAATTAATTTGTGTGTTCACATGTTTGTGTATATGGCCATGTGCTGGGTGACATGAGAAATGCTGCGCTTGTTCATTGTGAATGTAAATCTGATGTCAAGCTGAAAGCTGAAGAGAGAACGTGTGGGTGGCAATCGCTTCCAGCTTAGACCCTCTGAGAGAACTGAGAGAGAGAGACAGAGTTAAAAGAGTGGGAGGGAGGGATGTAGACACACATGAGTAAGAGGTTGGTTAAAAAAAAAGCAGAAAAGGAACAGAATGTGTGTGTATGTGTGTATGGGGCGCGATGTTGGTGGGTAAGTGTTTGCGTAGGAGTATGAGGGACAGAGCAAGAGCAAGACTATATGGAGTGAAGTCAGGATGACAGAAAGAGAGAGCTGGATGGAGGAAAAAAAGGAAGAGAGTGAAATGGAGGAAATGCATCTGGGGGAGTGGTAACAAGAGAGGGAGGGAGAGGGGGAGTTGCACTGAGGATGGGGGAGTTGGATGGAAAGAGGGAGGGAGCACAAGAGGCAGAGATGGAGGCTGGAGAGGGAGTGGGTGTCTTAATAGCGCTGAAACGCTCAGGGCTTTTTGTATGTTTGCCTTTGTTATGATAGAACGCTGGTTGGCTCCCTGTTTGCTTTTGATCCATGAACTGTGACTACAAATGCAAGGCAGTCTCTCCTGTGTTTAAAGTACAATGCAGCAGCTACATCTGGCACCCTCATTACATAATCTTATGTATGTACAGTATGCCCAGCATTTAAAGCAAGGCACTAGTGCTGCAAGGCGTTTGTGGTTACATTCCCTGCAGTAGCTAAGTCCACAGAACATTCTTCAGCAGTAACATTTTTGGAAACATTTATCTTCTTGGTCTTGGTCACTAGCTGAGCTTATGACTGCATATTCAATCCGATTTAAAAGAGCTAAATGTGTGCTTAATGTGGATAAACACTGGCAGAGAGCTGATGTTAAACACAGATGAAGTGCAAGGTTTCAGTCTTTCATCAAGTAGCAGCAGTGCAGCAGCATTTCTTCGCAAACCTCGACCTGCCTCTCTGTCAGTGTCCATTCTGCTCACTAAACAAACTGCTAATGGACAGTGTACAAACAGCTACAGTACGTTGCCATGAATGATATATGTGATTTGAAGACTCTACAAGTTGGCTGCGTCAGGATCCATTTACTGAGCTGCCATATTACTTAATGTGCCAGGCTTTTGATGGTGATGCATGTAAATAAAGCTGCAGCTGACGATTACTTTTATTATTGATTTATCCGTCAGTTATTTTTTTTTTTGTGTCATCATTTAGTTGATAAAATACATTGACATCTTCAGATTGATAATTTTATGCGACCAACAGTCCACAACTAAAAGATCTGCAATCTACAATCATGTAAAACTGAAAAACTGCAAAATCCTCACATTTTAGAAGCTGGAATATTTGGCAAATTTGCTTGATAATGATGAATGATTCTCCTCTGAAAATTACCACCTTAACATGGTGGAGGGGTTTGTGTGTTCTGGTGACCCTGAGAGCTGTATTGTCTTGAGCAACAGCCCCTGGTAGTGTCATCCAAGACAAATTAGTCCCAGAGGAGGGGCCAAACTGAGAGCAATTCATACAATCCTGATGGATGTGTTTTTTGTCGTGTCACCTCACCTGTAATAGGGAAAACAGGGGCTCCAACTACAGCCAGACCTGGGACCAGAGCTCAGTGATGAGCATCTGGTGGCCGGGCTTTGACCCATGAGGCCTGGCTGGTCGCCGCAATGACACTAAGTTGCTGAGAGGAAGGCTCTGATTGTTTTTTTTTTGTGCTCATGCACCGAACAGCAGTTCAGAGTATCCAGCCTTTTTGGAGACTCTGGGTGTGGTCCTGGAAAGGGCACCACCTGGGTACTCCAGAGTCCTCTTGGGAGACTTCAATGCTCATGGGTAACCTGGAGGGGGGGTTATTGGGAGGATAGGCCTGTCTAACCTGAAACTGAGTGGTGATTGACACTGCAGGGCCACTGCACTGTGGGAGTTTGGGACACCAGACCGTTGTGTCTATATTCTCTGCAGGAAGTCAAGCACGTTGGTGTTGGCCTCTGCCAGGTTTATCATTTGTCACCTATCCTGTTTGTGCAGCTGGGACGAAGAGAGCGTCCTTTTTGGGGGCCAAGGTCTTCACCTCTCTGTTTTTTGCAGATGATGTGGTTCTCTTAGTGTCACTGGACCATAACCTACAGCATGCGCTGGGGTAGTCTGCAGCTGAGCGTGAAGCAGCTGAGATGAGAATCAGCTCCCCAAACTCTGAGGCCATGGTTCTCTGACAGAAAATGGTCGATTGCCTGCTGAAAAAATAATCTGTTTCTGCTTGAGACTGAATACTAATAATTACAAATTCAGCTTTGGAATAGAATCTTTCTAAACAGTATGTTGTATGGTTCATTCCAAATGTCTGGTTAAAGATGGTATTCTTTTTTAAAGTTAATTTAATGCTCCTGTTTTATTGGAATTTACATAATTTCTCTTGAGCAACTGGCCATTGCAGCTGAAACGTCACTGCTTGACAGAAGAGGTGATTCATGGGTGAGCTGAAAGGCTGCAATTAACTCAGATGACAGAGAGTGCTGTAGAAGTTTTCAGACAGCTGAGTTTACAAGTACAAAGTTAAAAAAAAACACTCTAAAAAAGAGTAAAAAGAGTGGATTTTATGGATATGGACAAAACCAAGTCACAATGACACAAGTTCCCACACTGGGAAAGTTCTGTGGGAGCTGTAGATCTTTTGTATGCTCACAAAGTAATCCTTGTTTGACTTTGTCAAAATCATGAAGGCTTGAATTTGTCTACCTGTATGGAAAGTAAAACATCCAGAAGTTTTTCAGAAAGACTGATAAAAGAAAGAAACCCTAAATTAGAGAAAAGGCTAGTCTGCTTAACTACGTGAGGACATGACTTCTGCTCTCTATACTAAGGACTAAAAGTCAGGATATGTCTTCTTCTACTGCTTCAATTTTGAGCAATCTTTTTTAAATATGTCTCTCACAACCCCACAAGGAAGTGCAATACTAAATTGGTGGAATATGTCTTTCAATTATTAATCAGTTGTAGCTTATAATCAACTTTCTGTTGATCAAATAACTACTTTAACACTATATATTTATAATTATAACCTATAGGGTTACAGTAGAATTTATACTACCTAGCCCTGACTGAAAACCATATCACTAGTCTAAAATAGAAATAAACTCACTGTTACATAAATAAGTCAAATCATCTCCAGTGTGAATGTTACACAACAGCTAGAAAGTACAAAATCAAATACTCAAATGTACAGTTAAATGATGAGGCTTTCAAAAATCTGTTACTGTAACTGAGAACTAAAAAAAAATGACACAGATTGAGAAAGAAAGCACCAGCCAGCAGTTCAATCATGATACATTTTGACTGCTGATCACAAGTTCCTCTTCTCTACATGAACAGTATGAGCCAAGTTGGCTGATAACCAGAATTCTGGACAATCCTTTGTATTCTCAAAGCTGATTTGCCTGGCAAAATGGTTTTTGAGTTTCAGAATCCACAAGCCACTAGTAGAAAAACAAGATATTTTTCTGTCTTTCCTGTTTCTGCAGCTCAACAAATTTTATTGCTACTATTATTTAAAGATGTCATAGTTAGATTTTATAAACTGACATTTTGTTTGAGTCAGGCAAAAGTAATTGTGATTCCAGGTTAAAAGAAATGAGTAAGATAATGTCAGAATCTTGGTAATATTGATAGTGCCATTTCTCTGCTATTTGCTGTCATCCTTAATGTTGTATCTTGGGCATCCGAGGTAAACTTTTGAGCAGGAGAGCTTCATTCAGAGCTGTCAATCAACCGCCTGTCGATTGCTTTTGCTTCAGTGGGAAGTGGAGGGAGGGGAGAGCGAGCGTCATTCTGCCTCTTCAAATACCACGCACACATATACTGCAGCTTTAACGCAAAGAAATGAAAGGTCTAATTTTGGATCGAGCTTCTGTTTTCACATTGGGATTTATTTGATTTTTAGGGCAAAGAGAAGGGAGTACAGTCTGATCTGATTTACCAGGCTAATGCTTGGTACACATTATTTACTGTACATGTGCTTTTCCCCACAGTGCAACACAAGGACATCAGGACATCAACACCTCAAACCAAACAGTGCTCTCTCACGTCTTCAACCTGCTCAGCAGTACTCAAAGATATGGAATTTATGAATTCCTTTATTGAGCCTGTACCTTTGGGAAAGAGTTGTTTAATGCTCAGTGTTATCGACTGAACCGTCCAGCATTAAAGGATCAACAAAAATACTGTTCTATGCAGAGCTCTTGCTTCAGTATTACATTGCCTGTGAGGAGACAGCAGATGGGAAGCAGTGGACTATTTGTGCTCGACAACAAAACCCACAGAAACACACAGAAAAAAAGTGATGTCATTGTACAAGAGATGAGTGCAAGCCGGGTGAAGATTAGCTCTGCATTTACAGCATACTCGGTCATCCAATTTATGTCTTATTTTAAAGTAATTTGAAGATTTGATTCCCAAAATTAGATGTCAGGCATTGCTAAAATTGATACACCCACTCAGAAAACATGAATGCTGGTATGAAAGACACACTCACTGTTAAACATTATCAATGTCTATTTAATCTATTTTCAATCTTGTAATTAAAAACTGCAGTTTTAGAGGACATAATGATATGCATTTCTTTTTTGAAGAAATGGGGCTTTTTTGAATAAAACATCAACCTGCATCAGATGATATAATGAGTTGGATTCACATGGATTTTTGTGAAGAACAGAAGTGAAAGAAGACGACATATATGTCCTACCTAGATCAGGTGGGGCTTGTTGTGCTTTGTGTCCAGACTTCTAGAAACAGTGTCTTTGGGTTTCCAGTCTATCTGACCCCACAGTAAGCTGATGCCAGCACTGGAGACTGGAGATGCGTTCACAGACCTCCGCCTGTACTCCACTGAGTCTGTGTGTGTGTTTGAAACTGCAGCAGCTCCGTAGTTGGTGTTACATTCCGACGGGCATCGATGCTTGTTCTGAATCGATACTCCAAAAGCACACAGTGATATTAGTGTCTATAAATAACTGAGCGGGTTGGGGCACCTGCCAACAAATGTCATGGCATACGCGCGTTTGTCTGACTGTCTGATAAGCAGATGACCATCCTCTAGTGGGTTTATAAGGCCGTGTTCAAGTTCCAGACAGAGAAGTATTGCTCAAATATAGTCAGCGCTCAAATCAGCCTAGAAAAAAAGGGAGTCAAGAGGACTCAAACTAAAGCAAAGCCATTGAAAACAACTCGACTACACAAGCCCAATACAGCAAAACACTTCCATGTTGCAAAATGGATGAAAGTTGGCCATAAATCAATCCATGACCTTTAAATATTTCATAGACAAATAGGTATATGAATAAATGATAAATCACCTGCCTCCATTTCCAAGGCACCTGGAAACAGGGCTCCTTCAATGTATCTGGATATATCTTAGTATGTGAATGGAAAAAAGAACTATAGTGATCTTATAATAAATTTAAGTACAATATAATACAAATATCACTTAAAACTATAAACTATATATTTATATATAATATTCTAAAGAAATATCATAGCCTATGAGATATTTATGAGATAAAAAATACCATCAAGTGCAATATGGTGACCATAAACTCACTACTGAGCACCACAGACAGACTAAAACTCCCTATATAAAGATTATAGGAATATTATTAGGATTTTTATCTTGGGTTAATCTCATCAACTACAAACACTTCAGGCTAATAAGATAAAAATCATTACTACACAAAGTTAAACTGGTGGCCTGTAGGTGGGAGGATGTCCTTTTAAAAGGTTCTGCACAGGTAAAAATCGCAACTGCAGGCTTTTAATTCTCCAAAGTGCTTAATTTACCTTTAAGGTGACCCAAAAGTGCCACACTGATATGAGTACAGGATGACAGTTATTAAGTAGGCCACTGTTCGTTATATCGCATCTTCAGACTAATTAGTGAGAGGTAAAACGACAGAAAAACAAACACTCCCAAAGCCAGCTGAGTGTTATAATTTCACACTGAGGCACTGTTCATCCTCCCCCCGCCTCCCCCCGGCAGCAGCAGCCTGCTTGTTGAGCACCGGCGGTTCCGCGGCGGGCAGTCCAGCTGAGAGCTCCTCCTCCCCGGCCTCTCCCTGTCCTCTCTCCCCGGTGCCCTCCGCCCCGACCCTGCACTCGCAATTCCGGTGACCGACGGAAGATCCGCTGAGGCCAATTTCTCTCATCTTTTAGATGGGAATGTTTCTGCGATTGTCTCCTTAGTGGATGTCCGCCTTGTGCATGTCAAAAATGAACTTGCCAAGGATGGATGGGTGAAAGGTAAGCGCGTTACTGCTTTGGACTCAGGAGAAAACTCTGGCGTTTAATTGCAATCTAGAGATAAGTATGCTCGCAGTGGGAAAAGAGCTGCGTGCCAAGATGTGCATCCATGTGTGTGCACGTGCGTTCGGGCGTGCATGTTCGTGCCCGTGTGTGCGTGAAGGAGCGATGCGGTGCGCAATAGGTCTCTATGTGCGCTAATGTACAGGCGGAGGAGACGCGCTCCGCTCTGCTGTCGGCTGCGCCTTCTTTTTCTGCTCGGACCCCTCCGACAGGGCAGCCAGCGAGCGAGCAGGAGAAATTAAAACGGAAGCCTTAATTTCCAGTGAAGGCGGAGATATGTGGGCAAGCACCAAAAACCACAGACCGTCGTGGAAAGAGAGAGAAAAAAAACACAAAGTAAGACGGCGGAGTGGCCAAGAAACAAGCAAACGCCACAGAATAAAGTAGTCTAAAAACTGCAATGCCTAAAAACTGAACGGGTGCCAGCAGCTGACAGGCAGCACAAGAGGGAAAAAAAGAACCGAGGCGATAGCGGCAACTTTAGTCCCTCGTCTTTCTTCCCACAACCGGCGGTTCATCCTCAAGTAATCCGCATGGCAAGCGATGGATGTTGTAGTGTCTCCTGTCTGCTGCTTGGACGGAGATTATCCCGCACAGGTGGACAGCAGTACAGTTTCGGGAGGGAGCAGCAGTGCGCTGATGCCCTGCGCTTCAATCTCCCTCTCCCTCTCTCTGTATTTCCAATAGTAGAGAGATAGAGACTGAAAAAGAGAGGGAGGAAGAGCGAGAGAGGGAGAGGAAGAGAGAGTGATGTTTAGAAGGGGTGGGGCTGGCTGGATCCCTACTGGGACCTGGAGTGATTTTTAAACCCTGCAAGAAGCCCTAATCACCCCCCACCCCCATTCTCCTCTCTTACTTTCCCCCTTTGACTCTCATTCTTTTCTGTATCCCGCTCACCTTTCGCTGACACGCACACATGCACACGCAGCACAGTGTCAACTTCAGAGCCAGGGGCAAACGTGTGGGAAGCGTGCACGCATATACAGTATCTCCACAAAGCCCTGAGTGCACCACCTGCCCATGCACAGTTACACACCCACAGGCAAACCATGACCAATCAAAATTACAAATTGCAACATTAATTTCTATAGCAAAGCCTTACATGAACCCTGCTAATTTCCCATGAGCTCATATGCTGCTCCTTAGAAATATATAAACACTGCTCAGAAATCCATATAATAATCAGTGAGCCGAGCCAATACATCCAATTATGTAAATCTACCAAACGCCTATGTCTCGGTGTAGGCTGATTCTGACTCCAGATACAGTAAGTGATGCAAAGTGACATCAAGTACTTTTTAATCTTAGTCTTAAAGACATCATCATTGATTGGGCTTTCAGCAGTGACAAGCAATCAGCACTTCCAGAGGGGTAAAGGGTATCTTAGATCTGTTTCCATGACAACTGTGGGTTTGAAGCAACTTTTTTAACCACTGTTGTATTATGACACTGTACTGTTGCTGTACTCACCGCACCACAGTCCCTTACTGCTGCTAAGATATAAAAGTGGATAAAAATAATTTGACCTCAATGTAGGTGGTGGATATCTTCATTCATGCTTTTTTCCCCCCACCACCTCAGATACCCTATCTTTGTGTAGCTTATCAAAGAGAAGATTCATATCAGTCTGGAAAAGATGATAAATTGTTCCGCAGCTGCTGTAAGAAGGTGGTTAAACCGACTTTACGTGGGTTTAACCTGCGCCACATCCCTGCTCATGCCACCTTCAAATAGTTCCCAATCATCAGAGACTGCAGAGACAGGGTTTAGGGATTCCAGCAAACATTTCAGCTACTTTACCCCCCACAGTCTTCTTTCTCTCCTTCTCTCCCTGTTGTCTTTTTCTCTCCCTCCCTTTCTCTCTTTCTCTGTAGCTCTCACTCTCTCTGTAACACAGTCTGTCTGTCTGCTCTATAATTATTTCCATGGTTACCATTAAGGATGTGAAGCTAAGCCTGATGTACTATGGTAGTAATCTTTTCCTCTCCTCCGCCTGCTCCCTCTGTCCTCTCCTCTCATCCGTTGCTTCTTCTTCTTCTTATGCCGCGTTGCTACGTGAGTCTCTGCAGCCTTCTCTCAAACACTCCTTTCCAGCACTTTTCAGTTGCTACATGTGCAATCTGCTTAAAACCAACATTTAATTTGGAAGCTTATACGACTCCAGAACATGCGCAAATTCATATCCATGTAATCCATATCTAAGCAAGTCAGGCAGTCAACTTGTCCCATACAGCATTAATCTTATCATGTTATACTGCTGTAATTATCAATGTGCATGGTAAACCAGTACAAGAGGCTTGTAGATTGACGTGTAGGCTGTAAGTTGTGGGTTCAAGCCTGCCTCACAATGCTTTATTTTATTCCGTATCAATAAGTAAACAGCCTGTCCCTCAAGGATCCACTCAACCTAAGTGTTCTTGAGAAAGACGTATGGTAGTAAAATGGAAGGGATTATTTTGGGTATCCAGTGGCCCGTTTGAAACAAGCCAACTGTGATTTGCAACATGGGATTATTTCCTCTCATGTTCATTTTTACACGTTTGCCTAATCCAAACAAACACCTCACTTGCGTCCCATGGATAAGCTGCTATTTGCGAGCGGCGGTCTTATGTGAAATGTGGCGCTGCCATTTGCGATATGTGTGTAAGCAGTGCTTACAAGTTGCTTTTGTGCCCCAGGATTCGGGAAATAAAAGTCCCTCAGATTTTTGCATATAGACAATGTGAGGTGACAGTTGGAACGCTTCCAAGCCTTTGCTGGGCATGAATCATCAGTATAAATGATGAGCAACTGTGTTAGAAAATACCAAAGTCAAAGGCATGAAACTGTGTACATAAGAACTCAAAGGAACAATTTGACATTTTAGGAAAAATGCTTATTTGCATTCTTGCCAGAAATTAGATGAGAAGATTAATACCACTTTAATGTCAGTAAATATGATCTGCTATTGCTCTACTGGTCACTTGCTAACTCACAACATTTTATCTAGACTGGTAAGCACAGCTGATATTACTAATGTTGGCTACGTAGTGATAGCAAAAACTTATATATAGCACATAAACAAACAAGGTATGATGCTTATTAGTTACCTACCTACTAGTTAGCTGCCTTTTGTTCCACATTTTGTTCTCAGTTGCAATTAAAAAGTTTTGCCACAGATCTGATTTGTGCCCAAGACTAACTTCTTCTACTTGGCAATGATGGCTGGGGCTCCTGGGTATCTAAGTATTTAGAGCCATGTGCCATGGAAGAAAAACACGATTCCCCAGAGACAAAGTTGAAATAATTCAAACTAATGGCTATAATATAAACCAATAGTATTGTTTAGGGCTGCAACTAGAAATTATTTTCAGTACTGCTTAATCTGCCGAGAAGTTTCTTGATTTTGTCAGTTGTGTTGGTCCAAAATCTGAGGATATTTAGTTTACTTTCTTAGATGATATTCCCCACCCCCACTCACAGGCAATTGCTGATAATTCTGGCATTTTGGTCAAAAAATTACAAATTGAGTTGTAATGTTAAATTATCCAGGAGACTCCAGAGTGCCTATGTAAAGGGGCCACTGAGACTTTTATGAAAAGAAAACTTTCAAATGGGAATTCACAGTGGTAAAAACACTTACAGAGCTGTTGACTTCTCCCATTTTCCAACTGAATTCAAACTGTATGAGCTTAGCTGAACCTGACCCTGCACTCAAACCCAAAATTCAATTACGTATTATATTATGACAACGTTCAAAGGTTTAGTATCTTGTTAATATGATTCTCTTGTATAGACTGTGAGTCCGTTCTCCCCCTGTAGAATCACAGCTGCAGGGTGCTTTCTTCTTCCCAATGAAAATATCACATCATTTAGACCAGTGGAAATCAGTAACAGCAGGATTTAACTGTGTTATTTTGTGCATTTAAATTGAAATATCAGAAACGACAGCATTATAAGAGACTGTCATTTTGTTGTTTTGGCGCGAGATTCCCGAGGTCTCTTGCTCTTTTTACTCTCTGCTACTGAAGAACAAAATCATACTTTCTCATGTTATGACTCCCTGGTGCATTAATGAATGCTGTGATGCCATGGGCTGAGTTTTACTCTCATTTGTGAAATTATTTAGCTCATTTAGTTTTTAGAAAAAACAATGGCTGCATATAGTCCATTTTACAAGAAAAGACATACTGTATATTCTTTCAAACATTATTAGTCATCTCAGTCAACCCAGAGCCCAACTCCCCTGGAACCAGTGCTTTCACCACAGGTCATATGGCTTGTGATGGAAACGATCCCACGCTGCCGTGTCTACCAGACCTCCCCCACCTCCTCCTCCCTGCCAGTCCAAACCTGACCAAGTGCCATCAGCTCCAATTCAAGTGGAACCACTGGCAAGCAGACACCAGCTTGTGTCAGGATCCATGTTTCAGACGGATAGATAACGGGAGGTTTGGGGCTGACAGCACAGGAAGGAACCAGAAGAGTTGTAACAGGAAACACACTGTGACAGCCAGACCCCTGAAGAGCTGGAGGAGAAAATGGAAAGATTGGGAGGGGGCCGGGTGTTGCATTGTAAGAGGCGCCACAGAGAAAGTCTTGTATTTTGTGACTGGATGATGGATGGTTGAACAAGGAGGACAGAACTAGACATGTGTGCACGGCCACCTGGCTGGGCCTAATGCCAAGGCAGGATGACGATGTGATGAGTAGGCCTGTGTGGGACGGGCTGGCATATTCACACAGGTACTTTTATCTAGCCAGTAGTAGTGGCCCTGACTGATAAGAGGACAATGGATGCTGGACAGCATTTAAACGAATGACTTGAACATTTGTTATAAAATTTGCTGATCAGAAGTTTAAGTCAAATGAATAAATGTAATTTAGCGCGTTTTCAATGCACAATCCATCATGGCTGCCACAACTCGGCTTTGGTCCCCTAAATTCTCCTCTGCCATGAGTTTGAAATTTGTGGTTCTGAATGAGATGTTTCAGAAATATTGGATGGATTTTGGTACCAACATTTGTATCCCCTCAGGATCAGTTGTAAAACTTTTGGTGATCTCCTGACTTTCATCTAGCGCCATCAACATGTCACAATCTTAATTTGTCAAATACTTTTTGTCTTTAAAATGTATTACATATTATCCCATCAGTTTCAAATGCACTTTCTCTTTAGTGCTAAGCAGTACATGTGAGCATGCTAACACACTAAACTAAGATGTGAGTCTTATTTCTAAATGGAAACAAGTCTCTGAAGTTCATAACAGCAGTGTTTTGTTTCAGCTTCCTATCCTGTTTTGCAGCTGCAAAAACAGGAGACTCAAGATTCAACAAGTGTGCAGCTGCGTTACTGTCACAAAACCATTAAGTCCAGTGGCATCAGTAGTGACTGCAATATCATTTCCTGTTTTTCAGTTTACGTTAACATGGCTGTTTTTATTATAATTTGACCTTTCATTCTTTCATGCGGCTCTGCCATTATTCAAAAAGAAGGGCAAGGGAAGAAACTCATGCAGTATGTTGGTGTTTATGTAGATGCAACAGGAACAGGAACTCACTCATGATCAGGATCACATCAGCTGATTCTAATGATATTACATCAGTGATTGGTGTCAGCTTTATGATGGATTGGTGCATCCCTGCTAACAATTAAGCTTGTGTGCATTTTTAAAGCAACATACTGTTTCAAATTTCTGCATTTCTAAATCAGTTTAAGGTTTAGATGCCACCCTCCAGATCACATCAACAATAGTCACTGTTTTTCCTTATTTTGCCCTGAATTTCTTATTTTTCTCCTGCCATTCTGCAGATTCAAATCAGAGCATTTCCAAATAAAAGCCCACATTTATAACCTTTAAAATACAGCCACCTGCCAATGGTGCACTGACCACCCACACAAACACATCTCTGCAGCTCTTGTTTTCTGCTAGCTAGTCATTGCAAAGTCATTTTTTAATCATCAATTCCTTGCGAGCTGCTGCTGTTCAAGAGGATGTGGAAGGATTTGAAGAGGTGACCATCATATCCAGCAATGCCAAGTCGATTCTTTGGTACATCCTTGTGGGAAGCAATCTCCTAAAGTGAGAGAGAATGATCTTCTCAAAGAAGTGATGTAATTCTACAGTCAGAGATTAACTGTTAATCAGACATTATAGGCATAATCAGTTCAGATACACAGCTGTGCAGTTTGGACATTATGTGATGCTGACAACTTCTTGAGCATTTTTGTTGGATAAGTCATCTTTGATGCAGCCTGCAATGACTTTCCTTTATTTTGAAAATGCGACCAAACTTATGGTCATTGAGCGAAGCTGAGAATTAACAGGAGGACTACAGATTAATTAATTAATTTTGGAAATGTTGCATCAAAATCTTTTGTTCTGTATGCAAACAGATGGCAAAATGAAACAACCACACAGTCAATTTTAAAGAGTAAGGATGCTGAGATTCTAACAAAGTTTATTCTCTACATGAGAACTTGCAAAGAAGATTCATTGTGAGGTGTGAGGCGTCAAACAACAAGACATTCTTGGATTTGAGATTTCCTAAAGACACACACAAACACACACACTCACATATGTTAAATCCGCATGACAACGTGAGCATATTGCTGGCTTTGTCACATCCACCTACTCACATATAGGAAAAGAACCACTTGTAGGAATACCGTGCTGCATACTGTACACTGTGCTGTACGGTACAGACTAACTGTGTGTTGCCTTCTCAATTTTGCCACAAGAATTTCACTGATACCACAACACTGACGCCAGGTAAGAAAACAAACACACAATCAGGTGATGCATTGGGAAATACTGCATATCAGGCAGGTACATACATGGGGCTGACACACTAGAAGCAAAGATCCTTGCAGGCATGAGCACTAAACTTGGACTCCTGTGTTAAGGACTGAGGCTGAGCAAACACACACACCCACATACACATACACACACACACAGCCACATCTTACTCCAGGGTGAAGAAGACTGTGTGCATCAGCATAGAACAGCACAGAGCCTTGAGGTGACAGCGAGACACAGAGCTGGTGTTGGCCTGACAACACCAGCCTCCACTCTCCCTCCTCACTTTCTGTCTAACAATACTCCGTCCCTCTTTCTCTCTCTCCCTTAATTTCTCCTTTTCTTCTTCCTCGAGCTCCGCCCTCCCTCTCTCCACCGCCTCGCTCTCTCTTCACAGGCTGCATTACACTGCTGTGTGCAGATATTCAATTAAAAGGCTGTTGAGTACAAACTGAAAAGCCTAATGGTACCACACATACATAAATACACACACTTACACACAGATCACCAGGGAAGGGAGTGAAAAGGAGATGCAGACTAATATCACACACCAGTAGGTGCAAAGGGATGAGGAGATCTTGAGATATTTGTCATTGAGATACAATTGGATTTATGCAAGCACTGTACATGGCTGCAGATTTTTTCATCCCACAGGGTGTTTTAATTTGCTCTTTGGTGAACACACAGAATGCCACTTGCAAATGGTCTGTTTTACTTTACTCTCTTTGTTTCCTCTCAGATGAATTCTCTGTGATAAATGTCAAAACTATTTTTAAATCAATCAAAGAATAAATGGCAGCGACATATTGTTGTCGAAATGTAGTGTTTAATATATCCTGAGTTAGGCTGAGTCAGGGATGAAATCAAAGATCTTTTTTTCCTTTAAAAATCTGGAGGCAAGCTTGAGATCATATTTATCACAGTTTAATTTACTGCTTAATCTTGCAAACCCTAACATTCTCTCTTTTTAGGGTGCATGGCTTTGTTTTCCCCAGTAATCTGAAGAAAATAAGAAGGGGCAGTTCCTTCTCCTGCAGTGCCTACGCCGCTAAACAAGCTTGCAGAGACAATTTCAGTATAAACGTCTAAAGACGCCTTTCTCAGCTCAGCCTACAGCCTCCTTTAACTACCAAACTGAAGATGCATTTCTCTACTTCAGAACCGGTAGTTTACTTATCTCTCTGGCAGACTGAGAATTATATGTTAGTCAATTGTCTATAGGGCAGCAAAAGGCAGGTGTTACCTAACAGCCGCCTCCTTTTTGATCTCAGGGATTTTGGTTGAAATACTTCACAGGGATAGTTTAGCTCACAAAAGCCCAGAGTGATTAGTTTGAAGGTGCTACTTAGTGTTAAGTAAAACATGAAAAGAACCTTTTTCTGCTCTACAATTATCATAATATTCATCTGATGGGGTTTGATAAAGTAGCTGATCAATAAATTCTGAATTCAATGTGCACACTATTAGCAAGATGCAGACCTGTGAGTACATAAAAGCAATGGAGGTCCATTGAAATAAATGAAAATCAAGCCGCAATACTCTTCTCTCATATGCATGTTTTTATGCTTCAAAATGTTTTGGCTTAGTTGTGCATAAAGAAGAATAATGAAGTAGAATTCTGCAGGATGAGCTACCAGAACAGCTCAATAAGTCTTATGCATGTGTAGTCATTTATAGCTAATCATCAGGAGAAAAAAAAATCTATTCTGTGAGAAGTAAACTTTTCTTTACTATGTCCTGCTGTTTGGTTCCATCTCTGTAGGCTGCAAACATCTGTTTTGATAAAGAATAATTCATTTGAGGAGTTGATTTGCCCGCAAGGAAAATATTAAATCCTAGCAGAGCTAATATGCGATACAACTTTTGCCTCCCTGTGTCCTATTCGCTTTTTTAATTCATAACTTATCACTTCCAAATTTGCTATCACCATAGGGCATGATTGATGATGCGACTGATTAGTGTCTCACAGTTTATAATATGTCTTAAAACTGGTATGATAGTTAGAAATGATCAAACAAGAAAAGAGGATGTTCTAATAAAGTCACTTCCTAAATACTGGTCAGTTTTGGCAGTTTTGTATTTGACTAACAAAAAAGTTTTAGTATGAATCAGCCCTTCTGCCCTCCACAGGATACAGTACATGTGCAGATATGTTGTGTGTTTGAGTGTGCTTTTATTTTAAATTCCAGTAACCTCCCACGTCACTGTCTGTCTTTTGAACAACAGCTTACTATATTTAAAATTCCCTCATCAGAATCCCTCGGTGAAGTTTTGAGCCGTGCAATTATTTCATCTACATCCCTTTATTGCATTGTAATTAAAACAACAAAGTTTCCTTTGGTGACAGACTGACATAACAAATTTCAATATCTGCCAAAAATAAACAAATAATTAAAGTTAGACCTGGTTTTCAATGCAAGGGAATGTTGGAGATGTTGCTCACTATCTGTTAAGAAATTTTAAATCATGAGTATTAGTAAATAATCTCCGTTTTAGAGGTGACATTAACAATGGCACAGAGGACTTCACATTAAATCACCATTAATGTAACAAATGAGAAAAAGAGAGAGATTCCACTTATCCCCAGACTGCTGTGTCGCTTGGCTGTGAAAATAAATACCCTTTTATACAGTATCTTTCTGTCACAGAGGAGGCACTGATGTCTCCATTCACAAACTCTCTATAGCCATACTGTAACTGCTGTTGTCGTGCCGACCACCTTGTCCTTGCCACTTTTCCACTGCTTCCCCAAGTCTATTTTTACTCTTTTGTCAAGGCAGATGTATTGCAAACTCGCCAGCATCTCTGTCAAGGTGGCTGAACCTTGGTTTACTTGTGTATCTCTGCATCTACTTCATTGTACCACCGCAGTGCTAACATTGCAGCTGTTAGCAAGCTATTCATGATTCACACCTGGGTGGCTGATGCATCGCTGGGAGCTGGCAGGTAGCTAAAGGTTACAGCAGTGCTTTGGGTTTGTCTGTGGAGGCTTGCTGGTTTGTGTGGAAACTGGAGGACAGAAAGTTTGCAAATTAAAAACCATGTTTTACAGCCATCTTTTCTTGATGAGTCTCCAGTGCTTGTCTGTTTGATCTGCCTGCATAATGGACCACTTGGATCAACTGCAGACTGAAACTGATGTTTTGATGAACAAGTGTCTCCCCAAGAGCTCAGTTTACTACATCAGGTGGTTTTGCTCAGATACAGCTAAAAATGAGGGCAAGCTTCCCTCATTTCCAGCCAGTCGGTCAGTTGATCTACTATTGTGGTCCAGAGTCAAATACTTCAACAACAACTGGATATATCGCCATGAAATTTTGCACAAACATTCATGGTCCCCAGAGGACAAATACTGCTGACTTTGATGTTCCTCCTTCTTTTATCCCTACCCATCAGCAGGTCAAAGTTCTCACTTGTCCAGTGAAATATCTTCAACATCTACCTGATGGATTGACCTTCATGGTCCTCAGAGGATGACCACTACTAACTTTGGTGATCACCTAACCTTTCCTGCAGAGTTGCCTTTAGGGTAGACATCTTAAGCTTTCAGTAAAATATCTTAACTAATAACAACTCTTGGATGGAGGTATCCTGTGGTGCTCAGAGTTATGGTTCCCAGCTAACTACTTCTTACATAGGCCACCAAGCTGGTTGTTTCTGTTCACAGAAATAATTTCTTCACATAAGTTTAATTTGTCAAAAATCATTCAATTAGTTGATCTTGTTTTGTTTTTTGTAGTGCTAATGACAAGGTATTAAACTAACACAGAGCCTTCCTCTTGTGGGATGAAAACACGCTTGCAGTTCCAAAAGTATCTTCTGTTCCAACAATATCTAAGGTCAAGCAGCAGAAAACACTTTCTTTTGTTCTCCATTGCTTTCCAAACATACAACATGTCAAAACAGCCTGGCATCAGAGCTTATTTGGCTGCATTTTATCAAAATCTGAGAAACTGTGGCAGGTTTCAAACTTTATTTTGTTCAATTGGACTAATGTTTCAAACACAGAGAAGTGTTGATGGACATTAGTTGACAGCAGATGCCATACAAAATGTTACTGTATGACAGAAAAAAACTGTACTAGAAACTAATGGCTTCCAATGTTTGCAAAATTTGCAGGCTGGAGTGATCTCCAGCGTCAATTGAGAGGCTCTACAATATTACATGTATATATTTTACATCTATTCGCATACTTTTTATGTAGTGCACTTAAATCTCTCACTCAGAATAAGATAACACACACTCTGTAGATTTAAATGTGCGGAAAAGCTAGAAATCTTGGGTAAAATGTAGGGCAGTGGCTGAAAAACACTCCCACATGCAGCTACTGTTGAGACGAGCCTGAACGTAACACTTCACCCCAAAACCCTGAAGAGCTGTGAAGTGCCGACAGTAAAAGACTGGTTGTACTGGGCACCTGCCAGGTGTGAATGTGTGTAACTCAGTGTGAAGCAGGGTCTCACTGAACACGAAAACTGAAAAAAGATGAGGACTGCAGTGAGAAAATGACTGCCATCTTGTCTGGAGGTGATGCTGGTGAGTGTTTGATGCTGACTAGTTTGAGTCCTGGGGGAGTTTGAATGTATTAAACAGCTGTATGAAGCAGTTTATTTCCCAGATGAATATATGCAGATGTGCCAAGTCTCTGTAATAGCACCCCAGGGGAAATTGTCAAATGACTTGATGTGTTGATGTGGTTTGATGTGGCGTATGTGCAGGGATGACCGTCTGTCTGTCTGTGTCTGTTTTGATGTATATCTCCATCGACGTGACTGCATGTGTCATGAAAACATTAAGGTGGTTTTGATGACAACTGGAAAGTATTACCAAACCAAATGGTGAAAATGAAAACAAGGACTGATTTGTCTACATCTACATGTGAATTGAATTGAATCTAGTTAAGTGGATCTTATTTTTGTGGTCTTGGTAATTAATTTTAGTAGCTGCTGTGATCTAGGAACATAACTACATCGAAGTGCAGCAGGTCAAGAAATATGAGCAATCAGACAATCAAATAGATTGTAAATGATCAATTTAGCCAGATTTTTTAAAACTACTTAAGTAACTACTAAAGTAAAATTGAAAGTGAGTGTCCTCAAAGTGTCTAATAATTCTGCATTGCACAGAAAAATAGTAATATAATAATTTTTCAAATTGGTCTGTTTAACCTACTTGTTTCTTTGGAATGAAATTATGGAGATAAGAACAAAGTTGTGATGAACTTGAATTATATTTCAAAAACAATTTAACACACCCACACCATGTGTTTGCTGACTTCCAGTGGTTTAACTTTTCACCTTGTTGCTGTGATTATGTAAGTGTACCACTGGATGTGATTATAGCTGAAGCAAATTTAAACTCTTAAAACTTTAAGCAAAAGCTGTTTTGATCAATTAATTCATTGATTAATTATTTTGATGATCATATACTCATTTATGTAATTTTTAAAGGAGAGATGCCAAACATTTGATGGCTCCATGTTCTCAAATGTGAGAACATTATATCAGACTAAATATTTTGAACTGTCAGACTTGATAAGACATTCAACAAAGCAACCTTGAGCTCTGGGATATAATTAATCAAAAAATAATAATCAGCAGATTAATTGATAATGAAAATAATTGTTAGTTGCAGCCCTACTTTCAACCAGAGAAAGCAGTGAAACACTGCCTGGTGTTAAGTTGCTCTTTAAAGATCCTTAAAACTTGATGGCAGATCCTCAGTCTTTCTTAATAACATTAAACATGCATGACTAAATAAGCAATAATGAAATTTAAAATTAAGGAACATAATTCTTAGCATTTATTTAGTGTTGATAAACTCAGCTAATCTACCTCATCTAGACTGTGTGGGTGATCAGATTTAAACTGACAAACTACCTGTCATCTGATTGGCATCATATTGGACCTGAGGTTATAATAAAAGGCTGATTGTGAAAACAGGGTCTGTAAGACATTTCAATATATTTATAAGAGTGAAATATAATTTGTGCATTGAAATTCATGGTGCCCTGTCCATTGGTTTTACAGGTCACAGTTGACCAGATTGGTCATCCTCAAGCAAAAGATCAAGACCCTTTAAACCTATTATTACTGAAGTTATTTCAAGACCTTGTCAAGGCCTGCACACAATATGCTAAATATCCTGGGCCTTACCACAATGCTGAAACGAATAAAACTGACTATTTAACGTCAAAAATATGAATTTATCACCACATTTTTTTCCCCACAATATCTGATTTCCTTCCTGTGGTTGTATTTGTATATGCATGTATTGCAGAGCCAGCTGCTGCCAGACAATATAGGCAAAGGGTAGAAGTGTCAATGCACTGTAGGGGCGCATAACAGCGGAGAAAGAAAAACATACACAGATAAACAGTGACAGTGCAAACTTGTGAGTGAGTGCTGCATTGCTGAGTAAAATGTCTGCTGCAGAAAACAGTTTTGTTGTTCTTTTCTGAGAAGATGAATTGAGTAATGTGGGTAGATGAGTCGGCATGAGGGGCATTTTAAGATGTTTATTAGTCTAGTATAGATAGTGAAGATCCCCCAACCCACCTTACAGCATGTTATTCAATACTATTAATCATATAAAATCATTCATGCTGCTATCACTTGCAGTGGAAGACATTTCTTCTTTTTATCCATTACATTTATTATTGGTAACTAGTTTTCACAAACTCTCAGCTGCAGCATGTGGTGTTCAGGTGTTACAGCTGACTCAGGTTGGTGGGAGCTGTGTGTGCTGTCGTAGAAGGTAGTAAATTTGTTATTGTGATGATAAATATACTAAAAATCAGGCTCGCTCCAATTTGTAATCCTACTCGTGTTTATTTCCGTCCTCGACATACACTAATTGATGTATTGTTTTTTACCAAACCATAATTTTTCACACAGTTTTCTATGTACCCCCTGGCATCTGCAGAAGCATCCCATGGGTGACAGGTACCCCTAGTTGGGAATCACTGGTGCAGATTATCAGCCTTTCAATGATCACCGAGCTTTCAGATCAATGAGCTCCTGTGAAGATAAACGGCTGAAGTCTTGCAATGAAACTGTCAGACTCTCTCAGCACCAAAGATGCCACAACGTATTCATGTGGCATTTATAGAAAACTAATGAATACCTATGACACATGATACATATGATAATATATAGATGGATGAATGCTTTACTCTAATGATGTTTCCAGCCTGAAGATATCAAACACTTGGGGAAGACAAGTTGACTGGTTTGGAAATCATCAGTTTCAAACACTCTGAAGGGAAGTAACATGTGGTGAAAGAACCTTTCACAGAAGCTTAAAATCCTCTCATCGCTGCATGGCAGCTAAAGACAGTCCTCATGGACTACAGAGCCAACAGGAGCCCTGTCTGTGTGTTCGTAAGCTGACTACCACACCTGAAGCTGACTAAGAGCTGCAGTGTTGGAGAGCTGAAGACCCTTGTGTATGCTGAGCTGGTGGCCAGCTGTCACTCAAACCGGGGCCGGGCTCACTGGCTTTCTCTCCCTTTTTTTCCCTTTGCGCATGTTGTTAAGGTATGATAATATAGCTGTCCGTTATATCACACCAGCCCACGGGGTATATCACTCAGAAAGACATTTCATGTTATATAATCATTCCATTTACATATCGTTTTGCATAAAAATCTTAACGCAGGGTGTTGTTCAGCGTGCCCCAGCCATATTATCTCAAAGAAAGAAGTGAAGGAGAGCTGATTGTGAGCCAAGTGGCGAGAAGGTTTAGTCGGCAATATCAGACTTCCTCTTTTCCTGTTTTCTAATAATGTCAGACTAACTTGATATCGCTCCATCTGACTGACTGTAGCCACCCACCCAAACACCGGAGGAGGATTGATTCCTCTGGTCCACCTGACTCTCGTCTCAACTCAGAAAGACCTTGGATGTTGGAACGTAAAGCTCTGCCCTCGCAGTCTTGTTTAACTGTATCTGGTTCTGAGTTTTAAGCTTTGACACCCTGGTGACTAAAACTGTTCAGTCATGTTTTCCACAACTAAGAAATATATCTAAAGTAAATCATTTTTATCCTCCGCAGACCTAGAAAAGGTTATCCGTGGTTTCAGTCATTAAGTCACTCCTGGTCACATTGAGCTAGTTGATAAGTTACTCTACAAAGCTGCAGGTGTTTGTAGTTAGAATAACCTGAGTTTAAGTGTCAGCTTAAGCACAGATATGCTTTGAGCTAAGTGCTGTGTGTTTTAGCATGCAAAAACTTGCACTAAGCACAAAGTACAGCTGAGGCTGATGGGAATATTATTATTTTTGCAGGTCTTGGTCATGAACCAAAGTTTGGTGTAAAAGAAAAGACAGCAGATAACCAAAGTTACTGCAATTCATACTGAGGTGGAAGATGAATGAGTGTACCAAATCTCACAGCAATCCATTCAGTGTCATCCATTTCACCTTAAGGGGCAATTTGTAAATTTTCTCTGCCACCAAAAGTGGTTGCTTACCAGGAGTGGGCGGTGGCGATGAGCCATTTCATAAGACAAGAGGTTAGAATACGCCCCCAGAGCAGGGCTACTTCTTCAGGGCAGCCTGGACGCTACAGTGAGACAGAAAAGGACGAGATGGGCCAGCTGGGCCAGGGCTAGCTGGTTAGCATGCTAACTTCAGTAGACAAAAAGAAATGATAGAACTAGATGCAAAATACTGCTGTTGCTTTCCATTACTGGAGACAGCTCTTGGTGAGTAAAGGAATGAAGTTTGATGCTGAACTTGCAATGTAGTACCAAAATCAAACTTTTAATTTGTTTTGCACTTTGCCATACACAAACACAAACACAGCATGCCAATTCTTAGGGGTAGATTCATATCACATGTAAACAGCCTGTTTGTAACTTCTGCTCTCATTTAACTGAAGCGAGTCAGTAGTGACAAGGAGGAACAAAGTTTGACAACAGGCAAAGACCAAAAACTGTACAATACAAAGGTACTGTGAGGTTCAAATGTCATTGTCTCAAAGACCTGATGACTCATTTCCATTTAACTCAAGTTAGCCCTGGTTAAATACTTCCAGTCTGGGGATAAATTCTAACAGCTTCCAAGAACCAACTCTCCGTGACCTCCAGTATGATAATGACTTGCTGTTTGCATAAGCTAAAATATGCAACTCAGTAAAATATTCAATACATATAAAACAGTTTAGCGAAGTGTAGCAGTACACAGACGGTGTACTGATTCAACCGAGCAGACATGCAGTTTCATAAAGTGCTGCACTCATTTTCAGGAGGCCTCTGTGTTCATGTCCATCAAAAGCCGAACGCAACAATGTGGCAAACCATCTGTATTCATTCGCAGTTCCAAAGGCAAGACAGCCAGATGATTCAGCAAATCTCTCCACAAACACAAGCCTGGGCTTCTTGAGGGGTGGGGTGGGGGGAATTTTTACTTTTTCCCAGTGACTGAATCACAAGGTTTATACCCTGTCACCCTGCTCACTAACTCTCCAACTCCAGCTCACACTGACGCAGAACGCTTCTATTGTCATAACACTCTAAATGAACTCTTATCACTGAGTGAAACACTGAAGCAGCTAATTATGCTGGCCTATATTATACTGCACTAGACTGTAAATTCACTTCTAAATCCAGCTTTTCCCCCATCATACACTTTAACACTTAAAAAGGCAGATTTAAGCTGTAAAATATCTTTCGAAATGTCCCTTTGTGACTTTTCTCAGACCTTCTTAATAAATCAATCAGGTTTTTCAGTTCAAAATCAGAGTAAAAATGCAATAACTAAACTGAGAGCCTGACAGATTGTCAGCCCACAAATCCACGGCAGCCAGCACTATTCAGTTTGGCAGCTTTTTCCAGTGTTGATGGAAGAAGAGAGAAAGTGTGCAGGTTGCTGGTTGGGGTAATTTTACTGCACATTAAGGTTCCAGATTTAAAGGTCAACTGTGGCAAAGCGCCTGACGTCAAAGTTGAGTCTACATGCATGCAAGGCTCACTCATGTAATCTTATGAAAGCAGAAATGTCGTGCGGGTAAATTCATAGTCAGAATATGGCACTGTGACTTCTGTCAGGTTAGCAGAGTAGAGTTGGGAGCACTGACGGATGGGATACAGGATCAGTGGCATTTTAAGTTTCATGCCTGCTTTGATGTTTCATTTGTTTTATTCTGTAGGTAGGAAGGTTGTCATCTCCATCTTTTCTTTAGGGCTAATTTTTGCTAGTAAATTAAACCACAAGAGAAGCAACACATATGATGAAAGGCAAGTTGTAGATAAAACAGAGGTCCCTGTTTTTATTTGTATTTTTTAACTGTGACACCTCTTCATTCTGATGTTATTTCACTTTCATGGTACCCCTTTCTTCCACTCCCACACCACACAAACACATAACACCCATACTCAAAAATGTTTAGAGTATCAAACATTCACCCTCTGCAGGCTTGCAAAAATGTTTGTGGTTTTCTTTTTCAATGAATTCCAATGAAGAAGTATGAAGTATATCAAAGAGGAATAAACCATACCAAAACATCCATAGATCCAGCTGTGCAAACCTCAGGAACCAACAAAATCCATTTAGCTGCTGGCCATCCATCCAAACAGCTCCAAACAGTCCACAGTTCTTCAAAATCTGCTCAATAACATTACTTCTTTTCAGCTTTATAGCCCTCCTTAAAGCTCCAAAGCTCAGACAGAAGTAGTGAGTTTTAGGCGTGATTAGATGTGGGGTGCAACTCATGGAGCCCCTGCATGCAATATCTTATCAAGAACCAACACTGCACAGTGTGTTCACATGTTGTGGTCAGACTAGAGCCGGGGGATATGGACAAAAATTAACAGCTTGATTCTTTACCAAGCTCTGTAATAATTCCTGAAGACTACAACATGGTGGAAACATTCTATTATTTTTGATCTTAATATGCAAGACAGCAAGAAGAACAAAAGACCTGCACCACGGACAAAGCTGTCATCATTGTGGTTATTTAAGGTGTACAGGTTATGCAATATCATTATAATATACTGTCAAGTCAACAAACTAATTAATCTGCCTTTCCTGTTTGTGCTTCTTTTCATCAGCCTGATATTTGTACAACTGACTACCTAGCATTAGCTACTCAGCAGGCAGGGGAACAAACCAGAGCTTGTATTGTATTCAGTCTATTCCTTTTGTAGATGTGACCATGTTTATAAGATTTTAACTTTTATAAGAGATCTGAAGTCCCAGCAGCCCTATAAACTGCAGCAAGTGCATGTATCATGCAAATATTGACTATTAGTTTGGATTTATTGGCTTACAGCACTGTTGAGACATTATTTTTTGACTGAATAGTCAATAAAGCAACCTTAAACTAAACCTTAACCTTTTTGTGCAGGCTGTCATGATTGAGGTATTTTACACATTGTGCTAAAACATAGATTTAAATTCAGACCCATGCCTACATACCAACTGAGGAACAGAGGAGTGAAACTATGTATAAGCAGAGAATGTTTTTTACTTATTAAATCATTCTCCGTCTGTGGAATCACCCAAAATAGTGCACAAAACTCAGATGTTGTGTTTACTTTAAGAAGAGAAAAGTTTGCCTTAAAGCTCAGACACTAAAAAATACAGAAACACCATCTATATCCTTTTGTTTGAGTCTCCTTAACATGACAGATTGGAATGACTCATGATGCCTGTCTCAACACTAACAACAGTGGAAAGTCTAACACCTATTTTTTTTCTTAAGCGATTTGTGTTTTCTGTGTTTAATTTATGGTGTCATTGTTTCATCCTCTTCTTTTTGGGGAGGGAACACATAGCCTGAGGGCCTTGTTGAGTGGGTGAGTGGAGTGGGATGGTGGAGCAGGTAGTGAACGGGGTAAAGGCTAGTGTGGTGAGACAGAATAGAAAATGCAGGATGGGGAGAATGACAGTAGAGGGTAGGAGTAAGTTCAAAATCTTGCTATCCATGCCGATACTGATGCTGTATTATTTATATCTAAATCTTGAAAAATGTTTGAGCAGACATTTGAAAAAAAGATGCAGTATGCCTAGAATGCAGCAAATACACTGTTAAGATATTGTATGAAGGTCACAGATTGCAAAGAGCACTGGAACAATTGCTCAGCTGAGCCTGCTTTATCACAATGGTCTGCTAAACTGAGATGGCTGAAGAAAAAAGTGAGATCTACAAGGACAAACCGAGGAGAAGTCGCCGTATGTTTGGACCTCTGTTGCTGAAAAACTATTCAGCCGAAGTTAACCAATCAGTTTTCTAGAGCCACAATTTTTTTTTTCTCCCTGCGGCTAAGTCATTCAGATAATAAGGTTTCTCTCAATAACCGAGCAGACTTAGATGAAGTCAATTTACAATTTGAACACAAAACATTAAAGGCCAAATTCATTAATGGGGATTATCGCATCACATTCTGTAGAGGTTAATGAGAGAGAGGGGGAGAAAGTGAATGTTTTATTTTTGTTTGCCTGCTGTGGCAACAACATAGAATAAAGCATGGAGGATTGTAAATCTCATAATGCCATGGATATTAACTAGACAGTGTCCTCAAATCACATCTGGCTGTCCCGACCCTTACTGTTGGCCTTCTTACAAATCAACAAATGTCTTTTTTGAGATCTGTTGTTGAACTGTAGAATACATTTTTGTCACCAACATTTTGATAGATCCCTGCTAAAAGCTTTGTTTACATTAGGTCTTCATGCTAATACATGTGAGAATTACTGAAGATGTCATTATCAAATTAATATTAAATTAAGCCTCAATAATCCAGCATCTACTGAGCTGTCAAAAGTACAATAAGCACACACAAAAGAAGTACTAATACCTCTCCTTTTATACAGTAATAGAATTATTAGTGAGCTGTTTTTGTCCAAATATAAAACAAACACAAGAGACAGAAATATTTTTTGTCTGGTTAACAGAAGTCATTTTCCCCTGTCACAGTCATGAAATGTTAATTAAACTCCATATTTGCATAAAATGCTTATGCTGTGCTGTAATTATCCAGGAAAATTAATGTCTTCATTATACGTTAATTACCTCCTCAACTTTAAAATGTTTTCCGGAACCTTAAAAGGTACACGGAAGTGAATGAAAAGGGAAAATTGATGCATCTGCATCGCTTGATATGTTGTGACAGCAAAAGAGCAGCCAAAAAACCTACTGAGGCATTGTGTGTTTGACTAATCGCAGATCGACTGTGGAGCCCAATATCTTCCATCTGAGTGTGTCACTACATCAGGCATCCAGCTGGGATTGTTGTCAAATGTCTCCATTCATCAATATCATGTGAAAAATGCAGGCTTTTACCCCTGTGATGAATAATGAATCAAGGTTGACGTATTAGTGTTATCACAATTCACAAATACATTGATGGGTGTTTGGCGGCGGCAGCAGCTGCAGTATCTGCAGTTTTAGTCTTCGCTCCGCACATGGAGATATTCTGAACCATCTGTCCTTTTTGAATGCTGCTTTGATGATAGCAAGGTCATGTCTTTCAATTTTGTGAAAGATGCAATTCATTCATTTTTTTTTTTTTTTTTTTTTGGAAGGACATGAATGGTCCTAATTATGTGCTCAATGTAAGCACAGCACCTTACAGAGGTAGATGCATAGCATCCTAAAATACATACTGGATTGAATTACCCATATAAAGGCAGGCAGATAAAGCAGTCTGACACTCTACCTCACCTTACCCCCTCCATGTCACTTGACCTAGGTTTTGTTTGGGTCCTGTTTACACCCTTGAGCTGATATAAATAGCAACTGTGGTCCTGTGTTGCTCAGTGGTGACAACATGGCTCTACTAATAATACTGCCAACACTGCCACTGACATCATTAAGGGTTTATTTCAAAATAAGGCCAACCATGATGGAAATGTATGGAATTTTGTTATTGTCAGATGCTTTGTATACGACCATCCTGTCTGTCATACCATTACAGAGATGACACCCTAAATGTTGCCCTCACAAACCACAGAAATGTTCGTTAATTACAGGAATAGCTCAACATTTTGGGAAATAAATGTTATCTGTTTTTTTCCTGAGAGTTAGATGGAAAGATCAACATCACTCCCATGTAAATATGAAGCTCCCACTAGCAGCTAGTTAGCTTAGCTTAGCACAAAGGCGTGTGTGGTCACTCTCACTTCAGGAAGTCACCGTGCCCAGCCACTGTGGTCCGACACATAGTCCCAAGTAAAAACCACTATGTGACAATTTTACACTATGTATGATTTAACAAATGAGATAAAACATGTTAACTAGTGAGCTTTAGAGGTGTTGATCGGTGGATTTTATTACAGGATTTGGAAAGATGAGATATAGCTTCAACATAAAGCATGCAGATTTTGATACATTAGAACAGATCAAGGCAACCTGTTTCCCCCTCTTTCCAGTCTCTGAGCTAAACTAAGCTAATCAGCTGCTGGAAACAGCTTTACCTTTCATGTATAGAAATGAGAATGGTCTCTGTCTCCTCATCTAATTGTTGACAATAAAGGAAATTAGGGTATTTCACAAAATGTTGAAGAATTCCTTTAAATTAAAATCAATCAATCTCAGCTGAGCCCAAATTGTACACTGGGACAAGACATAGAGATTGTGAAATGTATTAATTGATTTACTTTACCAATTAAACCTTCAATGTGTGACAAAGTTAAAAATTTGTACCATTCCAGTTAAAGCAAACAGATTGAGCCATACATTCTCTTATAATGACTCAACAATCCTGGTGCACTAAGTATTCCCAGTGACTTACTACCATTACTGAACCTTCATCAGCTCAGTGTTATGTGTCAGGGACTTTATAAAATAGGTCATGCGGCTCCCTGCGGACGCAGTCTCTAACTGTGGCCTTATGACAACCTCCATTTGGTTTTTTGTTGATCTAATAATTACTAATTGCCTGGGGACCATTAATTTCTTCTGGTTCTTTGGGGCGTGGACACTACAGATGGAACATAATGGTGTCAGTGCGTTATGTCCTGTAGCGTTGCAAGCTAACATATGTGACTGTGTTTACAATATGCTCACACATGGGCATTATGAACTGACATTGCTATGTCAGCAAACTGTATGTCAAAGCGTGGCAGGACCATGCCAACTGATGTGTCAGTGCTTGACCGCCTAGAGGTCAGACAGCCACTCATATGAAAACCAAGGGAAATCCAGTTGAATCAGCACAACTGTTTGGGAGCAAAGAGGTGGCAACAATGCAGAATCATAGACAGAGGACGTCACAAGGGAGGCCCTTAAAATAGCTGAGTGAGACGGAGAGGTGGAGGGTGAAGGAAGAGGGAGAAACTGAGCGGGACATTTGTAAAATGCCCGGAGAGACTGAGTCAGGCAGCACACAGAGGGTCAGCTTCACAGAGTCCAACAAACAATACAACAGTATAAAAGCAGAGTGGAGAAAGCTGTGGAAAATTTTAAAAACGAAGCGAAGGAAATGAGTGTAAAAATAAAACTTCTGAAAACACTGAGGACAGACAACTAAAAATATATGCCCGATTATTAGGGTACCAATGCATAAATTACTTTTCAAAGTAAGAGAACTGATAAATCACTCAACCTGACAAAAGAAAAGTTAGTCAAAATCAGGTAGAAAGAAAACAGCTGCCTCAAGCTCTGATCAGATGTGATGCTTTTATCTCCGCTCAGATGCAGAGTGCTGCTGTGAGCGTTGCTAGTAACACAGAGAGTAATGGCTCAAAGAATGCAAAGAGCTTTACATCATTGTCGTTGCTATGCAACTATCCCGTTACTATGAGCAAGCTAACCTAAAGTGATGCAGGTGATAATGTCTCCGGAAATCAAAATGGACAAGTAGAAGAGAAGCTGAATAAAGTTGAGACGCATTCAGGGCATCACCCAAAAAGTCAGACTAGTAACACTGACATGTTCCAAATGTGTCCTTAACGTTCACATTTGTTCAAGTCTATGGGGAAAAAGATACTCAAATGCCCACGTGAATGCTGAGAGAGGTTACGCCTGCATTTAAATGTATTTTAGAGTTCATTTGAAGCTTATACAAGACTTCAGCAGTCTAAGTTAGTCATATCAAGTGGATATTATCTGAATTTACGGTCTATTTAGTACATAATTCCCTCTTTGTGTTACCATCTCTCAACTGCAGTTTAGCAGGGAAACATATCTGGGTAAACAAAACTTTGGAAAGAATTCTTACACAGAATGTGGATTTTATCCTCATCATGTACACTGAAATCACTTCAGGAATGGATCTCTCCATGGCCAGTAGAAAAGAGAGCAATAACTCTTTCAATATACATGGAGTCATTGGAAAAAATGTGAGCCTACCCTTTGGGATATTTACAGTAACTGGAATTGATTCCTTTTGATTCCATTAAAAAAAAAAGACCATTGCTTGGACCTTGATTCAGACCCCAGTTAGAGCATTTTGGCATTAAAGCTTGACATTAAAGGTCTGTCTGCTCACCCATTTCAGGATGGTGCCTTCCCTCAACAGGAACGCTGACTGTCCGCCGCAGTAGCTTGTTCCTGTGAGACTCTGAGCGCCTCTCGCGCATCAGCAAAGGGTGTACCTGCAGAGAGAGAGAGAGAAAGAGCACAAAGTCAGAACACAAACTCCTGAAGTTCTGCATGCTGAAGTTCTCTACAGATTATGAACACACGGGTGCAACAGTGCACTCTTTGTCCTTGTCTTTGCTGCATTCGAGGAACCACTGTGTACCTGACAAATAACTGCAAAACAACTGAACTAACAGTTGTAGAAAACAGCTGTGGTTAAATTGATGTTAGTGTTTTATGGACAGAAAACTGTTTGAGAAATGACATCAATATCTGGTGAAAGCAAGTACCACCAGCAACCAAGTAGATAATATTCATCTAAGAAATATATGTAAGGTTAATGTGGGGTGAGATTCAACCCACAGGCAGTTACCAGTTACGTCATATTCTTTAAACTCTTAGCACATAGTTCGACAAAAGTAAAAGCAAGAATGGTTAATCTGGTGAGACAAAGCCAGAATTCAAAAACATTCTATCATCCTCCACAGCAGTTCATTGTATCTGATGTAGAAGAATTGAAAACAGAAAGAAAAGACAAAAAAATATATATAGAGAAAAAAATAAACTACAGCTCCACCACATTTGGGCCCCACAGTCCCTGAATTCATAAAAGTGAGACTTGAGGGAAAATAAATGGGCGAATGTACCACACTAATCAGAAACACTGCTCCTTTTGAAACATCACAGTTACACTCAGAAAATACAGCATATAGTGTAAAGTACAGACCTATAAATCTTGACTGATCACCAAAGCTAGTACTTTGTTGGTACTGGGCCCCAGTACTCCAAGAAATACACAAAGAAATAAAAAGTCACTGAAGAAATACACAATGAGTTTCACTTCAATATGACTTATGTGATGCATAGATAGTTTGACATCTGTACATTTTCCACTGATTCCAACATATATTTATAGCTCTACTAAGATTTGTATATAAACAATGGTTCAAATGTGATAAACCCACAGAGAATTATCACCCAAATGCAGATCTGCTTGGCTCTATGGATACTGTTTGTCTCTTTTCGCTCATTTTTTGGTTTTATGGCCTTCAAGCGTCACTCTTATCAGCCATGCTTTCAGCGAACAAGCTCAGATAAACCCACAGCAGACAAGATAATGAAGAGAGTCTCTCAGTAAAAATCCAGATGTTTTTCTCAGGATTTGGTGGAGACAAAAACAGAGCTAAAAGGAGAGTGAATATTGGATTTGTCGGGACAGAAACATGACTTGCAGATGTTGCTCCACGTCTGCTGGATGTGTAAACAGTCAGTTATATGTTAATACACTACCTGTAACAACAATTAAAGTGATAATACATTCCCTGGCAACTTTATTAGGTCCAATTATAAATCTAATGCAATCTAGTACAGCAGCTCTGCCACATTGCACCTTAACAATTTTTTGTTAGAGCTTTCCAAGAGGTGTTAATTATTACTGAGGTCATACTTAGTGGTGGTATTGTACTGGACCTCATTATACATATCACTGCTGTGTGTCATTAACTTTGTGTCTCTCTCCCCTAATCTGTTCTCCCTCTCCATGTCCTCATTCTGCAGGTATCTCTGACTCTGGAGCTGCAGGATCTGGATCTGCCACTCAACACTCATCATCATCATCATTATTCGTTATCAGTTGGTGCTGCTATCATTGCTGCTTTTATTATACACCTATAAGCATCACTATTGTTATTATCATTACAACAACCAGTCTTATAGTGCTTGAATACAACAGTATATACGGCTGTACCTGGTCTCTCTCTCCCCTCTCTCTCTCTGCCCCCTTTTTTTTCTCTCTCCCCCATTTCTCTCCCCTGGTCAAGGCAGACGGCCGCCCACCCTGAGTCCGGATCTGTTGAAGGCTTCTTCCTATTAAAAGGGATTTTTTCTCTACATTGTTGCCAAGTGCTTGTTCATGGTGAGAACTGTTGGGTTTCCCTTGATAATATTTTAGAAACACCCTCAATACAAGTAGTAATGTTTAACACCACTGCAGACAACAATCTCAATAATGAACATATAGCTAAATAACTTATGGAAAAGTAATCTATGGCTGAAGCATTGTACTGGATTGCATTAGATTTTACAGTGTGTATGTAATAGATGTGTTTCTGAGCTTGTTAAGGTGTTCCTTTGCATCAAAGTGGCCAAGAAATGTTAAATTATGAATTTAAAAGTGATCGTTTCTAACTAAGCAAACAGCAGGTACAGTCCTTTGAAAGTAAATTCCAGACAGTGTCCTCTATGTATCCTTACTGACATTAAATCAAGAAGTCTGTGGAAATGGTCGCAGCCTTGTTTGTTGTTCTGTTGTGCTTTTGAGTGTGTCCTATTGAGACTAGCGTCTGACAGAAATGCAACGTTGGGACATAAAAGATCGAGTGTGAACACAGAGAGGTAGTGTCAGGAGGTGGTACTAACTGCAGAGAGCACTGCAGGATAGTGGAGCCTGGGGGGCTTTGGGGAAAAGCCAACAACAGTGAAGGACACTGGCAGGTCACACTGAGTCATATGTCCCACAAGACAGCCGTGTGCCACTCACTCTAAAGGAGCTCTGCTAAGATGAAAGAATGTCAGGGTGGGCTGGTGTGTGTGTGTGTGTTGCCTGAATCTGAATCTGTTACTGAGTATAAAAACTACTATTTGGTATGTGCACGTGTGTGTCCATCAAAGCGAGGGCACATAAAAATTTAACGCAGACATTGCTCCACTTCAAGCTACTACTGTTCTCCACTACCACACTACAGCTGTATCACATCAGGCACATGAACACACACACACACACACACACACACACACACACACACACACACACACACACACACACACACACAGACCATAAATGCACATGTCTTCTGCAATAATCTAGTTAGACCAGCCAAGCAGAAGACGCCTCACATCACAGAATCAGAACCCTGTTTATGTGAGTCTCTTTATCCAACTTAATCAGGGGCGAGAATCATAAATCAACAGCCTATGTGATTACTCTCTACTTTGCTGCTTGTGCAACCAAAGTGCACAAAACTACATTGTAATGCTGTGCTTTCTTGGGACCAACATATTGCTTGTTGTGATTAAATTACAGTACAACCTCCTTGATGAAAAATATATTAAGCAGCATCTATTCTTTATGAGTATAGTATGTTCATTTACTGACTTCTCCTTCTGCTGGGGCTCAATGAGAAGTCAGTGTTGAGGGTAAAATATCATGCAGTGAAATTTAGCTTAACTTTAAAAGTTAACACTTGAATTCATCAACCAGTACATAACTCTAAAACTAATGTTTTAAAAATAGCAAAACATGCTGTGACAGTTCTAACCATCTGACGTCTAACCGTCTTGTTCACAGCAGACATTTTGACAAGTCATGGCACAGCACATGTGTACCGCACTTATTAACATTAATAATGGCTGCATTCCTGTTATTCTACACGCTGTCTCATTGGAGTAACCTACTATGACAGTTGATGGAACGGAGCCATCGTTAATGTTATTAATTTCCCCGGTGCCTTCTCTGCTATGACAAGTCAAAATGTCTGCTGTGAGACTGGTCTACTGCTTCTGACTGCCACAGGGGGCTGTGACAACGTGCATAAAGTTACCATATAGATTTCAGCTTCAAGGGCACAATGAGGGATTTAAAGAAAACAACAACACCAAAAATAACATGTTGGCGAACTAAACAACAAGATGGCACTGCAAATATGGAGACACTGTGAGGTGAAGTATGATAGATAGAATATCTTCATCCACTCTGTACTTTTAATTGCACAAAAAAAGAATTCTTGCACAAAATAGTGATACAAAAATATCTTCTGAGAAACTGTTAGTGGATAAAATCACTCAGTGGGAGTCTCAGTCTGTTTTGGCTAATCCAGCAGATGTAATACAAATACAGGATTAATGTAAAATTTAAAAAACTGTTCATATAAAGATTCAGTGTCACAAAGAAGCCCTATTGATTAATTTGCAACACTGCTTACGGTTTCTTGAGATAGCAACCATGGTATAAATGATATAAACATGGTCTCACAATATTTATATCACCATATTGCAAAGCTGCACTGAGAATATTCATCATAACCAGAATGACTTAATTAGAACACAGAAAAAAAAACAAAAAGAGACACCTAGCTTCAATTTTAAATTCAAGCTTTCTTAGTCCATCCTGCTTCAATTTAAATCCAAGTCTTGTCAGTGCACAGTTTTTCTCTAACCCTCTTTTAATTCTCTCTGCCAGATTAATGTAAGAAACGGCAGCAGAATGGCCGTGCACTCTGTTCAACTAATTGAATATGCTTTACTGGCAATGAGTAACAGTAAACCTGAATTAACCTCACATTGTACCAGCTCCTCATTGATCGGAAATGCGAAATAAACTCAGTTTCATACTGTAGCTTTATTGCAACCGTGTTGCTTTATAGTGTTTCTAAATTTACGTTATAAGCAAAGTGGTTTCATAATGCCTGACTGAGCGCTGCACCAGCTCTGACTCCACGACAGAGGAATCAGGAGGGGAGCGTGGAGGAGTAGCAAACTCAGACCCTTGGTAATATCACTGAATGGTTTTGCAGTTATTGAAGGGATAGTAGTGATTTTCTGCAGGGTTAAAGTGATGCCTCTCTCTGTCCAGATTTTCAGCTGTTGCCATGGAATCCAGAGGAGACAAATGGGCTGCATTTACTTCTATCTACAGTACGCGTTGTGAGAAGGTTACAAAATACATGTTTGGCAAGCTGAGGCATAGGTTTGTGTCTTTTCTGTGCAGATAAACACCTTAAACTCTTTCTTTTTACATACTCATAATAAGAGGGTGCAAACATGTATTTCACAACATGAGTAAGTGCACAAACAGCTAAAATTATCTTAAATCCATGAGTCTTAAAAGTTAAATTCTTGACTAGCCATCTTGATGTCAACACTACCCAATTACACGGAACTAAATATGGTAATTTTCCTCAATCACATCTACTTGAACAAGAACAAGCCCACTCATTCTCTCCCCTACTGCTGCCCTGCCCAGTGCAATTCATCACTGACAACTTGACTCATGGAAAAGACCCAGAATACCTTTCTTCCCCACCCTGAGATGTCAGTTCACCATTGAGCTTCCCACCACTGCTTCCAGTCGGGGGGAGGGGGGAGACACCTGGAGGCTATTTTTACTCTGCGTGTGGCAGGATTTGATTGGCCAGATGTCAACGGGGTCTGCAGCTGGAAACGTGACATAACACCAGCTCGGGGGTTGCCATGAGTGGGCACAGGAAGCTGGCAGGCTGGCACTCAGCATCCACAGAGAGGCAGCATTAGGCCAGCTCAGTGACTTTTAACCACTTCAGATGGTGCACTTACACCTCACATACAAATCTAGGGGAACTATTTGATTTAAAGCACAATATACCACTGCTAAAATAAACTACTGTCAAAAGGCCTGGTGAGGTGCCACCTACAAGTTGCAATGTCCATTAAACCCCACTAGACAGAACAAACCATGTATGGACTATTTTGTTTTTCCAGTTCAAAAAGGCAACATTGAAGGCAGGCAAAAAGCCTTCAATGAGGAGCAAGAGACAACAATTTTCTAGAAATGCAATAACAACACACTTTTGGACGCTTTTGGACAATATCTCCTCAAAGACATTCACTGTCTTTCACTCAGTTGAACTCACAATGATGGATGTAAGTAGCTGTGTGAGGAACGAAGAAACAACTTCACACACGTGGCCATTTTCTACATGAAGTGGGTGAACTTGTTGGAATGTTAGAGAATAAAGGTGTTTTGGAAGTGTGTCCAACAACCAAAAAAGCACTTTATTTGAAGGACACTGGTGCATGTACAGTCTTATCAGCAGCCAACCCAACCTAAAATCTGTTATAGTTGCTTATCTAGCTCTTTTTAAACTTACATTTCACCATTTGTTCCTGATTGGTACGGATATATCTGTTATTTGGGATGTTACATGCACATTGTTTTATACAATTAATAATATATTTTAAGGTAAAACTTGAGCAGGTTGTGGCTGACACTGAGTGAAAATAACCATATTTTAATTTCTAAAACAACCCATTGACACTGGGTACTTAACTCAGTACTGCAGTCCTGGGGACTAACACCTTCAACAAAGATAACTTGACTTGAACTAATGTGGAATGAAAGGTGAGGGACTTACTAAAATGGGACTTATTATCTTGACACCAAAATTCAACTATTATCAAGTTTGGAGTTTGACTGACATGTAGCAGACATTACATCTCATGTTATGTTTACAGCAGCTACAGCAGAGTTTCACTTTAAAGAACCAGTTCTTGCCTTGAGTTTGTCAAACTGCATTCTTTAACAGGGAATTACAGTACTTAATCACAAAATAGGTCCAACACAAGTATGAGAATATCTTAAGTTAGACATTTCATTTAAGGTTCTGGACCACGTTTGGGCACTGTTGACACTCTTCGTGCAGCAAATAATTTCATCCAATTTGAAATGGAAATTGTATGCCTGGTGGATTTAAGCATCCGTGACAACTGTTATAATAGGCAGGACTGAAATTAATACATTTTTGATGAGAATTTGACAATTAAAAATGAACATGCTTGTCAGATTTCAGTCAGAGCCCAACAACTGTGTCACATCGTACAAGACAGAAAACAGTCCTGGCATGGAGAGAAAGGGCTGCATAGAAGGGATGGTGGTGTTGGAGGAAGAGCTGGTGGTAGGGGAAGGAAGGGAGAAGGAGAGAAGGGAGTGCCATTGATCTGAGGAGGGAGGAGGAGGGTGTTTTTGTTCAGCTTGGCAGGTTGAGTTGAGCGATGCTGCAGGCTGGCTAGTCCATATGTCACTACTGTTTCCTCAGGCCCAGCGGTGAGGAGCTGGGGAATATGGTGGGACGCTGTGAATGATTATGTGTGTGTGTGTGTGTAAGAAAGAGAGAAAGTGAAAGTACATATCTGTGTGAAAAAGAAAGAAAAGTGAGAGAAGTGAGTGAGTGTGTTTGTGTGTGTGTGTGAGTGAGTATGAGAGAGACTGCATGAAATAGAGTGTGTAATGCGTGAAAACTGTGCAATCCATTATTTCTTAACAGGGCAGTAATCAAACACTGCTGGCTGTCTGACTCTGGATCAAACACACAAAATCTCTCTCTCTCTCTCTCTCTCTCTCTCACACACACACACACACAGGTGTGCGTGCACACACACACTCAAAAAACACAAAACACAAAAAACACACAAAAAAAAAACACATGAACCTACATTAGGACACATGCAGGCAATAACAAAAATTTGATGATGCACCTGCACAAAGACAGAAATAAATTTAACCTCAGCGTGAACACACACAAACACAGAAATACATACACACACAGTCCCGTGCATCGTGATAGGCGGTTGAGCTGGCCAAAAGCACGATTTGTCCTTCAGACCATCAGTAAAGTCCTTTCACGGACAGATGTTCCTCCTCCCCCTGAGCTACAGTGTTCATAAAACGCACAGTGATCCTACCCACAGAATTACACACACACACACACAAACAAACACACAGTAAATAGATCATTTTGACTCCTTTTGGTCTTGCACACCCAGAACCAATGATAATTTCCTATTATCTGAATATCAGCCCTTTGGAGAATGTAGCTGTAACTGTACTGCACACACGATATGTGAAGAGCAGGGTTAAGCGTAACATCAGAACAGCTCAAATGATGTAAAGAAGCAGGAAACTCACATTACACTGAGTGTGCGTTGTTTGTAAAAAAAACATTGTGCAGGCAAAATGCACAGTGAGCAAGATTAAGTGTCACTTGGTTACAGTTTGAAAAATGTTGAACAGTGAGAAGTGAGAGAGAAGTAACAGAAACAAACATCTAGCTGGTTGCATGCAAAGTAAGTTTTTGTACTGTTCTGCTAACTGTAAGCTGCTGCTCAAATAAATACTTAAATTATAAAATGATAGTTGCGTTGGTTTCATGTGCTTGTCAACGCTAAGTGCACAGAAAACCACCCGTAAGTGTCCACATCCCACAGAGAGATACCAGATACCTGGCCAAGTACAATTCTTCTTAATAAAAATGATAAATGGCAGAGGATTGCTTTTAAGGTCATCGGGATCTGGCAGTTGCTCCTGGTAAGTTGGCAGGAGACAAATTAGGCCTAGTTTTCCTCTTTCTCTAGGTGCCGGAGGAAAAAAAAATCTGTACACTATCCACAGGGATAGGCAGATTAATCAAAATGCTGAGATAAAAGCCATTTAAACCCTTGTATGTACAGGATGACCTTTTGAAAAATGTTTTATTTCTGAGTGAGGGACAATTTTTATTTAAATGGCATGTAATAGTTACTCAAATACCAAAGACTTTTTTGTTAACATCGCCTCAGGGGTTCAGGTCAGCCATCTTACTCAAACAATCAACCTCTCTCTTCTGCGAGAGTCTGCCCACCTACATTTATTACATAATTAATCCCTCCAACTCCCACACGACAGCCACCTCAATGTGTTCTCCAGGGTCATAAGCAAACATGCTGTCCCCCTCTGAGACACTATTCATGCACTGTGACAACAGCAGCTACAGGCTAAAGCCACAGAGGTGCTGTGGCTTGTTTGCAGACCAGTTCATGCATTAATGCTTTCAAATTCAGTATCAAAGCTGTAAATGGGACCACCAACATCATGCAAAGGAAGACAACACTTTAACCAAAAGGGAAAATTTACTCAACAGTCTATTTATTTTAAATTATTACAGTACTACATCTAGTTCTCTGTGTTTTTTAGTGTTGATATTTTCCAGCTCCTTCTAACACTTGCAGGCTAAACAAGGCTTGTGACCCCCGACGGTTTTTCTTGCATAATACTGGCACGGTTGGGGAAGCGGCCCGGACACATGACTTGGGGGACAGGGCACTGGTGCGTGGTGGCAGTATATGAAACTCTGTCACCTCAGATTAATGTGAGATGAGAGGAGGAGGAGGAGGAGGAGGAGAGGATGTCTGGCAGCCATCACTGCCAACCCTCTCACTCCCCCTAAAGGACAGAAGGAGGCAGAGCAGCCGGCGCAGAGATTCAGCAGTGAGGAAAATGGGAGCCAATACTCACAGATCAAGATCTCACAGATTATTAAAAAAGTCAAAAAAATACTGGCCCAGATAACTCAGTATTGATTTTTACCACCAAGTGATCCAGTTAATGAGGAGACCTATAAGCAGCCTGCTTCATAAGCAAATTACAAATTCTTAAACTACTGCAAAACACATCAAAGGATGATCCAGTTATTACATTAGAGGTCCGAAGTCAAACTACTATGGCTGCAACTAACAATTCATGTCATTGTCAATTAATCTTTTCTTGATTTATTGTTTAATCATTTAGTCAATAACAGTCACAAAAGTGCTTATCGCATTTGCCCAGAGCCCAAAGTGACATTTTCAAATGACCTGTTTTGTCCACCAAACAGTCTCAAACCCAAAGCCTTACTTTAATAACTGATAAAGAAATGCAGAAGCTCCTTACATATGAGAAGCTGGAGCTGATGGGGGAGTGACAGTTAAGACGATGAATTGATTATTAAAACACCTGCAGATGGATTTTATTTAGATCTAAGACTTGTTTAAATTTTTCATTACAGATGATTAGTCTCTCAATTAATGGTTTAACCTCTGGCCTGCGAAATGTCAGAAACCAGTGAATTGCAATTTATTATTATAGTTTCATAAAGCTAAAAGGTGACATCTTCAAATTCCTAATTTTGTCAGAAACCTAAAGATATTCAGATTTACTTTTATATAAGACAAAGAAAAGCAGAAAATCCTCACAGAAGAGTTCTGTTTTGAATTTTTGCTGTTTCATGCAATAATCGACCAAAAAAGCTGCAGATAAATTTTCAATCAATCAGTAATAATCAAGCTAATATCTATTTCAGCTCAGGTTAAAACTTCCCCTCCTTCCTTCTGCTGCGAACAAGATGCTCAAACACATGTAGCAAAAGAGTGCTGAATAGTAAATGGAAATATGCTTTGACACCTGAACACAGTGTGCCATTTGTAGCACTGAGACTGGCAAAAAAAGAATGAATAATGCAGTTTACAGAATATTAATTTGCAACTGCATAATATTATGCAATCTAATGCATGATGTATGCATGCTAATGAGTAACTTAAGTCTTTAATATTACATTTCTGTTGCAACTGCATCACAGAGGTGTTGAATCAACTCTGTGGTAATTTCTGACATATTGGACTGCATCCATTTCTACCACCAAAAAAAAGTTTTTCTTCTAATCCTAATATATGATCACAGAGACAGGGTAACACTAAGTGACATTTTCTGCTGCTTCAGGCTGCATGCCCGCTTGTTTTCTAAGTAACACAGCTCCATTTTTCTTACTTAGACTGTGCCGGAGAGAATTATCTACCAATCACACACAGAAGCTCAAGGGAGATAGTATAGAAGTCACATTCACTCATGTGAGAACTGAATGACAATTTGAGAAAAAAGAACACGGCAAAAGAGGGTAGTGTAATTATAAGCGGCATGTTTTGCCTCGTCATTTTTAATTTTACAGGTGTTTTTTAAACTTTTAAAGAGTATTTTGCCCTGGGTACACAGTGTCACAATGTGCCACTCAGACAACACATCTTGTCAGCATATCTATTATCCTTGGCAATTAAAATGAGCCAAGGGTGTTGACATGTCAGTTAAAGTGTAATCCCATTCTAGCCCTATGAAGTGTCTGCACTCCATCACTAGGAAACAGTTCAATGAACCCAACACGCCAGGAGTCGAGAGCTACACAGGCACATGATTAGCACAAATTTCCATAGTGACACATTTTAGACACAACAGAGCAGTCTTGTTCCCCAAAGCGACACCTCGGCTCTCCAGGAGCTCTCCCTTGCATCTTTCTGATGGCCGTCATTCATAAAACAACAACAAAACAAAAAAAAAAAAGAAAAAGAAAAAGAAAACAGAGCAGCAAGTGAATGGAGCTGTGAGGAGCACAGAAACAGGTGGCCTGTAGGAGAGCCAAAGATGCCTGCCAGTCACCCCAGAGAGAGGAAGAGAGAGGGAGGGAGAGGGAGGGAGGGAGAGAGAGGGAGGAGGAGGACAGAGTGGGTGAGTGGATGAGGTGAAAGGGTGAGGGCGGAAAAGAGGGAGAAACTGTGAAGGAGGGCAAGGGAGACGGAGAGGGAAGAAGGGAGAGGGGAAGAGTGGTAGCGATGAATATGGAGACAGACGGAGGGAGGGATGAGAGTGAGAGCAGAGAGTGAGAGATTGGGCATGGTAGGAGGGGGGAGAAAAGAGATGGAACAACAGACGGATTAGATAAAGAGAGGTGAGAGATAGGAGGGAACAGAGGGAGAGAACAGGAGGAAAGGTGAGAGTGAATGATCGATGGAGGGAATTAAAACGAGGAATGAGCCTGGAGGAGGCAGAGATACATGAGAGAGAGAGAGAACAGGGATTGGACAGGTGATGCTGAGCTCAGATGCCAAGCATATAAGCAAACAGAAAAACAGAGAGGTGAGAGGTGTGTATTTAAGATGGGCTGATATGAAAATGTGCAGGTAGCAGCAACACTGGAGAGGAAAAAGAGCGATGTCCTCCACTGATCCTCTCTATCTCCTCTACGGTAACGTACAGTATGATTGCTTTTTTTGCCGAGCCACTGAAGAGGCATCTAAAACGAATGGAAATAAATTGAAGGGTGAGTGTGTGTGTGTGTGTAAAACAGAGAGCAAGAGAGAGACACCCGCTCTGCATGAGGTGAGTGACAGGCATGAATATTTAACGCCTCTCGCCGTCGCCGAGGTGACGGCTATCAGCACGTCAGTCCTGCCTCCAATCCATTCACAGCTGCTGCCTTATTGGCACAATTAGACAGGGATAGGGCTCTGATTAATTGAACTGGGCTCTCCATTCAATCCCTCCAGTGCAGTACAGGTCTCTTATCGGGATCACAGTGCGCTCTATTCCTCTGAGTGATGACATGTTGAAATACTATTGGCAACCGTGCACACACACTACAGTTAAGTCGCCACCCGTACGCTTTGACTGGCCACATAAGGATTCATTACTTTATTGACATGCCAGCATAGATGAACATAGAAATCTGCCTCAGTACAGGGCTTAAATCATATGCCATACACTAATACTTACTGTATAATACACAGACTGCATAAATCATCACAAACAGTGAAGCGGATGACTATAAAATACACAAAAATAAGATTAATAATAAAAAAATATTAAAACAAATGTATTTCCTCATGCCCACACAAGCAGCTAACCCACTGTACTTCTGTAAAGTACTGATGTTTCAGAGATAAGGGCTTTAAAGCAAATTAAAAATTATACAAGCATATATATGGTCTAATAACAGACTGCAAAGTTTGGGGAGGTGACCTATGGATTTTAACCAGGCTCTGCTCCATTAAGGGTGGTGTTATAAGTGGTATTATAAATCTGAAGTCTTGGCTTAACTACTGTGTAATTTTGTGTGTAGAAATTCTTCAGTTACAAAGCAGAGGTAAAAAAGTTGAAGAACAGTACCCTCTCCTGGCATGAAGAGCAAGATGAGATTTCATTCCCAACCAGCAGCAGGTTTAGTGAAGCACTGTCTGTGTCTGTGTACATCACAGTCACATTAATCACCACTAACGTACTGCTATGTTTATTTTAAGTAATCTGGAAATCAATTGGGGATACAACTGTTGAAGAAGGAGAGAAAAAAAAAGTCTCTCTCCCTCTTCAACAATTGTATCCTGCTGGTTTAACAGCAGATGATTACAGTTTCTGCTTCCATTTCCATCATCATTTCCAGCTACATGTCACACTTAACTGGCATGTTAACGTTAAGTTATATTTATAAAATGAAACAGGAAAAATCCGCTCTGAAGCACTTTAAACCTGCTATCCATAATATTTTTTTTTAATTAACTAATTAATTAACATATTCATCCACATGGTGGAGTATCGTACAACACAGAACCGTCACATTTACCCATGTAGGCGATGCTCCCAATACTAAAAGTGGGTCACAGCAGTTTTGGTTGACAATGGCAATGAAGTGTGTTCAGAACTAAGCCAGGGAACTGGAATGGAAAAAGGTTTGGATTTCAGCTTTTGCACCATTAAACAATGAGGCTGGTGTTATTCTACCTTTTTCTCATTGCCAAAAAAAAATATCCCATAAAAAGAAAAAAAACAACAACGTAAGTCTGTCTCCCAGTAGTTTTCAACTCCCCCACCCGTTCTGTGGAACTCAGCACCAAGCCCATTTGTTCCCACTAAAGACATAAATCTTACAAAGTGGTTCACATATTGTATATAAGCTTTCATTTATAAAAAATAAAAAAAAAGGTCTGTACATTCCTAAAACAGATGGGCACAGTAATTTTTAGCAAACATTATGAGCAGAGAGGAGGGAAAGGCGCAAATTGTTGGGAACTATTTTCACACATTGGGTGGTCAGGTGGGTATTTATGGCACTAAGACAAAGCATAAACTACAACCTATAATACCCATGGTCATTGTAATGAAGGAACACGTCACCTAGTGCAATGCTGTGGCTCATTGATGTGTTTTTAATGGAGGTCTATGAGGCACAGAGGAATAATATATATAAGGTTATGGATACACACACAGACAATTCTTATTAACAGGTTCAATTCTTATTCTTCTTGTTTGTTTTTCTTCTCATCAAACATAACATGAAACTGAAAATCTAAAACTCAGGTTGATCTCAGGTTACTCTGAGTTTGTTCATATGGTAGGTATTTCTCAGTTTCTCCAACAGTAGCTTCTATACACATTAACACTGTAAGTCCTACTATTTAGTATTAAGATACGGCGCATTAAATGGTTTATAATACTCTATAATGCAGATGTAAGCAGATATAAATACATTTTAAGTGTTTAATAAATGTATGACAACCATTTCTCCTATGAAGACGTATTTTTATATTATTACTGTGTTTTATTTATTTTGTCATTCACAATCTGTTTATACACCGGCCTTAGTCATGGGTGATCCAGGAGGAGGTGTAGTTATCAACAGATACATTAATAAACACTTATATCTGCTTACAGCTATTTTAAATGCATTGTAAACCATTTATAACATGTTTCTATGCTGCTCATAGCTGCTAAACAGGGGGATGTGATGTGGAGCAGAACTCGCACAACGCACAACAAAATTATCACATCACTGACATGAAAAACTAAGCTTATGTCAATCTCTGTGGATGGTTGTTGACAGGGACTCGAGATAACGTAAAAAAAAAAATATTCAAGTAGGAGTGGATCATGCAGGTTGAGAGAGTTCCAAAATAATCCAACATCCCACAGTTTAAGAGTTGTTTTTTTCCTCTGAGGTTACCAGTTACAATGCAGTTACAACAACGCAGAGAATTAACAAAAGTTTCCGAGCACAGACAGCTTCCCACAGAATTAACAACTGCCCTTGAAACTGAACCCCCAAAAGCGAGCCTGGGGCAACAGTGATCCAGGGAAACTCGAGCGTCTGGGATAGACTTCGGATACATCCTCTCTCTCTGACCTCCTTTTAACAGATATTAGCTGAAAAGTAGGATTCTCTAAGTAGCACAAAGAGTGTGTGAAACTATCTTTTGACAGGCCGTGCTAAGAAAACTGTCAACCTATGCTTTACTTAGAAAGACACAAGGAAGTACTTTGTGAAACGCTTGCATGCCTATGTCTTGTTCACACGCCTGAGCGTGGATACACCTCACATATCGATCGAATTCTTTTGAATTCGTGCAGACTAGCAGGTGAGCATAGTTGAGCACTGAACAGGTAATGAGCCGGATATTTTTCTCAGGTGGCAGAGACCAAAACAGAGCTTGACTAGTAGTGAATATTGGACTTCAGTGTGTGAATATCAGTGGCCAGTTTACAGCTTGTTGAAAACAACTAAATTTGGGTTTTAATCATATAGCACCTGCAGCTCAAAGTGTCCCAGCTGTGACACATTACATTGTGTTTCCTTAAAGCACGACGTATTGCAAAGAGAGTAAATCTGCAACGTCTACAACTAATCTCCTTCACTTTCTATGTTTTAAACATCTCACCTACCCATAACTAAAATATCATTAAATGTCAAAATAGGTGAAACTTGTAACTTTTATCTTGTTTTGTGATGCTTATGTGGTACTCTAATACTCACGCCACATTTCATGTAACCAGCAATATCTCCTGCAAAAGTATCAATGTAATCCTGCTGTGTGGGGTACAGTACCTCCTCCTGGTCCAACATGTAGAGCTGATTTCCGGAGCTCACACGGAGATGGGGGTTCCAGCGGTCGTGGGGTGGACGGTCGTGTGAGGGTCGGTCGTAGATGGGGCGCTCGTGCAAGGGGCGGTTGTAGGAGGGACGATCGAAGGAGGGACGGTCGAAGGAGGGGCGATCGAAGAAAGGGCGATCGAAGGAGGGGCGATCGTAGGTGGGACGTTCGTGAACGGGACGGTCGTAGGAGGGAGCGTGGAAGGAGTGGGCGTGGGTGCGATGATGGTGATGATGATAGGAGGGGGGGACGGCACACCTTGCATCTGGACAGGAGAGAAAGAGGAGAGATGGGTGAAAGGGGGAGGAGGGGAGAGAGGGAGGAAAGAGAAGGTCAGTTAGGATCATCAGTAGGAGGGCCGACATGCTGGGACACGACTGTCCCCATAATATCAGTGTCAGGTGTCATTACAGGGTGTTTGATAGGTCTGCTTGGAATGAAGTCATCAAACATTACTTATGATGAAACTCAATGCCAATGAGCAGAGAACGCTAGAAAGAATACAGCCTGTTAAATGATAACAATAAGAAGAAGGAGAAGGATTCTATTAGTCAATCAAGATGCTTTCAAGATGCAGGAAGGTGACAAGTAACACCATATTTTAACCCCTCTTATTCTGTATTTATAAGCAGGTATTCAGTATATTGTTGATGAATGGGATATAACATAGTATATTCTAGTTGTAAGAAGATCTAAGTGTTAATTAGGCTGGTGTATGAACAGATATACATAGAGATACACATATTTGCAATAAAAGAAAATATGTCTTCATAGGAGATGTTACAAATGTTGACAATTTCTGTACATTAATACAAACTTTAAAATGACCTTGTATCTGCTTAGAAATACATTGGAGCATGTTATAAACCATTTAGTAAGTGTTTAAAATAAAGCTTGAAAATGGTAAATGGGGGCTTAAGTGTTACTGATTTGAAGATCTATATCACTCTCATATTTGTCTATTACACTGAAAGCTGCATCCATAAGACAGTTAGCTTTTTCTTAGCATAAAGCCTAGAAACATGGGGAAATTGCAAGACTTGCTTTATCCAAAGACGAGATGTAACATCTCAGTTAGTGAATTTAGAGGTTTTCTTACCTTTGGACAGTGGGCAGCCTAGCTGTTTCCCCCGTCTCCAGTCTTTATGCCAAGCTAACCACCTTCTGGCCATAGCCTCATATTTAACTGACAGATACGAGACTGATATGAAAGTATTTTATCTAACTCTGCAAGAAAGTAAATAAACACATTTCCCAAAATTCCAAAATCAAAATGAGTGAGTTCAACGACAAGGTCTTGCATTCACAAATACCAACTTTACCTTTTGCTTTTGCATTTGCTTTTCCCCACGTGCACACACACACACACACATATATATATATATATAGCACAGCAGAAACAAGCTAATCCCCAAAAATCTAAACAGCTAGTTACGGTTAGCTGAAAAACTCAGGAAGAAAACGAAGCATCGGTTGAAGCAATCAGTCAAATAGGGCTGGAAATGAGTCACAAATAAGAGTTGGACTTACAGCAATGCTCTAGTCCAACTCAAAGCCATTTTATTTCTTTGTCATCTGCACCTAGAAAGTGTAAAATACCTCAAACTAGTGCATGTTTCATAGTTTTCTATAATTCACTGGTCCAGAGGAAAATGTCCTTGTTCTTCCCTTGCCCTTGTTTTCCAAAACTCAATCTCCTTCACACAAACAAGACAAGGAAAAGGACTAAAACTTGGATCCTGAGGCAAATGAAAAGTGAAATAAGGTTGAGTGAAGCAAAAAAGGTATTTGGACCCACTCCAGAATGGAATAAAACAGAAGGTACAGTTCCCATTACACAAAAACTTCACTCTTTGAAATTCATTTATGAGTAGAAGACACTCCATCGTGACTCTGCAAACACACTCTTTGGATTTCAGAGTCTCTATCTCTGTTAGTTTTAACGTCACAGCTAAAAATGATAATTGTCTAATTGAAGAAGTCCTAGATCCTGCTCACCACCAAAATCTAATCATCTGTTCCTCTGCCCGAGGCTGTCCTGTCCACCAAATTGAACAGAAATCTGTTCCGAGGTTCCTGAGATATCCTGCTGACAGACAGACAGAGAAACTAAACTATAATCTCCTCAGTGGGGGTACGAATTATCTCTGACGTTATCCCTGATTCCGAGGATCATTTAAGAAGATGTGGGGGGAAAAAATGAAAATGATATCTGAGGGCTCTGTGCTTCAGATAATTAAAGAAATTGATCACGCAGTATTGGAGACATTAATATGGATTTTTCCCAGGTAGCTGTTTGACTTCGTCCTGAGTGAAAAATGTGCAGCTAAGGACCTTTGGTAAATGAAGCACTTTGTCTTTTCATTCTTTGCTGCTGTCTAAGTTCTCTAGCCTTATTGCACTGTTTTAACTTATGTTTTAACTTGGGGAAATAACACCATAGGCACAGAATAATATTGTATCCATGCTTCGTTAATATAACTCCAATCTGTCAAAGCTTTCATCAGTTTTTTTCATAGACTTTAACTCATTTAAACAGAGTTTTTGTGCAGATTTCTATAAGTTACAATACTCTGTAATATAGAATAAAAATACATTACAAAGATTTTTCCATCTTTATATGCTCATCTCTTTCTCTGTAACTTCACTCCACTCATTTTCTGCATCTATAAAGGGCCTCTCCTGATGGATCTGTTGTTTTAGTATCGACCTTACATTTCTTCTCCTTCCTTTAAGGACTCCATATTTTATTATCTTTGTCTAATCTTCAGACATTTTTATTTCTTTCCCATGAAGCAAGAGGCAACAGCAGCATCTCTCACATCCCTCAGATTACACCACTGCACTGAGCATTTTATAGTTTTCAGCTACGGATACAAAAGCAAACGTCTTGAGGCAGTTCTCTCACTTTATCCCGCCTGATGCTGGAATTCAAAGACTCTCTCCTCCTTTTAGAAATAGTCAAGTGAACCATGGCTGGGAACAAGTTAGCCATAATGTACTGTCTTCGCACATTGCCAACAGGCTGAATCAATTGTATTTGTTTAAAACTTTGCTTGATATTCAAAATAAATAGATGACAGTATCTCCCTATGAGGCAAATCACCTCTCCTCTAGCATCAAGATTACATCCTATATCCTTGTCCAGTTAAGGACCTCGTCAGCTGATACATTATTTTTTTAAGTTATGCACTAATTGCGAACTAAATCCTGGGGTAAACAAGTTAAGACAGACTCCCCAAGTAGCTTACTCCTCCTGCACCGAGGAAAAGCCATGTTCACACTTACAACATCTTCAGGCTGTACAACAAGGCCAGCACACACACACACATTTTCAAGGAGGACAAGAAGAGAGAAAACTGTTGTTTATCTGATCCAACACACACTGCAACAGCAGATCCAAGTTGTGGCCTCCAGTTCACACTTCACTCCCTGGCAGTCACCACTGACCCTTTGCTTAACACTTCTTTTTTTATCATACAAATACTTGACGAAGGAAATAGACCATGCAGGTGTCGGGCTGAGGCTCGGCCCTCTCACCTTTGGAAAGCGAGCCAGAAAGAGCCACCTGCATCCCACAATGCAACACTACAGCATGTCATAACCGATTATTTTACTGCATCATCACTTCTCTCAGATTCTCCCCCTCTATTGATGCCAGACAGTTCCAGACAGACAGTGCTTCTCCATCCTCCGTCAAACTGGAAAAGCACAACAGGCAATCATCTAATCGTGGCAAAATAACAACTCGGTTGATCTTTCTGGTTCCTGTTTGAATTATGAATCGAGCTGCTGAAATATAGATGAGCTCCTAAACAAGCACAGCTAATTAATATGGACGATTCAAGGAATGGGAAGGAATGGAGCAAGGAGAGTGGATTGTGAAAAAGCATGAAAACCGAGGGATCACATAATCTTTATCACACCAATGCATGGAAGAGGTTTGGGGTCTTGCTTAAGGGCATGTCAATCAGAAGTATGGATGATGTAATGTAATAAAATCTGGGCCCTTTTTGATGTTGAAAGCTCCATTACCAGCTTTGTTCAGCCCTACAAAGTTGGACACACACACACACACACACAGAGCAGCAAAGAAAATAATAGGATGTAATGTAAATAATTTGGGTGGACAGAAACTCGAAGCTAGCAATATGGCCCAATACAATGGAGCTGCTTTAAAGGTTCTTGATAGCCTCTGTTAAGCCTTTGTGTCTGCACAATTTTACCAAACGCAACCAACATGAGGAGTAGAGACATAACTGTTTGGTCTATAAAACATCAGAAAACAGTGAAAAATATCCATTGCAATATCCTAGGGCACAAGATGATATCATCAGACGTCTTGTTTTGTTTAACCAATGGGCCAAAACTAAAAAATATTCAGTTTACTAGAATGTAAAATTCTCACATTTGAGAACCTGGGACCATTCAATTTATATTACTGTTCCCACCTGCTCTCACGTCTTTTTTTTAACGGATTACTGCTTTAAACTCCACAATATTTTACATAGATGTCAGTTTTACCCTTTCAATATAAACAAATAAATACAAACTTTTTTCATAACAGATTTGTGTTTCTCAGACACATAAATGTTTCTTTATTTCCTCTAAAAATCCAAGTGCTTGAAATACCATCTATAATATATGATGAGAAAATTCAAGAATTAACAACTGTAGACTATTATGTGATGTATTTTCAAGATTATGATTGGGGTGGATGGGTCTCATCAGAACATTTTCATGGATTAGTAGCTGAAAAAACATTTAAGGATGAAGGTTTTACACTCTATTAATATGCTTTGAGCTGTTATGTTGCACAGCAGGTTTATTGGATATCTTATCTTCAAAGACTACGTGGCAAAAATATTTTTGTTGCAAAGGGAAATTGTAAAAATGTTACTGCGAGCATAAAACAAAGCTATCATTTTCTAGATGTTAGCACTTCCTATATATTTTATGAATACGAGGGAAGAGGCAGTTATGCTGATCTATCACTGCCGTATTCCTCTCTTTTTGTGAATTGTTTTTTATTCTGGACGGGTGTGTCGATTTAAAGCCAAACTGTAAAAGCAGATATGATAGATGCTGAGTAGATGCACTATGAACCATTGATCATTATCACACGTCTTCAGAGAGATACAGCACCATGTGGCACGCTCTCCCTTTCTCCAAAAAAGCACCTAAGCCCTTGAATCCAAACTTTGCAACTGTGCAGAGCAAAGTCATGATGCTGAGATATTCACTAGGGGATAGCAGCGTGAGTCATCCACAGCCCAATCTGCGCTACTCTACTGTAGGCCTACCTCTCCACCCCCGAGGCTGCCTATTAAGGGCCTGTGAAGCGCAGTGGACAGAATTTCAATGAGCAGACTCATTCTTCTGTCTGTCCGTTCGTACGTACAGGGTGCACAGGCCCGGCTCCACGTTGCATGAATATACTGTAACGATTTGGCACAAGCAGAAATGCTGAGATGCTTCTTTTCTCCACTCATCTTCCTCTACCTCACTCTGTCTTTCATTCGCTCTCTACGGCCTCTGTATTTTCCTTGCTCTGCCTTTGTTCCTCTCTCTCCTTCCCTCTCTGAGGGCTCTTTTCCTTTTTCTGCCATCCTTAGCACTTTACAAAGAAGAGGGCCATGCACCAATCGGATGACTGGTCAGCCTTAGTCAACGTTGTCATTACTGGAACCCGACAGGCCTAATGTTGATTTATACACATCGCTGAGCTCCAAAACAGTGCTAAAAATAAAGCTTGCAATATCCCCAGGCCGCCCAGGGCAGATAATGTACTCCTGCAAGCATGGCGAACCAAAGCATCTTACTTTCTAGGCAGGAAGGCACCACACAGTGCACATGTCATTACTGTGACCTCAGCTGCACCGAACCACATATTATTGCCTTCGAACCGATCACTGGAAAATGTTCCGACGGAATACAGATGCGATTTTTCCCCGAGAACGAATACATAGATGGTAGTGAGAATAGATGCAGTGCTGTGCTTTGACAAGCTGTGAGTCAGAGTGGTGCATATGTGCAGTACAGTAGGCTGCTGTCAGTGCTGAGTCAAGAGGGGATGTCAAGTGTCAGCAACGGGGTCAAAGAGCCCCAGAGGTACGAGGCTTCTCGCTGAACAAGCACATTGCTCGTGCCCTCAATTCCTGCGATATGCTGCGAAGGAGAAACTCCAGCTCATTAGACTTACATCAGTTTTGGCCATGGTGGTGGATTGGCATGAGCATGCAGCACGATAAATAATAACAATAATCTACCGTCAGAAATCCGGCTTTGCTTCATTAAAAGGTAATCAGTATAATTTTTCTGCTCCATAGCACAAAATTACCTAAATATATCTGTGGGGGGTTGATAGGTTCGTTGATCAATACCAATTACTCAATGATTACCTCACAGGGTGGTGAGACCTCTGGCTTTCAAAATTCAATATCTAGCCCGTGCAATTTGAAGCACTCACAATCACACCACCTCCCCCACCACAACTGCCCCCCACCCCCCACCCCCCCGGCGTCTCTAAGATGAAGCAATCAACCGATTTTTTTCAGCTAAGAAAATGACAGCAACAGTGTTGTTACAACATTATGCATCATGACACTACCTCAGCATTTCTGATGGATCTCCACTTTAATTAGGTACCTCTGTTGTGAAAATGTGACTTTATTTGTGCCAATTACAGGCTACCATCACTCAGGGGTACTGGTAGAGTTGGAGGCAGTGTCAGACTTGAGCAGGAGATAAGTTGTACCTGTGTTGTTGCAGTTACAGCAGATTACTTAATGTCATTTTAATGATCACATTATAAAGGCTAGTTTGTGTTTTTTGTCATTATACTGAGTGTATGTGGACTTTGACCGATTACTTTGATGCTTACACACCAGTTTCTACAGTTTAGCCTGCCTGTGTTATGACACAACAGCAAACCAGAATCCACAATGAACTTGAGCGAAATTACTAAAAGACAAATGCATCTGGTAAAGCACAAATGTACAAATTGTTGATGTCCCAAACAGAAAAACATTGCTTCCCCTGCTTTAACTTGACATTAGAGCGGGATGATCCAAAGCAGGGACATAATGACACTGCGATTTTTCATTTTATCCAAGCCTGAGGGTAGATACATCTTCACATCTTTTTCAATCATGCTGCGAGAACAAACTTATGACTAGGAGCAACAATGCATTTAGATAGGCAGTCTGTCCACTGACACTATTATACAGTCCTGTGTGTGTACTGTTGTGGCAATGCAACGTTATAAAGTAACATTATGCAACCATTTTATCTTAAGATAACAGTTTCAGAATCATTTTGATGGTACGCTGACTTGTAACAGGATAATGGTGCCTCTTTCAACCCCACCCGCGCCCCAAAGGCCTGTTCTTGGAATATGTGACTTGGGTTGATCAAGTACAATCTCTCCAAAGAGGTTCGTAACTGAGAGATCGTCAGCAGCTTAAACCGCCAGAATCAAAAACAGCAAATTCAAGAATAATGCCGAAATATAGATCATTTAAAAAGACTTAGAGGGCATTAAAACCACCATTCATCTCTGATATCTAGTGTGGAAACTTTTAAAATATCACAAATTCTAAATGGAGTTTGGTGTGTTTGTTCCAGGGACAGCACTTCTAATAATGAAGAAAATACACTGTTGTGGTCAAGCGACTGACGGCTTTGTTTTTGTTCACGAAAACCTTTTAACAACTCGGGCTTAATGCCCAACAGAATTAATTACCACTTGTAGCTTCAGAGGGTGCTGCTGCTCAACAGAAGTTACACTGTGTTGGTTTAAAATGCACCTAATATGAAACTGACATTTTTGGTAAGGTTTAGATTAAGTGTCACCTCATGTGACTTTTCTGAATTTGTCTTTGATTTGAATTAGCCTTCTGATGTACATTTATGAAGCTGTGTTGCGTGATCTAAACTTTCCCTGCCACACACTTCTTATCTTTAAGTAAGAATTTGTCAACTTTGAACCACAGAGAGGCTGTTAACTTATAGGTGTCCCAAAGTATACAGGTTAAATCCACCTCTTACCCTGGCCATTTAATACCCAAAAGGACAATCCAGTACAGAATTATCACCTGACTCTGCAGCTTTGCTAGGTTATTAGTGGGGATGCACCCATCCAACTTTTCCTCTCCTGATCCCAGTTCTAATACCTCAGCTCTGGGTATCTGCCCATACCTGTGCTGTCTTTTTTCTAAATATAGAACCTGTATATTTCAGTGCCTAAAACTCACTCATCATCATTTCTGTATAAGGTCACATGAGGACAGGGTTGCTGTGGCACTAAAAATCGAGCTGATGGCAAACCATGAATGTGAGCGAGAGACGAAATGCTGAATTTTATGATGACATTCGTAAAGATGTCACAGCCGATCCATTTAAAAAGGTCAGCACAGGACCTGATACCGATCTAAATTTGGATCATTGCATCTCTACTTTTTAGCCTCATTGTTTTGGTTTTACAGTCTGCAAGTTCCCTCTCATTAATCTTGTTTCCAGCAGCAGCAGGCAGCTGTTTTCAGGAAGAAAAAAAAAAAACTGCCTGCCCAGCACCAAATGTCAGACGGACAAAGTTAGTAACTAGCTGGTGAACATAGTGTATTTTTCTCAGGAGTACTTTGAGACCAAAACAGAGCAAAAAGGAGAGTGAACATTGGACTTACACATTCCTCGGGTGGCTGGAGACACAACTCCAAATGAATGCTAATGTCACTCCGTGTCGGCTGTATGTGTACAGAAACATGATAAGGTGAAACTATTTATCTGAGGTGAATGTTTTTCAGCTCATTGCACAGTTCGTCTGCCCCCAAGTGGCTGAAACCATCAACTGATCAACAGATTACGCAGATTACAACTTTAACATTCTGCACATTGGAGTTACAGTGCATTTCCTGCTTCTTTTCCTCCTTCCCTGAAAAATGCGGCTCCCTCCTCTCCATACCACCACTTCTCTGAGTCCCATACCCTTGCTTTAGGGGCTATTACAGAGCTGAAACATCAGGCTTCTAAAATCTCTTTCCTAATCACTGTACTCTTAAGCACACAAGGTAGAATTACTGTAGATTTACGGTACAACGCATGGTAATGTAAGGCAACGTGTTTGTGTACGTATATATATGTGTGTGTGTGCCCGTAAGTAAGTGTGTTCGCAAGGTGTCAGACTGAGTGCAAATTAAATATGTTTTTCCCAAACAGTCAACCTGCTGTGTGAACCCAGGCAAAAGCTTTAATCCCTTTTTAATTTCACCTACTGCAAAGAATCCACTTCAGCCATGAAGGAGAGATGTCAGACGGCAAAACGGGAGGAAGGGGGTAAAAAAAGTATGTGTGTATATTGTATGTAGATGTGTGTGTGTGTGAGACGGGGTGGGGGGTAGTGGGAGAGATGGAGAGAGAGTATTCTCACCTATCAGATCATTCACCCAGCCCTCGCGCGGCGCGTCCCGGGTTCCCCATTGCTCACCCAAAGCGTCCACACGGCGTCACTGTTGCTGCGCTGCTAGCGCCTTGAATCCGCCCCCAACTTCACCACACAGGAAACAAGGTTACTGCCCAAGAGATGTCACTTCCGAAACACCCACTCCCGCTCGCTTGCTCGCGCTCGCTCCCTCACGCCCCCAGCCTATTGCCATGACAACCGAGAAAAGAATAGAATATAAGTGAGTGTTAAAGAGACAGAGGGATCAGAGAGACAGGGAAGAAGAGGGATGGAGAGAAGAGAGACAGAGGAGAGAGAGGGACAGAGAGGAAAAAATGGGGAAGAGTGAAGAAGAAGAGAAGGAGAGAATGGACAGAGAGAGAGGTGAATGAGTGGGCGGGGAAAGGATGGATGACAGAGGAGAGGCTGAGAGATTGAGAGAGAGAGAGAGAGAGAGAGAGAGAGAGAAGGTAGAGAGAGAGAGGAGGCATGTGGTGGGATGTGATCGGGGGGAAAGGGAAGAGGAGAGAGAGGTGTAGATGCTGTGGATGCCGTGAAGAAGAAGAGAGAGAAATGAAGTGATGAGAGACAGAGAGAGGGAAAGAAGGAAGGAAGGGAGGAAGGAAGGAGGACACTTTTTTGGGAATAGGGAGCCCACATCTTGTTCCCATAGCAACACAGCCATCCATGAAATACTGACTTGTACCTCCCTCTCACTCTCTTACTCTCCGTTTCTGTCTCTCCATCCCTCCCCCTCTCCTTTTCTCTTTCCATCTCTAACTATATATACACACACACCGTGAGCGTAAGTTGGCACTGAGTATGTATGCAGTAATCCAAGCTCTGCAACATTGTCAAACACATCAAAAGGTACCAAATTTACCATCAGTGTATCGCTTTGCAAGACTTAATCTGTATTTTTACACTCACAGTAGCCGTATCTTGGAGTCTGTCTTAATACAGTACTCACATGCCATATGTAAGTTGAGAGAGTTATTGGTCATTGTAATCACTCCTCCTCTCCATATTGGCTGCGAAATTATATCTTCCTTGCACAACTACACTGTAAAGACAGGGATATGCCGGAAACAAATGAGTTCGTACATCATGTCGTCTGACCACTTAACCCCTCAAAGCTGGGGGCAAAAAGCCTGCTGTCACAGAGGGCGAGATGAAACGGGTACAACTGTGCACACTTTCAGAGAGTGTATCCTCAAAGGACTTCACAGTGTGGCACTTGGTTGTTTGCACAAAAAGCGATGGAAGTAACAGTAAAAAGAATGAAACGAGTTAAATTCCAGCATTCTTCCTCACCTCCGCGCACCTGGCCAAGTGGGTGTGATTCTCGCACTGGCGGTGTCTGAAAGTTACAAAAGTTGGGGTAATGACGCCTCTAGAAACGTGGGATCAAATCTGCATCAATCAAATCAACTGCATCCAAATTAAGAGTTAATCTTTGTCCTGGTAGCCATGTGTAGATTTATTACCAGTGCTATGTCCTGGTCTTGTGTTAAAGTTTGTTGCCTGACAATTAGTTCTTCCCTTTGGGGTTGGGGCTTGGGTTTGGTTATGGTTAGGCACTGCAGAAATAACCAGTTGATGTTAGCATAAATTAGGGTTAAGGTTAAACATTGCAGAAAATGACTGGTTGGTTTGGGTTGCTGTGGCAGTAGGTGTTACTGGTGTTAAATGGTGTTCATGTGCACACTGATTGCGTAACTTGCCCACCATCTTTTTTCATTATTATAAAACCCATTTGGTTCATTTTTCACGTATCAGCAGTAGCGTTTACTTTCACCACATGAAAAACCTCTATTTTGTAAAATAGTAGTTATCAATATTTAGTAGTTGTTACAATCATAAACTGAAAGTGTCTGCTCTGTGCAGCAGCAGAGCAAAGTCACAGAGAAGTGGAGTCTTATCCCCTGAGAGAGGAAAGTTGACCAACAAGACAAGCAGAGGATTTGGTGCCAAAGTGAACAGCAAAAGCACTTTTTTGGCAATATTATTGATTAAAAACCCAGTGCCAAAAGGGAAAGAGATAACGTTGAGGCAATCTGCAAACTTTGTCTGATGAACGTGACAGCATCTGGAGGTAGCATGTCTAATCTACACACACACACACACACATACCGAGCCGACATAAGTCTTTTTCTTGAAAAATGTCCGGTGTAATCAATAACACCAGTGTTGTCGTGAGTTTATTACCAAGTCAGAAAATTTCCATAACATAGCACCAAATCTCCATGCAACTACAAGGATGTATCCCTCCACCACTACTAAGCAAGGAAATACTCTCCAGGGAGAAACAAAAAAGGAATTTCATACTAAAAAAGACGATAACTTTGGAGAATATCCACTTGATTTGGCTAATCCAGACTGTTGAACCCTCATTTTAGCTTTGGCTGAACCTTATAATGCATTGTTGTATTTAACATTTGAAGGGGATTATGTCTTGTCCTGAATCTTATTAAGTGGAGCTGCAGGAGGAAATATAACAGCAGTCAATAACTCTTTCAACGTACATGAGCCAAAAAAAAGCGAACCTGTCCTTTTACAATGAAGGGAAACCGTGGTTGAACAGATATACTGTCGATGTCAGCTCCATGCATGAGCTGACCTCGGAGATAAAAACCAAAATGCAATATATCTAAAAGGGGAGGGAGGGATCGATGTGGCCATCATCCCGCCATGAATCCCAATGAAGTTCAACTTTCTGCACTAACTCCTGCCAGCCTCTTCTCAACCTCCTCTCCCCCAACCTCTCTCGCCTTTCCCCCATCCATCTCTTGCCTCCTTCTCCTGCCCATCTGTTTCTCAGCGCCCCCCAACCCTTCGCTCTCTGGCTCCCTCTCTCTGGCATCTCTTTTCCTGGATGCAGCCTTGTCGTGTCTACCCTCCTGTAAATCTTTTATCCCTTTACCCCCCCCGTTTGTATTCAACACTGTCACTCTTCCACCTTTTCATCCTCAATATTCCTCTATCTGGGATTTAAAAAAACTTAATTATCTGTCCTAGAATCACATTTTTACCATTCACCTCTCTCCCATTCCCTCTCACTCCTCCATCTTCTCTCACACTCAGTTAGTCTATTTTTATTTCTAGATCTCTGTGATGTTTTCTCTGCCTCTCCAAATCTAAATTCAAATGTATCTACCTGACTCTCCTTTTCTTATTTGTGGCCTTTACCTTCTTTCTCTAAACACACATTTTGATCTCACTGCCAAATTTAAATTCTTGCTGAAATATTCAACTCAAATTGGCATTAATTTACTCAAACACATGTAGGCACACATGTAGGGATTAAAAGATTTCTAATAATAACCATACAATGCACAATAAATACAAATGACTCCATCTGTTCAAGTTTTGTGTTTGGTACTTTGGTGTTCTTCCATTTTCATCACTTGTGTGGCATGAAAACTGTGGCCAGTAGTAGCGCAAATGGCCTCAAGATGTCCGTGCCATTCATTTGCATTAACTTGCATAAGTTATTTCAACTTGTTCAAAACCTTTGAGGAAAATCTTGACCGTATTCCATGTGACAAGGGTATGCCACACGCTTAAATAAAGAAAACAAGACATCCAAATATTTGATCTTATTGATAAAATCAATGTAAAAGTCAATTTAAAAGAGGCTGTTTCTCCTCTACACTTCAACGTGGTCAGGATCTCCCCCAAGATTGTGAATGGGACGGACTCACAGTCAACTTGCAAGTAAATACAGATGAATGACAGGAACAGCTTGAGGCCATTCAGGCTTTGGCCAATAGCAAAGTTGGATTTGCCTGTTTTAGCTGTACAGTAGCCTTCTCTCACAATCTCCATCTCCACTGCTCTCTCGCTCTCAGTCTCCCACTCGCTTACACTCACTCCCACAACTCTCTTTGCCTCTCTCTTTCACTTGCACTCTCTCCCTCGTTCTCTGTTCGCATCTCTCCTTCACTTACCTAATGTCTTTTAACTCTAACTTGTTCATTTTAGCAACACCTCTATCAAAATGTCACTTAAATCTTTTCTTGCAAACTTTTTAAAATGTCACAGATATAAAATGTGACTTGTGTGTATTTCCATCGGGTATGTAGGCTGAAGCACATCTTGTATTTCCTGCCTGTCGATAAATATGAGAAAAAAATTATTCTTTTTAGGAATCTATTTGTCTCTGCCAATGACAGACTCGAGAAGAAAAAATACATGATATGTAATACAATAATATAAGACCTAATGGTCATAAAAAATAATAAAGATAAAAATAAATAAAATAAGCACCTCATTCATGGGAGAAGCATCAGATATTCCTGTGAGGTCATGGTGAGCAGGTATGTGAAAGACTTTAGAGTGTCCAGGCTGCTTTTGTGCTGTTGTACGCCTACACTGAACAACACATTGTGGGTTGCTCATGCCAAGTTTATGTCGTAATCAAGCCATCATTCACTTTTTATCTTTAACTTCCACAGGAAAAAACTTTGAAATCTGTTGAAATTATGTTTCAACAGTAGGAAAAAACTTTTTCCATAAAGACATTTTGGTACAGTTTGGCGTGTTGCAATTCACAGACGCTGGTTGCACTGAAACCCAGTCTGTCCCTAATACACCTGCTCCATCTGACACCCTGTGATTTCTGCTTCACACTCCCGCACTCTCATGCCCCCCCAACCCCCTAGTCCACCATGTTTTATCTGTCTCTGACATTCAATCTCTCCTGCATTTTGCTCTAAACAGTTTGACAGGCTACACAGGAAACTCCCCAGGTTGCTCTGTAAGACCCTAAGTTCTTTTGCACCCGTTTTATGTTCAGTGGCAGCACAAAAAGGCTGCAACTGTCTGATGGCTCATTTAAAGTAGTTGTAGCAGTAACACCACAGGAACACACAACCATGCATGTTCATCACCATTTCTCTGCAACAGTCCTGCACTGGAGGACAATTTAAGTGTGAAAGGAAGATGAAGAAGAGGAAGAAACTAATATAATGATGCCCGGGATAGTTGTTACACGTAAAGTGCAATCTAGACATGTAATTTTTCCAGTTGAATGCCGGGAGTTAAGATCCTGGTATTACACAGGAGTTCTTGCCAAAATGTGCTCCCATTTCCCAAGAAAAATACCTGCAGCGGGAGTTAAGGATTTTTAGCAATGTTTGTGCACCTGTGTGTTTGCGTACTTATGTCTGCAACTACACAGCTAGTGAGAACATATGCATTTTAATCCCCCAGTTATACTGTTTTTATTCTAATCCCTCTGCACAGATGCAACACACGCCTCTGGCCTTAAAAATCAACAAAACTTGCCTTTCTATGTGTGCCTTCCTTTTCATCACTTTGTGTCATTCATAAAAACAGACCCCAATAATTTTATTGAGGTCCTCTTACCTGTTCTATGACTGAACTTCCAAACTGAAGAATCATAATTGCCCATACTATCTATTAATATATCAAAAGAAGCCAGGAAGCAGGACTGCTGACCTTACAAGCATGCAAATATCATTCTCTTTTTGGGTGTTTGTGCATGTACTGTCACTGTGTGCTCATAGGTTATGAGTACACTTCCCCACACCTGTTGTATTCCTTACTGTATACACTGCCTGATAAATCTCTGTGATACATGTCCGATACTATATTTTCTAGTAGTGCACATTTTTTGAAGCAGGACACAAAGCTGGACTGAGCTGAACCACAACTGTGTTAGTGTAACATCACTTGCAAGTCATGCTCCTCGTGCCCTGACCCCTGTGTGTTTTTGTTTCTCTCTTTGGTGTCACCATGCTGATTGAAAGCGGGTCGAGCCAAGCTGTCCCTAAGAGATAAAGAGCAATTATAGTCATCTGTCCTCAATCCAGAGATAGACTAGGAACTGTGTCATTGTCTTATTACCCAAAGGGTTGTCGCTGAAACTTCTCACTCATAACACACCTTAACTCATGTTGCCTCAGCACCGTCTGACAAACAGCTGATGGGCAGACAAAGAAACTCAAGGGTACAAGATGAAGTACAGGGAGGTGTTCAGAAACCTTTATGATGAAGACCTCAGTAACTGTAGTAGAACTCTGGAGAAGTAGTAGAGGAAGAAAAAGTTCCATTAGCCAAGTGTCATGTCTCGAGAAAAATGCTTGCATCATCCACTTGCCATTTGTCTTGAGTCAAAGCTGTCTGACAACTCATAAAATTGTGTGTCCTCTGAGGTCAGACCAATAGATTTGTTTGCAGATAAACCAACAGGTAATGATAGCCATCACTATGATGTTATTTTATTTACTGATTTAATTGGCCTATTTGTCTTGTAAATTTCCTCTTAATCAATTTAACTCTGCACAGTAGTACTGTATGTAAGTAAAATTTGTTCTACATCTGAAAAGCTAAGGTGGGTCACTCTGCCTTGAGGTAGTGCCAACGTACAAAAAAAAGAATTTCATTAGTCTGGGTTCAGTGGAGTATTACAACCCCAAGTCTAAGTGCTGTTTTAGCCTTTAGAATATCATTTTGCAAGAAACACTGGGGCCCAGATTTACTAAATCTTTTGTATCTAATTTCAAACATATTCTGCTGCCAAAAAAAAAAGAAAAAAAGTTCTTTATCAAACAGGTGAACCGGCCTAGATTGTCAGTTTCAACCTGTATACTATATAAATCTCGATGTCAGCACACAAACTGTGAGCACACAAAAAGTGTTCAGAGGAGCTGCATCGAATTAGTTAAAAAACAAAAAATAACAGCTTATAAGAAATAAACAAAAGGGGGCAGTAATAAATGCCTTTGCAACAGCTGCAGAAAACCAAACAAAGTGCAGACAGGAAGTTGTGGAGTTGACAGAGTCAGTTGTTTCACTTGGAGCCCCAGGACTACATACAGCTGCTGTGTCTCAAGTCCCAGATGTGAGTACTTCAATATGTCTTGTCATTTGTCAACTAGTCATTTGTATTTTCATTAAAATAACTACATTTTGATTCTATTCTGAGCCTGCAGACGTCTGAACTGCACCTTTAAAGCTCTCCTTCACTCTAACAGTCTGCCTAGAAGTCAGTCTGAGTCTGATTGCATAATTAGCTGCTGTCTTAGTAAATCAGACTTTAACCCAACACAGGTTGTGAGCCAAGGATTGAATGAAAGACAAATCTGGCCTTGAAAGGTTACGATTTTTGGGGGGCAAAAAAGCGAATATTGGTAGAAAAAACGATCACTTATCTGCAGCCTCAGTCTAAAAATATGAGTATCATCTTTCAGAAACCCATATCTACAGTATCATTTGTTTGGCCTGGTGAGCTGAAGACCACAGGACCGACATGGTTCGTTCCACCTGGCCCATCTCTCAGCTGAATGAGCAGCCAGTATTTCTTCACTGGCAGGATGCTTCAGATAAGAGCTGCACACTGTGTTCAGCATGCTCTTCTTAGACAGATACTGTAGATTACATTCATTTCACTATCATTTTGATTCCATGAGCTGAAACATCAATGGACTTGATTAAATTTACCTATTGGGAGCATTCTGAATAAAGTGTGTCCGGACTTATTATTATGGGTGGACTGGCTGGCTGCGCTGAGAGCTTGCCGGGCGTTGTAATTTATTTTTTTAAATAAATCTGACCAGCTTTATTCTGTGAAAATGATAATGATATCAATTTAGGCAGGCATAATTCCTTTCATATTTTACTTGCTGGAGTTTGGGGTTCTTGTAGCATATTGTGCCTCAGTGGGCAAGAATGTAATCTATTCTATCACCTAAAAACCTGAAGAAACCTTTTCATATGAAAGATGAAATGTCTTCAAGAACGTCCAGTTGCCTTTGTGTGGCATTTGGAAAAGAAAAGAATAATAATATGAAGAAAAAACACCACAATCCTCACAATTGAGATACTGAAACTATGAAACATTTGGCAATGTTGCTGGAAAAATTACTTCAACAACAATCAGCTATCAAAATAACAACCAAAAGAAAATTAATCAAGGGATCCAGGATCCAAATGGAACCAGCAAAGGTCAAAATATCTTCATATATATATATATATATATAAATAGATCTCAGAATTGTTAAGACATTCATGGAGGAACCATCTAGTTTGACTAATCCATCTAGCAGCCTTGTGGAGTTCCTGGTGTTGATGTTAAGTCCCCATTGCGGTGCACCAAAGCTTGTAGGAAGGGGCAGGAAGGCATCATAGGAAGGCAGCCACTTCAGCCACTTCCCTGAGATATTAACCCAGCTGTTTAGACAGTTTCCACTCCACAGTTCTTAGATATTCATGACTACATGGTGTAGCATCACTGTACTGTCACTTCCCATAAAAGTTCATCAGCGCACACACTTGCAAACTCCATTAACGACAGAGACCCATTGGTGTATGAGACAAAAATATGTTTTCTTGCACACATCTGCCAGCAGGAATAACACCTTCCCTCATTCTTCACAGCTCACTTTTCAGCAAGTACATGGTGCGTGAACCCCCCCCCCCACACACACACACGTACACACACACACACACACACAAGGCCACTACATACACCAAGAATGCGAAATATTAGGAACACCTTCCCGATTCCGAGCCTCAACCTCCTTATCCTGTCTCCTCGCCTTCATCCACATCCACGCTCTGTCACGGTTGAGATAGATTTGTTGTAGCAGATGAAATTAATAAGGGATCACATGATTCATCTGGTACGTCTACTGTACAGGAAGAGCAGGTGTTCCTATTTTTTACACTCCCACACAACCAGGGGAGAAAACACACATGAGAACACATTCACAGGCACACAACCACGAGATACTCTGACATTTGCAAACGCTCAGGTGTCCACAGTCACATGAATGGGTAAAGAGCAGTAGTTCAGCTGCCGGAACACAACGTTGAGCTCGTAAGAAATGCTGAAGCTGAAGAGAGAAGGTCCTCTGCAGCCACCTTTACATAAGTACAGTAATTCACAACTTTTTATTTTTAATTAGTGAAATAGTGTGAGGGTGATTTGTATCATCTGAGGAAATATTCACTGCAAAAAGAGCCCCGTGTTTGTTTCATCACACTCTCAAAGTACTTATTTCCGGTTGTTCCTTTCAGTAGTCTGTTTGTGTGTGCCCCAAGGATTAAAGAGATTCTTTGCACGTCTTTCTGTGTGTGTGTGTGTGTGTGTGTGTGTGTGTGTATATATATTTGTCCAGTTACTGTCAGGTTACAGTAGGAAACAAAAAAATCCCCTCTCAGAGTAAGGAGCACTGGGCACAAAGAATGGTTGGAATAAATATCATCATATTAGAAAGATTATTAGCCCTTTGTATCCCAATACAGCAAATGTATGATGTTCAGTGACCTCTGCTCCGCTGTTATGTGTAACACAAAACTCTTTGTACATTGTAAAACAAAACCGTAAAACAAGTAATTATCCTTACCATCTATTTGGACAAACAAATTTTGCAAAAACAGTATGATAATATCTAAACTGCTTTCATCTATCTACATGTTTTGGATGGCTTCGTAAAATGACAATCAATAAATCACATAAAATATTATTAAATATATATGATCAAATTTCTCATCTGATCATTTTAGTCCAGATGTTGCTGTACCTAAATTAAAAGTGATTCAACCTGCAGTATGACTTATGTGGCACCTTGTTGAGCAGCAGAAACAAGTTGGGAACACTGACATATAATCAGCTTTTAAGTTGATATGGTGAACGTCTTAGCAAACAGAACAACCAGCAGGCAAGTAGATCCAATATTCACTCTGTTTCAGCTCTGTTTTTGGCCTCCACCAACTCCTGAGGGGAGCATCTGGCTCATTAGCTGCTAAATGCTCCACAATATTCACCAGCTTGTTGCTAACTGTGTCTTTTTATTGTCTGGTGCTGAGCAGGGAGCGTACAGTGGATTTTTAGAGCTTTTTTTATCTGCTGCAGCAGAAAACAACACTATGAGAGCGGGGAGAGTGAACCGAACAGTAAAGTAGTGGTTTGGACAGCTACACACTGAGCTGAAATTTGCTCTGAAGCCTCATAAAGCTGAGGGGAGCTGCAGATTATGAGCAGCTCCTTTCAAAATGTCGTATTTTCACATTGTTTTTTGTTTCTTTATTTAAAAAAATATTGATTTTGGCTGCTTAAAAGTGTAAATAAGTTCATTCGGAGATGTGCTGTATGTCCTTAAGAGCATGTGCGTGCATAACTGTTCTAGCCAGTGTGTGTAAGACATCAGCTGTCCAGCCTGTACAAGTTTGTTTATGTGGACACAAAGACGCGTCACTGTGTACTCATTCACTCACTCCCATTACTGTTACTGATGATGTCAGACGCCGTTAAATGATGTCACTGTCAGCTCCCCGAGTGCTCACCTCAGGCCTCTCCAACCGCTCTGCTCAGCCACTAATATGAACAGACATATACCTCCAATGGAAGCACATCCGCCTTCCTTACAAGCAAGATATAAGCAGCGGGCTTCCAGTGCGCAGCAGCCATTCCTGCCACATGCCATTACCTCACATCTTCACTCCGAATTCATGGCAAGTTAAGTGAACGTGTAACACTCTTCCCTCCCTGGAGGGTCTGAGAAGTGCGCTTGTGACTCAGACTTTTGCCGATTTAAATCTGTGAGCCTGCTAGAAGACATCTTGTTGGGTACCGGAAATGACAGATGCTCTCCTGTCTCTCAACAATTATCAACTGGGCAAGGCAGCTAAACTCCAGCAGGGCTGCTCAGTTATCACCTGAGGAAAACTGCAGTTGCATCTCCATAGTGCCTGAATGTGTAACTATAAGAATGAGGGGCTTAATAGGGAGAGGCGGGTCATGCTCAGCAAACCTACCCTGGATAAATACAGGTTTAAAAAAAATAAATAGTTCAGTTGTGAGACATAAACGATCGAGCCAAACCCCTGAGTCAGAAACTCCATAAAATGTATTCATTGGCTCACATTGTTTTGTCTTTTCCTTCTTTCTTTTGCATTACAACAGAGGTACAGTCCAAGACTGAGCATATGCTGAAAGATTGCTGCATTTGTATGAAGTGCATGCTCTGTCTTTGGGGGGACAGCTTGGCATTTATTTTATGCAAGTCAGCTCTTCCTGTTTCCCTACAGTACATCAACTCCATGTCTCTTCTCCCTCCGTGAGTTTATCTGCCGGGTGAGGTGATGACATCACTTGAAAGATCAGAAACCCCTTCCTCAATTAAACCAGTCCAATAATAGAGTCCTGTTATCATATCAGATGTTTGTCCTCAGTGATAGATTCTACGAGCTAAAGTGACAGTGGCCTGCAGACACTACTGATGAGAGCAGACAGGCGAACGAGAGCTGGACACAAACTGACATCCCAGGAATACTTGCTGTCCAAGATCAATGTGGACCAAACCTTTGTTTTCCTCTGTTTATGGTGTCTGTGGTAAGATCCACAGTTTATCCTGCAGTTATTTTTAAAATTCCTCCTGGGCAGCCACATTCAAAATTTAACATATTTTAATTCTAGTCATGTGGATTAGACCTCTCTCAGACCTTGAAGAAAAGGGGTAATTAACAAAACCTCACATGAGGCTGTAGCAGTGTTAACCCTGGTAGAAAATGCTGACTGAACAGAAACCACCACCGTTTGACACGCTACAACATCTATGACTTATTTATACCTGAATTCTAATATCCTCCTTTTACACCAGCAGTATGCAAATTGTCAGTCCAGTACTTGCCACTTACAGTTTTCTTCTACCCTTCTGAGTACAAACATATTATAACCCATGAGAGAAAACAACTCAGCATACGGCACTTGTGTTACATGTTCATTTTCCGTCCAATTGCATGTGTTACATAAAGACAGGCTTCAGGACCTGGGGGTCATGGCGTGGTGGCAAACCACTTGGATTGTAGCATCTGCGAAGCAACCTTTCACCCAGAAATAATGGCAGCGTGTGCCAGAGCTGAGAGCAGTTAGAAAATGTCAGTGATGTGGTTTGCACAAAACCGTGTGTGCAAATACTGCAAGGAAAATTTACCAGAGGAGATCATTTGATGTAACTTCAGACCTCTTGCAAAAGAGGAGCAGGAGGTGAGAGGACTTCTTCTGTCTTTAAAGACAGCAATCTTAACACCCCTGAACAGTTTAACAATAGGAACACTGGGTTAACAATCCTCTTCTGAATGACATAAAAATATAAGATTGCCCAAAATGGCTTCTGTCATGCAGTGCTCTTTGGATAGGAGCATTGGTTTCCTTATGTTCTTAAATGACACTAGTAAATATTAGATGCTCTTGCACAGTCCTTGCAATTTCCAAATTTAAACGTGAGAGTGAAGTGAGAGCACAAAATTAAAAGTGTGGTTTTGGCATCCTGCAAGCCCTTCTCATCACCATCCATTCCTACCTGTTTGACAGTGCTGTTAATCAAAAACAACAGAGTCTTATGCTCTTGTTCTATTACATTAAATCCAATCAATCACTGCTCTGACTGGATGAAGCATATACACACACGACGTCCAATATTAAAAATTAACATTTCTTCCTTACATATAAAATTGGAATTCTTTTGCAAAAAACAGTCATTAAAACTACTCCTCATTCTGATAATTAATACCTTCAAATAATGGCACATCTCTTCAGTGCAGTAACATGCCTGGATGTGGTCTGATACAGTAGAAAAATACTCAAATCGTGTGTGGGACTGTGTGAAAAGGAGGCTAAATTTACCATCAGCTATTGAGTGAGCCTGCTAACCTTTATGAGGTCCTTTGAGTGGAGGTAAAACTCTACTACACACATATTACACACAATGACATGAATACACACAGAGAGACACAAACGCACACACACACACACACACACACACACAGAGGCATGCATGCAATATAGTGAATATAACAACAAATTGCTCTAATCTACATCTGAAATCAAGGCACAACCCACATTATCTATTAAAGAAACATATCTGGTTGTAAAACCTTTCAAATGGTAATACAGTACTTTGAAATGTGAGGTCTGCTCATAGTACAGCATAAGAAGAGTTTGATTCCTAAGTCAAATATCCAGCACCTGAAAAAGATGATATCTACACTCACAAAAGTATTAATTGTAAAATAAATAAAGCAGGTATGGTGCCTAATGATGGACAAAGGAAAAGCAAAGTCCCTGTTGGACACACTATAGTTACTTCCTTCTGATGTAAGCATGTAATGGTTGGGGATGTTGATGCAGTTGATGCCAAAATTGAAAAATCATGATGCTACTTGATTTTCCACAGTAGATATCATAGCTACTGGAGATGTGATTCTTTCAGGACTGATGTGGGCAGCATAATAACCATACAAGACATTTGGAAATAAATACGCCAAAAGTTGCTGCACAAGTTACAAACAACCAAAAGCCACCATGAAAACAGAGTCACAGAGCATATAATGGTGACTTTTTAAATTAATATCAAACTGCCTGCTTCCCATCAAGGGGCCCCACCCCAACACTTTTCACTTATTTTAATGAGTTATGCACATTAAAATGGAATCGAGCCTGATGCTGAGGCAGCTGGCATCCATAAAGCCACCGCTGATAATGAAGAAGCAGCCAGTTGACCATGTACTGTCTGCCACAATGTTGAACTGTACTTTATCATCTTCTGTGATTGATACTCTTAACTCGAAACTTAGTTTAATGTCACACAGGACAAAGACAAGGAGCAAATCCTCATGTTTGAAAGGGAATATTTGGCATTTTTCTGGGGATTATAAAAATAGTTAATTTCCTGTTAATCAAGTTATTGCATTGGTTCTAAAATGATTTGAACCCTTAAATGTCTGAAAAGTGAAAGTGAAAAGAGAATCACAAAAACTCACACACTGTTAACATCTAAAATATTCTACTTTTTTCCATCTACTCTATTTGATATTCTAATGCAAAGCAAGATGCTTCAGGTTTATCATTTATTCATTCAATTGCTCTGCCCACCTAATCCTTTTCTGGCACACCTGGGGCTACAGCCTATCCCAGCATGCACTGGGTGGATGGCAGGACACTGGGCAGGTCGCCAGTCCATCACAGGTTGAACACAGATAGGCAGACATCCACTCACGCTCACATTCATACCTACGGGCAATTTAGAGTCTCCACTCTGCCTGACTTGCACATCTTTGCAATGTGGGAGGGAACCAGAGAAAACCCACACAAACGTGCAAACTGCGCACAGGAAGAGCCAAGGATCAAACCTGGGTCTTCTTGCTGTGAGGCGATGGTGTAAACCACTAAGCTACCAAACCTGTGAGGTTACCTTCATGACATCAAGTGCAGCAGAATACAGCTCTGAACATGAGTAAGACTTTACAATGACCAATTCAATATATGTTGGCTTAGGAATGAACCTGCCACTACACATAGTAACTTCACACAAGCAATTTTAGTTTTAGTTTAATCACTAATTATTTTCTTGATTAACTGTTTCTTTCAGAAAAATTCTGATGCTCATCACACTTTCCCAGATCCCAACTGAGAACTGTCTGGTTCTGTCAGGCCAAAACCCAAAGATGTTCATTATTTACAGTGATATAAAACTGAGAAAGGCTGCAAATCCTCATATTTAAGGAGGTAGAAGCAGCAAATGTTCAGCATTGAGCAAAAGTTCTGCCTGAAATGATTTAATTACATGATTTTCAAAGTAGCTGAAGAATAGTTTCCTGTCAGTCGAGTAAACTAATTGATTAGTTGACCAACTGTGTCAGATTTTAGTGATAAATACTCTGTGTACTCCTTGTGTGCTATATGTACATATTTTAGTTTCAAACATTCAAAGACTAATTAAACCTATCAACAAAACATGAGGAAATAACACTTAGGACATTATGTCAAAGGTGCCTATACACTGTTACAGAAATAGCTACTGAAGTTAGCATGCTAACCAGCTAGCCCTGGCCTGTCCCATCATGTCATACCACTTTGTACCTCAAAAGGTGATAGTGAGTGTCCAGTCTGCTCTCAGTGCAACATGAGAGGATGAAGAAGCAGAGCAGCATAAAGAACATACTCAAATCCCTTGTCAATCATGTTAGTCAGGCATTGGAACAGTAAACACAACGATGGCTGCAGCTCTTGGCAAGCGACAATTCAAAAATCACAGCCACGGCCACCTACTCCCAGCCAGAAACCACATTTGGTGGCAAAGAAAAGAAGTGACAGAAATTGAAGTAAAACAAGAGTTAACATTAGCGTTGCTTTCCGCTGCTTTCTTGCGATGTTTCTGCCTGGTATGTAAACAGCTGTTAATGCTAATGTAGCTGTGTAGAGATAGTAAATACTTACATTTAGCACCCTAAGTATAAATTTCAACTTGTGAGCAAAAAAGGCCCATCTCACAAAAATAAAGTTCCTGCTGGAGCTCTACAGGACATGCCTGCACACAAAACTGTGACATTTCCTGAAAATGGCAAACCTTTTATTTTCAGGTTATTCTCAACAGCTTTGTCATGGAAATGCTTTCATTCTAATTATTACCGAGTAAAAATACAATATTCATTGATATTTTACCAGTCATTCCAGATTTTTTACACGTTGCCATGGCACTGTGCCCAAAATTGCCTCTTCACTGCACAAAAAAATGCTGTAATTTTAGTTAAGGGCTCATCAAATCTGTGTATTTGTAGTGAAAAATTGAAATGTTTAAGGAGACAGAGGTGATGTAACATGCTGTTAGTGACAGTGTTGAGGAGAGCTGATAACTTTCTTACTTGCACAACTACGGCCAATTCTATAAAAATAAAATATACCTCATTTGAAGCATTAAATGTACTGTATCATGAACATTGTTTAGTGAAGGTCATGTGATTCATACTTATTCCAGAGCTGAATGGATGTTTGGTTCAGCTGAGCTGGTACAATAATTTTTGTGACCTGATATGACTGCCTCTCTCCACTGAACTGAGGCAGACTGCAGCATCCCAGCATCAAACATACAACCAGACATGCACAGAAAAAACACACAAACACAAAACTAATACAAGCAAATATATACACGCATACGCACACAAACAAAAAGAGGTAAAAATAGAAAAATGCCTGAAATGAACGGCTCTACAGGTGCCTGATTAAACAACTCAACAGTGCAGTATAGTCTTGTTCAGTGTGGTGTAGCATGCTGAATACCAGACTGAGCAGAGCACTGTATTCCTCACTCAGAGACTGATAGCCTGACACTGATGTTTAATCCAGCTTCAGGCTTCAATGCACAGAGATGTTTTTTCCTATTAATTTCAGAGGCCATTATTTTACAGCCTGTGGTAGTGGCCCCTTATTTTTCTGGCCCTCAAGCTGCTTCAGGGAGAATATTAAAAGGTACTTGAAATGTTCTACTTTGAGTGTGCATGTCAAAGGAAATGATAAAGTCCCCCTAGTGTACTGTACAGATTTTAATTATGCATAATATTATTTAACATAGGATATAATAATATATATATATATATAAAAAATATGGGTTCCATATTATTTTTCATTAAAATGTTATGTTAATGACAGAAACTTCACTTAATGACGTAATCTCAGTTTGAAACTTTTACTTTCATATGAGCAGTAGGTGTCTCATTTTCTTAAATGGCAAAGGTGGGAAATACATCTGTATAAAAAAACATCCAAAGATATTCAATATCTTATAATTACATAATCTAACTAGGCATCTGCAGGTATAATGTAATGCAAACCTCAACACTCACTACACAAAATGCCTTCATGCCATGAATTCATCTTTAAAAAATAGTCCATATCCACTGGTCACCCAATGAGTCATACTACTGACATATGTACAGTAACTTCTCACACTGCCTAGGGTATTTGGCTTAAACCTCACAGTTCTGAATCACAGGGCATCCATGGGATTGGGTGACATCATGCCTGCAAACCTTATGAGCCAACCATATCCAGAGGGAGATCATTATCCCGGATTGGCAGCCCTCTGATTGGCTCAGGAGGGAGAGGAGGCAGCTCATCCTGACCTTTTTGCTGTGAGTGAATCCTGACAAGATCAATCAAAAGCCAAGGCATTTTCTCTCTCTATCTCTCACGCTCTCTCTCTCTCTCTCTCTCTGCACAAACCCATTGAGTCATTCCACTCAGGCTTTGCAGCAGAATTGAATTACCCACCCACCCAAAGTGTAGCTGAATCTAAAAAGCCACTCCTCCCGAGTTCCAGCGACTCAGTTCCAGCAGCCCCCATGTAGATTCCCCCAATATCACTAAAGCACTCAAGAGGATCTCTTAGAAGCTCTTAGAGGATAAGGGCACAGACATTCTTTAACTGAAGCTAGTTTAGCATTGGACAACAGATCAGCTGAAGACTGAACTCAGTCTGTTGATACTGAATAAAAAGACGGTGAAGACACAACTGGACTGAGGATTCATCTATTCTTTGCCAAAAATAAACCATATGGAGCCTTCCATGAGCAAATTACATTATATTTTCTAATATTGTTATAGCCTGAGGTCTACCTCAAACTATATTTTTGAGGACCAGACTACAAATTCAAATCATGTCCAGATCTCCAGATCAGAATCATGGGTCACAGTCCCTGTAGTACAGACATATTTTATGTTGCCGAAGTCAGCTATTGATTGACCTCCAGGGTATCAAAGACCTTGAAATGCCAGATTATATGTGTTTGAACAAGCTTGGAAAGCAGCTGCTATGCACCACCCTGTGTGATTATTCACTGGGCCCTTGCACACACTGATGAATGTGTAAAATATTATACAGTCAAATTAAAGCCTGCTGAACTCTGATTGACTTCCTATCTGCAGGCCAGAACAATAACACGAGTTCTATTTCTTCAAATATCTTGACATCATTGCATGTCTTTCACTGGAAGAGCTTTGGGGAGACTTGAAAAAGCTTGAAGGCACAGTCTGATTTGACATTTAGAAGTGCTGACTTCCCACATCTAGAGGGGATTCGGCCAGCAAATTTAAAACGTCCCTGAACTTGGACAGGGGGTCCTTTGATTCGCGAAACATCAGATCATAAAGATCTGTCAACACCAGCAGAGAAGCTCTCCGGCTGGAGAATTCAGCCCTACACGCGTGATTAAAAGCAAATCACTTCTCCCGCATGCTCATCGCTGGTCGACTCCGCAGCTAATTCGACACAACACTTGAAAAAGCCGCCGCAAACGCATCTCCAATACACTCAGCGCCCCACTGGAGAATGAATGGGCTCTCTCTTTTGACAGATCATCTAGTGCACAGGGCTAGATGAATTTCGCGCATGCAGTACAGTAATAGCCTAACAGATGATGGTTCTTGGCACAGCCTGAGTAGTGGAGGGGTGTAAGACAGTCCCTTATGTCACATGGGAGAAAGAGAGGGAAAGAGAAGGAGGGAAAAGAGGAGTGCTGCAGTGCATTGGTGGTGGTGTGCTGTCTCTTTAACTATGGCCATTCTTGACAGGAGCTGCTGTATCAAACTACTGTAAAATCGACAAGGCCAGGGTTAGCTCAGCAGCTGGCTGCTCGCTTCCATATAGTGTCCATCTGCACTCATGGATACAGCCATTGTGGAGAAGGGAAAAGAGGGAGAGAGCGAAGAGACAGTGTGGGGGTAGAGGAGCATGTGTGCGTGTGTGTAGTACATGTATGTGTTTGTGTGTGTGGGTGGGTGGTTCAGCATGAGGGGGGTCGACCACGGTGGAGGAGAGAGAGAAAGAAAAAGAAGGAGAAAGAGATAGACTGAAAGGAGGTGTGAGTTTAAGGGAGCGAATGAGGGAGGAAAAAGATTTAGCCAAGATAGGAAGGCCCATCTCTGCTGCTGCTGCCTGCCTCCCACTAACTGCCTGTTCATGTGAGCCGGTACTTGGCATGACTGCAAATGGCTTGCCTGGTACATTAGCTTAACACACTCGTCAATGTGGGCTCAAATACATCTGCAAGATCGTCAAGGTTTTTTTTTTTTGCCCCCCTCCCTCCTTTCTCCTGTTACATGGATCTATATCTCATCACAAATCAATGTCACACTAATATCAGCCGTCTTATCACATATTTTATCTCTAGATGTTGAGTCACTGTGCAGCAATAAATATCACACAGTGTTACATAATCACTTTGAGTAACCATGGAGCTTCTAATGTATAGGTAGACAGGGGAGATAGATGGAGTATCTGAGTGTACTGAGCTGGTTGGCCAAAAAACATACTGACGCAAAGATTATTTTCACTATTGATTATTTTTTCCGATTAACTGCTTGGTCTATAAAATATCAGAGAACAGCGAGAAATGCACAACAGTTTCCCAAAATCTCAACATGTAGTCTTCATTCAAAATCGCTCATTTTGCCCAAACACAATCCAAAACCCCTAGAAGACAGTTCAGTCAGTTAACAGTGATAGAAAACAGGGAAAAGCAGGGAATGTTTCGACTTGCTAAAATATTTCCATGATTTCCAAGGGGTGTGATTTAATCACTGATAAAAAAAAAACATTAGTTGGTAAATTTCTAATAGTTTTACCAATTTATATATATATATATATCAATATAACCACAACATACTGAGTTTATAGCCATAGAAAACTACAAAAACCACAAAATATTCACATTTGAGAAACTGAAATGAGAGAATTTTGACATATTTTCTAAAAAATTATGCAAAATGATTGATTGATTAACAAAATAGCTGCCAGTTATTTTTCTATCACTAAACATGTTCTTAAGGGGACATATGAGGACTTTTGGATTTTACCAGATAAATAATATACAGTGTGGTACACAATGCTTGAAAATAGACAGGTTTACAGGTGTCATCAAACATTAATGGTGCAATTATTAACCTCACTGTCGACTGGTGTATTTCCACATTGATACGCTTCATAATCCATCTTACGGTTAAACCCTCAGCAGTTGTACCAAATTGTATAAGACTAAACACTGCTCAGCTCCAAAAACAATGTCTAAAATGAAACACCACTGTGCGATCAGAGAGAGAGAGTACTCAGTGCCATCGCTGGCAGGTTTTGAAGGTGCAGCACTGTGCTCACAATTTCCTGGCAATGACTACCAGAGTGGGCTTGCACACACGCACACTCACTCACTCACACACACAGTGGCAGAGCATCTCACCAACATTATGCAACCAACTTCTATAGCTGCACTTGCACAAGAGGGTATTTTGGCCATTATCTGCTCTGCTCTGAGGGAATAAAAAGCAGAGTAAAAAGGAGCCGAGCGGGCCGTCACAGTTAAATTTGGTGTCTCTTTTCATGTGCGGCTCAGATGTTGACTCCAGGGTCATAGTGAAGTCCAGTTTTTTCAGGTCAAGATTCGTCTCCATTTTGGAGACACACACATTGTTCTACATGTGGTTGGGGGGGTTAGTGTGTGAGTGTGTGCTTGCATCCACACACATACCACCATCACCCGCTCTCACCTGAAGTCACGTGCAACACACCTCCACTCTCTCCTGAACCCACACACTGACTACACACCACTCGCTTCTTCTCTCTCTCTGTCACACACACTCACATCTGCTCACACACTTCCACTTCCTCCCCAATCCCTACAGTTTTTTGGCGTCCTTACCCCTCCTTGGTAACAGGTACTCACACAAACCACGACACCCTAAATCCTTCACAGTTCCTCCGAACTTTGGCGTTCCATCTCACTCCAGTCTGACTCTGGCCATCACATTTGAGGAGTTTGCTTGCCTCCCCCCCCAATCACTCACACACACACACACACACACACGCTGCAAATTGAACGTTTCGACTGGATGGATGTGAGGCAGCTCACTGCAGCACGCCTGCTCACATATAGCATTAGTCACAGTTGCAGTGCAATGATACTGAGGGGAATCTGCCTTTACCGTACACTGAAGCGCCTTTCACCCACTCACACTCCAGTATGGGGCGATAAAAAGACCAGCAAGAAATGAAGTAGCCTCTCATTTTTGGTCATCTGCATATTTTCTTTTTTTTTTTTAGTGGGGCCAAAGTTTTCACACACAGGAAGCAGGATACAGTCCATTGAAGATAAAATCCTAAACACATTCCATAAGATACTACAGTACAGAAAAACTACAAGTCCCTAGAGGAATATTTCATGACTAGCATAGGAGATAAAAACCATAATTAAGTAATAAAAGGACCCTCTAAACTCCTTATACACCACCGAGAGTGCCTGAAAGGATATTATAGGAGCATTACACCAAAGAACACAATAAACCATTAAGTATGATAAGGACAGTATAAACTCCATAGCGTATTAACAGTAGACAAGTATCATCTTGTCGCTATAAACTCCTTATGAGTACCACATGTATGCTGTGACACCACAGGATTATTAAAGGAATATTTCAGGAATATTATGGCATTTTCTCCATCGCCGCTGTGTGGCCGCTCTCAAACGGAGGAATGCACTTGCGTTGAGTAGACCGTGACACCAGTACACATGCATACCTTATTACAATACTATAATTGCCGCATGCACAGGTCCATACGGACGCACGCTGCGCTGGAGCCGAGTATGTTAGTGCGTGCGTGTGTGTGTGCATGTGTGGGCATCTATCTAGAAGGCACTCTAGGGCTATGTCTATGCACCTGTCGGCTATGGTGCGTTTAGATATGCCTATTGAATATGATAGTGCCAGAGAGACAGAGGGAGAAGAGAGGGACAGAGAGAGATAGGGAGAGAGAAGGAGAGAGAGAGAGCGAGAGAGAGAGAGAGGATGGTGAGGAACGGGGGAGGAGGACAGAAAAGAAAGATGCAGTGGATGAGAAAAAATATAAAATATCTGCCGTGTCTTACCTTGAAAGGGAACATAGGACATGTTCCAACGGCATTGAACGTAGGCTTTGCGTCTCGGCGGTCTCTCGGCGCTCAGAAGTATCAGGGAACCAAATTAGAAATAAATCTGAAAAATAAAAATTAAAAAAACACGCGATTTTACTGCTGTTCACAGTTGGAGCCGAAGGAGAGGCCAATATTCCGCTGTTATAAAAACTGGCATCATAATCCACGACCGCTTATAAAGCGCCCGGTTCCCGGTGCATAAAAAAATACAGGATGCAGAAATGTGTGTATGTGTGTGTTGTGAGTGTGTGTGCGTGTGTGTATGTGTGTGTGTGTTTATTTGCACGCTGCTGTTGAGGTGTGAGGGTGAAACACGAGTGAGTGAGTGAGTGTGTGTGAGTGAGAGAGAGAGAGAGAGAGAGAGAGAGAGAGAGAGAGAGAGAGAGAGAGAGAGAGAAGGGGGTGGAGGACTGGGCACGCGCGCGTGTGCGTGTTTCCGTGTGTGCGTCTGTGTGTGTGTGGGTGCGCACATTTCCCAATACCTATATCCTATCTTTAGCCTGTGCATTTTACATTTTGTGCTCGGAAAAAAAGATATTTTAATAATGTTGCAGTGAGCGTAAATTCACTGTACTGCTTCAGGCTACAGTACTCTCTCTCTCTCTCTGTGTGTGTGTGTGTGTGTGTGTGTGTGTGTGTGTGTGTAGTGAGTGATGCCAAGGCCGGATTAACTTCCACAGGGGCACAAATTTGCTGTTGGGGGCCCCAATGACCACCACAATACATTTTCCCCAGACACCAACTAACACTCTACAGCTGAAATGACCAGTTGATTAATCAATTAGTCGATAGACAGAAAATAAATTAGCTGCAATTGTGATAAATGATCAATTGTAAAAGTCATTTTTAAGCAAAAATGCCAAAAAAAAAAAAAAAAAGAAAATCACAAACACCAGCCTCTAAAATGTGAATATTTGCTGATTCACATCTTTGCATTGTTGACAGGTGATAACAATATGAATATGTTAACTTGGACTTAAGGGAAATTATCATTTTTCATACACTGAACAATGAATCAGTAAAGACAATAATTGTCAGACATATTGATGATGAAGATAACAGCAAATTTTGCTGAAATCTGCTAAAACACAACAACAAATGATCTCAATATGAACAGTGAGGGTCTGCAAATGTCTAATGTCAAATGTGCGATTAATCAGATTACGTAGACCCAAATATAGTGTAAACCTGGGGCTTTTGGGGCCTCTGGGCAGTTTCCTGCTTTGCCCAGTTGGCCAAAAGCTACCCTCTGATTTTCACACTGGCTACACTACTTTACTTACTATTGAGGAAAAAAGTAGGGGTGTATCGATTGTGAAATCACAATACAAATACCAGCAAACATCCACCCCTGTCCCCTTTAATGTTGCTAATGTAACAAAAAAATATCACAAGTAACACTGTATTCATGTAAAGCTGAAGAGTATTACTCTAATTAAAGTTAGGGCAAGCAGTATATTTAGTAAATATTACACAATACAACTATTTTGCATCTGCGTGTGTCACGTGACTATTCTGGTCCAATCATGATCGAGTAATCACACCTGCAGTACAAGTTAAGCTATCTTAATTAGCTCAAGATGAATACCACTGAATCTACAAACAATCAGGGCACATTCAGGTCAGCGGTGTGGTGAGAAAATCGAGGTCTGAACCGAACCGTGAATTTAGAGAATCGTTACACCCTTATCCTTATTTTAACGCAAACTTTTGAAACAAAAGAGCCTGCAAGTTGTTTTTACACAGCCAGGCTAATGAGGCCGTTAAGAATCAGGAGGAACATTGATTCACGTGTCAGTGGTAGCATATTGTAACTTACCATGTACTAATTACAACAGGTGAGTGGACCTAGAGGTTAGTCGCCATAAATCTGTAATGTTTTGACTCTTCAAATTCTTACAGACCTGTTGAAAACAAGCTAATTACTACAAGCTAATCATTCTGCGGCAACTTGGCAGCCGAAAATAAACACTGACATTAAAGTTGGACTCTACCAGACAACAACTACCCCTCACTTCCTCAGCACCTTAAAAGAAAAAAATCACGCGACCGACGCTGCATTTAAGCACATGACCAAATACAGGAACTGCATCAAGGAGAGAAGCTGTGGAGCCAAAATGGCGCCATGAGCTGGCGTATGTTGCCTTTGGGTGATATTGGAAAAATAAAAACTACAAGTTAAGCTTGAATAAAATAGGAACCTAACGTTATTAACCTGTCTGGTAAAAGTAGATATGTATATGCTAGCGTTTACGTGACATTTTTAAGTTGTCGAGTGTGATATTTAGGGACCAAAATCAGAAAACATGGAGCTGTACTAGCTGCAGCTGTAAATATTAAGCATACCCTGGGTTTCTGCAGGGCTCATCATATTAAAATCAAGATATTAAAAGTCCTTTTTAATGTCGTATGGAATTTAATTTAATTTAATAGCTCTTTCACTATTATACTAGCTAAAGTAGCTATGAAGGAAAACTAGTTACGGGTGTTACGGACTTTTTTTGTCAGTACTCCTCGCTTTCTAAATTATAATTCAACAATAATAAGTAGCAGAAAAATTATTAACTCGACTAAAACTGGATTCAGCACATTTTAAGACCTGCAGACACCCTGTCTCAGCTTATTAAAAAGGAAAAAGGGGCACTTAGGCTAACTTTCACAGCGACTTATGGGGCTCATTTTGGCTAATTTTAGCTAATTTACATGTACTAACGTCTGTCACGCATGTTGCTCTGCTGCTGCGCTGTTCCAACCAAAACAGTGCTACACATTTTTAAGTTACCATCACTTCAGCTCAGCTCCACAGGCTCAGAAGAACATTTGAAAGCAGCACACAGAGCAGCGCCTTCCTTCGGTTTAAATGTTGAGGTGTGGCTGCCACCGTGTGGTCAAAACCAGGAGCTGCAGGTGCAGCCTGGGAAATCAGTTCTGAATACACAAGTGTTAAATGTCTGTGTAATTCAGTAAAGAATTAGAAACATATTTGACAGGGAAAGGTATATTTTATGAAGTTTAGGGACAACACATCATCAGTAATAAATAAAATTGTACACGTTTTACTAGTTTGCCATCCTCTTAGCTTCAGTTAAATTCTTAATGTGACACACTTGTGCAGTAATAGGCCTTTTTCAGTGAGCACACATCAGGAAATGCACAGGTGTTTAATAATTGTTCTGTATTATTGAACTGTCCATGTCTGACAAAGACCCTGAAACCAAAGTAGTTCAATGGAATTCAGCCTAATTTTAGCGTTTACACCTGTGTTTTTCCTTAGACTTGAAGCATACCATGTGACCAAGAGCAAGTGTTTCCCAAGATACTAACAAAAATGCAAAAAGCTTTCATCAGCCATGTATTAAGCACAATTCTGACTGAACAGATGCAACATACAGTAATACTTTTCAAATCCAAATAAAGAAACAAAATGTGTCGCAGGACCTAGAGACAGATATGTGGTATTAGTCTTTTGAGTCGTTATTTGGCATCTCCATTCATCTTGAAAACTCATTTTAACTGGAACGAATACAAAATAAACATCTGTCTTTCATGTTGGCAGCAGTAGTAAATTTTCTGCCAAAAAGAAGAAAAAAAAAGAAAAAGAAGAAAAAGTCATTAATCCCTCCTACAGGACATATCTGGCTGAGATGTAATTTATCATCCCCATCAGACTAATTTAGAGGGATTCTCAGCAACATTGTTTGATTACCACCTACAGTGGGAGTGATCAATGACAAAAGAGAAATGACTAACCCTGCTTTTTACTTAGAAGTAAAAAGCTCACCCAGTCTTCACAGGTGATTGATTTTATATAATTGTGTGCTATAGATTTACATGATTATGGTATGAAAATAGAATCTGTAACGTGTGTTTCAGAAAGTGCCTTTCATAGTGCAGACTAACGAGCTGGGCCCATATTTATCAGTCTCCTAAAAATGAAATTTTTGACTTCAGTGGAAGATAAAGAGACAAATCCTTCACTTTATCTCCTGTTCACAAACTTATGAGTTATTGAATTTTTTACAACTGCTCTTACATTTGGGTGGAGCTCCAGAGGCAGAGCCCAGACATAAACACACACTTTCTGACACACGTTTTGGTATGATATGAAAATCAATATGAATACTAGACTAGGGTTTTCAATAACTTTCCAGGCATCTTCATTGTTTTTACTTGTTAATGTGGTACTAAATCTCCTGCTTCTATGATTTCTGTAGTGTGTATAATGTACCAACAGCACACATCCTCTCTGCTCTAGTTTTGACTGCATTTCATCATCTTCATCAGTGAAGGGTTGTGCCAGGTGAAAACAAGTGGAACCTGAGCCTGTACCACTCACTGATGAAGACTATGAGATGCAGTTGAAAGCTCTGAAAAAGGTTGTAAGTGGATATGTTATTTTGATGCCAAATGTAAGAATATACATCCATGTTCATGACTTAACTTGTTCTATTTGGCCTCAACTGAAGCAGCTGCTTCAGTCTTTCTTCATTCAGTTAAATTATTTGCATGAAGCAGCGTGTTTTTGTCTTCTTCTGATCCTCATCTCATCATGTTTAGAAAATAAAACTGCCACTATTTCCAGTTGAGTTGCTGAGATCATGGGATGTGCTTGGCTCAAAATGCAGCAAACATCAACCACCTTTTGTCAGTGCTGCACTAACTGCCTGTTAGATGATTAAATGGTTTTGGAAGAGCTTGCTGCTTACTTATGGGACAAAACAGGAGAGTAAATCATAACATATGGATTATCTTTGTACAGTAATAGATTAAAAAAAAGCACGTTGTATGAGGTGAAACTTTTTTTTATTATCCATGTTACATATTAGGTGTGTCAATGCAGAGTATACATGTACAAACGTAAATTCTCCAAAAATACATCAAACTGAACTTGGACTTGACTACTAATCAGAAAAAGAAGACTACCTCTCTCCAAAATAAAGTTTGTTCCTCAATGTTGACGTCTTTATTTCCTCCTATTTTTGTTTTGAACTAATCTGGTTGAGATCCACCTAGAGTACAACCTATAACAAGCACTTGACGGGTATAGACATACCATAGAAAACACACAGATACATTCATCACCATCGCCTAGAAAGGTTCAACACACCCCTTCCTAATAAACTACAGTCAAATAGTCACTGAGGAGGATGATGAAAATTGGAACGCAGCGTCGTTTCACTGGCCTGAAATGCAGGAGATAATTCAACAGAGAGGTCTGTATTGAAATAAAATCTGAGAGTTTTGCATTGGTTTGATTATAACAGTATAAATGCTGTATTTGTCTTTTTTTTTTTCAAACTAAACCTGTAATACAGTCTTTCTTTAAAAGATAAAACTGACAAATGCACTGTATACGTCGTGTAAGTTTTATCGAACAGATTGTTGAAATAAACCTCTGTATAAAATATAAACTCTGAAACTTGCACCACAGTATTCTAAGATTTATGTAACCTGTTTGCACAAAGTTAAAATCCAACTTCAGCGCCCCGAGACCTGCCTCTGAAAACACATCTGAGAAGAAGGGATATGATCAGTCAGGCCTGTATTGTAACTTTTGAACGCAACCCTGCGACATGAAACTGAACAGCAGCAGCAGCAGAGTGGCCGGACCTTCAGCTGACCGTTCTGACATTTAACACTCATCAAAAACAAATAAACAAACAAAATCATCCTTTCAAAAGTATTTCCCATTCTGATGACCTCAAACAGTAACATATATATTTCTTTTTTTTGTTGTTGTTGTTAAGCTGGAATGTACAGTTAGATCACAGTCCTGTTCTGATTAAAAACTCTAGTCGACATTATAACTGGTCATCATTTACCCACGTGGTTGTATCTGTTTACTGATAAAGAGCCATCCTCTTGTTTAGTAGCAATATGGCCTCGTTCATCTGTCGTCTGATTGACCAATCGGCAGGTACACACCCCATATAGGCACTATGCAACCACGTCAAAAAAATAAAATGAAGTTATTCGATCATAGCAATATATTGTGAATATATAATTCTATCTATAAAACAAAAGCCCTCTTGTGGCTCCTATTTCTAATACATATAATAGTCTAAATGTAAATTATGTATGACAAAATCTAACATAACAAATCAGTAACCTCGTAATAACATGTATACAATCTTTTATTAACATACTGCGATGAGAAAAAATATAAAAACCTCCAGAGAATTTGTTGTTTATGGAGCCAAAGTAAGATAAACTGGCAGATGAAAGGCCTGGGGAGAATCTAGGTGAAATCCATAAACTGCCACTGTTACAGAGTCCTTAAGCAAGGCATAAACTACCGTCTGAGTGGCCAAAAATATAACAGGCTGGCATCTCTGCTCTTGTCCTTTCCCAGCCGATAAAAGGTTACTGCTTTTTCATGAGCAGCCAGTAGCCGCCACCCAGCTGTCATCGTGCCTCTCACTGATGACGGACCATTCATCACTGCTAATTTTCAGGAGCTAATTTTCTCTCTGAACTCCACGTGAATGCTAACTGTCAGTTGATGAATGAGCAGTTATGGAAGCAGAGGCTGATGGAAGTATTGGCTGATGTTGTTGGTGTTGGTGTTGGCTACCGGTTGTTTAGCTTGCTCATCCCTTGGATACCAAAACCAAATGCTGTAAAAGGCTTTTGTTTTTCAATATAAATGATTTTGTTGGCTTTATAAAAAGAACAAGTTAAATTTTAAACTCTTTATTTAAAGTACCCACAAAGCACTAATTTGGTGATCTGAATCATTTAGGTGTCTGGAAGTCTAGACTGTAATTGGACTAAATTTAGTGTGAAAAGTGACGTTTTTGGTACACCTGGGTTACAGATAATCACTGTAACCACTGCATTAAATATAAAGCTATGATCAGGAGACAGTTAGCTTAGCATAAAGACTGGAATCAGGAGGGAAACAGCCACAGTGACGTTTCTAGAGTTTTTTCCGGCACAGAACGCCTTATAAAACCATAATTTTGTTCTTTGTACAAATTAAAGAAACAACTTTAGAGGCAGTGGTAGGCAGATTTTTTTTTTACCTTGGACAGAGACAGGCTTCTTGTTTCCCCTGTATGTGTATGAGTCTTCATGCTAAGCTAACTGTCTCTTGGCTCTATCTTTAAACATGAGAGTGGCATCATATGCTTCTTAGAAAGCACCTAATATTTCTCAAAATATGAAATTATTCCTTTAAATTACAAACATGTTGAAGTTTACAGTTTTATTTGTGACAACTAAAATTAAATAATTATAAATCAACCGATGAAAAAGCAGTCACCTTGTCTTTTTTTTTTAACAATACTGTTGCTCATCTTCAGTGCTGTCTGTTAAGATATGAGTACAGTTAGAGACATGTTCTTCCCTTTAACAAATCAGGAGGAGGTTTAAATACTTTCTCTCATCACTGTAAAACATGATAAATGCAAAGGCATATTCCAAAGTTAACAGTACAAATATCAGAGAAACACTAGCAAAGAGGGACATTTAGTAACGAGTAGTGAGGTTATAATGATGTAGAATAGAGGTGATACTATGAGAGCAACCTGGATTTTGCAACGTGTAGGGATTTTTTTTTTCTTTTTGTTTTGTTTGTACTTTAAACACTGCCACATATTACATACACAGTATTCCTGTGGCAACTGCAAAAACAGTCATTGCGTCTCGTGTTTACTCTCTTCGTCTCAGTACAAACTCACGTTCTCCCACTCCACCAGGTACTGAACCTTCCCGTCTGGTGTGACGCGTCTCGCCAAGATCCTCACCGCCTCCCCTCCGCCCCAGCTCCTGGCCACTGTCCCGCCGCCTCCTCCAACTCCTATACCCCCTCCTCCTCCACCTCCTCCTCCTCCTCCTCCACCGCCGCCAACTCCTCCCCCTCCGCCGCATCCTCCTCCTCCTCCTCCACCTATGCCACCCCCTCCGCCCACGCTGGCCTGGTAAGGGGGCAGATCACGTAGGATGAGCGGTTCCAGCTGCTTCTGCCCCGGCTGGTGTTGGTGGTTGTGTTGGTGATTGTGTTGGTGGTTGTGTTGGTGGTTGTGTTGGTGACTGTGTTGGTGATTGTGTTGGTGGTTGTGTTGGTGGGTGTGATGGTGCTGGTGGAGGTGGTGGTGGTGATGGCTGCCATTGGAGTTGAGGGGGTATGGGAAGCACGGTGGTGGTAACCTGCAGGTGTCCTCCATGCTATGAAAAGAGACACGGGAGTCATGAACAGGCAATAACTCATCTCAGTGTACCATATACATAGATTTAAAAACTCTCCTTAAAACATGTAAAGCTGTAACTATTTGTCATCACTAACAACATAAAGAAGACCAAATACAAAGAGCAGAAAAAGCAGATTAATATTTTTTCAACGAGCAATGGACCAAATATATTCATAAACTGTACAGTGCCTCTCAGCACTACAGAGCATTTTAGCATCTTTTGGGTCATTGTTTTGGTTTTACGGCTCCAATTTTAGCATTTCGGATCACGCTCACTGTTCTCATCAACCTAATTTACATCTGTTTTCAGAGAAAAGCTCTAAAAAAATCACTATATTCTATCCACCAAGCACTAAACAGACATGGTTAGTGCTTGGTGGATACTTTGTGAGTACAACGGATGATTTAGCAGCTTAAGATCCAGGACGGAGCTAAAAGGAGAGTGAATGTTGGACTTGAGTTTGTCCAGTTGCCAGAAACACAACTCCAAATTAAAGCCAGTGTTGCTCCCTGTCTGCTGGCTGTGTAAACTAGCACCTGTTTGCTAACATGTTCCCCATATCAACTTTATAAGGTGATAATAATGCATGTCAGTGTTGTGTTTATGCCCCCCCAAAAAACAACATTACTGCAGGTGTAAACTGAAGTAACTCAATCATGATTATAAAGACTACTCCCAATGTGAGATATATTCCTGAATGCCAGTTAGCAGCATCTGACAACCATGAAAGAGATCTGTTATCAGCTTTTCAAGATGGGACTGCATCAGCAGACAACTCAAAGGGACCAAAGTCAGCAGGGAAAACTCCTAAATCATCTAATGTGTGAGGAAAAGCAGTTATGAAACATTCTGATAAAATATTCTGATCGATGAACATGATCTCAAGTAGAAATTCATCAACAGGGACAACAAACAATATACAGGGTTAGTGTCCATATAATCCAGTTTATATTGTTCATAGTGTTTATAATTTTTTAGATATTGTCTTGTTTATATCTACTTTTCTGTGACTAATAAAGGATTATCTTATCTTATCTTATCTTGTATACAGTGTGCAGCAACTTGACAAATGCCGCTTCATGTACTGTGATTTAGTGCTCGCAAATATTCGGCTCAACACTCAGATGTGTTTAACTCTCCTTAAAAAAACACTACTCATTTTTACAACCAAGGACACTTTAGCTAATGTGGAAAAAATAAAAACTGAAGCAACATGTAGGTGAGCTACAGCATCCTCAGTAGAGTTCTTATTTTGTACATGGTGTACAACGTTCTCAAGACCTCAGGCTCAAAGGCGCCAACTAGAGGCTGAGTTGAGAAGCTAAATTAAAAAAGTAAATCCAATATCCAAATTTCTAGGATTTCATAATCAATATCTTATTGTTGCTGCCTTGTATGTCACTATATATAAATCTAGTAAAGTTGCTGGAAATAAAGATAGATGTGGAAAACCTGTTGTAGTGATGGAGACTCCTGGAGAGCGCAGTGTTTCCATTGTAAGTGGTGTGGTACAGGGCGTACATCCGTTTGGGAGGAGAGCTGTGGACGGGATGCACAGGGGTTGAAGTCAACGATAGCTTTTATCGAAATCACATTTTCATCCAGCTGAGTTTTAAAAACAGCAGAAAAAAGTTGTTTCAAGGTTCAGTTCTCCAACTTACTCCCTTCAGGTGTCTAGCCTTGCAGAATGTTTAGTTTGAGTTTATTTATGTAAGTTTTGAGACATCTGCTGCAGAGACTTCTGCTGTCACACCAATACAATGGAGGCGGAAAAAGTTTGTCACATCATTAAAAAATGACATTTGAAAAAGTCTCTGCTGTCAAAAGTTTTCATTGGAAATAATTTCTACCAAGGAAATAATACCACCTCCATTGTCCTGGGATGGCGGCAGAAGTGGAAAACTCAAACCTCTGAACTTAGAACAGTTCTGTCGGCATCATGTTGCTTCCTAGCACAGGAAATAGAGATGCTTCTCGCCTTCTCGTGGCTATGGAAAACATTTTGTCACAAACATCACAAGTTTTCCTAATGGTTTTCTAAAATATTTTGTATAGTGTTCTATAGTATTTTGCTCGTGTTGATCTTTTGCAGCAGAAACGTCGACAGACGTCTCCAGAATCACCACATACAAAAATTCAAAAACAGTTTTCAACCAACAGTCAGCCGTTCATTCAAGAGTGCGGTGTCCCCCACTCACAACATGTTTCTGTATCCTTGCATTACTTGTAATACAGGTGGACTGACTCATGAACTCTTCTCATACCCTTCAACTAGACTCAGCAGAGCGCATTCCTCTGCCAAGGCTAAAATGTAAAAAAATATATATATATAAAAAATATATAAATAGATATTACAGAAAGGTAAAAAATCTTGGATCTGCACCAAAATTTAATGGGTTATTCCCTAGCCCACACCCCATCCCTCCACCGAATTTGGCACAGATCAGTTCAGTGCTTTTTGTCTAATCCTGCTGACAAATAAACAAACCTGAAAACATAGCCTCCTTAATAATAACCACAGAAACTAAAATGGCACAACACCCCATTACCTCAAGTTAAGCTCCTCCTCTGACTTCCTGGAGTTGTACAGGCTGGCCCCTCCCATGTAACCATGGCAACATGGCAGTAGTTCAATGGGGTTGGCAGCAACTGGAGGTGGACAAGCCTGGGCACAGGAGACACACACACAGATCAGCTTGTGTCTGGATGCCAACATCATCACAGGAGTCAATCAAGCTCTGATACCTCCGCGCTCACGCATGCGTGAAGTTCATTCTGCATATGGAAGGTCTAGTTTTCCAATAAATACATTTACATACAGGTTTGCACATTGAAAATCGGAGTTGCTATACATTTTGTTAATTTTTTAGTCTTATTAAAAGATTCCCAAGAGCCTGAATTCCATGTCCCTGTGTTGCATGTGGGCAGAAATGGGCAGATACGTCTATAAATCCACACTAATAGCATTAATGGATGGAGTCACATCATCCTGAGGCTCATCAGACACAGCCGTGGGATGTCCTGCTTAAATGTATCACCTCCAAAGCACATTTCATGGAGCTGACTGGTTAGTGAGGCAGTTCTCCTGCCACGACTCACGACCCATGAAAAGTAAAAACATCAGAGCGTCATCAGAGCCATCAATCACTCGAGACGCCACGTAGAGGGGACGTCACTTAAATTTTTCCACATTCCTCATCGCTGGACTCTGACATGTGGAATTACACTTGGGCCATTATCATTCCCTTCTCTTGCAATACTATTAGGATGGGAGATTATAATTCAGTGGCCTTAGCAGGCGTCTGTGCCTTTAAATGGATGCGCTCTGTCAATGCTGCACTGTCAAGGTGCCAGCGCCACCTGGCCAAACTGTAATCGACTGCAAAGTGCATTTGGAAGTGATCCCAGGCTACGCATATCAGCATTCCTTCCCATCTCACTTTCCCCCACTACAACGAACCTGCTCCTCCAAGAAGGACGGAGATTAGCATCAATCAGGGGGGCACAATGGGGCCTGGATGTGCCAGAATGAAAACGAGTGCTCTGTGGAGCGTATTGTTCCAGGATTACTGTATGTGCACATACACGGATCAGAGTGATGTGTAGGAGGACACAGTACAATAAGCATTCACGGTTAAGAATGCTGTGTAAAAATAGTAACCACCACATGTGATGTTGCCTGTTTCAAATGTGATCCGCTGGGAATTGGGTTTGATGATCATGATAAATGCGCCGCTGAGCCGCAGATGTTGATGAAATACTCGAGCAGGTTTTCGTGCAGCCAAGTTTGTATTTGAATTATACATTTTAACTCAACTAAACGCACGACACCTCATCCCTCACACGCTACCTTTACCCTAACTGTAGACTCTGAAGCATCGACAGGCATTAAAACATACAGCGGAAGAGAGACAGAGAGGAAAAATACTGAGGCACTGAGCTGCACTGGGTGTTAAAAGACACGAAGACTGATTTAGACTGCGAAATGAACCTTCATCACAAAGTCTGACTGACAGGTTATTTGGATCACAGAGAGCTGTTTACCTGACTGCATGAAAAAAAATAATCAGAGAGGTTTTGTGGCCAAGACCTACCCCCTCCCCTGAGTTGGAGACAGAGGCACTGACCTGTGTCTCTATGATGCGACGCTTTGATTTACGTGACTCGGGTCCCCCCACTCTCCTCTGGCAGGGTAGTGACAGCGGGCTGAAGTGAACAACAACACAAATAAATTAATACAGAAACACACACACCCTGTACAGTCCCAAAGTGCAATGTTTAGTTTATTAGTGTGTCTCTGTGGAGGTCTACTGAGAGGCGTAAAATACAAGAAGATGAGCACAGTGAGATGATATACTGAAGGATTGTGGTGTATTAGAAAATCTTTCGGTGTATGAGCCCAAACATCATCAACAGGGAAAAATATGAAATGTATAAAAAGATAACATGAACATAAAACACTTCTTCTCTATACATTCTCCAATTCCCTTCATTCCCTGTCATCATGTTCTACTGGAAACTTGTCTCCTGACTTGTTTATGAAAATGGGAGCACCCTAAAAACCCCCCTAGAGGCTGATATGTCCATTACAACCAACTATTAGACAATGCTGAATGGAATAGACAACATATTCATTATAATGCTATAATAATTTTGAGGGCGATGCTAAAGAAAAGACCATGGAGTCATTAAGATCTAAAGGATTTCCCCTCCCACTGACATGAATGTTTTCAGTAAATTGCACAGCACTCTGCACTGCCACTTCATTATGAAATATCTTGTGTACAATGTTGACATTGTGGCCTCAGGGTGACACAAAAGGAAAGCTTGTGTAGTGTCTGATATAAACTAGGTTTCTACTCCAAAGGAAAATTAATGTGCTCGGTGAATGTTAACACAATTTTCCCATTAGATTGTGATATTTTTTATGCAATTCTCTGTGTGGTAATTTTGGCCTGATGGCGGCACTACACGATCAAAGACATTAGGATTTCCGATAGCACAGTGAATGAAAATCTGATATTTAAGTATTACAATAAGTAACAGTGGCAGTTCCACCAATTGTTGGTGTAAGAGAAAGGTTATAAGATTCTGTACTCCATTTACATCCAAAGAGGATCAAGCTATTTGTTTCAGAAGTTAGTTTAGTCCTTGTCTTGGACCACAGTGTTGGCTGAGGGGAAATGTTCAAATCATGCTAAATTAATGGACACAGGGTCTCTAAATCATAAGGAATCATCCTCTGACATTGATGAATATCAGCACCAAATTACACAGAAACCTTGCCAATAGCTGAACAAACATCGTAACAAATTGATTGGTCTCCAACCAACACTGATGTCAATGGAAGCAAATCCTTTTCTGCCGTAATTACTTTATCTTATCACCACTATTGGCTCAGGAATCTATCCAGTGTGACTCTTGTATATCCTCTATATTGATTTTTGATGTATTACAGCTTTTTGTATTGTTTTTCAAGCTGATTTTTAAAAATATTTTTCTCTTGTTTGCATGTTATAAAGCACTTTTTCTATTCTCTGTTTGGTAAAGTGCTTAATGTTTAATCGTTTCAAGTATGTTTTACTGAATAAAAGGCACATAATGACATGACACTGGATGTTTGTAGTTTGAACATAACCCAAACCCTGTCCATGTGTTGAAGTGAAAAACCGAATTCACTCCCGTCAGCTGATCACTGTCTCTTGCTGGTTACTGGAAACTTGCAGCTTGCAGCTATTTAGTTGAGCAAAGGGCATTGGAGGATAAATGACTGAAAATATGTTTAAATTGTTTTCATAAAAGCACCCAGCCCCACCACCACACACCCACCCACGCACCTCTTCCGTTTAAGACCGCTCTGCTGCAAATTATTTCATTGTAATGCAGTCTGAATAAGCTCCAGCTAAATGCTAAAAATGACTCAAAATGAAAAGTGTGGTTATGAAATCTGCAAACTACAGGACACGTGCGCACACATGTGCAAACACACTTGCAGATGCATACACATACCCACACGGGGGGGGGGGTTTATGCTCTTTTAGGGGGAATATTAGGATACAGATACTTTTGCTGGCATAAGAAAATTGCAGCCCTTTGATTCTGAAGTTAATTGTTCATGCGTAATGACTATATGCCCTGTGGGAACCCAAAGCTCTTATTGAGATAAGAGCTGAAAAGGGAGACGCTGTCCTTACTCTGACCTTCTCCGGTGTGTGATGTTGATAGGTGGGTCGGTGATGAGGGGAGACGAATCAGACGTCAGCGGAGGTGGGGCTCGGACCTGAAGCCCAAATAGACACTTCTTCTTCTTGATCTCCTTCCCCGAGACGAACCTGGTCGACATCAGAGACACAGGGTGCGGAGCAGAGGCGGTGAGTCTGGTGTGGTGTTATTTCATAAAAATTATCATCACCTCATGAGTGTGTTTTTTTCATTACTTCTCTTTGATGCTAATAAAGAATATAAAGTTGTGTAACAAAATGTACTTATTCTCCTAATGAAGAAAGTAGACTCAGGAACATTTCAAAGGCAGCCACTGTGTAATTCAGCATACGTAATTAGAGCAGACTTTGCCTGGAGAAATTTGTGGTTTTGTAACTGCAAGGTTTTTTTTTTTTTTTTTTTTTGCAAATTTTCAATGAAGACCAACTAAAAGCAATTACACTTTTAGACTGGTTATTGTGATTAAATACTTAGACTTGTGTCCTCGTCTAACAAGACAAAGCACCAAAAAGTGTTAAATTTCATCTGGTCTAATTGGCAGTTACATTCAACTCGCTCTTTATTCAGAGTCACACATTTTTCACCTCGCTCATTTCAACCTGCATGTCCAACATTATAAGTCATGAAGCACTAAGAAGACCCCTCTATTCATGGAGGGCTACTCATCAATCCAGTCATGTGTGGTCAGTGTTTATTCTTCTCATCACATGCGATGACTTACCTGTCCTTGTGGGAGTTCAGAGCGTTGAGGAGATTGTGACAGCGGTCCTGCTTCGGCGTGTCAGAAAGCTGGAGGACAGACAGGAAAAATCAAAGCTGTGTTTACACAGTGAGCAGCCATCACGCAGAAAACCTTTAATGCATACAATAATTTTCTATTACAGTCACTGACAGCAAAAATGTTGATATGGAAAACTACTTGTTGCGGCTACATGGCTGAAGAACTCTGTGTGCTGACATGTGAAGACAGGGTGAACAGTGTGTCTTTTAAAAACAGCTTCCCTCTGATATCTGTCATCTCTACTGTTATCTGTCTGTTTATTCTCTGTGGGACAACTTCAGACTTTAAACCAGATGGTATCACAACTTTGAGTCTGGTCTGAAGAGTGATAAGGCCAGTATTAGCCTTTGCATTCCTACTACTACAGTACCATTTTCAGTGCAGAAGCTGAAATTTATAAGCTATTAATCACAATATTATATATAAGTTAGTGAGTAAAATCAATTGAAATGAACACATTTGGAAGATAACAGGTAGTGAGGTTACTTGAGCTCATCTGATAAGGCTGCAGAAGCACATCAGCTGAAAAAAAAAGGTCGGCAAACACTGTCCCAGATGATTAAAATCATCTAATTCTTTAACTCTGGTGTTCCCCTTTAAGCTTACGTAGAGGTCATAACTTTTTTTTAACTTTAAATTTTACTTTAATAATGGTTAATAGGCTTTATGTCTCAAATGCAAAAAGGCTGGCAGCATTTCACATCATTTCATCATGGTGCTTAAACGGGGAAATATCAATACCAGCGCCTAGGAGCAACGAGTCCCAATTCTCATTGGTGAAGGACAGGATTTCATGGTCAAAATCAAAGTATTTCCTCTTGCAGCACAGCGAGAGATGGTAGAGCACTAAATGAGCCAAATCCACCCTGCATTTTAAAAAAGTGGAAGAATTAGATAATTAGAAACAGGTAACATATAATACATTTCATATACATACACATTCATTCATTCATTATTCATTCATTCAGTCTGTGCTGTGTTATGTGAGTTAGCATCACTAATACAAATAAAGGATAACTCTGGTAGCTCTGAACCTGGACCTTACTTTGATTAAGGCAGCAGTATTCCAGCAGCTGCTGTTTTCTGCTCAGTAAAATTACAGTTTTTATCTGGTAGTGATATATAATGATGCTTCTGGTTAAACAAAAAGGATCTTACTCTTTAATAAAAAGGTCAATCTCTGCAGGAATCCTATCCATAATATTGTCAGACACAAAATAACAATCTGAGCCTGTCAGCGTCACTTTGACGCACACAATTGCCCATTGGATTACACTGCAGCAGCTGTTTGTGGTACATCACTCTTGCTCAATACTGCACTGATAGCAAAGATTTTAGTCCATAACTATCATTTACACCCAAAAACAAGAAAAATAAGGCTCAGGTTCGAAAGTGTTATTCTTTAGGTTTTCTCTCAAACTATACATGGAAATGTCCTAAAAAAATGATCTTTTTAAGAATCTAAAGGAGAAAAATAAGAAAATCCCAGCAGCAAAAAACTACTGTAATTTTTTTTTGTTACAAACATGTCAGTAAAGGTATCACTGTTAACATCACCAGGTCATGGGTAGTCTTTGGATGGTCTCTGGTCCTTTTGTACATACAGAGCACTGGAACTGATAAAACCTAAAACAGATACATGGGGGGAAAAAAAGACAGAAAATCAGACAGGTATCGTGTAACCCTGAAGAAAAGCTTGATGAACCTGTTTGTCATTTAGTCTCCAGAACAGCTGGTCATCTTAAATTATGCCTTTTTTTTTTTTGCCATTTCTGACCAAAACAAGTATATTTTCCACCCTGCAGACCTCTCATCATGTCGTCCAGGTCATTCACGTACGTTGATTTCTTTCTTTGTTTCCTTTAGAGAAGCTTTACATATTTACAATTACAACCTAACCTCTCTTATCGTCTAGATATTTTATCCATAAAAATTAAACTGAGCTGAAAATAAATGGACAGGTGTGTCTGTTCCACTATAATAACATTCTTTTCTGGGTGACCCTGAAACTCAGCTCATATCACAGCGATATTGTGTGCATCTGTCCTTCTATATGCGTGTCTTCCCAGAAGGTCATTGGGAAAGATGAAGCGCAGACACAGTATGACAGCAGCACATGCTTACTATTCCAACTGTGAACTCAGTCTTCACTCTTCCTCCATCACCTGCTCAGCAGATGTTGTACCAATCCGGCCTCACTCTCCCTGACTGTCAATCTAAATCTAATCCCTCCTTTTTTTTAACCCACGCTTTCAGACAGGTTTGGCACTAACATGGTGTCAAGGTGGGTGTAAAACCCAAGTCGGCTAACACAGATGGTTAATGACAATAATAACTTAATGGATGGATACATTTTATTACACGCATGCAGCCGATCACACAGCACTGAGATCAGCAGCTTGCATATCCACCCAGCATCATATTTGAACTACGACGGTACCAGAGAGGTGATGTGTCTGCTCCACTGTCTGTCACTGTCCCTTTGCTCCAAGTATGAGAGGAGCTCTTGTCCTTGTAGCACGAGTCAGTGAGTACATTAACATGCACACTATTAATTTAGTCTTAAGCCAATTAAAGCAGTTCTGTGACAAGTGAAGCTGTCAGAGCTGATTATCTTAATCAGAGTGAGGTCTGCCGCTGAGACCATTAATCTATACAGAAAATTTATTAGCAACAGTTTTGATAATCAATTAATAGTTTATTCATCAAGTAAAAATGTCAAACATTCATTGAATCCAGCTTCTTAAATTAGCTGTTTTATATGACTGTAACCTGAATATATTTGTGTTTGAAATACCTGTTGGATAAAAGAAGTCATATGAAGATGCTACCTCTGACTCTGACACTTTATAACCCAAATAATTTACCAGTTAATCAAATAAATATAAAATAAATTGCCAGCCTATTATAATTTGAAATTAGAGTGTATATAACCCAGTTGCACAACTGGGTTTTTGCTCAGTCTGTCCTGGATATTGCACCCCAACGAAGACATAAACAACATGTGGCGAGTGGTAGACCAATAAAAAAACTGATCAATGTAAACCAGGTCAACAGAAGAGTCACACATCTCACATGAAATAACAATCCAAATATTAGATACTGACTGATACGTTGTCATGATATTATGGGCTGCTCACAGATACACCAGTATAGGTGTTTGTATTGACAGACATGCAAACAGAAAGTGCAGCAAAAATAGTTTTACAGGCTGCATTTCATTTTTTTTTTTTTTTTTTTTTTTTGGGGGGGGGGGGGTTTGCTTAATTCATTTCATTTAAATTATTTTTCAATGACCTCTTTGTAATGGTAACATTACCTCCACCTAGGGGGTTGCACCAAACTTGTTGGGGCCAGAGAATAACCCAATAAATTTTGGTGTGGATCCAGTTAAAGGAGGTTAAATTTCTTTCCTTAATATTGTGAGATGGGACATTTATTGCCACTTCCTTTTCCTTTTATTTTTCCATTTTAAGGAAAGATATATAGGATTGTTAGGCCTTAGCAAAGGTATGAGCTCCACTCAGTGCCATTCTAGCTAAAATGAATCAATGATTTAAAGGTGACTGACATCTTATATTTAAGCAGTATTAATTGCATTTACTTTGGTAATTCAATGCTTAGAAAAGCAAAAAAAATCTTAATATTTAAGTTCACTTATATATTACAGCCAATATATAATTAGCATAATTTATTCACTGTTTATGTCAAATGAATGAATCAATATCTACTTCAAAAATATCAGTTTGGCTTTACCAAATATTGTCTTAAACTCCAAGATAAATCAAGTTTTGGTAAAAACCAACCAGACATTTACATTTATCACTATGATTAAATGACAGAATTGTAATTTTGAGTATAAAGAATCCACAGTTTGTACAGTGACACTCAGTAACGCACCTGTCCCCATACAGCAATGGCTTGGTTAGACACTGTGTGCAGGCCTCGTGGAACCACTGACCACAGCTTCCACACTGTAACATCTTTAGGTTCCACCTGCGATCAAAACAAGAAAAAACACCAACACGCTTTAAACACATGAATGGATGAACGTGTCTAACATCTGTCACCTGACAAGTCTGCATTTATGCATAATTAAGGAGGGCTGAGGGGCTGACGAGCACAGCTGACAGTTCACATGTCATAAGCTGAAATGTGCCTTCTCCCACTGGGTCCTTCGACTCAAAAAGATGCGGCAGTTCAGGCTTTGTTTTACTCTGCTTTAGATGCCAGGTGAGTGGAGTTTGCCACATTAGCAGAAAAGCGCACAATATGCAAAGAAAAACAAGATAGTTTGCTGCACTTTTTTGACAAACAACTTACCTGACAGTGAATTGATGTAGCAAACATCACTCATACATCAGTACATGAAAGTCAAAACAAACTCTAAGAAATCCTGCTGATTCTGTTTGACACATCTGATATGCTGCATGCAATTTAGAAATAATCCACGAGATGACACTGACACAGATGAGATCAAGCCTTGAGAGAAAATGTCTACAGCTAAAGAGCACACACGAACTGAACAGTACATTCAAACTTAAACTGGCCTCTGCAGTGTCACTCACTCTCCAGGTCCGGCACAGTAGCAGTAACACTGTTGCTGATTGGTCAGATGCTGCGGGTCCCAGTCTAAAGATGACAGCTGGTAAGGGAGCCGGAGTTTCATAAACTGCATGAGCCGGGCGAAGCGTCCCCGTTTGAGGGCCCCACCTCTCTGAAAAACACAATTTTAGGATAGGACTGATTGGCCGGTGACCCCTCAAATCACTGTCATGTCAGGAGCGGCGAGGGAGACGGATCATATTCGTTGGGGAGAAGGCAGTTCGTCTCATTTTATTGTAGGTCAACTGTGAGAGATAGTGTCAGAGGCAGTGGAAGTCTGGACAATGAGATATGGACATTGACCGATTGACAATTAACTGGGTGCTCTCTCATCTCATATCTACAGAACTGGAGCACATGTGATTGATTGACTTTAAATGTACTTCTCTCAACTTCTGCGTAGTTTTTCAGCTTCATAACTATTGATTGTTCATGATTTCTCGGACACAATGTAGAACATCTAATATTGAAGTCAATACTGAGGGAATTAGTGTGCTTTTGCCTCAGATAAACCCATTACCTGCCATAAACAACAGAGTAGTGGCAACAGAACTTGATATATTTGACTGGATTTCTCCCATATTACACATTGAATGTCCCCCCCCTCAAGAGTGTGAGACGAAGAGATTAGCAGTCTGACCTTGGTTGCGACTGCAAAGACACATTGCCGACATATCCACGAATCGCTGTCAGCTTCCGGTTCGATGGTTGGCGTGTGGCACTCTGGATGATAACCTGTAATGGGAGGAGGAGGCAGAGCGTTTAATTCGGGTTTACGAGACAGACAGCCAGAGTGACAATAATGGCAAAGCAGCTCCATGTTTAGCGCTCTGCTGGTTTGTTTCAGCAGCATGCAAAACACTTTATGATACTATTTGCATCTAGGGAGCAGGAAGTATGTTTGTCGGCTTTTTCCTCAAAACAAACTGTCAGCAACCCCCGTCCGCCTGACAGAGCTGTGAAGACATAACGGTAAAAAATGTGCTGCCATTTCCTGCTCGTGCATCCTGGTGCAGAGCGTGTTTCTAAAACTTCCTCACTTGCACTTCAGTATTAAATTTCATCATAATTGAGGATTAGTTTTAAAGCCCCCACCCACACTGCTTATTGTTACTTCACTTGGATGTTTAACTATCACCGTGCAGAGCGATGTAGGTGCAGAAAGCTGTTTTCAAATTTACCTGCTGAGGAGGGAAAGTTTTCTCTGTGCAATCTGAGTTTAAGGTGTGAGCATAACAGCATGATCAACCCGTCTGGAAGCCAGCACACATACACTGAGAGTGGACGGTGCAGTAGGAGACATCTTGTGTCTTACAGTTAAACTTCTTCCATTAGGGAGACAGTGCTGTAGCCCAGGGCTCCAACTCAAGTTCTGTTTTTCAGGACTTGTGACTCGACTGCATTTGGACTCAGAGACGAGACGAGGACTCAGACTTTTTTATTTTGACATAAGATATTGATAGCTATATTAATTCTGTAGCATTATTCATTATTTGGGCAGGTACATGTGTTCACCAGCTTTGACCCAGACTCAGCTCTGACTCTTTGATGAGTTGGACTTAAGACTCAACGCTTAGTGACTAGACTACAACACCAGAGGGACAAGGAGCAGATGTAATTTAAACAATTTTTAACTGGATAATTCAACTTTTTTTGTGGAGAAATTCTATCAAACAAAAATTATTATTATTGTAAAAATCTAAAAGGTTTTTTTTTTGGATATCTTAAAACATGTCTGCAGGGGATCTTTAAATTAGTAACAAGCCCAAGTAGAAACATTTGGGGCATTAAAGTCTATGAATAAAGTTCCATGGATATCTGCATCTCATACATTTTCATTCTAGTCAGGATACAGGTGCAACAACCCGTATCTATCATTTATGATATGTGATTTTCTGTGTTGGTTTTTTCTAAAAAGAGCAACACTGTTATTTACCATACTATGTCAAATCTTCAAGGTCAGTGCAGGAGCCGGTGGAGACCCACCGTTTGACAGCGGTATGATGAGGCGTGCTTCCTTACCGTGGCGACATTTAAGACAATTTATGAGGGGTTCTTTAAGAGGCGGAGCGTCACAAATACAGCAAACTTCTTCCACTCCAGCAGCGACTGAGGCAAACACAGAAAGACAGAGACAGGCAGGGGAGGGGAGGAAGTAAATGTGAGAGAGGAAGACAGAGAGAGAGAGAGAGAAAGAGCAGTCAGCGGCATTAATTTATGTATATTGATTCACATCCTTGCCACCTCATTGATTTCAATGTCTCCTGCACCCTTTCAGATTTCACTTCATTTGACGGGTGGATATTCAGCATGGTCCTAACAAGCGTCCAACTTCCCCCTTCGCTTGATGTTAGCTGGAGAGGGGGCGCCATTTCCCTGAGGAGTCATTAGTCTAATAAATTTGTAAATAGACGCTAATATACTAATTACATCCCAACATGCCTCCATCAGAATACTCAAGAGCACTCAGCATCATAACCTTGAACGTGAACGTAATCTCGAGATCCTGAGTCAAAAGGTGCAGAGAAATTAAAAGTTTTAAGCTCATCAGGGGAAAGAATCAGAAAAGTGTTCCTGAAACTCCTCAGGCAAAGTGTCAGAGTGGAAACGAACACCTTTAGTGTGAGTTAAGCTGAGCATCCATGCTTTCAGAAACCTCAAACCAGGTGCATTTTTTAATCCCAAGAAATACAAAGTGCCCCCAACAGGAAGCGATTTACTCTTCAAGCTGAGTGGAGAGGGAAGGATGAAAAAAGAGTTCCTCTTACACGAGTGAATGTCCTTTCTCAGTACCCAGAACTCCGAGTTGTCCTCAAATCTCACCAGACAGCATTGCTTGACTCCATCTACCTGAGAGGGAGATAGCAGATGAACGGAGTGATTGACAAAACTAAATGGAAGTCTTTTCAAATCCAGGTGAACACACTCACTGGCTCGCACACTGCACACGCATACACACACACAGACACACACACACACACTGACAAGTCTCTCTGTCATACACACACAAACACACACACACATACACCCGCTCCCACATGCACTTACTCTTTTCACATTGCCGAGGTACAGTAGTCCATCACTCCATCGAGCCAACACATCATCTCCTTCACTTACTCCCCCCATCCTGAGGAGGAGAGAGACAGAGAGGAGAGAGAGGAAGGAGAGCGAGAGCAGGGCTCATGTGAAATGGAAATCCGATTTATTCGATGAATACTTTGCTGCCATTGCTGACAGAGGGGTTTATGGCCCCGGCGTTTCGGCTGGCTCTCAGACAGGCGGGCTTCGGTGCAAAGGGGTTAAAATCTCAACACCCCCCCACACCCCCCTCCTCTTTTCTACCACCCCTCCACACCCCCAACCCCCCTCCCTCCTTTTAGACCAGAGCATAGCGACAGCCTGTATCCACCACTGTGAAAGATGAGAGTGAGTACACAACCAGAGAGCAAGACAAATGATTACTGCACACATGAAACACACACACACACTCACAACACTGCATGATGACTGCTGCAATACAGTTTGATTGAATGAACAAAGATCACTGTGCAGCTACTTGAGGCATCTGCCATGCACTTTGCTGCTGTCTTCTTCTCTCCCAACATCTTAAAAACTTGAATAGACGCATGAAATGACTGTGCAGGCATTATCTCTGCACGTTGAGCATTTGTTCCAGTACATGCACTCAAGTCAAGACAGACGCAGGATGCATAACAGTGTGTGTAGCCCCTTTGTGAATCAAAAGGAAATCAGGCAAATTGTACAGTAAGCTGGCCGGTGAAGGGTACCTGTCAAGTCGAACTCCTTTCCGTCGGGGTCACAGTGATTCCTGGGCAGGCTGGACATGAAATGCCCTCATCTGCTGTGGATCTCCGCTGCCCAATTACTGCCCGCTCGGATGCGCAGCCTGCGTGTTTGCAAAAAGTGGATGATGTGCATGTATGTCCCTGTCTGTGCCAAGCGCCTGTGTGTGTCAGTCAAGCCGTCAGCGAGGAGGAGGGGGAGGAGGAGTGAGTGTGTGTGTTGGGGGGGGGGCGACTGACTGTCCGTCCGTCTCTCAACCTAGTTTGTCCGTCCTCCGCGATGCCGTTTCGTCATGTTCCCGTCGCTTTTGCTCTCTGCCCCCCCTCCTCCTCCTCCTCTCCGCCACCACCTATTGATGCTATTAACGCGGGGTTTGTCAGAGCAGCACCGGAATCAAGCCGCCAGAGACGCCATCATCCCTGCCTCTCGCTCTCGACCGACTTGTTGTGACGCAGACATAAAACACCGAGATAGAGTGGGAGGGAGATAGTGATAGAGGGGGGGGGATCCAGAGGTGGCGGGGGTTGGGTGGCTGGGTCCACGGCGAGGAGCACCTTCCCGTCTGAGGAAGTGACCCTAAATCGTTGTGACAAGGTGGGATTGTGATGTCTGAGAGCGGGAGGGGAGGGATGGCGGCGCGCTAAAAGCCAGCGGAAGCAGCGCGCGCAGCTACAGGGGCCAATTAAGCGGCCAATTAGTGAGTTTAGCCGCCTCATTAATTGGTCTGTAACAAGAGGGACCAGCCAAGTTTAGGAAACCCGTGGAGAAAAGTTTGAAAACTGAGATGCCTGTGCAAACTTAACTGGTTTTTCTCGTTGTTGTGTTTGCTTTTTAACCATAAAATGAAAATGAGCCAACATTAGACTGACACTATAAAAATATGGCAGCACATTACACACTATTGTGCATCAAAAATCTTGCAAGATGTTTTTTACTGATAAAAATCAGAGCAAGTCCATCATTTTTTATTGAACAAATCCTAAAAATTGCAGATTGCTTTTTGCAGAAAACACTGGAAGCCAAAAGTGGACAAATACCACATCTGCAGGACAGATGTGACATCTACAGAGGGTCATCTCTCCTCACAGGACATCCGGGATGTGATTTTAATGTGTGATGGAGAATATTGCTCACACAAAAGAAGCATGGCTCTGATTACAACAACTTTAGTCATACATATGTTTGCCACAAACAGACCAACACAGTCTCAACAAATACAGACACAGTCATAAACCAAAAATGCACATTTTAGAATCCATATCAAGTTACAGAAAACACATTTACTGCTTTAAACAGAGAGAAACATCAGGCAAAAACTGCTTTAAAAGAGTCAGGGAGACATTATTAGATTATGTAAATGATAAATTAAGAATATTTAGATTATACTCACACTTGAATTGCTTTAGAAGAATAACACGTTTGGTTGTTTTGGCGACAGGTGCATGTGTCCAAACCGATTCAAGGTTCTGCTTGTTTATTTTTCCCTGTTTGTGTCTTTTCTTGTTTATTTATGTCTTGCACATTACTCACACCAGTCAACCGTGTGGTAACAGCGCCGTGCGGTTCAAAATGGCCCCTGGCAGATTAAAAAGTGGTAAAGTGCCAATTTCCAACCGCGACCACTAGGTGGCAAACAAATACAAGGACTACAGCGCTGTGCCGCAATCAACCTGTCAGGTCTGAGGGATGATTAGGATCATCACAACAAGACTGAAGCTTGACAGGAGCCACAGAAGTGATGACATGACATGATATGATATGATATGCTTCTTGTTTATACCTGTGCTGTAGACAAGTAGCCTGTGTGTAATGGTCTTGGTCATCACAGTGACATGATGGCTGCAGTAATCTGTGAGAGAGAGGAAGGCCCTATGGTTAAAAACATTAGGGAGGCAGGCAGCTACAGCAACATGTCAGTCAATCCTCTGGCACAGCAGCCTCTCACTGATAAGAGCATCCGCTAATTAATCAAAGATTGTTACGAGAGTTAAGCACGACAGAGTTCAGATCAGTGTCATGAGATGTCATGAGACTCTGGAGCACACACACACACACACACACACACACACACACACACACACACACACACAAGTTTGCACAACTATCCTAGCTGAGACATTATATAGGCTTCCATTCATTGTGGAAACCCTAACCCAAAACCCTGAACCTTAACCTAACCTCAATTCACATTTTTACCACTAATCTTAACCAGGACCTCAGAAATGAAGTTTTGCCTTATTAGGATCAGTCTTTGGTCCCCATGATGACTACTGGTTCAGACATGGTCAGTGTTTATAAAGGAAAAGATCCTAAAGAGGAAACAAAATCACACACACACATTGATCTTGGTCGCTGTTGAGGACATTACACAGATTTGCATTATTTCCTGCACACTTACACTAACAGTAACCACTACTTGCTTAATCCCATATTTTTAACCTGAACTACTGACAGAAAAATATATTTTTTCTCTCTATTTGGAGAAGGTACTGTACAGACAAACACAAATCAAATCATATAAATTATTTCATCAGTCATCAAACTATCCAGTGGCCTGTATGGAAGCATCTGCATGTTCCTAAATATATTTATTTCAGTTTTTTTTTTTTCATTTAATTTTCTAATTTGTCACCTGTCTGTACCTCACAGAATGGTTATGTTCTCATAACTCATCATTTTGGATGTACTTCATCACCATAGCCCAAAAAATTCCATTTACTGATCTTGAAAAGTACAGCTTGTGAAAACAGTTGTGTAATGTCTTCTGTTAGTCTACCAGGAGCTTTCCAGCGTTGTAAAATAACTCTACGGGCGTCATCAGGGTTATATCAGCTTGCATTATTAACTGCATGTGAATTCAAGATAACTGGGTATTTGAAAGATGCCATTAAATTGCATTCTGGGAAATGTAGGATCCAGTATTTCTGGAGCTTGACCCAGACTAGGGACATAAAATTTTGACCTCTGCTGCTTCCTTGGCCTTTTAAAAACCTTCTTTTTAATCTCTTATGAATGCCCTGACTTCATGGACATGCATCACCTAAATGCTGTTGACTGGAGATTAAGTTTGGTACAAGTAAAAATTAGGATTAGGATCAGTTTAGCTCGAGATTAAAGTTAGGGTTACAATTAAGATTCAAGGCAGAGAAAAAAGGACAATATGCTGGACAAAGTTAAGGATAGACAGGTCAGAGTCTTCCTTAAGATCACATATCTTTAGATATGCTAAAGTTAAAGTAGTTTTAGGTTAAGATTAGTTTAGGATTTGGTTTTAGGATTAGTTTAGGATAGGGTTAGGTATGAAGTTATGGCCAGTAAAAGCTTTACCTTTGGTATGCATTAACATTAACAAGTTTATCAAATTAAAAATACATTTTAAGTTGTTTTAAGAGCTGATCTGGACTCAGGGTTACGGTCACGACTGAGAAGGTTACACCATCACCGTCAACAGAAAAGCGCGTGTGTGCGCGCGCGCGCGCGTGTGTGCAGTGTGCGCGCGAGCCGGCCGTGCCTAAATGCGTTTGTGAGCGCGGACGGGCTGTCTCCCCGCTGATACCCAAGTGAAATTTCCCCCGGAGGAGCGGTGCATTGTGGCCGGTCTGATGTATATAGTATCCGCCAGCCAGAGAGACGGGCTGTTGCCAAAGCGCTGAGAGCACAACATACAGGAACTGCGACGTCAGAGAGAGGAGAGAGGGTGAGAGAGAGGAGAGGGAGGGAGGGAGGGAGAGAGTTTGCAGTCAGACCAAAGTGCGCTATCAGCTGCTGACGGCTGGACAGACGAGCGGCGTGGGGGCACTGATAGAGGGGAGAGAGAGGGGTGGAGGGGTGTGGGGGGGGAGCGAGGCAGAGGACGGAGACTCCCTCGTCGTTGTCGTCGGTGACGGTGGCACAGATGGGTGCGACTCTCCACAGCTGAGCCGGCCACCGTTCCAGCAGCTCCAGCGGTCACCCAGTGCTGCATGAATCCGGCTGCCCACAGTTGCATAGCCCCACATCCCTGCGAATGACACTTGGCTCTCAGTAAGTTAAACTGCTGCTTCCTTCATTTCTCTTCCTCTATTTGGTCCATTTTAAGTCGTTTATTTTGTAAATTTCAAAGGCCTACATGTCATTGAGTGACTCAGTAGGAAGCAAATGTCATCATCTGTCACGCTAGTGTGTTTTAATAGGAGTGTCAACACGTACAAACTTTTACAGCCCTCATACTGTCAGGCTTTATTCTCATCCTTCAGCCTACACTGACAGATCATTAGCACTGAGCATAACTGTAGCACCACCCTATGGCTGCATTTATTGAGCAGAAAAGGAGCATTATGGGGTGTGACTTAACTGTAACCTAGTTACAGCTGTATGTGTGTGTACACCTCAGTCATATGTGGGTTGTTTGCTCTGGTCAGAGTCACTGAATAGCAGGCATTCAGACCTCTGCACAGCCGTTGGTCAGGGGATAAAAATGCAGAGTTTATGACTTGTTTTGCGCTGCAGGCCTGCGTGTGAATTTTCCTCGCTCATCCTCTCATGTTGAGCAGGAACATCATAATGAGCAAAAGTACAAACCTGCAGCAGAGATAAATGATTATGTAAGATAAAGTAAACGTAGCACAAATGCTTCAGAGCTGCAGGAGACCCACAATGGAAAGTTGGAAGTGCCAGCACATTTTCATATCACACTTTAGGCTCTTAAGCTGCTGCTCTCTCTCTCATCCAGAGCTGTGAGAGCAGACAGAGGTCCAGGGCCTTGCTCAAAGGTCATTTTCACCTGGACTGAAGTCAGAATGAGGCTGTTATATTGATTGACTCTGTGAGTTTTTACTTACAGCAGCTACCCGACAACCATTCTGCACATTTTGCTCACAAAGTCAAACTGGCTTCACTGTGTGAGAGTTTACAAGTTCATAAGGCTTCTCACGCATCAACCTCTCCATCTCTCTCCCTCCTACTTCTCTTCCTGAAGCAGTGTGTTTACTAGATGACTATCTTCATGGCAATCCAAATGCCAAAGAGGGGAAAGGGAAATGGAAGGAGGGGGGTTGCTATGCAAATCCTGACCTGCTGTGGGGCACAATGAACGTGTTAAACAAATCAACTATGAAATGGGCTCTGTGTTACCATTAACTTATTATAGTGTGTCTCTTTTCATTTAAAATGTCTTTTAAAAGTTGTGTTTTAGCAATAACCTCCAAAGTAAAGCTGATCTTTGGCAGGTTCAGAGTAGTTACCTGTTATAAACAGGCACTGAAACAATAAAATTAATGAGGCTGTACAATGTGAAGCTGCATTGATTAGTCAATTAATTAACTGGTTGACTGACAGAAAATTACTCAGGAGCTATTTTGATAATTGATTTATTGTTTAAGTCATTTTTAAGTGCAAAAAAATCAGAATTTTATGACATTTATGGGCTCTAAGACATTGTGAGTTCTGGTGTCATGAAGTCCAAACAATTAATCAAGAAAGTAACTGGCAGATTAATTAATTATTTCTATGTATTTCTGTGCCCTTTGGGCTGTAATGTGTGTCAGAGTTTAGATATTTGTCTTCTTAGAGAATGCAAGTTTGTGCCTTTCAACAATGAGGCAATTAAAAGTGCTTTATATAAAACATACAGACAAGATGCTTGTATAAAAGAAACTTAAGGCACCATGATAAAGATTTTGAAAAAGGAGTTTCTTCCAGATATGTGGTGTGCTTTTCCATGTTTAGTTTTGACCCTGAGGATGATCAAAGACATCTGGATGATTAATAACCACAAATAGCAGATCAGAAATGTATTTTAGCCCTTAACAATTCAGTGGTTTATAAACCATCAGTAGAATATTAAAATAAACTCTCAAGATGTTTTGCTTGAACTGCTGCTTAAGAGACTATTAAACACTGATTTTCCTCTGTTCTTCCTGTCTGTGGCAGCTGGCACCATGCTCCCCCGTAACATGCGAACAGGTGGCTGTGACCTGCCGGGGGTGGAGTCAAGCAACGTGCCTCTCATTGGCTACCGGCCTTTACCACCTGACAGCGGCACCCCGAGCCACCAATCAGGGAGGGGGAGCGGCAGCGATGAATTGGAAACTTCACAGGTGAGTGTTTCTTTTCCTTTCACCTCTGAGAAACACATCCATCATTTTGTCACTTGGGTTTACAGATGTGACTCTGGTGTTGCAGAGAGTGCGATGTAGCTGTAGTATTTCTTACAGCTTTGCTCTGTCAAGATCTCGGTTGTATTGTTTTAGTAGTTTGAGAGTTGTTAGTTTTTCTTGTGTTCACACAATAGAGTGGAGCTGAGAGGTAATTAGGAGAATTTTCCATTTGTCATGGCTCCCCCGGCCATCACAGCTAACAGCATTTAGAGCATGAAAACTGTACGAGCTGTGTTCAGCTACTGGTTCCTCGAATAAACAGCAGATGCGGTCGGCTGGTTTTCAGAACGCCGTGAGGGATTAAGGCAGTCTGATTCAGACAGAAAGAAAGAGATGAATATGGTGTTTTTTGAATGTGTTTTCTGCTTTTCCAACACAGGGACCCAAATGCTAAAATTTTCCATAAACTTAATTCAACCAGTTGCATAAATAAAAATAAAACCAATTTTCAAGGTAGGATTCAAGGTTAAAGAGAAGTATTTTAAACTTAAATGGCTCTGGCTTTGGTGATCCTCTGACTTCTCGTCTACCGCCACCATGATGTTGATATTTAGTTTTTTTTTCCCTGACATTTCCTGTAGGGTCAATAGGTCAAAAATTTCATTTAAATAGCAAATGTTAGCATGCTAACAAGCTAAACATAATACCTGCTTAGTATCTGCATGTTAGCATTGTCGCTGTGAGCACATTAGCATGCTACTGTTGATGTGTGCCTTATACAGCCACTGGCATAGCTGTAGACTCAGTCTTGTTTAAATGTCATGTAGCTATATTTACATTTTCGCACAGCTCCTCTGTATAAATCTGTTTTTTTTGTCCAGTAAGTTTCTCAGCTTGTATGCAGTTTGTCACTGATTCAAGGATGACATGAGTAATATGGACTTGAAGTTGAACTAAAATAGAGGAAGTTAAAAGGTTCATGGTGCAGGTGAATTTCTCATGATCTTTCACCTCTGTTAATGTTTAGTGACTTGTCAGTGAGGTTTGTTGAGCCTTATCAGATCCTTTTCAGGTGCTTGTTGTGGGAGCTTCACATAAAATTTGGTCTGTTTTGAGCTGCTCTTTATAGAGCGTTGAAGCTTTTTACTGCAGCGTTTTGTTGAGCTGAGGACAAGATTAATATCTTCTCTCTTGCATGTGTTAAAAAAAAGCCACATTCATAACACAATATTTTCACTGAGTCATTTTGCTCTACTGACCACTTCTCACACACATGACCTGCACGTGGCTCTTTTTTTTAACTTCACACCAAGCCTCAAGAAACTCCTCTAAAAAAAGAAGTTACATTGACTCTCTCAGAATGAGCAGTCTTCCTCTGTGGTGATAGCACATCACGGCTGCTGGACCTCGCAGTAAATAATGTATGTGGTGGTTTGGCTGGTCGATGCAGCGTACACCTGCTCTCCATATAAACAGTATCCAGTATCACAGGCCGTCTCCAAGGATGGTCTGTCAAGTGGAATCCAATATGGCCACTTGCTCATTCTTTAATGAGGCAAACTTGGATGTGTGAGTCATGAAGTGACAGTCTCAAGTGAAGAATGAAGCTTTAAGATGACAGAAACAAATGTGTTTTCAGGATGGGTTTTATTGATTGGGATGAAAATCAGGCCAAAAAAAACAACAGCTTTTGGCAATGTACTTTGCATTTCTGGCTCTGCTCTCTTGTTTGGTGGTGTAGTTTAGTTTCAAGACAATAACTGGCCAAATGTAGGAGATGTTTTACATCAAAACATATCAAGTACAGCTATAATAGATTTGGTAGCAGAAAAAATTGTTGTTGTTGTTTTTTTTATCAGGTTTTGGTCCCAGCTCTTCAGAATCAAAGAGGAAGGTTTTCCTTTAGTGCTCAACATTTTCTATTAATGTTCAACAGCAATAAACTCATCCTAGAGCAGGCAGAAACGCAGTACTCAAGGTACAGTACTCAAAAGACCAGATAGGGCTAATAAGTAGACCAGATGTTATAAAACGGTTCCTTCAATGTGGTTTCCACTACACAGAAGTGAAAAATTTCTGAGGTCAGAGTGCATGAGTTGTGACACTGGAAAGTAAAGCTGTTCTCACTCAAAGGCCGAGTGAAAAGGCAGTTTTCACAGAGATGGAGGGAGATGCAATGTTGTTTAAACACGGGAATAAAGGTGCATATTTTAAGACACTCTCTCCTCGAAGGAGCTCATAGAGCTACACTTGGTTGTTCACATGAAAAGAGAGAGTGCCTGAGAGACAAGCTCAGCTCTTGCTTAGTGGCTGTGACTGTTGAATTGTTGGTTTGCGGAAAGTTGTTGGACACAGATCCACCAACTGTGATGTCAGAAAGATCTTCCGACAAACATTTCAGACAGAGTTTATAGGCGCACATTATCACCCAGCATCAGTGGCTGACCTCACTAATGTTGTTGTGGATGAATGGGAGCAAATCCCTGCAGCCATGTTCCAACAGCTGATAGAAAACCCTCCCAGAAAAGTGGAAGCTGCTTTGGCAGAATATTAATGTCCACAGTTTTCAAATGAGATGCTCAGCAGTCTCAAAGGGGTGTAAAGTTTGGGTGTCTGCATACTTTTAACATTTCCTCAGCGGCTAGTTAGTTACTACACCCATTAGTCCACCTCTGACTGAAAGGGAACAAGTTAATGCCTGTTATCTGGCCAAAGTGTGCACACCACCAAAGCCAACTATCCCCTATAAACTAACTTGCAGAAAGTTACAGACTGATGATATCTAACAGAGCAATCCAAGGGAGGATTTTTTTTTCCTTTAAGGGAAACAGAACAGTTTTGACCTGAATGCCACAGAGTTTTACTTGAAAGGGTGCAGATAACGGGCACCAAGGGATACATAGATCAAAGCGTGAGAAGAGGAGCAGAGAGAAAGATAGGAAGGAAGGGGTCGGGGTTGTGGACTACTCAAAAAAACAATGGTTATCTTTAAATAAAGCTTCAGAAGATGTATTTATGACCCCCTGTTTGGTGAAAGACTTGTGTTGAGTTGTAAATAAGGGCGTCACTGGTGTGTATTTGTTCAAAGTCAAAGCTTTTTGGCACAGCGGAAGCACTGACTGCATGGATTTATTTAAGGAAAAAGGTTGGAACTGGTTGTTTTTTGAGACCAGGGGGTCAAAATGGAGAGTCAGCTTCCTGCCTGCCTCTTCTGGTGCCCTCCAATGGCTGATATAGTTGTTTAGGAGGAGAGCTTGACTCAGCCTCAACTTGAGATGGAAGGAGAGGGGAAGAAAAATAACTTCGCAACACGACAGCACGTCCTGCTTCCCGTGTTTGTCTCTACTTATTATGTACTTCCTGCATGTAGCTGGGGGGTGGAGGGACGTTAAGAAAAGGGAGAGCTCAGGGTCCTGAAAAACCTTGCAAAGAACATAAATAAAGTCTTACATATGGCAACAAGAAGATACATATGGGAGAAATCACCTCTGGTTTTGATATAAAAAAAATCACATGAGATTCATGAATAACAGCTGCAGAGTCCTTTTTTATTAAACCACCCACCACTGTGGCCTATAATCATGATCCTTATCCATCCAGCCTTTAAGGCAGCTGAACTCCAAATTATACACACTTAGAAAAGTTTCTCCACAGAAAAGGCTGGTTCCTCTGACCCAGTTTCATTCTGGTTTCAGATGGCAAACTCAATTGATGCTCTTATGAATATACTTTTATCTCAGGTATCTCAATATATCAGCTCTGTCTGGAATAAGGACACAGGGCAAAGGGCTAGCTTCCTTTCTGTCTGTGATAAAGGCCCACGGGATCACTAACGTACTGAGGGCCATTAGTGATCAGCAAGAGCTTTAAATCACTTTCACTCTTTTATAACTACGCAGTATGACTGTGCCTTGTGGGGAAATCTTATATATAAACTAGCTATGTTTGAAACCTAATTTACAGTTTTTACACTTTTTACCCATTTACACTTTTATCTCAGAGACTCGTTAGCCTGCACATGCTAAGATGACACACGTCTAATTTTTCTATTTTATCATGTTTTCTTCATGTTCACTCTCTTTTCAGACCGAGTTGGATTTTGCAAAATGAAACAATGAAATACTCCAATTTAGGTTTTAGTTGTTGTGCTATTATTTGTTCTCTTATTGCATTAAGACTTGCATCATTTCATTTCAACTCCTTGCCTAACTGTTGGTTTACAGGACAGTTTTTGCAGGTATTGGTTTGCAGGCCTCTTCTTTATAATAATAATATTAATGTGCAAACAAAGAATAACATAAATATAAAACAACATACATTTTGATGCAACATTTTTTGACAGCTAAATATGAGTTTAGAACATAAATTATGGATTATATGAATAAAGAGTTTAAGGTAAGGGCTTAAATAAACAAAGCTTTTACAAGTTGATTCTAGCAGGGCCTAAAAACAGGTGATGTCAGACTTACAAATAGATCTAGTCAGAGTAAATACAGTTTACTGAGTGTGGAGTCTGGCTTTTTAGGATGTCTAATACTCCTTGCACATAAGAGACAGACTGCTCACAATACTCCAGTTCATAATATGGCACACTTGGTATGTAGAATTTGGACTCATTTTGCACTCTTTCGGTATCTATTCATGTGGACTTCTTGGTGTAGCTCTGGTTACAGTCCACAATGTCAGTGTCACCCATCTTTGCAGCGCAAACAAAAGCGCTGATTAATGGAGTTATTATCTACCTACAGACAGACAAAGGTATTGAATAGCTGGTGAGAGTACTGGAGTGGTTAGCAGCTAATTTGCCACTTTTTTAGGAGGTGGTGGAGACCAAAAACAGATCTAAAAGGAGAGTGAATATTGGATTTACATTCACAAGATGGTCAGAAACATGACTCCAAATGAATGCTAATGATAATGCTCAGGCTAATGTTGATCTGTCTCTGCCGAGTTTATGAACAGGTAAATATTTACCATCACAAGTTGCATAAGGTGATATGATAAATATTGTGTTTACAGCCTGTTCCACTGCTACTGAGCAGCTAAAAAAATCTATTAACACTGCTTTAAAAATTGTCCTACAGTCTGGGCTGTGTGTTAGCTGACTAATAAGCAAACTGCTCTCCACACACATTCACACAGCTGTGAAAGTCCCCACCTAGTTAACATGGCTTCACTCTGTGATGTCATTAGCCCCTTAAATAAACACAGCTTGCTTCCTGGTTTAGTGGCTGTCTGAACATTTATTACCACTTGTTACAAGACTGCAGGAATCATTGCGCTCAAACACCAGGTCAGGCTATTGAATAAAAGATAGTATGAAGGCTGTCCAGCTTCTGCCTGTTCTTAGACTGCAGCCTTCGCACCTGAATGTTGTTTTGCTTAACGTTGCATTAAACAGGATACTCAGCCAAACTGGTTTATCTGCATGGGAAGGTTATCCACAGAGCAAGAGAGAGCAGGAGAGAGGAGAGATTGAAAGAGAGGGGGTATTGTTCTGGAAATAGCTTCAGGGCTTTGTCTCCCAGTGTGTGTGTGTCTGTGTGTGTGTGTGTGTGTGCAGGCAGTGCCCATGCACGTGTCCACTGATGAGGGCCTTCATTTGAGTGTGTGTGTCTGTATGTGAGAGTTTCATGCGCATATTTTATGTGTGTAAATGAGTGACTGTGTAATAAGCGAGTGTTGTCCCATCAACACCAACATATCCCCATATCTGTGTTTGCAGTGTCTGTGTGTGTGTGTGTCTGTGTACAATGGGTGTGTCAAGGTGATGCAGGCTCGCAGGGGCCGGACTTAGCTCCTGCTTCAGGTGTGTCTTTGTGATATACAGCCACAAGACGTGAAGAGGCAAACAGTGAAGACATAAATATACAGATCTAGGTCAACTGATAGCGCCATAAGAGGCAAAGTCAAGAAAGAAAGGAACGAAGGAGGGAACAACAGATGAGAGAAAATGGGGAAAATGAAAGAGCTATTTCTGCCTTTATCCTGAGAATTTCCAGGAAGCTTAAGGATTGCTACCTGTCTGGACTTGCTGTGGGAAAGGTAACTGTTGTGACCGTGTTTTTTGCCTGTGTGTGTATGTGTAGTGGATAATTTTACAGGAAAGTCAGAATCGCTCTCAAATTTGCGTAGAAACAGCAGAGATAAGACAGGTAAGCAGAATAACAGGTTTGATACACAGACAGCATTATTCAGTGCAGTAGGATCCTTTGTGAATGCAAGGAGCACCTGCCTTGGAGCGTTGACCTTCGATCAAGTCAAGTCAAGGTAATTTGAATGAGGCTAACAGAGGCTAACATATGGTTATTACAACTAATTACACCACAGGTTGAAGTGGGAGAGTAGCAGACCCCAGGCAGCATTGGCTACTATTCACTTCACCTCTGCTGTCCGAGTGAATATGTTTCATGTCTCATACTGTGACTTTGAATTTGCATGTGAGAGAACTCACAAGTCTGTACATGCAAAATGAATGAAAATGAAAGGCAGAGATCCTTAGTTCATTATTATTTTTTTAGGTGAAGCTTATTAATAGTCAAAAGGGTTTAGAGGATGTTGTGTTTCGGTGTGCTTGTTATGAGTGTGTTCCCAAGGTGTTGCTCACGATCAAAACTGTTGACTCACGAGTATGAACCATCTAAAATGGTCTGGAGAATTCACCAGACACCCCAGATGACTCCACTCTGTGTTTTTCCTCATGCATTTTTAATGGTGGAAAAGTCAGAGTTGCGAAAGCGTCAGTATCAAGCGAAGTGTAAAGTGATATTGATCGGTGTAATAGTTTAATGCTCAATCTGTGATGTAGATGTAAACAAAAGGGCTGCCCCACCCACCAACAGTAATTCATAGCACAAGACTGGAAGCAACTGTCATTCTCAAAGTGGTTGACAGCAAATTTGTTGTAAGAACTAACATTAGACAGCAATTAGATCTACATTATTAATGTTTTTTAATGCTGTTAAAGATTTCATTTCATCTGTGAAACATGCCTGCATCAACTCTACAGGTGTGAATGGGAATACACTTATTTTATCAAAACAATGTGGGCCTTAAAATGGGACTCAGATCTTTACTTCAGTAAAAGTACCAAATACTACAATGTGAAAATGCTCAATTACAAGTAAAAGCTCTGCATTCAAGTAGTCATTCTGCAGACAAATAGCCTCTGTGACAAATATATTTTGTTAACACTGATGTATCAATGTGTAAAGCAGCATTTTACTATTGTAGCTGGCCAATATGGAGCTCATTTCAACTACTTTATACAGTGTATAATATGTTAGATTAGTAGTAGTAGACTAGTGGTTGCTTGCTGCCTGTTTTCAACAAGTCAAAAGCCAAGAAATGGTGGAACCACTGGTTTATAAGCTTATCATAAGACACGCTGAAAATGTCTTATAATATTAGCAGTTCTGTAGCAGCTCTCTGTGGCTGTTTTGACAGTATTCAAATGTGTCTGGAGCACTGCTGTATGTCACTGTGCTCTCTGCCTCTCTCTGTTAAAGTGCTATGAGTCATCATCTGCTGCCTGTAACGTGACTTGGGCTGCGGGACACTGCTATTCAAGAACTGTGTGTGTGTCAATATGTTGTTGCTGGTAGCACTCTGCACAAATGCTGCCAAGACAAATGCTTAAACATTGATTTTTTAGTCTGCAACGAAACCTAATATCAAACAAGGACAGTAGCATGTATGAGTGTATGTTATAGTCTAATGTCCATCTTTCCTCTTAATCTGCTGTGTTTTATGGGTTAATTATGCACATTATATGCTGGATTGCATCCTTAAGGACTAAACCAAGTTGAGCAACAATCTAAAATTGTTTGATTATGATTTTAAACTCTGATTAACCAACCCTATTACACTTGTTTTTTGTATTTGTTGCACTGTCTCACTGTGCAACTCCTGATATAAGTGCATCTGGAGTCTATAATGGTGGGTCAGGATTTGCCTTCATAATGACAATGTGATGTTTTGCTTTACTGCTGATTAACTTATTTGATATAATGCCTTTTTCCGATAACACAAGGTACATTATTTATTCTTGTTTGTGTCTCTCTCTTCCTCAGGCAGAGCCCTCACCTATGAAGACTACCTGGTACTGTCCTCTGGATCTGGTAAGGCAGACTATGTTGCACATTGCAAGATGCACGTGATACTGAGCCTGTGTGAACCAGTACCAGTAGAAAATAGGGTAACTGTGTCAGGGACTTTCCTCGAGGCTAAAACCGGATCATTTGAGCTCCATGTAGCATGTGAGAAACGAGTTCAAAGCAGCTTGATTTTATGGCTCTTTAAACGCATATATGGATATTGGGTGTCTCTAGTAAAACAGATTATATCTCAATCATTATTTTAATGAAACTGTCAAGTGTATATCTGCTCTAAATTTAGTGCTTGGAATTCTTATCAGCAGTAAAACTGCAAAATGATCTTTCATGCCTCCTAATGTCAAGAATCAGCACAAATTGTCTTGACTTGGGTTTTCTACTTTACAGTCCACAGTGGTGGAGGAAGAGGAGGATGGAGTGATCTACACTGTGGTGGTCAGACAGCACCCTGGAGGCCCAACCAGTCCAGTAAGACTAACACTATGTGACCGACTGGATGCAGACTGAAAAATCCTGATATATGCATAAACATTAGCTTCCTTTCTTTTTCTTTCCTGCCTCCATCCAGTCGTCAGTTTCCCGCTCCCAGTGTGTTAAAGCCGGGACAGAAGAGAAGCTGGTGCTCCACCTCCTCCACTCCTTTTCTATGGGAGACTCCTCCTTCATCACCATCTTCCTCTCCACCTATCGCTCCTTCACCTCTACAGGGAGAGTGCTGGACATCCTCACAGACAGGTAGAGTTTCACGTCCTATCAGTATAATATTTGCATTTGCAGTTTTTCATCTGGTGAGGGAATTTGGTTTTCTGAGGGACTTTTAAAAAGTCCTCCCAAGATAACAGCTTGAACAGCTGGTGTGGTAGCAGTGCCAGGTGCAGTGATGCACAGCAGCCACAGCAGCTGTCAGTATCCTGTCTGGCTAAGTTTGTGCAGTTTGAATCAGTGAAACCTCAGACTTCCTGTCTTGTGGGAGTTTGGGTGGAGGAAGACAAAAAGTGAATGGATATTTTTAGAGAGACCGTGGAGGAACAAGTCTCATACAGCAAGACGATGAGTCTACAGCCATGCTAACAGCTTTGCGAGGCTGTAATAATGTTGCATTCACATGCTCTTCCAACTTTGGTGTTTGTTCACATGCTTTTAAGTCTGTGCGGAAACAACAATGATGCTATGAGGAAAATATGTTGTATTTTATTGCTCAGAGTATTTATACAACATGTTGATAACTGTTTCCAGTATCTGTGTGACAACAAAGAGTAAAGGAACTTAACATGTTTACTGACAATAAATAACTTGTTAACTAATCAATGTCACTCTACATGGACAGCAACAAACAGTTAAAACCTAAAACCATATTACAAATTGAATGTTAGCAAATAAACTGAAATGCACTATTAGGCTGTGTTTTGAACTAAATGCTAATATCAGCATGCTAACATGCTCACATTGACAATACCACCATGCTGATGTCCAACAGGTACAATGTTTAACATTTTCACTCTCTGACTTTAGTGTATTATACTTAAACCACAAATATAAAACTTATAGTGATCACCAAAGTCATTACAACACATTATCTTATCTGGGGATATAAATGTCTTTTACCAGATTTTGTGCCAATTCATCTTGTAGATATTTCATTAGATGAAAACTTTCACAATCTGGTGGCACTATATGGAAAGTCAGGGAATCACCAAAGTCATCCAGGTTCATCCTGTTGGCAGTATTCATATCTCTACCAAATTTCATGGCCATCTATCAAATAGTTGTTGAGATATTTCCGTCTGCACCTAAGCAGTGAACTTACTTTTGTTGGAGCCACACCGCTAGAATGGCTAAAAATACTAAAGACAGTTAAATGTTTACCTTTTCACAAGAACAGGTGCTAGTATAGCTTTGTAATTTGTTTTCTAATTCAAACAGCTGTTTCTAGATTAATGGCCAAACTTAATTTAGAGACACCTCACACTGCAAGGTGCACCTTTCGTGGAGATTTTAAATAACTGCAGCAAAGTGTTTTACTTAGCAGCAACTCAGCAAAAAACTTGCTTGTGAAAGCTCCTGGTTCTGTTATAAAGCCTTTATTAAATAATGGAGGTATTTGTATGAAACACCTGTTTGGAAAGTTTTTCAAAGATGCGGCACAAAAGAGAGTCGGTTTCATGAACTTACTTCCTCGCATCGTGCTCAGTAAACATTAGGACAGCACCTCCAAAAAAGCATCTTTAGAAAAACAAGCCATAAATGCATTTCTCACAAAGCGTAAGAATTATTTACGACACAGCAGATGCACATATTTGAAGCTGAATGATACTTTGAAGCCGGTGTTTTGGTTTTTCTATTCTCTCCTCCACTAACTTTTTCTTTTTTGTCCACAGATTGGCGCATCCACCTGGGGACAGCGAGAGGAGCCAGATGAGACAATCTTTCAACAAGTGAGTTTTTGTAAATGTTATCTGACATCTTTGTGGAACTTTTACTGTGTTTGTGTGTACTTGTACTTAAATAGGAGCTGTATGCCATAAGTACATCTTCTAAAAACTGTTTCGCCTCCTGCCTCTGTCATGGGGGGAATATTATTATTTACCAAGCTGTGATAAATGTTTTATTATGATGAGAAATGTTAGCGAGGAAACAAAATGAAAGTGAACATCAACAGAAAACACCAGCAACAGGAAATGTAGAACATCTCAACAAGCTGTTTCTTTGATTTTGATTAGGCTTTAAGATAAACATTGCTAACCAATCCAAATATCACCTAACTGAAGTTAAAGATGAGGTTATTGCTACATTGTCACATTAGCATTAGCCGTTTACTCACCAGTCTAGAAGAGACGTTGCGAGTTCAACATCAAGCTTAACTCCTTTACTTTCTGTCTGTCTCCAGCAATGGAAAGTAACGCCAATGTTAACCCTTCTTTTTCTTGTTTTCTGACACCGCTTTTCTTTGACGCCGGTGGTGATACAGGTCGCTTACCAAGACCAAGAACTTCACGTTTCATTTCCTCAGTTTTACTTTGTGTTCGTAATTCGGTATAATATGCGGAGTGCACCCCCTAGTGTTCAACGCGAGGAAATGCGTGTCTTTACGAACGGGTAGAGACACAAATTAAATATTAATTCCGTCTGTTTTATTCGTGTGAGTAAATTGATCTGGCAGGTGTTTTGCCAGTTTTATAAAATATTATGTTAAATGTCGTATAAACCACTATTCTTGTTCTCTGCATAAGTTATACAGCTAGCATGCTACCAATGTTAGCTAAATATGTCGTCAGAAAGTTAGCTAATTCGTTAAAACGTTGCGTTTACTGTTCAAAGTAATATTACAGGATGACAACATGATATTGGGTCAGGTCTAGCTGGTTAGCAGGCTAGGTTTAGTAGATAGCTCTGTAAATGCAGACACGACTTCAGAGAATGTCAAGTGTTGTTTAGTTGTTTGTTTTAGTAAGTTTTTTGTTTGAATGAAGCTGATGAGAGCACTGAGACTGAATCAAAACAGAAAAGCTGCTAAAACCATGAACTGGCATAGATGACATCTACATGAGTAGATGTCATCTATGCTTTGCATGCTGTACTCAGTCTTTCTTTAAAGAGGTTCTTGGTGCAACTATCCCAGACTTACTTGCTGATGTGAATTTTTTTTATCACTTCTTGTATGCAGGCATTCAACCTCTGTTAAAAGAATACAATCTTGATCCCTTGCCTCCTCTAAATTATAGATGCATCTCTAAGCTGCTTTTCTTGTTTGAACCCCTTGAAAGCATTATTTCTTGGCAACCTTATATATGTCTTGGAAAAATATCAATATATTCATTCGATTCCAGTCTGCAATAGCTTGTTTATCTGCTTCTAACAGTACAGCTACAACCAGGATTTAAACCAGAAACAGATGCAGGTTCCATGTTACATCTCGCTTCACTGGCCTCCATCAAAATTGATTGAAAATAATTATTTTAACCTACAAGGTATAAGATGGTACCTGATTACCCCTACAGCACTGTCAGGAACTTTTTTGTCCTCAGAGGTCTGATCTGTGTGGGGTTAAAGGCAAAAAACAAAAGATTATCAGGTCTTTGATGTTGTGGTCCATAAAAATTGGAGTGCCATCGCCCAAGGCCCTAAAAATAGTGAATCAGAATAATTTCAAATTTGTAATTTTTTCATTACCTCTCTGTCCCTGCAGAGCGGTGTGCACAGTGTTCAGCACATGGCTCTCTGAGTATCCTGAAGACTTCAAGAGTTTGGGGGAGCCCTCTCGCCTGCTGCGCCTGGCTCCCCTGCTCCCTCAGGACTCCTCCTCTGCAGCCGACCTCCGCACTCGCCTCCTCAGGATAGCCGAAGAGCTTAGCGAGAAAGCCCTGCTCCCTGATGCCCGTAAAGGTCTGTATTTTAACTGGGATTTAAATGACACCGTTAAGGCCTCAGTAGATGAGGTTTCATGTCGAAATGTACTTGTTTTATCACTTTAAATCACAAACGGATGCTACAAAAGGCAAAAAATATGACCTGGACTGATTGTAGCTTCCTTTGAGATTGATTCTTTCTCAGACTGTTTTTTAATGTTCTTCTGAACTCAAGGTTTTTGATGTTGAAATATTCTGGAAACTACAGCTGCTTACAAACAAAAGTATTTTTTTAATAATCTGAACCTAGTGTTAAAACTGAATAACTTCACTCTTTGCAGATCAGAGCAGTTTCACCAGCCCTCCTGCTGACCCCTCCAAGTTTGAACCCACCAGCATCCTGGGATTCCCTGCAGCACTAATTGCTGAGCAGCTCACCAAGATAGAGACGGTGAGCTCATTTCTAAGCCTGAATGTCGTTTTATGGTGGCATGAAGGAAAGATACTGACCAGTAATAGTAAAATTTATTAGATTATAGTGCAATTAAATGTGTTATCATTTGGTTTATTTTGACTGACAGTATATGTTTGCATGCTACTGTACCTCCTGTCAAGTCAGACTCTGTTCTGTGCTATTGTTACGTAGCCAATATTAGCATTAAAAGCTGTTTACAAACCCGTCTAGAAGAAAAATTGCAAGTTCAGCATCAAACTTCATTTCTTTACTCACCAAGCAGTGGACAACAACGCCAGTGTTAACTCTTGTTTTGCTTCTATTTCTATCACTATTCTTCTGCTGAAGTCAGCTTGCAAATCAGCTCATAATACCACTTTGCGATAGTGAGTCACTGTTGTGTCCAGTCTGTCCTCAGTCCAAAATTATAGGATGAAGAAGTAGCACTGCTCAGAGGGTGTATTCTAACCTCTCGTCTTGAAAATTAATGAAGTTTGATGCTGAACTTACAACATTTCTTCCAGACTGGCAAGTAAACAGCCATTAATGCTACTGCTGGCTAAGTAGCGATAGCAAAAACATACATATGGTCTTATATGTCACAGTGATCTTTCATATGAACACTCATATTTTGCTGTTAAAACCAGCAACAGCAGTTTGTTTAAAATACAAAGAAATAAGATGAGTAATCATAGCTACAGAAGAAACAGAACCCACAGAAACTAAAACTCTGTCAACAGGAAATTCAAGCAGGCTGACAACACAGTGCAGTTGACTTTCTTTGTTCAGTGATTTTAGGAAATACCCTGTTATATATAGATGTGTATGCTGTCACTTCTCAGGAGCTGTTTGTGCGTCTGGTCCCATACCACTGCCTTGGCTCACTGTGGTCTCAAAGGGACAAGAAAGGGAGGGAAGGCGTTTGTTGGTCTGTCAGGGCCACTGTACGTCAGTTCAACAGGTTGGCCAACGCGGTGTTAGCATCATGCCTTTGCCCCACAAAGCTGCGCAGCCAGCAGAGGGTTCGACTGCTGGAGAAATGGATCAGTGTGGCAGAGGTCAGTGGTGACAAAATCACAAGGTCACAGCACTAAAAATGCAGGATTGACAGTCTAGAAATGAAAAACAGGGTTCATACAGGATTAAAAACAGTATGTCAGATGGGGTTTCAAGTCTTCCAAAAGCCACCACTGTGTATTTTCCTATAATAAACCCCTATAATCCCCTAACCATAATCCTATTCTCAGCTCTGACTGTGCACATAGTATCACAAACCCACAGTCTGCTTGGCCTCTGCTGTGACTGAACTAGTAATTTCACTCTAATCAATAGCTGAATGCACAACAAATGACTGAAGTTTTGATTTATGGTTCCTTTCTGGATGGTGCAGCAGCAAATAACAAAACAGTACTCTCTCTGTTTGAGTGCATTTGGTGGTCGACCAAGTTTGGCACAAGATTAAAGGAGAGATTGTTCAAAATCAGCATTTTTTAAGGATGGAAGTGCACTTACAGTCCCAGTACGCCTTTAGGAAAATGAAGAGGAAATGTACTCTGTATGAACAGTATATACCAGTAATGCGCTGAGTCAAAAAATCGGATGTATGACCTCAAGGCAAACAGTAAAATTTTAAATCTGCTTACAAAACAACAGTATTATACAAGAGTAAATGTGGATTAACTGAGGTCTGAAACAGTGTCATGGTTATTGTGCACAATAACCAGCCCTCTTTTTAAATACTGAGGAGCTCACAGCAAAGACTGGATCTGCTCCTGTGCTCCGATGTTATGGTCACATGAGTGGTTTTATTTCTTTCTGAGCCCCTTTCACTGTGAATACACACAGCTTCATTCACTTATTCCATTATGAAACTGCATTTATCATCACATACACACAAAACACACACTCCAACATCCTCTCTGGCAAAGTGAGGTATCACTAGTTTTCTGCCAACATGCTGTCCCAGGCTTAACCCAGGTTTCTTTTGGGACAAACCTCTTTAGCAGTATACATTATTCAGCATGTCAGGCTGACACTGTAACTTAATGTCAGCCAGACCCACACCCACAGGTGTTCTCAGTTACAGAGTGTGTGTGTGTGTGTATGTAGATGTGTAGATGACTGCATTCATCTGTGTATGTGCTTTCAAGGAGTGCCGAGCTCGAAAGAACTTCTCCTCGCTGTACGCCATCGTGTCTGCGCTGCAGAGTAACCCCATCCACCGGCTGAGGAAGACGTGGCAGGACACTGACAGGTCTGTGGCTGAACAGCTCTCGCTTTTTAAAGGGGTATTAAGATTCAAAGAGTTATTGTTATACAGGGAGAAAATGAATCACAGTTGGTTTACAGCAGTAACTTCACATAAATCACAAAAAGAAAAGAGGTAGACAATAAACAAGTACAATTAAAATGCCAAATTATACGCAATCACTACATGTGTTGTTTTTTCTTTCCCTTGTACTTTCTTGGTCTTGTATGTTTTCCTAATCTAAAAATATTAACATTTAAAAAGTAATAAAATAAAAACCTGAGACTAGAGACAAATATGTAACTAAACTATGTAGGTCCTGAATATACACTGTACAAATAAAATAATATATTGTAATATAATGTACAAGCCAAGTAGATCTTTCTAAAAGCTGCAAAGGCATTGAATGTCAAACACAATTAACTATACACTGAATATGCTTATAATAATAACAATAATAGTTACAAAAAGCTTTACAGTAAAAACAAATAAAAGTGATAAAATAAAAGAATACAGAATGAGACTGGAAGAAAAATATTCTTAGTCTTCCTTCTATAAATACTTAAAAGGGTTAAAAAAAAAAAAAAAAGAAGAAGAAGAAGGTGAGATGATGGTAAATGACACCACAGAGGAAACAAGTAATTAGACAAGTATAGATGTAAGTAAATATAGAAACTGTCAAAACGTCTGTTGTGCAGCTGTTGTTCAGCTGGTGAAGTCTGATGTGCAACAGTTGTACAGATCTGTACCTTTACTCAGGTGTGAAATAGTTGAAAGATTTTGTACAGTACATTTGGACGTGCAGTACAGTAGGTATTGTTGTATTACCTGATCGAAGGACTTTTATCGACCTCTGCTGGTTGCTAGGGAATTGCAGCTGTGTTGTCTCTCAGGTTATATTGGCTTGAAACTGAAACAAGAACAAGGATGTCTAAATTTCACAAGGAAAGACCTTTCTCACGGTGTAATTACTTGATTAAACTAAGAGTGTGTTATTGTGTATGTTGGCTAACACCTGTTATAATTGAAACAGAGCCTTTGTTAATGTTATCAGTTTCACCAGTGCTTTTCATGCCATGACAAGTCAAAACATCTCCTGAGAAAAAGGTATATAAAAGACAGGTAATGAGAGCAGAGATTTATTCTAAAGTGCATAGAAAAGAAGTTGACCTAAGGCCTTATAGGAAGGGAATTATATGATATAATACTTTTCAGATGCTTAGAACCTATTATATATTTCATTATATCTTAAAAATTTAACATTTTAAAAGCTGTAACAGAACATAAAGCATTTTATTAATGTAAACATGATGTGTGGTTAGGACCAGAAAGAGTGTTTCTTCACACTTTCAAACATCATTACAGGAAACAGGCGTTACCCTCAGGACACTTTGTTTATTGACCAAATAATTGTCTACCTCATAAAGAAGCAGAAGTAAATGTTTCTTTCCTTTAATTAAAATTAGAAAACATCAGTAGTGTTGTCCTCCCATAACATAAATCCAAGCCAAGTGCCTCACTTTTACAAAATATGTTCATTCTATTTCATTAGCTCCAAAAAAATGAATTAGAAATTAGCATTTACTGTAAATCAACTCATTGATTTTGTTACTTTACAGGGAGGCAATGAGGAGATACGAGGAACTGTCGGAAATATTCTCAGAGAAGGACAACTACTCACAGAGTAGAGAACTCCTGAAGGAGGTAAGTTGTTCTCGGGATAAAGGACATAATTGACATGGTGGAAATTTTCTGCCCCTTTTCAAAATTAGCTGAGGTAAAAACAAGACATCAGACTCTGGATGAAATAATACTGTGTGAACAGAGCAGGTTCAGTAAGAAACCCTATCCGTTATTTATGGCACGCACACGGTTTCTCCTTGGATCATGACACAGCATGTCACCACTTTTGTTTTTTAAACTTAAAAGTGAACTGAGTGACGTGTTTTCCAGATAACTTGTCATTTGACCACTGGTGTGTGGGTTAATGATAAAGCTAACCAGTGGCCTAAGGGCTGGAGAGGGAGTTTCTTATGCTGGAAAGTTGCCAGTTTGAACCCTCACTCACAGGGTTGTAGTGTTGGTTTGAAGTCAGACTTCAGCACTTTTCTGATGTCTTGGACTTGTTCCTATTTTTCCTTAGATCCATGTTGCTCTTGGCTGCTGTTAGATTCTTTTACAGCTTGTGTTGTTACCACCGTGTTAAAAATGTTCAAAGATGCATTTTTTTTCCTTCTCTTTTCCCACCTATCCCCTCTATAGCAGTGCACAGTGGATACATATTTTAAACTCCTTAAAAATTGGTGTCATACACTTATTATTGTGCGCCAATAGGTCTTAGTTTTAAAACCATTATCAACATAGTTTTGGGACTGAGTTTGAAAATTACTGTTTACCGTATGAGCTAATCCATGAGGAAAACCAAAAGTCAAATACTCTCCCAGCCTCTATTGTCTATGGTTGTTGCAGCCTCATGGGAATTAAACAGTGTATTGCTGAACAGTCTACAGCCATGCTAGCAGCTCTGTGAGGCTGTTTTATGCACTGTGGGGCTTTGAGCTAAATGCTAACGTGCTAACTCGCAGTGCCAATGCTAATGTGCTGATTCTTACAAGGTATAAAGCTTGCCAGGTTAACCATCTTAGATCAGTGTGTTAGCATGTGCTACGCCTCAACCATAGGAGGCGCTATGGAGCACACAACACTCCACCACTGCCCCACATCAACCATAGAAATCACCTTTAAAAAAACTAAACCCATAGGCTTTATTAACAGAAAGGCATACCAAAACAAGCAAAGCTACAAAAGACACTAAGTAAAACACAGCAGCAGCACAAAATAAAAAACAAGCCCAGGCTGAGAGGCAGCAAGACCAGCAGTCCCCACACTGGAAGCCTCTTCCTTCTCATGCTGGGACAGGAGTTTTCAAACACCTCATTCATAACCAGGTGCCGCTCATTGATAACTGATCAGGTACCACCTGGGCGGAGCCACAGAGAGGACAGGAGAGAAGTGACAAACAGAGCACCAGGAACACAAACAGCCTAACAACATGCTAACGTTTGCTAATTAGCAGCAGCTGATGGAAATGTCTTTAGTTTTGCAGGTATTTGGTCATTACAAGAGTCTACAGCAGCTATAGCAGCTCTGTGAGGCACAGCACTGCTTTGAGAAAAATCTAACATCAGCCTGCTCACAATAACTATATCTATATGTTGCTGAGATAAGTCATGCGTGGAAATGTTGCATATATTTAGTCATAAATTAATATACAATGATTTCACAAAATCCATCCAATAATTGAGACATTTTGCTCAAAACCACAAATGTCAACAGTCAGGACCAAAATGGTGGACCAACTGGGGCCAACTGACAGACTGACATTTCCATCCAGAGCTACGCTGCTAACAGTTTTAAAAGCAACATACCGCTATCCTAGAGATAGCTGTTAAGCCTCAGGCTGCAGCTATGAAAAACCATGTGACCCCTCTGCACTTTGACTGAACATTTATTAATGTGACTGTCATGTGCCACTACTGGACCACATTTGTGGCTTCACAGACTGTCAAGCCTTATCCTCTGCAGAAAACAACATTCTCTGCTAGAGATTTAGGACTTCTTTATAAAGACCATAAACCAGTCTAATCTGGTTGAGTAGAAATGCCCTTATTCTGTCAACACTTTCACTTCAGTGTGAGACACCCATCTGAAGAAGTACATTATATTTAGTTTTCACTGTGTCAGAGAGTTGGGAAATTGGCAGGATTAGCTGTGATTTGATTTGTTGTAATGGTGCTTTGCAAGCATCAATACCTTTGCATTAGCAGCGATTTTACCCATGATACCCCCAAAGGAATTCATCCAAACAGTTGCTTTCATTTTGAAAGCTTCACTCCTGACTTTGATGCCAGAAAAACACCATTGCCTTCTGCCTGCCCTTTGATTTTTTTTCAGCACAAGTACTCGCTTCCCTTCATCTCACTGCCTGTCTAAAAATGACTACGACTAGCAGACAGTGTGTAAGATGAATGATTCAGACTAATGAAAAACTAATAAAAGATAGAAGAAAAGAAATTAGTCACCGTTCTGTCACTGGAGCATTTGACAGTGTAATAACACTAGCATGTTTACAACAGGCTGTGTTTTTGGCTAATGCCATGTTCTCAAGACTGAGCAGTGTTAAGCAAGGTTAATATTATTAATGCAGTTAAAATAATAAAGAATAATAATGTCCATATAACATAGTTGTCATGACGTAATAGTGTTTTATCTAGTTATCACCTTGAATATTTTTACAAAATAAAAGCCCATTTAAAGTGAAGCATCAGTTAGCTTTGTCTATAAATGTTACGTGTCACATATTCATAAGTGAATATTCTTTGTCCCAGTGAAATGGCTCTAAAAGCTACAAATAAATAAAAAAAACTTGCCTGGAAAGTGGCATTACTAACTAAGTGACCTTTACGTCAATAATGGGTCACATGACTATCACCCAACTCTGATGTTGCCCTCTGCTCTTTGGAGCATTTTAATGTTTTTCAGCTCAACTGTACTGTTTTGGTTCAGTGTCCCTGCTCTGTGATAAACCCACTGTCCACTACCTGTTAGTGACCAGCTGGTGGACTTAGTGTAGGATCCAGATATTTTTACCTCAGGAGCTGGTGGAAACCAGATCAGAGTTTAATAAAGGTGAATGTCATCAGGTGACCAGAAACATGACTTGCATGATCCGTGTCATGTGTAAATAAGCAAATGGTAGCAAACACGTTTACCATATCAACATGGTAGTATGTCATTGTGTTTGCATCTTGTTTCCACTGCGTCTAACCAGCTATTGCAGGTTTAGTGGAAGTATTAAAACACACTCTGTGGCAAGCAACAATGAGCATGGCTAACAGTTAGAGATTTGACATAAAATGCAGACAGACGTCTTTACTGATCAAGAAGAATTTCCCATAGAGAGGTTCATTTAGCAGCTCTTCTGATTGTCTGATAGTCAGCTGCAGCAGAGTCTGCTCAGTTGTGATGGAATTGTAGATGTTTAACTGATCACTGTGTGTGTCCAAAATCGGCGAACAATTGGTAAACTCCACCTGATGGTGAGGATCATCGTGATACAGTCATGTGAGATTGTTTTCTCAACTGCTGTTTTCAAGGTCAAGAATGAACTTTGAAGCACAGACATTCCTATGCTTTTGTCTTGCAGGAAGGCACGTCAAAGTTTGCCAACATTGACAACAAGCTCAACAACAGACATCTTAATAAGGTAAGGAGAGAGGGGATGCAGGACTTAGAATGGAGGTCTAGCTTTCAGTGAGGTTGTTTGTAGAGGGAAGGTGTGAAGTCCCCTAACAAACCAAAGACTGCTGTTGTACAGGTCAGCACTCAGGTATCAATGGCTTTAATTGTACAAATAAGACTCTTGTAAGGCTCAGACATGCTACTTGCGCAGTTTAACATTTGTAAATTATTCTCACTGGAGTGTCAAGGCGAGGGGTTACATCACCAAGACACTTCAGATAGTTTCAGTCACAGAGGAGCAACTTGAAACGACCTCAGCATTAGCCGCTGAGGCAAAACCTCAGATCTTCAAGCACATGGAAAAAAAAGAACAATTCATGAACTTAACAGCCCACGTTTGGTGTGAATACCAAACATTTTAGCCTGAAGGATTGTACACACCCACAGGCCTTTGTGGGAGACCTTGGAAAATTTAGGAATGATGTAAGACCCTGCAAAAGTGTCATTAGTATTGTAAAAGTTAGGGGACAGAGGTATGGTGTAATGTCTTTCGAAAATTATCTGAATATATAGGCCATGAGTCTTATCTGATTTTATATATATATACAGTACTCTCTCTGCTGTGCATGGTTTTAATATGTCATTCACATGTGAGTGGAATAAGCACATTAATAAAAAGCTCTATGGTTTTGCAGCAGGATTAATAATGGATTACATCCTCAAACTACTTGAAAATGTGTTTTACTACAAAACACTACACTCAAGCAGTGATACTTGTGCTAAGCGGGGGGTGTATCAGTGGTTTGATGGCGAGGTGTAAGAGGGATCGACCAGCATGCAGCAGCGATGTGGAACAGAGAGCTGTCGTGTGTGTGTGTTTGTGTGTGTGTGTGTGTGTGTGTGATGTGCTGAATCCTGAGCCATCGTTTGAAAAATAGCTGCAGGCGGCTGCTCTGAAATCCCTCGCTGTGAGGGCTTTTTACAATGTGGATAGAAATCTCTGGGGAACTGATGAAACACTTTTTCTTTTTTTTTTAACACAGTCCAATGCCCAGGGCACCGTGCCCTACCTGGGTATCTTCCTCACAGACCTCACCATGCTGGACACAGCGGTCAAAGACAGGCTGGATGTAAGTTCATCTCATCTCTATCTGGGGGAAACCCAGTCACAACCCCTGGAAGCTGCTCAGTGTTTTACAATTATCAAACTTACATCCTGTCACTTCCTTTGCAGAATGGCTACATCAACTTTGACAAAAGGAGAAGGGTGAGTGTTGCAATATTTTGAAAGCTAAAAGGTTAGAAGTTGATTACATTATCTGTTTTAACACTGCTAGGCGAAGCTGTTACTCTGATAATGAACAGTTTTCAACAAGTGAAGCAAGCTTCACTTTCTGCACCATTAACAGCTTTAACAAGCTGTAAGTAGAAAGGAGTCTGACAGTAAGAATTCCTGTGACCCTGAGAAAATAGGTGCTACAGTAAGAAGAGAGATAGGAAGGAGAGTTCTCAAGATAAGAGCGTATTAGAGCAAGCAGAGGTAACAGAATATCTGAGGGAGGAAATGATTTAAGTAGAAGGTGCTGTGAGGAGCAAGATGAGAGAAAAAAAGAAGTTGCACAGGAATACTAGATCAGCCTACATGGGTGCTTTTTTTTATTATGAAACTTACGGCTCTTTGTTAACAGGAATTTGAGGTTTTAGCTCAAATCCGGCTCCTGCAGTCTTCCTGCAAAAACTGTGTCTTCAGCACTGACGAGTCCTTCATGCAGTGGTATCACAGTGTACCTACGCTAACAGAGGAGGAAAGGTAAACATATATACGTCTGGTTCAGTTACTGATCACAAAAACATGTTGAGTGCATTCATTCTTTTAATTTGTTGCTGTCATTAAAAAAAATGTATATGGTGATGATCTCTATCACAGTTACAGACTGTCCAATGAAATTGAAGCGCCCAGTGAGCCGAGCCCCCGTGGCCTTACTCCAACAGTCATCATCACACAGTGCCCAGAGTAAGCTATGCTGAGTGCACACACACACATAAACACACAGAGTAAATACTATGAATCATATAATATTACCATAAACAGCCCAGATGAAATTTAATATATATGTCACAAGCAGGACAACTATTTGCAGCCTTATTTTGAATGTGTTTGTTTTTCATGTGTCGACAGCCTGAGCACCTCCCGGACCAGCCTGGCTGGTGACAGTGACAGCCTCTTTGACTTCCCCTCACCTGTCAACAACCTGCTATCAAAACTCACAAAGGTAATATACTATCACTAATACGTTTAGGGCTAACTGTGCATTTAAATCAGCTTGTATCAAAGACGCCGTCTGCAGAGGTGACTCCTTTTTGTTTTTGTCTAAATCAGTGTTGTCTTATTCCAGAAAAACAATCATCCCCTTCATCAGCAATGTTACTTTTATTCTATTGCAGCATATGAGATCTCCATCTGTGTCCTGTCTGGATGTTGACACATCCCCTCCTACCAATGACTCCACCCCTGCCACACTGACTCCAACCACTCCCACAAAATCACACCGCCGATCGGCCTCCTGCGGCAACAACCCCCCCAATAACATCCAGGGGTCTGGGCCCGACATGCGAATCATCAGGTTACGGATGGACCTGCAGGATGGAAACCTATACCGAAGCATACTGGTAGAAATTCAGATTATTTTATTCTAATTTACAGCAGCAGCCTTGACATTGTAGAAAATGCTCTGTCCCAAATTATCTGTGACATGCTGCACTTAGAGCCATTCCTCTTATCTGCAAGGATCCCATAATGATAGTCATCAGAATGAGATCCTCGGGATACAATGGACCCAGGATATCATTAGTGCAAATCAAGCTGTCCTAGTGTCATTGTTATTCTCCTCTCTCCTCTCAGGTTACGAGCAATGATAAGACCCCCACTGTGATCAGCTCTGCCTTAGAAAAGCACAATCAGGATCCCAAACAGGCGTCCAAATATGAGCTGATCCAACTTCTGCCTGAAGGAAAAGGTAATAGTATTTCCAGTGTAGCAGAAGAAAAAATAATCCACTCTTCACTCAACACTGATAAAAAAAGAAAAAAATACCTGCCAGAAATGTACATTGTGTTTTTGAACCAGTTTTAGCATTTGTTGGTGTGTTTATGTTATCCAAATGGAGAAAAAAACTCAGGTGATCTCAAGGTTTTGATCTGAAATTGTGATTAACATCAGGTGTCAGTATTTAGGTTGTTAACATCAGGTGAAGTTTCTCTGATTTGATACACATAGCTATTTGTTTGTAGTCTGTAGCCTTAACCTCTTGGCCACCAGGGCTCCTCCATGCATTGTCGCTGTCATTTAAAATGCGGATAAACCCACTAAAAAGGCAACTGACTCCCTTCCCATTCCCAGTAGACAATATTGCCTCTCTTTTTTGCTTCTGGAGTATCACCTTCGACTTCCCAAACATGCCGGAAAACAGGGTCAGTGGAGGTCGGTGACTCCTCTTCCCCTCAAATCAGGAGAAGCCAACATTGCATCACAGATTTGCCTACAAACTGCTGTTGCCCGTTGTTCCCACAGACTGTAAAAACAAGTGAATGCCTCTAGTTTTTTACGCGCCAATGTCCGGCACTGCGATGAACGTCATAGCATTGTGCTAGGAGAAGGAAAATTAGCATGTTCACCCGGGAGTCATGTTTCCATCACTGCTGATCAGAGCTGGAGCCAATAAATACCCGTAACTATTACGGAGTCATTTGACCCGGGACTGAATGGCAATTGTACCCTTTCCAGCTGAAGACAAAATCCAGATGTTAGTGGGTTTTTTGTCCAGTGTGAAAGAGGCTTTAGAGTCCTGATGTTGCTGGTACTGCAGCCTTTGAGAAGCTCTACTGAATTGCACGCGTTTCTTTGTCTCTCTGCTTCTCTTGACACAGAACTGGTCATCCCTGCTACAGGAAACGTCTTCTACGCCATGACATCTTCTAGTGTTGACTTCCTGTTGAGAAGGAAAGGCGGGAACACTCCTCTTGGCTCACAGCCGATCAGCACAGAGACAAGCGCCACGTTTCCTCGAATCAAAGCCAAGGGGAGGAGACTGGTCAGGACTCTATTTTGACATCACATTTTCTTCAACTTTGTCCACAGTGTGACATTTTTTTCGTAGCTCTGACGTGGACGCAGCGTGATCTCTCACAGACAGTAAATGTGGCCTTCTCTGTGCAAAACAAAAATCTGCATATGCCTTTATCCCACACTCCTGCAAAGGTTGATCTACCAAAACACCCAAGACCAAGTCTGTCAGACATTCAGACCTCCTGCTGCCCCTCTGCGTTCACCAGAGCCGTCTGCTGCTGAAGAACAGTGTCAGTTTTCCTCTTTTTCCAAACAATATGCATTAATATTTCACACCCAGAGGAAGAGCAATGGAAGCCTTTAACTGAGTGCTTTTGGTGCTGGCTCTCGAGTCCCCGTCAGGTAGCACTTGATGCATTTTCTTTCTTCATTCCAACTCAATGAATAAGATCTGTTTTAATTACAACCAAGAAATCCTTTGTTGTTGTGTGCCTCAGCTGTGAGTGACGTTTCCAAATGCAAAAAGAAGATTTAATTGGTCAGAACGTGTTTGAGGCCATCAAAGTATTTGAGACTGTTTTTTGGAGGGGAAGAAGCATAATGAAATCTTCATATACACAGCTCGTCAGATCTGGTTCTAGTAATAAACACCACACGCCAGGAAGACACATGGATAGAAGAAGATGCAGCAAAAGTGCATAATTGTAGCAAAACACTGAGCTTGTCATATGAGACATATATATGTTTTGTATATATTTATATATTTGTACATCTGTGCGATGTGAACATTGTGTTTACACTGGCAAGGAGCTCTATGTCCATGTGTTGGAATTGTCAAGTAACTAATTCATCAAGGAAAAATGCATCAAACACCTGCAAAGTTTCCACTTTAAACAGGCCAACACTTGTCTACAGTGACTGGTAAATTCAAATATAATGCAAGCAGATATTAACTTTGGCTTAAACTTAAAGCTGCATTAATCTATATTTTTCTATTAGCTTTGAACTGAATATCACCAACTGCAACTCTAGTGAGATTTTTAGTTTGAGTAATTGTTTTGGTTTTACAGCTCTAAAATGTACGTTTCCTGCTGCAGCTGTTTTCAGTGGGGAAAAAAAGCTGCTATCTAGCAAACAAACAGTGAAAAAAGTCAAACATGTTGCAGCTTAAGAGTCAGATATTTTCTTAGAAAGTTGCTGAGGACCAAACTAGAATTAAGTGATATGAACTTCTTTCATTAGATGGACAGATTGGACAGAAACACAACTGCAGATAAATAAAATACTACTTCAGCTGGTGTGTGTAAGCAGCTGTTAGCCAAAAAAAACTTTATATGGCAGAAAAACTGGAACACAGCTTGGTGTATCTCTGCCACCTAGTGGTCAAAAAGTGATTATTGCAGCTTTAAAAATAACTTAGCTCTTTCAAACCTTATGACAACGACAAGGAAAATCAAATAATATACATATATATGCCACCAGTTTGGTTAAGGTTTTCCAGGTCTGATTTTTTTCAACAGTGCATAAGCTAAACTTAATTTATGCAGATTTTCCAGCAGCTCAGCAGGATACATCTTCACTGCTGTTTACTTACAGTACAAAGACACAGCTCTGATTTCATGTCTTGAATCAACTTCAGAGTAGGTTTGAAACACACAACCTCGACTTTGACATCAAGTCTTGTGACCTCTGGTTGTCATATTCGCCTGCTTAGTGCTGGTGAGGTCTCTTTATCGGCCGAGGCACGAGCACGGCTGGACCAGGGAGAGGATTCTGGGTAACAATAGATGACGTGTGCTAGCATAATGCTATGCTACTGATTGTTTTAGTGCCTTTCTCTAAAGGGTGCTCACCTTTCCCATGTTTGCATTAGAATGTATACAGTATACATGGAGGAAATGCAGTCACCTCCAGTGCTGTGTAGTCTCACATCAAAACTATTTATGCACTACATACAGGATGTCCTATTTTTGTGGTAATAAATTTACTTTTATATGAATTTCATTGCTTTCGACTGATGTGCTGTAACATATTCCAGGTTCAATGCAGACATACTTTCCATGCTGCTGAGTATCTTATGAAAAGAATTAAAACTTTCTCCACATGTCAAATACTGACATTTCTATTTTTCTCATGGAGAAGGAAAACAAAGCAAGGTGACTATACATCAGCGACAAAATAATACACCTCTGTTTTAGTCTTTTTATTCAGATTCAAGACAGCCAGCATCTTTATCTTCAAGCAAAATCAAGATCAGAATGAATGTACGTGAAAATGTGTTACAAGTATGAAATCTAAGGGATATAACAAAAAATATTTCTGGATATGTCAGAAAAAGCACATCTGAAACACGAAGATGCTCGTACCAACCCAGTTAATAATACAAACATTCATTAAACACAAAGTATTAAAGCATTCCTCACACCTGGATGTTGTCAGTGTTTGTGATTTGACATTGTCAGTGAAATGTGTGCATGTGCTCAATGTTAGTGCAATTCATCCCACATTGTTCATAAAATTTAAAATCCCATAAAATCCATTTTCATACGGTTTCAACAAGCAAAGCTTAATGCTCCCCCTGAGAACGAACCCACAAACCAGCTAATGTTGATTTAAACAGAAAAAGTCAGAGTCAGTGAAGCAGCACTCATTCACTCTGCAACATTGTCTCCTCAGTTTCAGTTAAAACAGTACCCAGCGGCTGTAAAGACACTTGAACCAATGCTTTCATTTAACGAGGCACTTTGAGGTTTTTGTGTTTTTTTCCAAGATGAACATCATATTTCCCACAAGCTCCTCTGCTTTCCATTATATCTGACTACTTGTCCTCCTCCAGCATTGTTCTGTATGCATTAAATTCAGGGGAGGATGTAGCAGCCCCTTTATAACAGCCAAAAATCATTCTCAACAAGTAAAATGGTTTTTTGTGCCTTAAAGCCCTGAAAACATATTTTCTCAATCAGCTTTTTATTGTGAGTAATGGGGTCCGACACGAACACGCTATCTTCTGCTGAAGTTGGATTAGTTTTGGTTATTTTACATGAGACTTTTGTGTTTATCTCTGTGCTCTTCCCACAGGTTTGAAGTGGGCAGGAGAAAGGTGTTGCTACAAACCTCTGGACACCAGTCAGTTAGATGTTGTTATTGTCAATCAAATCTAATCAAACCACACACACACAGCCCTGCTGAAGCAGTATTTAAGTGTGTAACTCTTAATAGTAATCTTAATGTTATTGAGAAATGAGTAATCTTAATTCAAACAGCATTTGCTCTTACAGTATATTGTGCAAAATGCAGTGTTACAGAGAGCTGAAGAGAAACGGTAACTTCCAGATTTAAAATCCTAATGATATTTGTAATTATACTCACAACTAAAAATCCAGCCTTCACTTCATGTGTGTTTAAATTAGAATGGTGTCATCATTTACTATGATTTTATATCATTGATCGATATTTATATTTTTAGCTGCCTTTAAAGGACACCATTTCCCTGAGCTATCCATGAGTCCATCAGCAAGTCAAGGGATCGAGGTTAGTTATGACATGTCTGTAGGAGTTTTTAGACAGTAGAGATTACAATTATAAAACTGAAACATAATATTCTAAGAGAGTGTTGAATATAGAAACCAACTGACAATGATGATGATTACGATGTAAGTAGCGGTGCTGCTGCGCTTGTAGTTTAATCGTTTAACTTACTTACAGTCACAAAGGTTTTATTTTCTCATAGCAGCTGCTGTAGTGGAGAAAATCCCAGAAATAAGCTTCATTTTTCACAAGTACCGATTAAAGAAATGTTGAATGAGAGATTGCACTGAGTTACAGAAGCTAGCCCAGACGTAATGTCACGACTTCAGCTCTCCACACGTATAAAGGAAATCAATGCGTCATTGAAAACAATCATGGAAGTACATAGTTGTAGAGAAGATCATCTGAATTTTAAAATGTTAACTGGATCATTTCAATTAGATTTCACTAGACATTAAAAGAAATATAAACATCATCCAAAATGTTAAATATTCCTCTTAAAAACCCACATGAGATGCACCATACTGGTCCTAGCCCAACTGACCTGTCTGGTTCCAGCAGGTCATTAGCACTGGATGGTTCCTCCTCCACAAGCCTCACACTCTAACGCTGCCGTCCGGTAAGCCTTCCACACCACCGGATCCTGCAGACACACCGTGCCTCCCCCTCGCTTCTCCTCCGCCTCGTTCCGGTTTATGTCTCCTACACACACCCAGCCTCCTCCTCCTCCAGCGAGCCCCTCTCTGGCCGCCTTGGGGCTGACGGCCCACTTGGAGTGGTCCTGGCTGGCCTTGAAAGTGAACGCCTGCCCCGGGTGGATGAGTGTGATGTCCAGGACCTTCCAGCCCAGCGAGCAGTCGGAGGGGAGGATGCCTGTGGAGCGAATCCAGAACTGGACCAGGAGATCTGACTGGAGGGTCGGGGCCACCCAGGAGTGGTAGAGGTCTGATGAAGCAAGAGAGGCAGGACGAATGAGAACAAAGGCGAAGCTGGAATAAGGTGAACTATGGTCAGAACAAACTTTAAACTACTTTAATTTCCTCAAAGTCATACCATTGTCAAAAGAGGCTCCTTTGGCAAAACTGATAAAGTTGGTTCCGTCCTTTGAGGTCAAAGTCACGCTGCGATTGGATACAGGTTTGGCATGTGGAAAGATGTGACCGGACAGATGTTTTTTCTTACAGACAGCAGCCAGCGCAGGCACCAGGGTCGCCAAGGACTCAGGGACATCGCAGTCGTACACATTAGGCTGATTGATCTGCAGCTGCTCTCCTGTGGTGCAAAACAAATTAGATTTAAGGCGAACGCTGCTAACGGCACTCCAGAATCAGAGTTTGTCAAGTACTGTAAATGAATAGCACAGTCTTGGTGACATTGGTTTAGAGGCATGTGAACAACTTGCACAGCAACAGATGACAGACAGATAAAATAACTAAAAATCCATCTATGTGTCTTTGGAGTTATTTTCTTATGTGTAATTTTCCTTCCCATCTTATGACCTTTTTCTTATCTACAGTTTCTTCAGGTGGTAATTTCCTACATTTCTCAGAATCCTGTCTTGGCTGAGTGCGTGTAAGTGGAAAAAAATGTGTTCACTCTGCCTCTTCTCAAAGTGTAGAACAGCAGAGCTAGAAAGAAGCTGAGAGACAAACACCATGGCCTGATGTTTTATATTCATGTTATAGAGTAACTCATGCCAGTGCCATGTTTCTACATTTGGTCAGTTTTTCTTTTGGACAAAAAACAAACCAATACACAATTTTCTATTGTCAGTAACAACAGTGTAACACTTAATTGTAACCTCAACACATTATACACTTCAGCTGCTTACTTACATGAGCTCCATTATGGCGGCAACTGATTACCTTCCTTATTTATTTAGCAGTCCATTGCTTTCTAATGAATTGACTCATCATTTATTCTATAAAATGTTAGTTATTAGAGGAAAAAATGCCCACTGCAGCTTCTCAGAGCCTGAGGTAATGTCTTCAAACAGCTCTTTTTGTGATAGACAATCCAAACCTCAAATATATTTAATTTAAAATTATATAAAACAGAGAAAAGCAGCAAGCGGTAAGAAGCTGGAGCCACCATTTGTCATTTTTAGACATGATAACTGGATGCATTGCAAATGAAATGTTGTACAAACATTCATGATTCAGGCAAAGGTCCTGCTGAATTTGGTGATGACCTAACTTCTACCTTCCTGACTCCATGAACCATGAAACTTGGTTCACACAGTCACTTGTTGCACTTGGGATAAATTATCATAACATTTTTATTCCTCTACTTTTCATTATGCCTCTCAAATGACTTTGAATCAACCACCAAAATTGTTGTTACTTAAGCTTATGTTGGTTGACTGATCAGTTAATCTATGGCGGCCTTGAGGGCTCAACACACTGCGACTTAAAACATATGCAAATAGAAATAATGCAAGAAATTAAAAGCAGTTTTCTTTCAGGAAAAGGCTAACACAAGGTGGGCAGCAAATATCTGCAATAATATCTGGGAAAACGACTCACAAAGGAGTCACACCTTGGCTCATGTGACTCTAACGACTCACATGATGGCAGCGTGGGTCAACGACTCTCAGGACCACCTCCAAGGTAACAACCCCACTAAAGGTGAAATACCTGGGACTCACCCATCAGTCTTTACAACTGAAGAAGCCTTTTGGATGAGAGATGAAACATCTTTAAGGAGGCTAAAAGAAGTCCAGTTGCCTTTGACTCCAGCACTTTGGACAAACATTGTGCTGCATTTCTGTGTATGTTTGTGTCTAAAGTTGCAATGTGTTGAGCTTTTAGAGCCACCAAATTAATCAGCGTATTGTTTCAGTACTAACTCTATGCACAAAACAAATAATTATGCTAATCAAATCCACAACAAGGTTAATTAAACACTGTGACATCATACTAGTCTTCACATAAATGAGGGGCAGTATTTATGAACTCAGTAGTGTTAAATGTCAGTTTCGCCTCATTAATTCACGCTGCAAGGTGCTCTGAAATGAAACGTGACGAAGCTGCGATCACCTTCTGTTGTTTGACACAACATATCCACGTCACCCTGGCGGACACTGTCACACTCTCTACATCCCAGCTGGAGAGGCGAGAATCTTATGGAGCGAATGCCTGCCACAGTGTGAGGGGCCAATATCTCTATGGTTACAAACCTCAATCTAATTACATTACCCCAGGCACTGCCATAGCAACTGTGCCAACTGCTGGGATCTGCCAGGGAACTGCAGAGGCAGCATAGTGACATGGTGATGACACCTGTTTATGCTGATTATCTTGGATAGGGATTGTTGTTGTTGTGTCAATACCTGACTGGATTATTAAGCGCAGGGTGACAACAAGACAATAATGACTGAGGAAATCCCTCTCGAAGCAAGAAAGCTCCAGAAATTATCTAACCGTCTTAGAAACAGCATGGGAAACTAAAACTCTCCTTAAATATGTTGAGTAATGCACCAATCAACAGCAGGGGAACTCTGAAGATGTACAACATATTATTAGAGGTTTTAGAGGCAGTGTGGGAGGAGGTTGCATGATGATTCTGCTTATTCTTATTTATAATCATATAGAGGAAACAGCAGCGTTCTTGAGGCTGTAACAATTGCAAGTTTTAATATACTGAACAATAAATGACCTATTTTCCCAACACTATTGATAGGAATTTGAAAATGAACTCTTCAGTTCCCTCTTAATTAAAGCATACTGAGTCTGAGCAATATAATGTAATAGCAGACACAAGGCAGAGTATGAATCTTCATTAGCTGCCTGATCCTTCTCTTCCCGACTCACTTAACTGTAATGTGATAACACTATCCATTCTAACATCCTCATAAGGTGCTGACTGCATTTTTAGAACAACTCCGTATCGGGCTAAACGGGCCACATGGCAGGACTCCAGTCTTACCGATGGTCTGGAAGCGGTCGAGCGGGTAGGTGACACAGATGAAGTTTTGTCCATTGGTCACACCGCTGCTGGGGTAATAATACTCTCCTGCCTGTTGTACAGGCGGGAAGTGAGGGGTGCTGTGGACCAACCAGAAGCCCTGATTCTTATCCAGCAGCACAACACCTGAGGAGCAGAGATGTTAAACATGTTGGCAAATTCATGTCAAGTACTCTGCTACAGAAGAATCAAAAGTTATTCCAGTCTGTAAATTAGTACGCAAACAATTTGGGATGAAAGAAAAAAAAAACAGACAACAGGAAATGGTAATTACTCCCAACAAAACTGTACAGTCGACACAGCACACACAACTTTCTATAAACTGGCGAGAGGAGGGTGAAGCTCCAGTTGATTAAAACACAAAAAGTAGCAGACAATATTTTACACTATCCCCTCCATGCCAATGTCAACATGTCACTCTGATCATTCATTTTATATTCATGAACTTGATAAATGCACTACCACAACTATTCCCTATATACACCCCAGATATACAGTGATTTTTTTTACATTAGTCATCCTGATTCTTTCTTTTCTTATCATGCATATTCCTCTTGAATCATTTTATAACTTTTAGATACTTTTCCTTTTTTGCCTCATACATACCAAATTTGTGAGATTTATGCTGTAAAATCTCAAACTGTTATCTTAGGGCATTCTTTTGAAGGAGAAAAAACATTGTTTAATATGTAATATCTATATGTAAATGACCACACAGTTGAATCAAAATCTCTGAAAAAGTTTTAACATAAACTGAACATATTAACCTTCATCAAGGTGAGGTTTAAGTCAGGACTGTTGTCTTAAACTTTAGTGAGGTGAAGCTAAAAAACTGGCAACTGAGTGTATAGGTATGTAGTGAAACCTGATTAAGACATACTTAATTTTATACAGTACTGCAACAGACTGACATTTTTTGCTATTGAGTGTCAAGTCAAATCTTTTGCAGCCTGTCTCAGCTTTGGGAGTATTAAAGCAGAACTGTTCTGGTGTTCACCTTTCGTGTGCCCCCCTCTGCTTCCACTGTCGTTGAACCATCTGTCACCAAAGTCCTCGGGTGGCCTCTGGTCATTGTAGAGGATGTATGCTACCTCTGTGTTCTGTGAACGAGGAGGTTTTTCTTAGCTGAAATTAAAAACCATCATACTTGGACACAAAGAACACAAGCACAAGTCGTATTTGTTTCACATGTTTTGTACGATCCTGTGACTGAAACTGTTGTGTTAGGATTCCTCAGCTGCTGTGAGATGGACAGATAAACTGGCAACAAATAAACAAGTTCTCAGTTCTCATTCTCAGTTTCTTATGCTAATCTAATGACAACTCGTATTAATAGAGGGGGAAAAAAGCTTGTGTCTGCATTTAATAAGACAGTCAACAAAATGAGAAGTCTTATGACTGCAGTGAAAAAGCAGAAGCAGGCAAAAATAAATCGCATCTGCTTTTGTTATTCTACTTGAGCTGTAGTATTTACTGTTGCTGTTGCTTAGGTAAACACCACTCTGTGGCTAAAGCTAATGGAAATTAAAAATAAAATAAATAAACTAATAATACTACTAAAAACCATCCTATCTTTGTGGACTTTATGTCATACTGCAGGACACAGGTCACAATCTCCCCTTCTGTTCCTGAGTTATGGCGCTGAATAATAGATGAATAAAAGTGTTTTTGCAGAATATTATGAAATCACAGTGAAGTTGACCTCTGACCTTTTGCATATAAAATGTCATAATTCTATCCTATTAGACATTTGTATGAAATTTTGACATAATTAATGCATGAATTCTTGAGTTACAGCAAAAACATTTTTTGCAAGGACACAGGGACCTTCACCTTTGACCTTTCACCACCACATTCTAATCAGTTCATCCCTCAATCCAAGTACAATACATGAAAAATAAGGATCTGAAAACAGCCTAATAATTTCAGCAAGCATCACATTTCCTAGTAAATGAACTCAAACTCCCAGCAAAATAAAACTGAATCTGTTGAACCAGTTACAGACAAAAAGACACACAGCAGAAGCAGACCTGTCCTTGCGAGTACAGCTGTCCGACTGTCCTGCCCAAGGCTCCCGCGGTGTCGTTCACTGTCCCCTTCCCCTCAGTCCATCCTTCACTCCCTTTGTCCAAAAGTAAGTACATTTCACCCTCTGTGGAAGATCTTCCGCTATGTTCTTTAGGCAGTTTGTACATATAGAACCTAGCTCAGAGAGAGACAGAGAGAGGAAGACGGTGCAATCACTATTTCAGCTTTATAGGACTTTAAAGGACTTATGACACCTTAAAAAAACTATATATATATAAAAAAAACCATAAAACATATCTGTAAAAGCTTGTTTTATCCAGGACTTTTATTAATGAATTACCAATCAACTGCATCTCCATTGTCATTGTAGCAGGTGATTGGTGAGGTGCTGCCCCCTAGTGGCACCAATGAGATCAGCAGGAAAAGGAACAGAACCATCTAGCAACAGGAGACAGACTTAAATTAATGGTTTACAGTTACAAGGGTATTCAGGACATTGGAAAATTAAAGGATATGTTCACATTTTTCCCTATCTATATCTTAAAACAGCACTGGCATGCACATACAGTATTGTATACTGAAAGGGGTTTTAGTCACCTGTAACTGTCTCTCTGAGCTCATACTGGCTGCAGAGGGATCCCTTCACAACAAACTGCCTCTTTGGGTTTCTGAGGACAGTGTTGCTTTTTGCAGTGGCAAAAAGAGGGAACTGGGTAGTAAAAAGACTGTAACTTTGGAAAGCACTCGCTTGATTTGTCTCCAACAAGCTTAAAATTAACTCTGGCACCTGCAAGTGGAGGCTATTGTATAAACAGATAATGACTGACAATATAGTAAAAATAAAAACATAAGATATATCTTCACAAGAAATGTAATAATTAGAATAATCCTTAAAATATTCTTATATCTGTTCTACACTATAATGTTGTTTTCACTGCCAGTAAATGTAAAATAGAGGGTTTTAAAGTATCAAAATTATAAGTACTCATTATGCAGAGTGACCCATTTCAGGATTTTACACACATATAATCAATTAGTATTAGTATTATTAGTATTAGTGATGTGCAGAATAAGTAGTAACTGAAGTAACGTAAAAGTAAAGTACAGTATACCCCTCTGAAGTGCAGTGGAGTAGAACAATTATAAGGTAGCACAAAGTGCTCAAGTTAAGTCAAAGTACCTCAGATATGTACTTAAACACAGTACTTGAGTAATTGTAATTCTACCAGTCCATTCTCAACGGTGAACATAGAAACATTAAAACCCTTGTGACATTCACGAAAAATGAATAAAAGAAACGAAACATACTCGCAAAATATAACTGTAAGTGACATTAACCAGATAAATCACAGTAGTCGCAGCCGTTTAGCTTGTTTACTAACTGTTAAAACCACAATGGGAAAATTAAGTCAACCGTAGCACAGGTCAAGTTTCATTTATGCGCTTATACCCACCTCTGACAGAGCGTCTTTGTCCTCATTTATGTTCTCAACAGATTGTTATCTTGCTTTCCAGCATGAAGATCTACTGTAGTGCGCAAACTGCACCCCGAACAAGTTTCATCTTTAGCTACATCCTTGTTTTGGCCTGGGACTACACGAGCGGGATGAGACAGTGACGTTACAAAACCGGTGCCCGCTAGCTAACAACGGCAGGGAACGTCTCACAAACCGGGTAAACAACGACAATTACAAATAAAAACACATAATAAACATAAGCTAAGTAGTTTTTACTATAAAAGTAATTAATGTGTGAAACAACGACTGTGGAAATGTATGCTTAAACTCGTTTTTAAATGCCCCGTAACTTCCTCGCGCCTGTCTTTACCTTGTTTAAAAGTCCTAGGTTTCAGTCAGGTGGTCGGTGACGTCATCCGGTGAAAGGGGCTGCACAGAAAAAGCTTCGCTAAATAAATTAAAAACATTAATATAATATAATATAATATAATATAATATCAGAGTCTTGACTGTAGAGTGATATTAATTGGCTTAAGATAATCACAATGCTGTCTTCTAGGGCTGCAACTATTGGCTTTATCATTAAGCTGTCGATTATTTTCACGATTGATGGATTAATCAATTAATTGATTAAAAAATGTAATTACTTTAAAAAAACAAAATATTCTGGTTAAAATTAAATGTGACAAAGAAAAGCAGCAAATCAGCACATGTGTGAAGTGTTAACTAGTGAATGTTTCAAATGTTTGGAGCTCTTGGTAAACTAAAACTGATCAAAATCTTGACCAGTTAATGTTTTTACTAATCGTTTAATCGGCTAATTTTGGCAACTCTACTTTCATTAGCCTTTTAAAAAGAAGTAACCATCTTATAAATTTAAGTTATTATTATTATTTAATGTTCATTTAAAGGGGCAGGTCAGCAATATTAATCAGGAATACATATATATATATAAAAGTATCTGATGAATTTTCATCCCTTTGTTACAGAACCATGCTTGAGGTTTAGATGAATAAATAAATGAAAAGCATATACCAGGCACTCTGAAGGTGGTGCTGCAGCAGGGAGAGAGAGAGAGAGAGAGAGAGACAAAGCCCAACCTTCATGGCAGCAAAGGTGCTTGTCAATCAACTGATCAAGCCAGGGCTATAAACAGGAAACACCAAAACAAAACAGGATGTAACCCTCAAAATGAAACGTGCGCAGCATTTGCCTAAATATAGCCCTGGCAGTGTGGAAAAGCCTCTGCAACTCTATCAAGTAAAACCTCCTGAGTACAGTTAGTGTGCAGGTTTAACTGAAGGTTTTACGGTCGCAAATCTGTTTGATTTAAATTCTCCAACACCACACTAGAATTAGCCATCTCAAGTATAAAAATAATACTGGCAAACACATGTTGACCTGGTTGATATGTGGCCTTTAAAATGCCATACCAGCAAACTCAGTATACTGACCCAACCCTGGTATACACTTCCTGTACATGCCCATCTTAAAAGTGGAACTTGAATCTTAATAGTTGCCATGCTGTTGTTTGTTCCTGTTTGAGTCTTTCACAATTTTAGTTAAAAAGTGTGGTTTCTCTTTTGTGTTCTCTTTTGTTTTCTTCTTCTCCTCCTCTGCTCTGTTCCTCTTCTTTGTTTGAAATGTTTATGTCTTTATATCACTTGATAGTTTGGAGCAGCGACATTCAAAAGCAGGTCATGTGACAGAATAATGATGACAATGAATGATTTAAGTTAATTGATCTCCCTGAATTCTTTATAATTGAATCACCTTTGACTTACATCGTGTTTTCTCTTTTTAATGTGGCTCTCTAACACGCAGTGTTGGTTAAAGTGTTGCTAACACATATCACATAATTCTGCTCGGTTTGAGGAAGTGACACAGTGTCCTTTTGTCACCTCTAACCTCCCTTATGCAGAGCGACCAGGACTTCCTCAGAAAGTTTTCCTCTGAGCTGAGCCGGCTAAACACACCACCACCAGACCAGAGGAGGTCACAGGCCTGCAGGAGAGGCCCCAGTCTGGCTGGTGACATAAACTGGCCCCTATTATTGTGCGTGTGTGTGTGTGTGTGTGTGTGTGTGTGAAGTATATTAAACCTTTTGAAACAAGTAATTCATCATGGGTTTTAATGGGGTCTGTTTAGCGGCAAATAGTTGTTGGCACTGAACTTTCACATTTATATGTCAACACAGGCTTGATTAAGTTCTCTTATCTGTATTAATATTCATAAAAATACACAAAACATGAAATATTTTACTTCAAATACGTTTAACAATTAATTTTAGATGCATAAATAGCTGTCTGTTCTGTCACGTGAAAATCTAGTTGTAAATTGTGTGTACATATAGTGCTGTTGAATAAATAACCACTGTTAGCCTTTGTGTTGACATGACCTTCAAAACAAAATTCAGGAACTTTGATATAACACCGACATTCTGTAAAAAATTAACGCCTTTGCCTTATTTGTTCCCCACTGTAAAACAGTATATAACAAGCTCCTTCTCCTTCTGTGTGAATGTCTTCATTCAAGTGCAACAGGATGTTTTAGAGAGATTAGATACGATCAAGCTTGTGGGAATGTGACTTAGTGAGGGAGTGATGCTTAACAATGAAAATAACAGGTTTTATACGTCCTTGTTAGCGTCACCACTTGCACTCACACTCCACTGTGTTTGATATGCAAAAATAAAATAAAAATGAAGGAATACATGCTCTAATGATATCCTCATTAGAGAGTGTGTTACACATCTTTTTTCCTCCCTGACAACATTTTGGACAAATTGAATAAATGGATAAATGCAAATGGCTCAGATGCACATTTTGTTTATTTTTTCTAGGAGGATTATCCATATACAGTCAAGCACTGTGAGGCCTCGGAGCTGTTATGTCCTCAACACCATCTCTGGTGAGTTTAATGTCTACTGTACAAAAAAGGAGAAAAACAGAGATCAGTAGTCTGCCTCAGCTACATTAAGAACAGGAACACACACAAAACCATTCAACCACCCACTGCAGACATTCAATAACATGCTGAATTTGGCAATAAGAAAGCATATCTACTGATCCTATTTACTAGGAAGAAGTAAGTAAACTTCACAATCTCATCAGAAACGTTGCTCAAGTCATGTTAAAAGCTCTGTTGCCCAAACATTAGCGTTTTCTGCTACAATCTTGAGAGCTTTAACACCGACCAACACCATCAAGAAGGGAAAACAACTCCCTGAAACAAAGCATCATAAGGCTCAACAAAGAACCCCTCTGTTAACTTGACATCAGACTAAAAAAAAAAAAGGCCACAGTAACTGGGATGGGTTCCGCAGTAGCCCCCCAGTTTCTCATCTCCCATCTCAGGTTTCCAGCATGCGCGGTAGTTCAGTCCTCTGCTCGTCCATGCGTCCCCCCTGGACCCTCAAGAGCAGGGAGAAGAAGTCCTCATCATCCATGGGACCAGGAGCCCTGCTGCGCTGGTCCTCCAGCCTGCCCTGCGCCTGTGGGTGGAAGGGGAAGTGTGGATGTGAAAGTCTGGAGTTATGTATGAAGTTGATTACAGCTGTACTTAACTTGATGTTTTCTGAGAAACAAAGCTAAACTGCCTTATACCATGATAAAAGAATCTAAACAAACTAGTTTAGGTTGCTTACTTGTGTCGTGAGAATCATATTATACAGATCCTCTTTAGGCACAGGAACTGGAGCAGGCGGCTTTTTCACAAATGAGAGTTGCTTTATGCTGCCCCTGAAACTCCTGGTTTTTGGTTTTGGCGGGGGTGACCTTTCTAGCTGCGCCCTCTGGTCATCGAGCCGGCGGGCCTGAGCGGTGGCCACCAGCTCGAAAAACTCCTCTTTCTGCAGTGAAGTCATGGAGGAAAAGATGACTGTGGAGAAACGAGAGGGACAAAAGGAGCTTTGATGGTCGGATCTCAGGAGACTTTGAGCGGTCAGTGGTCAGGCAAAGCCGTGGAAACGAGCTAGTTGCACACATTTCAAAACATTCTTGAGTCACACAGAGAACTGGTAGTTTCATGTTGTTTCAGCTTGATCAACATGAGTCAGCAGCACTAGAAGCAAATGCAACAGCTGCATCAGTTTCATCAGTTTACTACTTTAAAAAAACAGATTATAGCCTCTCAAAGCGCTCTCACCTCTGTGGGCTGGTTTGGTTGTGTTGGGCTCAGAGTGGCACCTCCGTCTCCTGATCCCACTCTCCATCCTGAAGGAGCAGCGCTGGTCGTTGAGCCGCCTGCCCTCCTGAAGGGTGCAGAGCAGCTCGTACAGGGACTCTGGGAAGTCAGGGGTTAACCGGTGAGCCTGAGAAAATGTGGGTAGGTGGCAGAGAGAAAAAAATATGGGAGGGAGGAAAGGTTTTTTGGTGAGTGGCACAGACTGTTTGTTGGCACAGCAAAAGAATTCACTTGACTCCTACGTACTCCCACATGCTCAGTAACAAAATGATACCTGCTGTTTTTCCATCATGAGATTGTTTTTCTCCTAGAGTATATGGTGACTGGTTGGTAAAATCAACAACATTAAAAACACTTTGTTCACTGCATGACCTGCCGATTGAGTTGCTAACAGAGGTAATCTCAGGGCACGAGGTTAAAATGAAATAAAAACACGTTACAAACCTTTTTTGGATCCTCCGCTTGGCTCTCTGTCCCTTCAGGTTGTTGCTCAGATGAATTTAACCTCTCTGTGTCCACGTGAGGCTCATTTTGTGTGACCTTATCATCCTCTGTGTCACTGGGTTTCTCAGGTTTTTCATTAATCCTCATCTCCTCCTCTGTCTGCTCTTTGCTTCTGTTCTGTCCATCATTTGCATTCTCATTTTTCTCTGGTTTATCACCCTCCTGTTTGTCCTCTGTCTGGTCGTCCTCTGTGCTGCTTTGTAGTTTTTCCCGGTTCTGCTCTTCTAAGCACATTTTACTCACTATATCTTCTTCATTCTTGTCCTCCCCTGTGCTCTTCTCCTTTTCCTTTTTCAGAGCCGACTCTCCCCTGGAGCTCTGTAAGATTACAGTCAAACTGCTCACTGCTCTTCTTTCAGCGACACCCTCATTTATGTCTCCCTCTTCAGTGATGACAAGAGGCTCCAGTGGCCCCTCTTCAGCCATTTCAACTTTGATCTCTGTACAGTCCATTAATCTCGCTGTCAAACCCTAACAAGAAGATACACAGAGCCAGGGGTTAGGTCAAAGATCTTAGGGTCAAAGACTTTGAGATCCCCATTGTTAATAGTCAGCAAACACCACACACAGAAACTCTGAAGCATGAAGTCTGCTACAGAGCAGCTGGGTCTTTCGCTTGTGAAGTAATGTATGAGAAACCAGTTTGGCAGGTTCTAGCATGTTTGCTACAGATGAAAGCCAAAAATCCAAGCGTAAGTAATATATTCCTGTTGACAACAACAGTGTGTGCCAACGTGATTGGAGATTCTTGATGCTAATTAATGATTCCTGTATATATTGCCATGAGTTTCCCTCTTATTCTTGTTGATAGTTATATTCTCTCGTTGTTTTGACCCCCAAAAACGTTACCCTATGTACCATAATGTAAAATCATAAAAGTAATTCTTACCTTATTTTTTTTTTTATTTGTCCCTTCAAAGCATCATCTCTTGAAGCTGCCACAGACTGAGCACGGCATTTTTGGCTTGACTCTTGTCTTCTCAATATCTTTATGAAGAAAAAAAAACCTGCTATGAAGAGTTTCACATGCCGACGTGACAAGCTCTCACCCTTTCTGTCTGTCTTTCTACCTTCTCTCTCTCGACTACTCTCTTCCTGTTCCTCTTACCACAACCCACCCCTATTTACTTGGCCCACATCTGACAAGTCATCCTATTGTGAAACATTACTGTCAAAAGCAGAAGGAACCCCCACTGTGCACTTGGTTAGTCTGGGTAAGCACTAGTCCCAAGCAAAGGTTTTTTTTTAGCATTTGAGATTAAGTTAAAGCTGTCAAAGCAGCTGCTGCTTTAAGTGCTGCTCATTTGATTATGTCAGACCCAACTGCAACATGTTGAAACAGGCGCACAGTTTTTCTGACAAGGCTGTGGTTTTGGCTCACATCCTGTTGACTTGCAGCTAAAAGGAGAAGTAGACTCCAGCAAGTGAGAGAAGCTAAGTGACATTATTACTTTAAACCCGAGAAATTAAAATATATTAAAATATATCTTCATCTATCTGTGTGCTTGTAACCAGGCTTATAGCACAAGCAGGATGGCAACAGAGCACATTATCTACATGTTATTTAGTTAGACCTTATTTCTTATGTTATGCACACATTCACACACACATACACAGACACAAGCGCGCGCGCAGACACACACACACACACACACACACACACACTTTTCAGCTTTCTGAAAATGCAGGGCATGCAGATGTTTTGTTGTTGTGGTTACAGTCAACCTTGCAATGTTTACTCCTCTGCCGCCACACATAAGCGTTGTCTATCACGCGCTGCAGCCTGTGTGTTTACATGGCTTGTACCTTTTCCTGTCAATCGCTAGGGGACCCTGCTTTGTGCGATGCATCGGATCTGGTCGTGGTGTGTGTCTGTGAGCACAGTTGGGCAGCAGTCGTCGCCACTGTGCGTCGCTGAAGATGTTGCAGCAGCAGCCTCTGACAGGCAATGGGCCCTCCAACGGCCGGGGACTCGGCATGAGCGGCCACCCCGGGATGCATGCGCTCAACTCGGTTCATCAACCTTCCCAGCACCGGTCCGACGGGGGCGACTCGGGCCTCGAGGGCACGGAAAACGGACATGAAACCCGCAGAGATATTGGTGACATACTGCAGCAAATAATGACCATCACCGACCAAAGTTTGGACGAGGCACAAGCAAAGTTAGTGACAACTTTGATTTTATTATTTTTATTTTTAAGGTTAATGACGCTGCGGCTGTTTTTTGTTTTGCCGCTTTGTCGACTCCGGCTGGTAGAGGCAAAGTTTCCTGAACTTCAATCTATTGTTTAGATTATTTAGCCTGCGGCTAACTAATTAGCTCGCGGTTGCTAACGAAAACAAAGTTGCTTTTGTCACAGCCACTTCGGATTAATATGATATTAGCCAATGCTTATTGTCTCTTTGCTCTCACATTTACAAACACGTATTTCTTTTAGCAGCGTTGGTTTGAAACGTAGCCATTGTTAGCCTGCTAAGCTGCGCTAACAAGGCTAACTAGCTAAGGCTACAATAGGTAGCTAACAAGTAGCTAGCGCTCATGTAAACGTCAAAACGACTTTTCGTACACATTTTAAGGTTTAAATCTATAGCAAACAAATGTCAATATGACATATCATGCTGAGTACCGTTTATAGACAGCTTACGAGTGAGCAGGTGCTTAGCTCATAGCTAGCCACAAGCTAACGTTTGCTAACTTAGCCATGCTAACGGTAGTTGGTCTGTCACTCAATTTGTGTTTTTGTTTTGGTCGATTTGAATGTTTCCTCTCTTTCGCCGCTTACACTCAGTCTGTTGTGTCTTTTTTCGTTCTTAATGTACAGGAAACATGCACTCAACTGTCATCGAATGAAACCTGCGTTGTTCAGCGTTTTGTGCGAGATCAAGGAAAAAACTGGTATGTTAATGTTATTTAATACGAGTTTTGTTATGTTCTCACTGTTAGTCATCGTGCATTTAATTTTGTTTTGATGTGCAGCGGGCTCCTAGAATATTACAGTTTTATTAGACTGTGTTGACAGTGTGTCATCAGTAGCCGATAATATCATAAACAAGTTCACTGGCCAAGCGCGCACACACATACACACATACACATACACATACATATATATAACAACTCTGTTTGTCAGTAACTCTCAATGTTCTTACTTGCAATGTCAAAAACAAACTGACAGAAAGATAAACATCACTAGACTGCTTCAATTCGGCATAAAATTAGAGACAAAAGACAGCAGCTGCATAAACAGACATGCTATGCCTACAGGGCAATACAATACACATTACAGGTTGCTGGTTGGTTCATTATTTTCAGGGTTTCTACAGGTCTAGTATAAGTAAAGGCCTTATAAGGTATTGAATGTTTTAGATGACCACAAGCCTAATATAAGCAGTAATGTTAGTTTTTGTGTATATGGTGGGCTTTGCGGAGACATTACACACTTATAAAAAGTAAGAAAGTGAAATTTCCACTACAGGTTTTGCTGCAGGAGGTTGCTCAGTTCTTTTTTATGAGTTTTTTTTTAAAATGAGTTTCAGTCAGCACCATCAGACCTGTAGCAAACACTGTTACTAATTAGGGAGTTCAAGGCTCATGGGTAATTGTCGAATGCAGCAAAAACTTAAATTAACTTAATTCCTTTGATTGATCCATCCATTGATTTTCCTCTGGTTTTCCATGTCTAGACAGAGAGAGATTATTCCCATATGCTCCTGGGAAGTACTGAAAAAACATTTTGAAAAAGTAACTCATTATAGGTCATATAATCATTGAAAAGGTCTGTAAAATATCTAAAATTTAACTTGGTGAACCCTGCTGAAGCCTGGATTTCATTCATGCTAGAAAAGACAGTGTCAAGCCGTTCTTTAAAACTGATTCAAAGTTTTAAAACTCCACTAGAAATGCTGTTACAAGATGCTGTCACTTTCACTTCAACACAGTGGCCCCTCACTCAGCTGCAAAACAGGATGTTCTGACATGGGTAGTAAATAAATATTGAGCAAAGAAATTACAAGCTGTAAACAGTGTATGAGAGCGTATCAATAAACAAGCTGATGTCAGATAGATTAACGACCTCTCATAAACACAGCACATCAGTGTCTCTGTTGAAAGTTTAAAAAGTGAACCAGGAGGTGCACTGACACAGGGAATGTATGGTTGAATCTGTTAGTGTTACAGGCTTTAAGTACTTTTAGTACTTTCATTTATTTGGATGGAAGTGTATTGTGTACCTTTACATAGTTACATTTTTCTGTCAGCATTTCTCAAACAAAGCCAGTAGACACTGACATTTGTCTTCTTTACAGGCCTGTCAATGAGGAACGCCCAGGAGGAGGAGCCTCAGGACCCTCAGCTGGTGCGATTGGACAACATGTTGTTGGCGGAGGGTGTGGCGGGGCCAGAGAAAGGCGGCGGTGCTGCTGCTGCCGTGTCTGCGGCCACCAGCTCGGGAGGGATGTCACCTGACAGCTCGCTCGAGCACTCTGACTACAAAAGCAAGTTGAGCCAGATTCGCAGTATCTACCACACTGAGCTGGAGAAGTATGAGCAGGTATCGTGTCGCAACAGGAGATGAGCGCTGACATTGCCTGTGCACGCTTGCTTCCACTAAAGCCGCTCGCCAGAAGCGTAATCCATTGGCATGTTAGGTCTGGAGTTCACAGCACATTATTTTTCTTTTCCAAGGAAATCACACCAGTTCCATATCTGTTATGAGAGAAGGCATTTTTAGAAGCAACACAAATTTCAGCCTACTCTAAAGGTCTAATGTGTGCTGTTATTCAAAATACTCAAATCAGTCCAGAAATCCTCCATTATAATGAGACTTGGAAAATGCATTGTATTATACATTTTCCAAGTATCATTATAATACAAGTGTTAACAGTGACCCTTCCTCTGTAGAGTTGTATAGGGGTAAGGTGCTTTATGGTGCCTTTAGGTGCTGAATTTACAAGTGGGACAAACAAAATATGCAAAGCACTTCAGTAATTATGCTTATACACGTTTATACTGTATATTTAGAGGTGTTTCTAATATTCTACCCCTTTGCACAGATAAGTTCAAACCTTAACAACCTCTCCCTTAACTACGATCCCAGTGATAAACCTATAATTTAATTTACACAGTACCAATATCAACAAAGCTTGAACGTCATAAACTTATATTTTTGGTGGAGCTGTTGTATTGAATCACATTAGGTTGTATAATTGTACCTAATAAAGTGGCTACAGAGTGTATTAACTTATTAACCAGAACAATAACATCAGCAATTTTCAACAAAACTATGCCGCATAAAAACCAAATCATGGTAAACCAATTTAAAATAATATGCATAGCTTCGCTTGCTTTGCACGTTTCACTCCTTCACTGCCTGTCCTCTTATGCTCGCCCTGCCCAGGCGTGCACTGAGTTCACCACCCATGTGATGAACCTGCTGAGGGAGCAGTCGCGTACGCGGCCCGTGACCCCGCGGGAGATAGAACGCATGGTGGCCATCATCCACCGCAAGTTCAGCTCGATCCAGACTCAGCTGAAGCAGAGCACTTGTGAGGCAGTCATGATCCTGAGGTCCCGCTTCCTCGATGCCAGGTGGGTGTGTGTGGTTGGATTTTTTTTGTTTTCTTTGCTTAAAGAAATGCTGTACTGAAAGTCTGTCTTTGAAGTAGTAAGCTTGGATTCTCACTGATGAATGATTCAAAATGATGATACGTTTCCTAATTTGACAAGTGCTATTTGTGTTTCAACCAAATATTAACAGTGTATATAACTAGTGTGGGTTAACTGTGAAATTATGATGCTATATTAATGCATCTTACATCTTATCATTCGCACATACTTCCAGGTGAAATGTATATTTATTTTTGTGAAGCATATTCTCTTTACATAACAGCCATTTAAATCTGTATGTGTGAGTGGACATAAAGGGTGTGGGAACCAAATACCAACTATGACAAAAACATTATCACTAACAAAATAAAATCACTGTTGTTTTTTTTCCAACATTCATCACCTGCTTTTTTTCCTCTCATCAGACGCAAGAGGCGTAACTTCAGCAAACAGGCCACAGAGGTGCTGAATGAGTATTTCTACTCCCACCTGTCCAACCCCTACCCCAGTGAAGAAGCCAAAGAGGAACTCGCCAAACAGTGTGGAATCACTGTCTCTCAGGTAAATCACCTGTACTTGTAGGAACAAGAAGTTGTGAGTGTGTAATTGGGTTTTTGTGTAATTGAACAATCAGTATCTGGTATTAGTCAGTCTTAAAGAGAAACCAAGGCTATATATTGAGTATCCCCCTTTTTTTCTACCAGGTCTCCAACTGGTTTGGCAACAAGAGAATCCGCTACAAGAAAAACATTGGCAAATTCCAAGAAGAGGCCAACCTCTATGCGATGAAGACAGCCTTGGGGGCCAGACAGGGCGATGATTCCCCGCACACTCCCAACTCCACAGGTACTACAAGAGAACGAAAGCTGCAGTATGCCCTGAGGCAGCGAAATACGTTGTTATTTTCCACCCTCTGATTCAGCTCATCTCCACCCAGCACTTGTTGATAGACTCGATGAGCTGCCCTTCTGAACTCAATGTATAACTTGAGGCTGACGTAACTGGCGTTCATAAAGCCGCCGCAGACGACGAGGAAACAGTGTCAGAATATTCGTCTAAATGTTGATGTGTTTTTGAACAGGTCTGCTGCATTATTACTCCCAACTGCTACAAAAACAGGATTATAAATGTTTTGCATGAAACGTCTGAGTACTGATGTTGCCTTTTTGTTTTTTTCTTCAGGGTCTGGGTCCTTCTCTCTGTCTGGGTCAGCTGACCTGTTCCTTGGGGTTCCTCCTGTGAATGGCGAGCAGTCCGCCTACCAAATGGGCATGCAGGTAATTTAGTTATGAGGTAGTGTGACAGCCCCTCCACCTGGGCGCTGCAGGTGCTGAATGTGGGGTCGTTAGCTGAACGAGTCCCCCTCACTCTGCAGCCTCCCTCTCACTAGGGGAGTCAGAAACATGTCATGGTTATTTTTATTTATTTAAGTTATTGCATTCATGTTTAATTGTTTTATACCCACCTTATGTGTTTTATCTTGTGTGCATTAGTCTGACATTGTTTTTTACTGTTAGCTATTGTCCTGTAATATTATCAGCTTTGTTCCAGACAGGCTTTAGTTTCCATTTATTTGAGTCAGCTATGAAAATCAACTCTTGAGAGATTTGAAACCTGTGTCAAAGAGGTCATTGTTACAGTTTGTCAAACTCAGCATTGTCATCACACTGTAATGCAGCTGTTAATTAGAGACCGTCAGCTTTCTGTTGGTGTAGATGTGTTAAAGTACTGTCGCGAAAATCAGACATCCGGGAATTTGACACCCAGCTGCTTAACAGCTACTTGTTGATCCAAAAACAAAACAACCTAATTTTGCTTGTCAGAACCCAAAGTCAAGGTCGTGGGTTTTAAAATTTCCAAAGAACACCTACAAAGACGAGTTGCTGTCAATGGTATTATCTTTAAATGTAATATAAGTTTGGCAAAATGAAGCCTAATCTGATGGGTTAGATACTGTTTACATCTGGTGTCCTCACTACTCCACAGTTTTTGAGGCCCTAAAATTGAGACTTTTGGTGACGCTGCTGGCCGCGTTTTAGTTTGGAAACTCCGGGGTTGTGTTTCAGTCTGGACGAGCAGAAACAGACTTTTGGAAACGACGATGCAGACAAGCATGTTCGCTTCCTGACTGGATCTTATCAGTCACTTCTTCATTACAGATTTTTTTGCAAACAGCTGCAGAGAAGACGATCTGCTTCCTGTTAACTCCAGCGTATGCATGCCCAGAGTTTTAAATGAAAACATATTCATGAGGAGGTAGCTTTAGTTTCATGTCTGTTCAAGTTGATCTATCACTGTCACTGGTGGCTGTGCAAAAATCATTAAATTAATCCAAAACATCTTGAGGTTGTGTAGAATAGTTGGGAGTTTTCCACCATTCTTGGTCAAGGGGCTGAAATTGTAGGTGTTTTACTGCAGATATCCTTCACACGTTGCCCTCTGACACCCTTTGTGTTTATTTATTTGTATTTCTTTTGAACTTTCAGGCGAACGGGAACTGGCAGGGTCGAAACTCGCCCCCACCCGGCACCTCGCCCCATAGCGACCACTCGGAAAACTCTGACTGATTGCCCCGCCCACTGGCACAGAACGACAGCGACGGAAAGATTGACGACGGAAAAGACAGAAAGAATGATATCACACTTCCCACTTGGCTGCAGTTATTTTTGTATGTTTGTTTGGTTTGATTATTTTTAAATGGATGTTGTTTTTTTTGTTTGTTTGTTTTTTTCTTTTCTTATCGCTCAGCGTCAGTCATTATTATGTTTGAATGATTCGCTGAGTGCACGGATGGTAGAGTGAAAATGTGTGTGTGTTGTGTGCATGCAAGTGTGGTTTTATTATTGGGGTTGTAGGGTTTGTTTTCCACTACTTTTGACATGTTACAGAGGTGTGTTTGTGGTTGGGAAGGGGACGGGGAGGGGTGGGACTGCATTATCATTGTTTTTAGCACACTATATCATTATGATTAATATTATTGCTGTTTTATTATTAGTGCTACAACTGTTTTCATTTTAACAGCTCAGAAAGAGAGAATGCATTTAGTGAATGAGAGGGCAATAGAGAAAAATCCAAAGATTTTGTGTGTTTGTTTCTCTGTTTTGTTTGTTTGTTTTTTTTTCTACCGGGCTTATGTCCTGTAAAATGAATGAGGTGTGCTTGAGTCCATATTAATGGTTTGAATGAGTATATCAACAGTGCTGTCTTTTTTCTGTACAGTGAAACACCTGTATTCTCTCTACCTCTTTTACAATAAAGACTCTCTGTATTCACAACCAGCTGGTGATCAGTCCAGGTTTATGTTGAGTCTGGGGACTCCAAAGATTTCACTTCACTAACGGTAGTTTGTCATTAGGGGTTTGGCTCATACCTCAGCTTCTTTTAAATGTTCCAAAATTGCTGACTTGAATGTGAATCTTCTTTTACCGCAGGTTTGATCACTTCATCGTGATGATCTCAGTTCTGTTTTCCTGTATCATGATACAAGATTGTGGAGGTTTGTGTTGAGGTTTTGGTCTCTGTTTCAGAATTGTTAAATCCCTAAAAGCTGTTGAATGGTTTTGATGCTTTTCCTTTCTTCACCCCAATGCTATGGAGGTGAATGGAATTTATTTTGCAGTACTGAAATGAACAGAAATGTGTCTTTCCAGATAATAATGGACGGTTTACTATCTTCAGAGACAAGAACAGATGCTACAGTCTCCACAGAGCCCTGATGTCAGCATCATGCAGTCAGTCTTTCCATGGAAAATGTGGCAGTTTCTCCAAGATGTTAACAACAACCTACCTGTCAGGTATCTTGAAAAATTATGTGCAGGTGTAGAGAGAATGGGCAGATACTGATTGTATGAGGTGAACTCATGGATAAAAAGTATTCATGGCACTATCATTGAATCATTCTCACTTCACTTTTAGTGCCTACATTTTTTTAGTACTGTAAATCATTCTGAAACTGAATTGCCAGACCTTGCAGATCCTCATTGGTCTGTATGGAGGAGGTCATTGCAAACAGACCGTTACAAACATGGATTAATCACCTGATATTAGCCTGTTTTCATCCATCTGTTCAGGCACAGAATGCAAATAACTGGAAAATATAAATATTGAAACAAACTCATTTTGACCAAATACAACCAACTCCTTGAAATTTGTTTATTTGTATGTTTCTTTGCTCTACAGGGAGTTGGTTTTTTATTACATGGGGCTGTTTTACGCACATGTTGCTCCTTAAACCAAACGGTGAAGCTGAGATAAATTGCTGTGACCCGTGGAGTTAAACACAATAGGATTAAAACCATGTGCTCCTGCCATAATGTAATTAAGGACTGTTAATTAATCAGCATCAGTTTAGGACCCCCGAAGGTCCGCGGTCTCCAGTTTGAGAACCGCAACTGGCTTCAAATGCTGAAACAAAAAAAAAATTGTCACGTGTGCGTCGTCACTTGTCACCCGTCTTTCCCACGGTCGCCAGCAAGCATCAAAGGGTTTTCACACGCAAATGCAGACGAACTGCGGCACTAAACGGGGCGCCAGCACGAGGCAGCGGTCCAAATGGCACGCGTGGCCTATTGTGACACGGAGGTGTTAATGCAAAATGTTAACCACTGTTACACCTCCACCCTGCGGACCGACTAGCAAATGCAAAGGCGCCAAGTGTGAACGGCGAGGTGTCGGCACTCGCCGTAAGTGAGCGCACGATTTATATTAATAGAAACGAGAGAAAATAAAGACGGAGCATTTAAGAGAAAAAAAAAGAAAAAGAAAAGGCCGAAGTCTAACACATGAGATGGACGCAGTAAGAAGTAGGCAGGCTTTAACTCTGAAGGTTTTGCCGTGGAGGAGATATGTCACAGGTTTTGTTGGATTAATAAACAGATGGATTGAAGTGTCAACTCATACAGTAACTCGCACCTCAAATGGTGCAGCAACACAAATGGTCCATGTGCTCCCAGTGGTGCAGCTTGTCATGATTTCACCTCATCCAAATCTCTGTGTTGTCCAGTCTTTTACCAGGCTGCTGAAAACATACAATCAGAAAACCTGAAAATCTCTAACGTGATAAAATAAAATAAAAATAAAAGCACATCAGGAAATCCCCAAACTAAAATTATTATGACTCTGAATTAGTTTTCAATTGGTCCGTGTTAACTATGACAACTAACCATGACAAGATTCGTGAAGAATTAAGTTTTATACTACAAAAAGTAATACCTGAATTCCCATAAATCTCCTGTAAAGTCATGCAGGTTAAACTACAGAGCACTTTGTCTGTAAAACTGCAATTTAATCTGGTATCAGAGGAAAAGATGGTTCAAATTCATTCATTAGAGAGGTTACCACTTTCCAGCATTTTCACATTAAGTACGACTGATTTCATTCAAAAGGAAACAAATTCAAACTAAAATTTTCTAGATTAAATGGTAACATTTTAAACCCTGTACTTTCCTGTAATTTTACGCACGCGTTTTTACGCACGGGTTTGCGCGTAATATTCATTTCATAAACTTCTGTCTTTTTGCGTGTCTTAAGCACAACGAGGCTTCAGATAAATACATTGGATGATGAATATATTTAATTTATTTTTAAATGTACTGCACTGGATGTAACAAACGGTGGGAGTGAGGAGGGGGTTGGTGCGTGGCTGGGGTGGATGGGGGACGGATCGTAAAATCTGGGAGGTGCAGTAGGAGGAGCCTGGGGGGGCTCGCCGGGAGGAGGTAAAAGAAGCACTCTGGGACTTGAGCCTTCATTACCTGATCAGCTGCGAACTGTGAAGGAGCTTCTCTGACCACTGGATGAGGACAGACAACATTGGACCATCAGCTACTATGAAACTGTTACAGGAAACTGAGGATGCAACAAACGACAGAAAGGTAAAATACGATTATACAACAACTGCTGTTTTTACTCAGGCACAACTGTTAAAATTATTTTTTTGAAATTACACTGTTTTAGAGATGAAAGTAGGAGCCATTCTACACTAAATGTCCCAAAAATCAATTGACCTCAGTGTTGGAAGAGAAACTTTTTAATCAGAGTAAATAAAACTGAATTACATTTGGGTCATCCTAACATTGTTTTCTTTCTTTTCCTTCTAGTTCATAAAATCTCAGGTGGAGAAACGTCGAAGGGAGAGGATGAACCGCAGTCTGGAGCGTCTCAGATCCATGTTGCTGCAGGAACCACCACAACTGGTAAAAACAAACAAAAAAAAACTTTGAGTGCATTTGTAGACATTGAGAAGATTTTATGCAGTACAAACCTGAGCTGTCTCACATCTCAAGTACCGACTACTATGTTGTTTTGTGAGGAAATTAAGAATACTGACCTACTGAGGGAGCATGGTATCAAATATAAGAACTCTGATGACATTTAAGGATATGCATATGATTAAAAATCCCTTTTACTGCAGGAGACTCCATGAACTCATATTGAATCTTTCTTGCAGGGTGGGACTCAGCAAAGAGTGGAGAAAGCTGAGATACTGGAACACACAGTCCTCTTCCTCCAGAACACTGCCAAAGGAGACAAAACGAGAGCTGGAGGTGGCGGCGGAGGCCAGAAACACTCCTTCCAAGACGGCTTCTCCACCTGCCTGCAGAGAGCCGCTCAGTTCCTGGGACCTGAGGGGAAAGGCCTGTGGCTCGGAGCAGCGCTGGACGCATCTTTTGCTTCTCGCTTTGCCCGTTCAGACTCTGACTCCGCCAGCATCCAAAGGAGAACCGAGGCCAGTTCCTCCTCCAGCTCTCTGCCACAGACAAAGTCCATTCTTCAGATGCTCAGGCAGAAGTCTAAGCACAGACTGCATACGCGAGCCTTCGGCGTGAACGGTTTTGCTCACCCTTACCGACAGCCAGTCCAGCAAGGGTTCCCCAGAGTTCCCCGAAAGCCTCAGAAACAGAGTCAGCTTGAGATCAGGGTGGCGAGTCGAGCAAGCAAACAGAGCCCGACCCAGAGCTGCCCGGTCAGCCAGACTTTGTGGAGGCCCTGGCCCTGATCGTCAGGCAGCGACCTCTGAACCTGAACTTTTAATGACTCTAACAACTGATTAAAATTCACTGGTGCCACCTGTATTGTTCCCTATCTGCATTGTAGTCTTGCGAACAATGGTCTTTGATAACTCATAACAGTGTTGGTATTCACCCACAACCTCCAAGCCTGTAAATAATGTAAAAATCTCATTTGTACATGTGCTGTATGTGTGACAGGGTTGACTCACTACTCTTGTTTAATGCCTCTGAATGAGCGCAGTCAGTGGGGCAGCCATCTATTCTGCTGACAGGCACAGGGACTCTCCCAGACTGGGACAGACTGGAGCTGGACCATGCGGCTGAGCCGAGCCGTTCGGCCCGGGACTGCTGCTGTGCTGGAGAGCGAGTTTAGAGGTGAGTATTATGGAGCTGAAGAGTCTGCCTCCTCCTTCATATACTGCTAAGAAAAACCCTCTGGTACACCCACTATCATGATTCCAGAGTGTGATACTGAAGTGGATAATGATTGAGTGTCCATCCATCACATTTCCAGGTGTGGGACCTCAGGGTTCGAGGCTGGGAGAGCCCCACGCAGCCCCTCACGTTCACCTGAGTGCCATGATGTCTGCTGGCATGAATGACATCTGTGGCTCTGTGTACAATATAACTTGTATTCTCTTTGAATATATATCTTGTCTATTTTGCACACTAATTTATTCTGGCTGACTCCCTATGGTGAGCAGTATTCTTTTTTATAAAAAAAAATAAAAACATTTCTTAAAATGGAAACACACTGGTGTCAGTGAGTCTTTTTAAAGTTACATGCACTCTGCTGGTCTTTTGTATGAGCTGCCTTTGACAGCTCTTTTTAGTTGGGAGTCAGAGGTGTGAAGCACGGCTTCCTGCAGAGCTACATCCTCCAGGTGTGAAGTCTGGCCATGAGGTGAAAGAGTTCAGTGGCAGTCCTCACTTCAAAAGACATCAAAGATAGCCCTGTTCACACATTATTCACTTAGGTTGAAAGCCTTTTCAGATTAAACCAAAGGAGGAAAAGAGATAATACAGCCCAGAGCAGCCTGTGCAGAAGATTCAGTGCAAAAAAATGTTAAATTACAAACTGTTTTAACCATTTCAGGAGCCATAATTAGTGTCAGAGTGTAGCTCTGGTACACCATGTCTCCTTTAACCTATGGTGGTCTTACAGAGTTACCAAAAGTATCTTATTACTGTGAATGCAGCCTGATTCCTCACTTTATCAGCCCATCTTCTGTAATCATATGCAACTACGGAGTCTCTGTCAAACGAAGAAATGTGTTCTCATTAGAGATGCATCAAAAGTTGAATTTTCTGACAACCAGCCGAGCTCCTGTCCGCCTCTGTTTTCATTATGATTAGTATTCATTCTCTCGCCGTCGTCGCCTCCAGCTGCTCGCAGGCCATTTGTTTTCTACGCGTGTCCGGTGTCAGTTTACAGGAAACAAAACGTGTCTTTAACACCTCCTGTGGCGCTTTGAAGTTCCTCTGTCAGATGCTGCGTTTTGTCTGGACTGTCCAGTCATTTGTTCTGTCATAGAAGTTTGATTATTGATAGTTTTCTGAAGGAGAAACAAAACAATATTCGGATTATGTGAAACTGGAATAGAGATACTCATTTTAAAAGCCAATAAATAACATGATGAATAAATGATGTAGTCAGATTATGAGTTTATCTGCTCTGTTAGGATAAAGTAGCTCTCAGATGTTAAACCAAAGGAGGCTGCACTTTATTAATATATCTGGACTTTTTCTTCTCCTTCGTGGTTTTATATTAGTGGGTGAAACTGTGGTGAAGCATCATGGGAGACAGTTTTCTGGCTCTTTCTCGTGGGAACAAGGAAAGCGAGACTCCTTTTATTATCTGTTAGAATTAGTACATCGTGAAAAGAAGTGTGTGTGTGGAGGACTGTGGGCTTTCAGGTTCCCACACACACACTAGCTACACACACTTGTTATTCAAGTGCAAATTACGCAGCAGAGCTCATCAGGACTCTACCTCAGATTCATCTCACTGTTTTAGTGAAAAATCCCCTACTAAATGTTTCCTTTATTGTCCCATCGCAATGTTTGTGTTCTGAACGCGCTGGTTTGAGATTTCCGCTGTTTTTTTGTGTGGTTTCTTGTGAACGCTGTGGTTTTATTTCTCCACCAGGTTTGTTTAATGTGCGTAATTGGCGCCCAGGTGTTAAATGATTAAATGATTAGCATGAAACTCGGCAGGAGTCTGAGCCCTGAGAACCACTGCAGGCTGTAAGTGAACATAACATTTGTTTGTTTTCTTACTCTTGGATTTTTTGACTTATTTCAGTGATTTTTTTCTAAGTTTTTTTTTTTTTTCCTGAAATATTTGTGTCATGTCTTCCTAAATCCAGGCTAAGGTGGCGCATGCCGGAATGATTATGGTCCAGGAGCTCTTCGTCAATAAATGTGCAGGAAAAACGCTCATCTTCAACCCAGCAGCCTCCTGACTCAGTCTGCCGCCGGAAAGGACAAGTAAGAGTTCTTTTAATGTATAAAACTAGTTCAAAACACTCTACGTCCATCATAACTTGTGTGTTGTGGTGAAGTCAGTCAGTTGTTAAGCTTTTCTTAAATAAGGTGTGAAGTGGTCGCGTGCTGCTGGAGCTGCTGCGCGTGTCTGTGGAGGAGATCAAAGAGAGTCAGATAACACGGAGAGTCTGTCTCCACCCGCACTCAGTGTGTGAACAGACAGCAGCCATTATCTGGATAAATCATAATCTAATCTACAGCGATCGTAAGGGGAACACAGAGCATGCAGTGATGATTTCTCTGTCACACAATGAACAAATAACGTTTGGAAAGAAAGTGGTGGAAAGTAACTAAGAACTGCCAGTGAGATGTGAAGTACTTGTATGTTTATATTTGTGTACTTCACTACATATCAGAGATGTTTGAACTTTTTCCATCCACTACATTTGTTGGTTAAATTACCAGTTAGTTTGCAGATTAAGAATTTAAATAAAAAGATTAAGATTAAACCAGCGTCTCCCAACCATGTGACCCTTTGGTGTTTAGTTGGGGACCATTGTCATGTTACATTATCTGAGCTGTTGGCAGTTTCAGCAAAGAGACATTTCCCCTTTAAACTTCTCAGACAGTTCAATTTAAACAACTGTTCAGTCAAATATCAGAGGAAAGTATTTAAATCCATTAAAGAGTAAAAAACGAATTATTTCCTCTTGTAATCCCTTAGAATTTCCTTATGACACTTTGGAGGGTCCTGACCCCTAGGTTGGGAACCACCTAACTGAGCTGTATGTAAGACTAGTTACAACAGTAAAAAGCTGTTTGTATTTGTGTTAAAAAATGTAGAAATATCAGCAAAATATGTGACAATTTTCTGCAGTACTTTACTTAGCTCAAAATACTTATGTGCTTTTACTTAAAAAATAGGCTCACAGTTTATTGAATGTAACTTAGACCAGTAGTCATCAAAGCCTCAGGTCCGAGTTAATCAATCAAATGGTCCAAGTGCATCTCTCTGCAGAGCTGCAGCAACAACAGGGAATCTGGTAGTAATTCAATTCAGTTTTATTTATACAGGGCCAAATCAAAGGTTATCTCAAGGCACTTCTCATATAGAGCAGGTCTACACTGTACTTTTTATATTATATTTACAGTTTCACTTATATCCATTAATGTATCTAGCTCAGACATGCTGTAGCCTCATGTTAAACCTCACAAGTGAAGACAGTGAATGTGCTTTAGGAAAGAATTACAGGATCAAACCCTGTCAGTGTTCATAGAAAACTGTAAACCTGTCCCAGTGAGCGGTGTTTTGAATGCAGGACTTTATTTGTTATATTTTTAGCTTTTTATTTTGGTACTTTTACCTGTAAGAGAATGATCTGAGTGTTTCTTCCCCCCCATCGCAAAATGGTTACATGAGAAAGCATACACGAACATCGACAGCTTTGATGTTACTGTGGGGCGTGAGGCAAATGGTCACGCGTTTCCAAACTGATTGGCAATAAATTAATGGTGGGGTTTAGTGGACTCACATTTGCCGTCTGACGCAGCAACGTGCAGACAAATGTCGTGTGTAAGTGTGACAGTGGGACAGTGTCCTCCAGCTCTTTCTCATCGCGGGGACGTGGAGCAGGAGGCTTCATCCTCACTTTATTACCTGTTAAAACCGATACTTCGTTTACAAAGCGTGCTTGTTGGGCGAGGGGTGGCTCTCGGGTTCCCACGCGCACACAAGATATTCAGAATAATGGGTCCAGGTTGTGGCGAGAGTTGGTAAAGTTTTGTTTTAATAATGAGACTGAATGAGACGCTCATTTGAAGAGTCACGTGTAAAAGGTAGATTTTACGCGCGTCTTTCATTTGACATTTAAACGCTGTTTTGTTTTTTTTGCTGCTTGAAAATGGGCAGTATAAAGAGAGAGAATATCTGAGCCCAGCACAGGTTGATCCAGATTGGTTTAACGGGTGTGAGATGCGTATTGGGATCAAACCTTCAGCACTAGTTTAGGCAAACGTTGGAGTGGCTCCTCCAGCTCTCTCTCATGGGAACGCGGAGCAGGCAGTTCTGTTCACACTTTATTACCTGTTAGAATCGATACATCATTAACAAAGTGTTTGGAGGAGAGGTGGATCTCGGATTCCCACGCGCCTGGCCTCTCAAAACGACATCTTACACACACACACACACACACACACACACACACACACTGTCGCCATTTGGTTTAAATATCATTAATTCACAGGTATCTGCAGAGCCGTGCGTAAAAGGGAATTTTACGCACGACACATAGTTGTTATTTTCATCAGACTCTGCAGATTCTTTGTAGATTAAGAGACACACTTTGAGTGAAAGTATCGTTCAGGCTTAAGCGCAGTCGTTTTCTAGTTGGTTGTGTTTTTCATCCACAAATTAAGAGAAACCCATTTACAGAGCTTCGCATAAAAGAGAGGATTTTACGCACGCCGAGCATTTCCTTTCTTGCAGATTTTACAGAATGTATGAGTCTCAGTCATCAGTGAATCACTGAATGAGCATCTATTCAAAATGTTTTCGACTTCTCTTGATTGTTTTTTTCTGCTCCACACGCCTCGAGGCAGCCTGAACCCCGACATGATGGCGCGAGTCACCCACTGTCGTTTTGTCCGAGCCTCACGCTGTTTTGGCGGATGTTTGTTGCTTTCCCTCACATATGTTAATGACCGTCACACGAGCTGGTAACACCTTTGACACAGGCGCGTGCCGCTCATACTCAGGGGGAGCTGCACGTGCGGCTGCAGGATTAGTGAAGGGTCCTATTGGCGCGCCATTCAGTCTGCATTCATGTTCAGATCCCTGTCAAATTTGTGTTTAAATTAACTAAGAAAAACAAATTTAAGTGGAAAATCAATCTATTTGTTTACATTCAATTCAATACAATTTTATTATAATATTTTAAAACATTATAATAACATTTTCCACTGATGTGTCCAAACTTAAACTGTGTAAGACGGTCAAACTACAGGAGAAGAAGTCTAACAGCAGGGAGGGGGTTCACTTGCAGCACTGAATGTTTTACAAACATTAACAACTTTGTGAAATTGAGTTGAGTGACTGGAGTGAAACGAAGTGTGCGGTCAGGGTGGGGGGAGGAGCCTAAAGTTACGCCCACCTCCGGCTTAAAACGCCTCACAGAAGCTTGTGTGGTCACATTCAGCCCTCACTGACAGACCCGTGCAGCTGCAGTCACCGCTGGATCGTGTTTGGACTACAATCATGAAACTGCTTCAGGACTCCGAGGACGCAAAAGCCCAAAGAAAGGTACGTGTAACTGCACTGTCTACCCTGAGATGCACACCGCTCTGCAGCAAATTTAACCTGTAGTTTGATCAAATTCATTAATCTCATTGTCTCGTTTCTGTTTCCCTGCAGAGTCTCAAACCTCAGGTGGAGAGACGTCGAAGAGAGAGAATGAACCGCAGCCTGGAGAGCCTCAAGACTCTTCTGCTACAGCGACAGGTAAAGGCCGCATGGCTCTCTGGTGGTCAGTTGGTCCATCTTTCAAGAGTAAATGCGTCTTAGTAGGGACTGTGAAAACGGTTTACTAACTCTCTGCTTGTGTCCTATAGGAGGAGACTCAGCGCAGAGTGGAGAAAGCTGAGATACTGGAACACACAGTCCTCTTCCTCCAGAACACTGCCAAAGGAGACGAGACGAGAGCTGGAGGTGGCGGCGGAGGCCAGAAACACTCCTTCCAAGACGGCTTCTCCACCTGCCTGCAGAGAGCCGCTCAGTTCCTGGGACCTGAGGGGAAAGGCCTGTGGCTCGGAGCAGCGCTGGACGCGTCTCTCGCTTCTCGCTTTGCCCGTTCAGACTCTGACTCCGCCAGTTCCTCCTCCAGCTCTCTGCTTCTCAGGAAGTCGTCCAGATCTATTCTTCGGATGCTGATACACCGGTCCGGACACAAACTGTGCACGCCTGCCTTAAACGTGTCCCGCTGTGTTCAGACCCGAGGAGGATCACATCCACAACACCACATCACCACAACTCCCCCACAGCCCCACAAAGTGGCGAGCAGAGCCAGCAAACAGAGCCCGTCCCAGAGCCACCCGCTCAGCCAGTCTTTGTGGAGGCCGTGGCCCTGATCTCTACAGTTTCACCACCAGGAAACTGAACTTTTACTGACTCTAACACGCTGGTTAATATTCATACAACAGCGTGTGTTGTTCGTTGTCTTCCTACAAGGACATTTTCAGTGCAATGTATTGATCACAGGCCTCCTGCTTTCTGTAAATTCTGATGCATTTGTAGATACTGTAAATTTATTATGATCACATCATGTGCTGCTACTGTCTCTACAGGCCAAATCGTGATAGTTGTGTCATTTAAGAAGTATTTTTTTGCACCTTAATTTATTCTATTTGTCATTTTGTAAATAAACATAAGGAAAAATTCACTAAACAAAGCGTATGTGTTCATTAATTGTTTGCTGGCACGTGTCTGTAGGAGCGTTAAGTGTGGACTGTAAGTGCTGCCACACGTGAGGATGAAAGGCGCCAGGTGGTGACATTTCACACAGTCTGACACAAGCTAATCCTGAGAAACTATAACATACATCCAGGTGGCCAAAACATTCAACAAAACTGAACACACACACACACACACACACACGTAGCTGACTGTCAAAAAACAGAATTATAGATAGATTTAAAGCCGTGCGTAAAAAGTGCCATTCTTGTGCGTAATGTCATCGTCCTGCTTTGACATCAGCACTAAGTGATAAAATGTTTTACCCGTTTTAAAAAGAGGTTTATTTTGAGAATAAGAAATTGCAGTTATGGACAAAGTCGCTGTTTACTGCAGAAAAATTAAAACTAAGCGCTGCACGTTCTCCGATAATTAAACTGCATCCGTTTAAAGAGCTGTTCAGACCGCGGAACTTTCCTCTCAGTCTCTATCTCATTTGCACCTCAATCGCAGGTGAATGCGCGTGGGAACGTGGGAAGTGTCTCCCCCCTCTGCGTCAGCCTTTCCACTGATGTATGAGTTTTAACAGGTAGTAAAGCTGTAAATGCAGAACCATTTCCCCTTTTCCCACGAGAAAGAATTGGAAACCTCCCCCCGAAACAGTGCGTGTCCTTATCTGAGGCAGGAAATTTAGCGTGTGAAATTTAAAGGAAGAACACAGACTGAATTTCAGCCGAGCTATAGAAGCATATGTGATGATGCTGAAAATGATTTTGTTTGTTCCAGCTGCTTGGTTACTTTTCTCTATTTAGCTCAAATTGTTCTTGAAGTAAAATAGTAATACTTTCGCTTCTGAAAAGCAAAGGAGCAGAATGTTTCTTTCAGCTTCGTTTCTCCTACAGCAACTTGTATTTTGTCATAACAGACGAACATTTGATTCTGAGGTGCTAAATGATAAACCCAGGAAACCCTTTGATCCACGCTGGCGCGTGCCTGAAACCCACCTGCACGCGCCAGTGTGGATGAAAGCTCTGCTGGAAACTTCCCTGCCTCCCAGTGAAGCTCACCAAGACCTAACTGAAAATGTCATGTCTTTTTTTTTACCCTTGTTTTATTTAGTTGTCAAGTTTATCAGGTATTTTGTTGTATTTAAGATGTGATGTTTGATCCTTGTATAGTGGTAAAAAGAAGCTGGTATATAATGAAATTGTAACTATCAGCATTCTGATTTATAACGGAGGGTAAACTGGGTTAACACTCATGTTGACTAGGATGTAAAAAGATTTAAAAACAAATTAAAAATCTGTATTGGTTGCATGAAAAGTCACTTTATTGCATGCATCGACAGGATTCTTCTCAGGATTTCTCCTTCAATATTTCTGCAATAATCAGAATGCAACCTGTTACACGACGAGACCACGTGAATACAGTGTAGTTCAGTCTCCACATTCATCTCGTTTGACTGGCATTCACGTCAAACATGTTCTACTGACTGTGCCATGTAACAAAGATTTACAGTTATAACATCATCCCCCTCCGTAGTAAAAAATAGAATAATTTAGGCAAGGCTGAGTGAAAACTGTGTGTGGGTGCTTTGGGCTGGAACATCTCCGTTTGCTGCTACTGTGCATTCATTGGACAGTGGATGTAACAGTAAGTAATCTGACGGGTCAGGTGACGACCAACAGATGCAAACTGGACATCTCCAGAATTTCACTAAATCAAGGTTGGACTCCTTCCAGCTGAGGGCCAAAGCCTTCTGCTCTGCATTGAGATTTATACAATAAGTCTGTTGCCAAACTAAAACTCAGTGCCCCTCTGTCAGCGCAGCTTTATTAAACCATCATCATAGTCACATCCTCTTCAGTGCTACCTTTTACAGGCTGAATGGAGAGGCAGCTGAAATTTCATTCCTCGTTCCTCTTCTCTACAAGGCTGTTTGTGTGGCGTCAGTAGTGTTGTTTGACCTCTCACCTCTAGATTTCTGCTCTGTATTCGTCAAACTCATCGCCGCTTGTTCGGCTCTGCTGGGATTGTCGCCGTTAGCAACTTGCTGGCGATCTGATTGGGCCGTGGCATCTGTGGGAGGTGAAACAACGACTCTTTCTATGGGCTCATTGGCTGTTCTGTCTGTCACGATAAGATAATTGGGCTCCGGCTGGTGAGCGCTGGAGCGGCGCTGCAGTGCATGCTGGGTGCAGGAGAAGGAACGCTGCCGAGGGGCCGGCTGGGGCGACAGGAAGTGAGGTGTCGCAGCTCTGGGGACTTCCTGATGCCTGTCGCGGTCCTCGTCTTCTGAGGTCACCTCCTGTAAGGTGCTGATTGGCCGAGGGGAGCGGCCCATAACTCTTGGAGGGACCAGCGCTGTTGCTGATTGGTTGAGCTGCGGCCGCCAGTTCTGAGGGGAGGGGTACTGCACTCTGTTCATCGACCAATCGCTGGCAAGAGAAGAAAGTCATCATGATATTAGACTGAAATCTTCAAAATGTTTCTGAATTATAAGGACCTTACTATAAAGTATTATCACATGTGAAACCTTACTTCTGTGGTGGTGGGGTCATATCTCGATGCCCTATCGATCCCGGAGAAGGAGGCACTTCTTCCAGGCAGGCCTTGTGATCCGACCCATGGCGAGTACATCAGAGCGCGCTCCTCCCACAGCATGTCGTTGGCCGTGTCGACGGGAACAGGCCCTCTCTGAATCTGGTGAGCCAGCAGGAGCTCCAGGACCTGGTGACGCATGCCCTCTCTGGCCACGTCGATCGGCCGACGCCCCCTGCGGTCGTGCAGCTCGAGGTTGGCACCGTGAAGGAGGAGAAGTCTGGCGGTGTCATAGCAACCGTGGAGGGCGGAAAGGAAGAGCGGTGTCTCGCCCTAGCAGAGAGGTAATCATAAATATGGCATACGACAGAGATGTTTTAAGGATATTTAATCCAACTTCTGACTTTGAGAGCTCACCTTGTTGTCTTGCAGGTCCACAGCGGCCCCATAGCGTATGAGGGTCCTTGTTAAGGAGAGGTGGTTTACTGAGCATGCCCAGTGCAGGGCTGATCTCCCTGAGAGAGACAGTGTGAGTGGAGGTGAGGGGGAAGAAGGGAGGGAGTAAGTCAGCCAATGAACAACCATTACACAACAGAGTCGAGCCCAGGTGGTGAAGAGAGGGAAGAATGAAGGGAAGGGAAGTGGAGATGAACCGCTTCAGCCGAAGAGAGGGGACATAAACGCAGAAAACACAGGAGGTTTAGAGGGACAGAGGTTTAAGAGACGGCAAAAGCAAGAAGGAGAGGGATGAGCCACAAAGTTAATATGTCCATCGACCAGAGTTTGAGCTCTACAGCACATTAACTTTGTTCTGAGTCAGAGGAGGGCAGCAGGGGAGCTGGAGAAGGAGAAAGAGAGGCAGAGATGGAAGCCATGGAGAGGAGAGGAGAGGATAGGACGGGAGTGGAGGGACACAAAAAGAGGACGTGAGAGAGACGGGGTAAGTTACACCAGTTACTCAACCCCTCAGTGTACAGGTGTCAGAAAATAATGTCTGTACGTGTTATTTTTCTCCAAGGTGAGCGTTAACCCATTCATGCATGGCATTCAAACATGGCAGGTAAAATTAAGTCATTTTCATCAGCAGCGCTGGGGCTGCGGCTCGACGGATGGCAGTGCAACTAACTGGATGAACTGCCATGAAAATGACGCCCAGTAACTCTGGTAATCTAACTTTTTGTCTAACTTTTTATGTTGTTGTTTTCAGCAACCTGTCTCAAAAAATCTTGGATGGATTATAATGAAATACAGTCCAGACATTCATGTCCCCATCAGGGTGAACTGTAGCAACCTTGCTGATCCCTTAGCCTTTCCTCTAGCGCCATCATCAGGTCAAGATTTTAATTGGTCCAATATTTTTTGACCAAATACTCTGAGAGCTAAAACATCAGCATGTTGCTGTTGGCACTTAGCTTAATGTAGCTTCACAGAGCCATTAACTGAATGTAGATTTGAACATTTACAACCAGTTCATGCATGAAGGGGCTAAAGCAGAATTTGTCAGTCTCTGCTCCTGACCTCAGTGATGACGTAATATTTGCAGGAAAATGGTTGGATCTTATTGTGAACTGCACAGGCAATGATGGAACTGCATTTGCACATAATTCCTTGTTGTGAACTATAGTTTAAATATCATTGACTACAGTTCTTGGCACCAAGAATTACATGCAAATACTATTTGCTCGAGGTTTGTGGTTGAGTCCGACTTTCAGGTATCAAACTACTTATGAGTAACTTTGACAGGGATGCATTACCAGTGTGATCAGTGTTGTTAACTGGTACTCCTGCTCGCAGCAGCTCCAAAACCACTCTGTCCAGCCCGCTACGCACGGCTCGGATCAGAACCACTGATCCATCTGGGCCACACCACTCTGCCGACTGCAAAGACAATCAATGCATGATGAATGTAAACCTCCTATGATATATATACATGTATATTATACAGTCTATACAAACAAAAACAGTTAACAAACACAGGACTTGAGACTAATGGAGGTAACTAAAACAAGCAAAAGCAAGAAAACAACAACAAAAAAATCAGGACAGACACTGAAACAGCTCAGTCAGATAAATGTTCCTAAATTCTAAGAACATGAACATGTCCTAATTTACATAAAGACATGGGAGAGAAATAAAATAGATACAGCATCAATGGTATTTATAAGTCCTCCGTAACACTGACTGCTTCACAACAGGGATGAAATAAAATCAGAAGAGAGGACAGACCTGCTGAGGAGGACTGAGCAGAGGAGGAGGCATGGCGTTTCTCTCCCATCCTCTAGGTGGAGCTAAGGGAGACCAAAAATCATTTTAAAGATGAACATGCACAAATACTACGTATGGAGGGATATGTACAGTTTCCATGCAGTCGTTCAAGTCTCAGACTGTAACTCACAGTATCTTACACCGTGTGTGTAACCAAATCTTTCAAACTGAGGTGATTAATCTGTTGTTGTAGGAGTTAGGGGTGAGCGAGTGAGTGAGTGGATGACTTAATGACTGAAAACCCTTACGCTGTATGGGTCTGCGGGACGGTGGGGGTCCATTTCGGTAGTGTTTTTGCTCCTGGGTCCTGTGGTCACAGATGGTGGCGTCTTCCTGACGTCTGGAACATCTCGCACTGATGTCCTCCATTGAACTCTGGGTAAAGTCTGTGTCACTTCCTATATCCTGGTCTCTTTTGAGAGGCCTGAAAACAGAAGCACAGTTTTTTATGTTGCATATTAAGATTCTGCTGTGGCCCTGTGGTCTTTTCCTGTCTTTTTTATTTTGACTTATGAGCCTCCAAAGAGCTGTGCAGCATACCCAAACAATATTTTTTGTCTTTAAGAATCATGCCAGGGATATTTACTGCTTCAGCAATGAGTTAGATGGTTCAAAAATGTTATATCTCCTAAAAGATGTTTATGCCATTGTATATAGAGACAGGAAACAAGTAGAGAAAGAGGAGGGTGGTGACATGCAACAAAGGTTTCCTGCTGCAATCAGACTGGGAGTTGCAGTTACAGGATACGTGTCCTCGACTTACAAAAGATAAATGAATAACCACAACTGTTGTTGCTGAATTTTCATTTAAGTAATGAATCAAAATGAATCACTAAATCATGAATGTTCACCATGACAGGAAGATTAACATTAAATCATACATGCCATGGACAAAAGGGTTGAGACTTGGCCTTTTGTTTGTATGTTGTAAGACAGTTTATGAATAATTTCACTTTTCAGCAGCTTCTGTTCCCCTGCTGCTGTGAAACTGGAGAGGAGAGTTCAAGGACAAATAGCGATATTCATATGTTGTAAAAACTACACAGAATGAACTCTCACTTGTTTTAGAATAAACCATATTCGTCTGCATGACATCATTCCCCCAGCAGACAAAACATCCTCTCAAGCCGTCTCCCCTCACCGCATTCGAATGGCGTCCTCGCCCAGTGGTTCCCTCCTCCTCTTCTTCTCCGCTTCCTTGGCTTTCTTCTTTTTCCTCAGGCTGATCTTGTCTTTCTCCCTGCTGGATCTGACCCGCTGTTCTTGGTGGGCCGCATGTGGTGCCCAGGACTTGGCTTTGCCGTCGTTCTCAGTGACTGTAGGCCGGTGTCTCACCCTGCCGTTGCTCTCCCTCTCCGCCCGCCGCTGCCTCACCCTCCTCACCACCAGGAACACGACCAGGGGCAGCAGCAGCAGCAGGCTGATTGCTAGTGCAACAACGGCCCATAACCACACAGGGTTCGGCTCTTTGACAGAAAAAAAAGAACGTTGAATAATTTTTGTTTTGGCTACATTTTATGGATAAAATAAAACATAATTTATCTGAAACAAAGTCATTTTCCTCACTTCCTTTTTAGTTAATATAAATTCTAAATTCTAATTCTTTTACAAAAAATACTATTGTAACTATTTATGTTGTAATGCTGTGATAGATTTCTGTGAGATTCATCTTCTTGTACGTCTGTTTTGGGATCTGTAAGTTTGCTCTGCCACCAAATGTGGTGTCTTGCTGGGAGCAGGTGGTGGTGATGCTTGCCTGCCAAGAGATACAGCCATTGTTGTGTTTACAGTACAAGATGTTATTGTATCGACTCTACAGTGAGTCACTGTTGGTCTAACTTCAGTAGAAGAAAAGAAGTGATTGAACTGGAGCATAAAGCAACATTAGTATTTATTTGGAGTCGTGCAATATAAGTTCAATATTTTCTGTTTTCATTTCCACAAACTCCTGAAGGAAATATCTCAGTGTTGACGTTCACTAGCTAATGTTGTCAGTCTGTGGTTTAGTGTCGGACAGGTAGCACACAGTGGATTTATTGGAGCAGTTTGAACTGGAAACAGCTGCCCGGCACAGCTGGAAACAAAGCTGATGAGCAAGTTGAGAGTGAACCAATACAGTAAAATTGAGGAATGAAAGAAGCTCTACAGAAATGTGGGAACTTCAGAGTTGTGTGATTAAACTAATTGCTAAAATAAATAATACAGATGAGTGCAGCTTTGAACAAATATACAAATTTCATATTAGAAATATATTGTTGCTTTGTGTTCTCAGCATCTAAATCCCTGTTTGCTGATTGATGTATTATTTGCCATTTTTGGTTTGTACATACAGTTCCTCTCTACATCTGAGAGATAAATTGTGTGAACAAATGCGAGACACTGCAGCAGTGACGAACACATGCACACACTGGAAAAGGAAAGGTGTTTTATAGTGTTTTGTTTGGATGAAATTCAAAGCTGGATGTGTGTGTGTGTGTATGTGTGTGTGTTCAGCATCCATACGGGAGACAGGACATGTGAGCCTACCTTTGATTTCCTCTAACGGCGTTTCCTCGTCTCTGCTTCCTATTTCCTCTCGGACACCTCTAATACTGATGACGGCCTTCAGCTCTGGGAGTGCGGGGAACGAGGTGGGCTTCAGTAACATTACAGCACGTAGGAAACTGGCTGCCATGGTGGCGTAGGGGAAACAGGTAGTGGATGAATGGGAACACGGCCTGTTGTCCACTTGGAGGAAAAGGAGGGAGCTTGGAAAGCAATAGAGGAGGAAACAGGATGGAAGAGGAAGTACATCATTTTTGAGGTCAGATGCTTGCCAATTAAAATCTTTCTAAAATATGAAACATGCACTAATGTGAAAAGACCTATTAAAACATTTGCCATTAGCAAAAAGTTCTAAAAATCAATAAAAACCTACTAGTTATTGGGTTCAATTCAGACTTGCTTGCTGTACTTAATGGAGTTCCCCAGGGTGCTGTGTTTGGCCTACTTTTACTTTGACGTTACATAAATTATTTAGGTTTTTACTGTGCAATGATATAAACTATAAACATAAACTACAATCTCAGCTCAATTAACTCTGATACACCTACACTCAGTATTTGTGACACTCCTAATTATAATCCCATTTCACTCAGCACGTACCCATTTGAGTCAGATGGTGTTGCCTGAGCCAGCAGGTCGGCAAGCTGCTGAGGGTCAAAATCAAACAGTTTCCTGTTGGTGGCGAGGGGGGTGGATCCTCTCAGCTTGAGTGGTGACTGGAGGAGGACGCTGAGCGCCCAGAGCAAGGAGCTGTTGGAGAAGGTGCCACGTTCCAGTGGGATGTTAGTGTGAAGGATCAGGGTGCCTTTAGCCCATTGAGGGCTCTGGCGTGTGAAGCAGTCGCTGCCGTCCCATCCACAGGGGGCACTGTTGCATCCTTGGCCGCAGTGGGAGTCGGCGTAGTGATCGCGACAGTACTTGATGTGGTCCGGACTGAAAGTCATGATGGGGAGGGATGGAAGGATATAAAGAAAGACAAAATTATTAGACAAAACAATCTTGACTTAAAGTCTCCTTGTTAGTCCTATGGAGATGACAACAAAGGTGTTTTACTTGCAGTGGCCCCTGTCCTTAAGGCAATCGAAGCCGTCTCTGAGACACTCAGGCTCCACACATTCTGTGTTACAAGACCCGTCTCCGAACTTGTCCTTACAATTTCTGCTGACTGGACACTGACCCCACGGATCACCAGATGCAGCTGTGGAGACAAACACAGATCGATGCAAAAAAGGGCAGATTTTGGTACAGAAGTTTTCACACCTGTTGTGGACTGTACACAAAAACACATGTACTGTACTTGAGACCACCTTCACTTGAGACTTTGGGGTCAAGTGTACCTGGATCCAGACACTGGTTTGCCAGTCAAAGACCGTAACTCCTACTGCCTGAATTTTTATACTGTGAGAGACTAGAGACTCTGCTGAATGTAGTGATATAAATTATTTGTTTGTGGTGTCAAAAACTAAAAAACTAAATTAAAGCAAATTTAAGTGTTGTTTCACACCAATAAAGAAAACTGTGCATTATTTCAGCAGCGCTTGTGGGTTTTTTTTTCAAACTCCTTGAGCCTGATATTATACAGTAATTAAACTGACCATGTAAACTGTTTTCACAAGTGTTTTATCGCAAGACCAGCTCACCCACATATTGAAACCACTCATTGTTTCAGAGCATTAGCAACTATTCATAACAATGCAGGTCAAGCCATGAAAGGTGGGTCCTGATACGGCCCGTTAAAGGGAACAGGAAACGGGGCTGACATAAACAGGAAGTTTCCAGGAGAAGCGAATAGCAACAGGAAATGGAGTGGGCTGGGGACTTGATAAAGGTCGAAGGTCGTCACCGTGGCGATGAGGAATGTGATGGAGTTGGACAATGGGGTTGGCAGGTGTGTGCGAGAACATAAAATCAGAGCAGAAAAAAAAGCGTGGACAATAGAGCTGAAATTAGACATGTTAAGTGTTTTACACATTCGTTTCACTTGATCAGCAAAGAGGGACTTCCTGGTGCGGAGGGAATGAAAATATAAATCCTTATACTTACATAAATACAAATGTATGAGATAGAAATATTAAAACAACGTAAGTAAGGAAATTAAGCTGTTAATATAAACTGTTAAGTAAAAAGGACAATAAAAAAGACATACGCTATGATAAAAAAACAAGTCTATTCCAAAATATTGTTAGTTATTTTCAAGAAATTAATTATTCGGCATCATATTGTTCAGTGAAAATACTTGGCGTCAGTGTGAACAAGTAATTTTATAATGTAAACCACATTAACACGTCACTTTTTTCAAACCGGTTGTAAGATTCGGTTTGATGATGTGGGTGAAAGAGAAATAAATCTGTTGAGAACAGAGTGGCTGACTCACCTCGACTTGTCCAGCTCAGTCCCAGCAGAAGAAACATCCTCAGAGCCCACATCTTCAGGCTGTTCAGGTCACCAGCTGTGGGGCCTTATTTCTTCTCTCACTCAGCAGTCCAGTCCGGCTGTTTGGGTAAACCTGCCTCTGATCTGCAGGAGCTCAGGCTGTGACTCACAGCGTTTTCACACTGTCTGATTCCCTGCTGCTCACAGCGAACAGTTAACTCTGAGTGAAGTCGCCCAAGTCCATCACCGCCACCACCAACACCTTCTAACACCACCCAGCCTACTTTGTACACTCGCGTTTTTCTTTTTTTTTTTCAGAGGCCCTGCGGATATCTGGACAACTTCCTGCCACTGTGTGGAGAAGAATAGGAGGGCGATAACCCTATGTACGTGTGTCTGTGTGTGTGCGCTTTTGTGGCTCTTACTGTGAACTGTTGGAAGAGCCGTTACTTTGTGGTGTGCAGAAAGCTTCAGTGTGTGAGGGGACAGTGTAGTTTGAATTTGACCTTTTCAAACAAGTGTAGAAGCACGTGCACACACATCTGTTTTGTCCAGCTGCTGAGTCCAGAAAACTTGACTGTGAATTCCTATGATAGGACTTGTCAAGAAAGGTTTAGATCTACCCACTCCCGGCGCCAAAAGAAAGGATGTAAGATGCACAGTTTTAATGAATTATTTAGAAATCAGTATAATGTGAGCACTATAATCATTGTACTATGTGTGTGTGTGAATGTAATACATGAAAAATCATATGACACTGTGACTAAGCAAAAACGGTAAGACTATGACATGACTGTAAAGTACCAGAGAGCCGTGCCAGCCTTAGAAAAAGGGAAGTTTGGTGGCACACTGTAAGATTTGCACGAGAGTATGAAAATCATCAAATGTGATTTAAACAGTTGATTGTGACTCAAAGTATAAAAGTTAAAGAATAATTGTACTAATAATATTACTAAAAGTAATGATTAATTGTATCAATGGTAACTAAGGATAAGAATGATTGTAAGAAGCGGTATGGAGGATGGATGCGGTCACTATTGGTAAGTATTTAAAGCCAAAAAGGGATTGCAACATGACATCGCCAGACCGGAGGGATTGTAACACAGCATAGCCAGAACTGGCACTACCAAAAATGGTTTGGTGAAAGAAGTCAGAGAGGGAGGGATAGAGAGCTGGCTAAGACCAGATAAAAAGGTGATGTACAAGACAACTTATTCGGACTCTTCGCTGACCATCGGTGGATCATCACCTAAGAAGACCCCTGTATGTAGTGCTTAAATAATTCCACTTAAGTGAAACAACTGTTAAGCTGCATAAAGACATCTTGATTGCTTCAGACAGTGTGAGATTATCAAGATCATTAAGTACAGTTTTGGCAAAGTCTTGGCATCAAACTTTCCACAACGTGTATGTGATCATATTGAAGGTAATGGAGGAATACACAACTCATATTAACACAGCGGTGAACTCCAACATAGATCCTTTCCTACTGGTTACCCATTTTCTCTGGCCCTGGAGCTCCTCTTTCCATGCAGTATTCCTCCCAAAGCTCATTAAACAAGTTTCCCGTCGCACCAAAAGTACAACCTTGATCCTTTTTGGGGTCACACAATCCCAAATCCATCTTTTTAAATACAGCACAGAAAACCTGCCGAGAGAGCGGTGTAGTCTTCCTCTCTAAGCAGTGGTTGTAGTAGTGCCTATACACCTCAGACATGTTTGAGAAGACTGGCTCCAGATACAACTTGGAGATGGACGTCCCGCAGCAGTAAGAGGGCACTTTGGGTAAACTCTCCAGAAACTCCTTCAGGACAACATGCTCCAAGGCTTTACGAGACTTCCTCTGCGTTTGCTTCTTAGTGTTTTCCTCTGAATTCCCATTCTGGGTTGAATTTTGTGCCCAGTTAAGCACTGACCACTCTCCGATCCCCAAAGTGGACAGGAACATCTTTTTGCAAACTTGTTTTCTGTCCCCGTCGGCTATCAAATGGTATCGCATCGAGACAGATCTTCTCGACTGTGTCCACGGCGCTCGGGTTCTTTCCACTGGGTCACAGTCGACTAGTCCGGCCACATAGATCTTCCTCTGAGCCCAGTTCATGCACTGCCAGAAACTAGTGAACAGGTCGCTCCTCGTTTCCTCACTGAAGTCAGCACAGAAGCGGTTAGAGGCCCTTTTGCAAGCACTGGACGTGCATCTCTGTCCCATTGTCCTCTGAGCTTTGGTTATGGTCATACCATCTTTCTTACGTTTGCTAACGTAAGGTTTGCCCTCCATCCTCAGTTGCTTCTGTCGATTTTGCTTCCATGTTAGGGGCTTGGCAACTCTGGATTTCTTTCTGGCTGGCCCCTCCGGTTCTGGTGCTCTGTTTTTGTCTTTGTCATTGGAATTTACTTGTTCTGCAAAAAACAGGGAAATGTCATAAATAGGGAGTTCAAATATCTGAAGCTGAAAAAGACTAAAGAAAAAACACTCACCCTGATTGACTTCCACAGTATTACTGACTGCAGAGGGAGTAGGATTCTGCTGTGGGCACTGAGGGACAGCCAGCCTCTTTTCTAATTTGTTTTCACTTGATTCAGTCTTTTTTGTTACTCCTCTCTGCACCCAGTTGAGCACAGACCACTCTCCTATCCCCAGAGTGGACAAGAACATGTTCTTACAGACTTGTTTCCTTTTGCCCTCCACCATCAGGTGATACCGGAGTGAAACCGATCTCCTCGACTGTGATCCCACCGCTCGAGATCTTTCCACAGGGTCACGGTCAACTTGTCCTGCTACATAGAGTTTCCTCTGAGCCCAGTTCATGTGCTGCCAGAACTCAGTCAAACACCTTCGTCCTGGCCTCCTCATCGATCTCATTGCAAAGCCTGTTGGATGCCTTTTTGCATGCGTTCGAAGTGCACCTTGATCCCATTGTTCTCGGCTGCTTTGTCACAATCTCGCCGTCTTTTTTTCGTTTGCTCACGTATGCCTTTCCCTCCATCCTCAGCTGTTTCTGCTTGTTTTGCTTCCACTTTGATGGATCTGTGATTTTGGCTTTGGGTGTTTTTCTGGAGGCCCCTGTCTTATCCAAAGTAGTGCTTCCATTTTTAGCAGCTGTATTAAAAAGTGCTGCAAAAAACACAAGAAACAGCTGGATTAATTATTGATCTGGAATACAAAGGCTCCGTCACAAATTCAACATTTTCAAATGAGTAATTGAGGCAGTTATGCAAACTGATTTGTACAGAATATTTCAGTAATGTCAGGATTCATTTCTGAGGAAGATTGAGCAATGTTATTTCCAGCTCTAATGACACATGCCACCTCCTACACAAACACAACCCTCTGATTTTGCCTGAACCTTGATAAACTTACAGCAAAGTTAAGTTTGTTTTTTAAATATATACTGTATATAATCTAGGTGAATATTAAACATGATAAAATAGGAAGAAAGTGAGGGAAACAGGAACCACATTCTGATTTTTATATGCTTTTCAAAAATAATGATAGAAGGAGTACTGGATTAATATTAGATATTCATGCTTGAATTTATGCATTATGAATTTATATTTACGCATCTAAAAATAAAAAACTGTCCAGAGCAGGATATGAGTTAGAATTTACAAGCTGCACATGGTTACAGTTTTATGCACTGGTGGGAAGTAACTATGTACATTTATTTGCTAACTTTAGTTAGCAGTTTCTGAGCAGATTCTTTTCCTCAAATCATCCAGTCTAACCCTACTTGTACATGTCACAATAAAACCAGGCCCTCACCACGCTGTTACTTACTGGTGTCAGCACCCAGAGGCACCGGGCTCTGTAAAGGAAACTGGGAAAACATCTGCGGCTCTGCTCTGATCACCGAGTGCGACCTTTTTTTGGACGGTCCATCTTTATCCATGTCAGATTTTCTGCTTGCATCAGAGACATGTAGGTGATCTAGACAGAGTAGCACACATACAGTACATCTTGTTATGCACGGTCACATTAACCTCCTGATGATACCCCAGGGTGAACCATTATGGTTCCTGTCCCCTATTGCCCTCAAGCTATACATGGCAGATTCATTATTTCCCCAGGCACCCAGATCCCAACAGTTAAACCCTGAGCTCATACCCACCTGGTGGGATGTGGTGCAGCCCAAAAGTCTCAGTGACTGTGGGTCTGTGGACAGGGGGGTCATTGCCGGGTTTGGGATGGAGACCAATATCCTCCATTGCTGCAATGGCTAAACATGAGAAAGAGGTCATTGATGTTTTGTGCATCAGGTAAAATACAAGTATGCTTTTCATTCATGGTTAGCATTCAGGCTGTTTGGCTCTTTAGATTATAATGCTAAAGTTAGCTTCAACAGTTCTGGAGAAACCAGACAACACTGGACCAGGTCTAGATTAAAAACCACTGTGCTTAGACTTATCAAATCTGAACTAAATTAGCAAGAAGAATGTTTACAACATTGTGTAAAACTTTAAAAAATCAAAAAAATTGTCTTTAGAGTCTATATGGTTATCTAGTCCAGATGTGACCAGTCTCACTGGTTTTTGTCTAGACCTGGTCTGAGAAAAACTGAGAAAAAATCACCAAAATGACTCTTTTCCTGCTTTCACAAACAAAATATAGGTTTCACAAACAGTGGTTTAAATGATCTGAAGACTCTTCCTGTTAATCTAGTCCAGATTTGACAAGTCTAAATAAGTGGTTTTTGATCTAGAAGTGGTCTAAATGGGGGGAAAACACAGGGAAATCTTCGTTTTTCATTTTCATTTACCTTCTCTGGGATAATCTAGACTAGATCTGACAGGTAAATCTAGTGGTTTTTGATCTGGAAAAACTGGTCTGATGTGGTCTAGATGTGGAAGAAGGTAAAATTAACACTTTTTTTTTCCAGCTTTCGCAAATAAAGTTGAAGTTTTTGAATAAGATGTGTGAAGGTTTTGAATAAGATGTCTAACACCTTTCACAACAGTGGATCAAATAAGAATTGCTCTCTTACTTTGGCTATTTGAGTTTGCTGTATAGATGCTGAATCGTTAGCTGACTTCAGGCTCGTATTTAGACCCTCAACCGAAGCGAAACACACTGTTCATCCCTTTTTAACAGTAGGCAACAAAACCATGTGTCCAAATCCAGATGTTTTTGTCGCTTACGTAGAAGTAGGCGTTGCAGGGCCTGGCATTCATCGAAAAGGTAGGTCAGGCGGCAATGGTGGTCGTCATAGACATTTCTCTAACATTATATGTGGCTAATTCCTAGTCACTCTTCATGCAGGCTGAACTACGACAAGCCCTTTAAAATGACACGTAGTATTTGAGGTGTTTGCTTACATAGTGTTATACATTTGAAAACGTCTCGTAGACCCGTCGGTTCCATCCAGACCAGATCACAAGTTTTACCCGCTGCCGGTTGTTTACTCCATCACGGCTCTGGCACTGAAGCCCGGCATCTTGTCAGCTCAGTTTTCAGCTCCTCAGCTTTTTTATTTTCAGAAATATTTTTTTAAGTGTCGGAGCTGGGGAGACTCACAGGCAGCTGCCATGTCGGAGCATGCGCACTGGAGACCGAGGTATAAATCAGTTTACGGTTAATCATTTAGAAATACTACTACCACCACTGATAATAATAATAATAATAATAAGACATCTGAAATGGGACAAGTGGCTCATTTTTTTTAAAGAGACTCTCTGGTTTAATCTTTACCTGTTGTATTAATCTTAGATCTATCACTCAAGTAAAGTATAAGGACCTCAAAATTGTAATCTTCCATTTAATGAATAAAGATATCTTTCACAACGGATTGAATTTTCAAAACATGTTCTAAGTATTAGTGATTTATGGTGGTTGCTTAAAATAGTCAGAACATTTATAGCTGTGCTCATCCCATTCTTTGAACATGAAAGCAGGGGAGAGGAAGGAAGCTTTCATGGAGTTCAAAGTGTCTGTTGGGGGCCTCATTATTGATGAATGTATTCATTATTTAATGTCATAACATACTAAAACAAATACCAGTTAAGATGGCCAAATTTCTCATTTGGTCAGACCAGCAGTTCCAAACCCAAACATATTCAGTTTAAAACAGAGAAAAACAACAACAACAACAACAAAACGTTTGTTCTATTTCTGCAAGAAAACATTTAAATGATGATTTGATTGTCAAAATAATTGCAGATTAATTTTCTGCAGGACTGACTTATTTATTGAGTGATTCTGTTCAATTCAGTTCACCAGAGCCCAATTTCCTGTACTCAGGTGGTGATTACAATACAGTAACTTTCCTGTAGAGTTATCTATATTGCATGTCAGTTTTTTTTAATTTGAACACTAATTATTATTTTACCAGTTGATAGTAACTTGCAACTTGAGCAATGTTTGTATAATATACAGAAAACAGAGACCTCCAGACAAACAGACAGATATAATTTTATTTAACATGCAATTCAAATAACAAAAGAAAAATTACTTTAGCAAATTACTTTATTAGGGTTAATAAATCTTAAAAGTGAACAAATATTAGCTCATAAAATATAGTAAAACCCATATGACAACATAAAAACACAAAAGATGACATAATGCTTGCATACTAACTGCCCTGAATACAGGACTTTAACTTGTAATGGAGTATGTATTGCAACATGACCATTATTACTATTTGTATGGCCAGTATTACTATTTATTTGGCAGTCTAAATTGTTATGTTAAGGAGAAAAATATTCATAGTATTAGGATAAATTGTAAAGTGGAAGTTTTATAATAAGCCCCCACGGATTTTTACTTCATACATGATGATGATGATGATGATGATGATGATTATTATTATTATTATTATTATTATTAGTAGTAGTAGTAGTAGTAGTAGTAGTAGTGTTTCATGTGATAGTAGCAGTTCCAGCTTCTCGCCACACGATGTCGCTGTTGGACTGTTTGGGTCACCGTCACTACACAGATCATATTACCATTGTACTATATTATATGCAACATACTTTACATTATCGGTGTTTTTAAAATAAGTTTATGCAAGCAGGATTTAAATAAACACGACGTTACTTCCAGCAAATCCCTCGTTCTTCTTCGGCCGCCATTGTGGCGAAATTTAGGGGACTTTCCGTCCGTTGTAAACGAATATAATTAGTTAACGTACTTTCGGTTTCAGTCTAGGCTCGGTTGACGCCTGGTCAGGCTGCCGGTGTCAGGAGTTAGGTTACTAAATTGTTAATTCAATTAGTAAGGGATAATATCGGAGTCTTTACAAGCTCTAGGCGAATATAAAACATCTGCTGTTACAAACTTGGTGCGTCGAGAGGAAACGTAAGTTGGATTTAAACGGCTGTAACGATAGACGTTAAACTTGGCTAGCTAACTAAATTAGCATAGACTGTTTCTTTATATTAGGAATAGTAATGTTGTAGTTTTGAGTGTTTCGCTATTTCTTTCGTGTATGTGTGTGTTTGTGTGTGTGTTATTGTGGTAGGGTTACAGTCACACCGTTTCAAAGAAATCAGCAGTGCAGGCGAAAATGAAAGTAATTGCAGAATACCATCTGCAGCAAACAGAAAGTATGAGACAACCAAGGGCATATAAATGCAAACTATAAGCCTGGTTTATATATTTACAGTAATAGAGAGGAGAAAATATGTAGCTTTGTATTCTACAGTTATGTTTTGAGAGCTTATGTAAACCCTGACCTCCTGTGTTGATTTGACTCTGACCCTGACTGTCACCTGTGTCTGCAGAACCTGTGCACTATGCAGAAAATGAGCTACTTCTTCCCCCTGCTCTTCATGTGCATGGATGTGTGTGTGGTGCACGCCATCCGCCTGGCCCACTTCTCACCCCTGCTCCTCTCCCATCCCTTCCTCACCCTGTGGGGAGGAGGGTTGATCCGGGCCTGCCTCCTCGCCTTCCTCACCTTCACCTACCCCGGAAGTGTGCCGTGGATGAGCAGCTTCGAGGGGCTCCAGAGCTTGGGGGTCCTTTGCTTCCACTTCCCGGTGTACACCACTCTCCTCTGGGTCCTGGGGCAGTCCACAGTGGAGCAGGTGTGGGGCTGGCACTCATGGGAAAGGGTAGGTTGCTGTGTTTTTATGCTGGTTGTGTTTTAAACCACAATTTGTTGCAGGATAATTCACACTAACACGGTAGAAGACACACGTTTTTAGGTATGTTAGCGGCCCATGATGCTTTGTGGCTCTGGCGTAAAAGTCAGAGATGCTAGACTTCCTGTTCAGCTGCAAAAGAACGAGAGGAATGATAAACAAACATGGATATCCTTAAAGATAATGATGTGAAAGAACAGAGATGGTGGGTGGGCACTGTAGATGGTGGAGAGTAGCTAAGTACATTAACTCACTCAGTTTAGAGAGAAGTATTGTATTTTTGCTGCTCTATGTTTATCAGGCAACTACTGTTATTAGCTACTTTGCATATTAAGATTTACATATAAAAACCTGTGATGAGGCAAAAGAGGAAGCAAAAAGTATGATTTTGAACTTAAAGTACTTTTACTTGTAACATTTACATTCCACTTTTAATTCCACATTCACTTTTTCCACTTTTCCACTTTTAGATCTGTAGATCTCATTAAAAGATAATGATTGATGCCTTGTGAGTGTTCTTCAATGATTTCTTATTTAATCTAGTCAGTAGTCAAAGCCTGGAAGTATTCAGTTAGATAGGACATGAAACAGAGAATCTGATGTTTGCATTTGTGAAACAGTGACTAAAAGTATTGGAAAATTATTCCACACGTGGTTAATCTGCTATAACGTGTTTGCATTTTTTCAGTTTCTTATGTTTAGTGTGAATCCAGATGTATTAAGCTACTGTGACTTCCTCCAGTGTTATTTGTTCTAGAGAGAAGTGATATTAAGTTACTTGATTTGTGTATTTGTCTCATTGTTTTTTGTGAAACAAGATTTTACAGCCAGGCACAGGAGGATCACATTACTTATTATGGTTAAGATTTAATTGGCACCGAATCTGGGACAGGAGCAAGACTGAAACCAAAACCAAACGAGTACTGAAGAGCACAAGGAATCCCCTGTTTGAGAAATGTTGTGTACTTTGTGGACACACAAACCAGTGTCTGGAAACAGAAAGCTATTAGTTATTTTAATGCATCTTCTATTAATCCTAACATTTGTCAGAGTTGTCTGAAGCAGTGTGTGTTTTTTCTGTATTCCTGTATTAAACCTGCTGCTTGTTTTGCAGGTGCTGCAGGGTTATATTGTGACGGCAGTGGCCTGGCTCTACTGGAGCCGCTTATGTGTCATCTCTGTTGCTCTCCTGGGGTCGATACATCTCATCCCTGTTCACGAGGACGATGCCCTCTGAGAAGCCCAAAGAGGACACCGGTGCCTCTCTGAAGAGACTGATGGGATACATGCTGCCCTACGTCTGGCGTTTTGTCGCTGTGCTGTCTCTCGTGGTTCTCTCTTCTTATGGTGAGTGAGCATCAGCTGTAGGCTATTAACATCCAGTTATATCTGCACTCCTCTCACTCTGCTGACTCTTTAGGTCAATGCAACAGTAATTATACTAACAGTCTTTCTTCACCAGAGATCAATATTGTGATAATGTAATCCTCTGATCTCAGGTGAGATGGCGATTCCTCAGTACACTGGCCGTGTGGCTGACTGGATCATAAATGAAGAAGCACCTGATGCATTCACAGAGGCCATCACAGTCATGACGCTAATGACCATCGGCAGGTAATGTAGCCTTTGTGACAAAATACTTCCAGCATCACTGGTTCTAAGAAATATCAGAAATATAATTGTAAAATACAGATTTTTGTTAAGGTTTTTTTCCTAATTAAACTTTTTATTTTAAGAACAGGTTATAAATGTTGTCATCATGCTACTGGTCTCTGTCATCATACCAAAGACAAAAAGAAAACCAAATGAATTAATTAAACAAACACCAATACTCATGAATTCTCACATCCACCTTCATGGTTCTATACTCATATACATACACCCAAGCGAGTAAGCAAATTAAAAATAAATAAATGTAATTAAATACATTTGGATGTATGTTTATCTGCACCTGTATGCAGACACTAGATTTTTGTTATGTTTAAAGTCTTCAAATATTACAGTGTCTCTGATCTTGAGCTCCTTTCTTTTACTGTTTCAGGTGAAGGTTTTAATAAGTGTATTTTATACTGCATTCAGATCAAGTTTACCTACAGTAAAATGATATTGTAATCTTCAGCTTTAGTGGTGCAGTTTGTAGTTTTAAACCCTAAAAGTAACTGAGCTTTTTGCCATATTTTGTTTGTTTTTTTCACATGGATTTTCAGTTTTGCAGATAATAACACGTACAAATCACTCAACTCTGGGTTTAGAGAGAAAATGTAGACATGTTTCTCTTTAATGATAACTTTCAATGAAAACTATTCTCCATTTGAAAAGCTGAAGTAGGAGGTAGCAGTGTAGTAATATCCTTGTACTGATATTCTCTGAGGTTTACACTGTAATATGTCCTCTGTTGTATGTTTCAGTGCTGTGCTTGAGTTTATATGTGACCTCACATACAACGTCACTATGAGCCTCATACACACCTCAGTGCAGGGGGAAGTTTTCCAGGCTGTGCTGAAACAGGAGATTGCTTTCTTTGATGCCACTTCAACAGGTAAATCATGTACACATGTCGTATAAAATAGGTCACCGTGAATAAATCCTAAACCTATTTTTCCTTGCAGTTACAGATAAAAAAAGAAACACAGATTAATTATCCAGATGTTGAACATAAGCTGTAATTCCTCTGAGGAGACTAATGCACAACTCTTACCTCAGGTGAACTGGTGTCCCGCATTACCACGGATACCAACGATATGAGCGAGGCGCTGAGCGAGAAACTAAGTCTCGTCATGTGGTACACAGCACGTTTTGGCTTCCTCTTGTTCTTCATGGTGAGCCAGTCGTGGAAAATGACCCTGCTCACTTGCATGGGACTGCCCATCATCTGGGTCATACCTGAACTCACCGGACACTTCCACCAGGTAAAGATGGGTTCCCCCAAAGTTTCCCATATTTTTCAAGGAGAGATCTTATATTATTATATCCCTGTTTCAGACAATGGCTGCAAAGGTTCAGGAGTCACTGGCCAAGGCAAACCAAGTGGCAACAGAGACCTTCTCCTGCATGAAGACGGTGAGGAGTTTTGCCAACGAGGACGGTGAGACAGAGAGGTACAGACGGCGGCTGGAGGACACTTACGCCCTTAACAAAAAGGAAGCAGTAGCCTATGCAGCCTCTACCTGGGCCAGCAGTGTGAGTTGAATACTAAGCTGTGTCATAAAGTATCTGCAGTTACTATATTTTCACTGTATTTCACAGTGGGAGTTAAGCCAAGGAATAATTGCATGTAGTGTCTGCAGTGTCACCTAGAGATTGCTGACTACATTGTATAGATGAAATTTGCCTTTGAGACTCTTATGCTCTGTGTACGTATGCAAGTCCATTAATTTCTTAAACTGATATGGGTAGCATGCTAGCTGTGTAACATACAGAGTGCTCTCTAGTCTGTACTTTAACACAATAAGGCGTATGATGTTCTATAAGCTACTTTGTGTGTTCCCCCAGATGACCACTCTGGCCCTGAAGGTGTGTATTCTGTACTACGGAGGGACTCTTGTGACCAGAGGGGCCGTTAGCAGTGGAGACCTGGTGTCATTCGTCCTCTATGAGCTGCAGTTTGCCTCTGCAGTTGAGGTGAGCCGCAGGCCAAGAAGCAGCTAGCTGTTTCCTTCACAGTATCTCACAGTCATATCAATGATTAAGTGTCTAGTTTTACTCGACCTTCACTAGGCTACTGCTTCTCTTCCAGGCTGTCATGCGCTATTACCCAGAAGTGAAGAAGGCAATCGGTGCCTCTGAGAAGATCTTTGAGTATTTGGATCGGAAACCTCAAATACCCCCAGATGGCACTTTGGCCCCTGAAAATCTTAAGGGACACATTCAGTTCAAAAACGTTAGATTTTCCTATTCTGGCAAGACGGATGAAAACAGTCTTGTGCTTAAGGTATGTATGTATTTATGTTAATCTCCTGTGCATTTATTATATTTCTGATTAAAATGATTTCAATCACATTAAGACATTCCTCGCTTCCACCAGGATGTGTCTCTGGAGGTGAAGCCAGGCCAAATCACAGCCCTTGTGGGGCTTAACAGATCAGGGAAGTCCACCTGTGTCAAGCTGCTGGAGAGATTTTACCAGCCCCTAGCAGGGGAGATCCTACTGGATGGGAAACCACTGAATGACTACAAAGACCAGTACCTGCATGACAAGGTGGGTGGTTAACACTGGCAATGTGTAACTGATCATTTTTGCATGTTGCATGGGGAAAGAGCTGACACTGACATGTAATTTGACTCAAACTGAGCAGAATAGTAGGACGTTTTGCAGGTTCTGCTCTCCTCATTCTCTAGTGATCAAGTTAATGTCTGAACATGTGTCATTTATAACACAGGAGAGATCTATTTTTAAAAATTCCTTTATTACCAAGAAAACAACAACAACAGTAAAGACAACAAGGACATTTCCTTTGGGATGCTGAGGATGGTTTGCAGTATTCCACTCTCAAACCTTTCTGAGCTGGGAATTAGCTACTTTAACTACTGTTCTCTTTATTTGAACATACAGATGAAAAAAGACATAATAAGCCACAGCCAGAGTGGATGAGGTGCAGACACCCTGAGGGGTTTATTAAACTGTCACACTGCAAAAATTGACTTAAATCCAAGAGTAATGGCAAATATGTAAGTGAATTGTGCAGCTGGGGCCAGGACATGAAAATGAAATTAAAGTAGCCCAGAGCTGTAGAGGAATGAAAATATAGGGAAGGTGAATCACAGTTCACTGAAATGTTCCACTCTCTCACTGTAAACCATTCTCAGAGTCAGCTGTGACAGTTACGCAGCTGCTGACGTCTCTTCCTCTTCATCCTGTTGGTTTATAGATTGCCGTGGTGAGCCAGGATTGTGTGCTGTTTGCTCGCTCTGTGCGTGAGAACATCAAGTACGGCTGCAAGGATGCCTCTGATGAGGAGATGTTCAGGGCTGCCAAGCTGGCCAGTGCCCACGAGTTCATCTTGGAACTGCCGAATCAATACGACACAGGTTGGTCTTTTAACTTTCTGGAAGAATTTAATTTTAGTCGGGTATCTACAGGTCTTTAAAAGTTTTAAAAAGTACAGAACTTAGTCTTGAATTTAATTTACAAAAGTCTTAAATATTTTCTCTTGCCTTGCAGAGAGAGTAATATTAGTTATAAAATGTTTTTGTATCAGACTACAGGCTGTCAGCAGATGTTAGAAACAAAAATACAAGTGGGATGCTTGTGACAGTGGATTGTGTTCACAGGAGGTTTAAGTCTGCACTTACACAGCTACAGCAAGCACGGTCTCTATTGCTAACTACTGTAACTAGTTTTAGCAAAAACTCTATAAAATAAAATGCTATAATGAGTTTTAATTGGTTAATCCATCAGTTTTCTGCCAGGGTTGTCCCAAAGGTTCGCCCCAGGCCCACATAATTGTTATATACTACTGACAAGTACAATAGTAAATCATTCTGAGCTATACTGTCCCCGCTGGTAACTCAGTTGCATTCTATGTGGTATTAAGAAAGTCTTAATAACTTTGTGAACCCTGCAGAAACCAACAGTAGTGGAGGGGCTGATGAATTTAATTAAGTGCTTTTGAAACCAACAGCACTTTGGCTTTGTGGTCTTGTCTAATGCAAAAGACAGTTACTCTTCTCCCAGTACGTACTGTACAATAACAGTATGTTTTGTTGCTTAGATGCTGGGGAGAAGGGAGGGCAGGTATCTGGTGGCCAAAAGCAGCGCATCGCCATCGCTAGAGCTTTAATCAGATGTCCCAAAATCCTGATACTGGACAATGCCACCAGTGACTTGGACACAGAGAATGAATACCAGGTAGGAAAAAGTCTTGTTTCTCAGTTTTTTGCTCATGATTTTACTCATATTTTCTACATGTAACACCAAGTCACAATTGCACTTCACAGGTCCACCAAGCTTTGCTGAACCAGACCAACAACTGCTCCGTGCTGCTCATATCCAACAAGATGAGTGCCATAGAAAAGGCCAACCATATAATTGTCCTCAGTGAGGGGATGGTAAAGGAGGAGGGCAGTCACGACGAGTTGCTGAAGAAAGAAGGCCTTTATGCTGAACTGGTGAAAAAGCAGAACATGGGCTTCTGTCGTAAAGAAGAGGAGGGAAATGATGCACTGTGATATGTCCGGTGGCTTCTCTCGAGCTGGAGAAGTCGAGTTACAGTAGGGTTGCGGGTTAAAAGTCTGGACTTAAAGTGTCAAAACTCCTGCCACATTGTTACTATAACAACTTTACTGTGAGACTACACTTTAAACCACATGTATTGGTAGAGTTTTGACCCTTTAAGGTCATTTCCCTTTTCCATGCTCCTTGGAAGTAGGCGAAACTGTTTCAGAAATTCCTACTTTAGAATTCCAGACTTTAAAAATAGAAGTGCCCTTGAATCAGCAGCCCCTGAGCAAGGCGTCAAACCCCCACCTGCTCCAGGACGAACAGGCCTACCTGGACAAGGCAAGATATGGATAAAATCCTCAACACATCCACAGTACATTTGACTTTATATTGTGATATGGATATATATCACAACACAGTAACAGACGTCAGACAGGAATGTCTGTTTCTGACGAATTCAGCAATTAAACACATGGTGCACAAATTATAGAGTCAGTATAGCCACAAAGCAGTTCTACGCATTGATTTGCAATATTTCCCACAATGGTCTGATGTAACTGAGGATACAGTATGAAAGGGATAGCTACCATGTTTTAAATGGTATGGCAAAATTGTAATTGTTCCACTGAATATATCATCATATCAGCAACAGAGTTTGCCTTTCATCCACGCACTTATGGTAGGGAGCTACCATACAAGGTGCTGGTCTAACCTTTGATATTTGGGGTTTCCTCCTGTCCAAGGAGGCTCCGACATGCTGACATGAGGAGCTTTACGTACTGTGTAGAAGATAATTTATGATAATTGTGCGCTCCATTGCTTCATACGTGTTGCAAATGTAGATGTGGAAGAGATGAAGCAGCTAGAGATATTTCATATTGCACTATTTAAGATGAGTGTTTTTTAATGTCATGGCTGTATCTATTTTTTTTACAGTATTTGTCAGATGTTTTGTCTTTTCCGTACTTTTCCCCATACTGATTGAGAACCTGGACATTAGTCATCACACATCTTCATCCTGGACTCCACCAAACTACTGAATTCATCCTCACTCCACCACAATAGTTTTTATGATGTGATTATTTTGCTCATTCCTAACTCTCATTTTTCTGAATAGCATGAAGGGACTTCATCTGTAATTTAATCTGTTTGTACTTTGTTTTCCAGCCTGCAGTTGCAACAATAAATCTTTTGAATTAATGAATTAGTCATTTAACTTTTCTTGTCTGCCACTTTTTGAGCATCATCTTTACAAGAGAAAAACTTCTAGTCATGGCTGCTCTTCCACTTTCGTGTTATGGAAAGATAATAATTTTTGCACACAACTTGTTGCAGATGAGAGTTGCTACTTTCTGCTTCTATTGGATTTTTTTTTCAAGCATGCCTACCCTGGCAGAAGTAATTTTGGGCAGTCACACAACGTTTTGATTTTACTTGCACTTAAATGAGCAGTCCACATGTGAGGGTCAGTTTATTATTAACTGTTAGCTGCCTCTCAGTTCTCCTGTGATGAAATAATACCACTTCGCTTTATATTTTCTATGTAATCCAGGTAATCCGGGGGTATTTCAATAGGCAGAGAGGACCTGCATCAGCAACCCAGATACTGCAGATAACATAAACACATCATAACACCATTCCCTGCAGACAGAAAGACGTTAGCCTGTAAGAAATAAAGCCGTATGTGTGGATAATTTTAAGCGTAAACCTAAAAAATAAGCAGTTTAACGCAGTGCGACGCCTTGTATTCATAAAAATATGACAGAGAACAAGATGTACCAACCGGGGAATAAGGGGCGTGCGTTTAGTTTGACGGACGTCTGCTTACAGCCAATCGGAAAGCAGAATCGGCCCGAACGTGACAGGAAATACGGGACACTGCCACGTGGTGGGTTTATATAGGGTCAAACGGAAGCGTAGAGGCGCCATTTCATTGCGGAGGAGCTCAGTGGTGTTTCGGTGGAAGTGCAGCGTCAACAGCGGTGGAAAAATTGGATCATAATAACACTCCGCCTACAGCCCGATGGAAGCGGCCGTCAACCCGCCTCACGACAGGTAAGGTCGGCAGTATTTTGCCTCAAACTCAGGGGGTTTGTTTGGCTTTCCAACGGTCGTAACGTAATGTTACCTTGCTACGTTACTGTTACCGTTAGCCTCTCGACAACAACGCTAGCTTGTCTAAAACTGATTTAGCTAGCTTTACAGCAGAGCATCTCACCGTGACTTAATGAACGACAAATTAATTGCTCCTAAATGTGTAGACTCGCCTCTGTTTTAGCTTGTAGCTTCACAAGTGAGCTGGCACAGAGAAGGTAAATGACAGCTGCAGCCCCACCGGCTGGGTCAGCCCGATCGGCTGCTCCCCGCCGGCTCTCAGTCATTCATTGCTCGGACATCCTGCTAACGCTAATCCCGCAGCTCGTGAGACGATCACATCGGACGACTGGTAGTAAACACTGTGTCCAGTATGCTCCTACACGCGGGATTTGATAAACTAAGAGGTGGCAGTGCTCAGATTGATTTATCAGGTATTGTTGCAGAGCTAGCGGTTTGCTAGCCGACGTTGTACAAATATGTGTATGCTGTGGCAAACTGACCGAAATCGACGGACAGGTTAACGTTGTGACCTTTTTATAAAGCAGCACTGTTTATTAAAGGCTTCGTGATTTTCATTTTTTGGCAGAAAATCGCTGTCCGTCATTTCTTTTCTGTCATTGTGAGGCAGTGTTTACAAACAGTGAGGGCGGGGCGTCCAAACCACGCGATCTTCAGCTGTTGGATTGTAAATGTGAGGGCTTGGTTTTTCTGTCACCGCACAGATTAAATAATAAAGACGGTTTGCAGGCTCTGCTGTCTGAGTAATGGTGCATTTTAGTGGAAGCAGAAGCTGATTCAATGTAGATTTAAATAGCAAAACATTAGTCAGAGTCATGGAGCTAAGCAAGAGCTTATTTCTACTAAATAACTAGACCATAGATTAACGTAGTGTTGCATAATTGCTGCAGATGTTTACAACAAATCTTTCATTTGCTGTGATTCTCCAGAGAAAGCAACGCTTATATTTTCTCAGTGCTGAACTGGCATTTTGTTCAGCATATAAAAACTTTGTATTTAGCAGATCCTAAGTCAGTATTTTGTTGGACACAGGTGCACAAGGCAAGGTCTATGATTTCAAAGGCAAATATAAACTGTGCCCTTCCAGTAAAATGAATATTCACAAAACATTTGAAGACACTTTCACCAACTATTTCAGTTATTTTACTTGATAAAAAAGATATAATATTTGGTGCTGGTCTGGAACTTTATGTTGTGATGTATTCACTACACAATAGCTCATGTTTTTCTCAACACAAATGTGGTTTAGCTGTTTGTGTTGTTTGGAGCCTGATTGATGTAGAAAATCAGCTCACAGGCTTTGCCACAGATTGTGTGTCAGTGGGGCAGGAGTGCGTCCTGAACTGTGGGGGTGAGATTTAACTTCTTCTAAATCTGGTTCATGTGCTCTGCTTAGAGGGACTTCCTTTGACTACGTGGACTCAGACGTCTGTTATATAGAACATGGTCTTTGTACTGTTGTCGGCCACAGACGAGGCTGAAAATTGTAGAGCACTTTGAGATCTGTAAAGTCTTTCTTTTGTCTTTGACTTCACTCTCTTAAATCCTAAATTTGTCCTTCATAGGACAAATTTTTGTACGTATTTATGTACGGAAAGAGACCAGAGCACACTGTTTTTACACAGAAAAGTGCAGCGTTTAAATTTTATTAGGCCCTATTATTTTATTTTTAAACAATTAAAAAAATGTTTCTCTTTTGTGTAATTGTTTGGTTTATTTATGTGTTTGTAACATTTCTTTCCAGTGAGTAATTGTGTTTTGACACTGAAATATGTCATTTGAAGCACACAAAAGTTTCAGACATTCTTAATATACTGGCCTTTTACTGTGAAACTTGACTGTTTTGTTGTGGTAGCACAATGGCCTTGTGTAGGCTCATAGATATTCAGAATTATTGCAACTGCATCAGTTTTTCATTAAAAAGTGGCTACAAAATTTACTGCTAAGATTAAAATGACTAATCATTGCAGCTTTATTGCATATGACACATTCAGTTTAACTTCCTGTAAAAGGTATGGAATTAGTGCTACATCTATGCCTGTTTTTCCCATGATTCATGATATATTTATGAGCCATAGATTAAAAATAAAGCTGTTAAATGTGAGTTGCATGTGATAATCTATCACATTTATTTAGCTTTTGCAGGCCTTTCTGTAAGTTATTGTTTGTTTTTTAGCTGGTGAGGACCCATGTGATGGTGGTTCTCATGCCTGTGCTAAAAGTAGCAGCCTGTTGATAGAATCCTGGTTTCCTAGATGACTTTTAGCAGACCAGGAGGCAGAGCCATGGTTTCACTGGTCGTATGCGTTACGTGACTAAAGCATGTATAGGCTGGAGCTTTGACATCAGCAGATTTTCCATGAGTGCGTGTGTTGATGTGAGTGGATGGCAGATTAGAGAAATCGATGGTTGAATCAATGAAGGTGGAAAAAGTCATGCAGCACAGTGAACATAAAATGACCATTTCTGTCATTAGCAGGCATCTCTTTCTCTCTGTGTGTGAACGTTGTGTGTCTTTGTATTCCCACACAAAACTGTGACCACTGTTCTCCTTTTTCATTAATCTTTTATCATATAATGTAAATGAGTGGTGTGTTGTTTGAACTTTCATCCTTGCATGAATGAACTCTAGCATGTCTCTTCCTGTAGTTTGAGTGCAGAGCTCTTCCTTTATCACTCAAACAGGAAAAAAATCAAATCTCTTGTTATTTTTTGCCCATCCTCTGATCTTTCTGTCTCCTTGACTTCAGCTCCCTGGTCGGGTTGTCTAGTGGCGGGATGGACCAACACAACAGCTCAGGCAAACGCATTCGCAAGCCCTCCCTGCTGTATGAGGACTTTGAGAGCCCCTCTCTGCCCCACACTATGCCCCAGGGTCCCCCTGCCCCACCACAGCCCCCAGTCAAGGATCTCAGCCGGGCAGGCCGCATGACCAACCAGCTGCAGTACCTCCAGAAGACCCTGATGAAGTCTCTGTGGAGGCACCACTTTGCCTGGCCTTTCCAAGAGCCTGTGGATGCCTACAGACTTAATCTACCGGTGGGTTAGATATATATGTCACTAACCAGACTCCACTGATTTAAAAACAGCAATTTTACCAAGCAGAGCACAGGAGTGGTACAAATACTGCTGCCTTTGTTTGTTTGTGGTATTGTGTGGTACATTTATTTATGTAAAGCATCTGAATACTTCTTCCACCTCCTTGAATGTTAAACAATAACGCAAACAAGCTGACTTTCTCTTTCCACATTCACTTTTATTTTGATTTCTATGCATGTTTTTGTAACTCATGTTAGTGCCAAGGCTAAGATGTTGTTGGAAATGCCCCCTATAGGATGTTCCCTCAGATGTTAGAAAAAAGTATTCACCCTTAAATGTGTTATCCTTCGAAAACTGTTTGTTTTTGCTAAATTCATACATTAAAAAAAAAGAAAAAACTTTGTCTCTCTTTTTCAGGATTACCATAAAATAATCAAACAACCCATGGACATGGGGACCATAAAAAAGCGTCTGGAGAACAACTTCTACCGCAGTGCAAGTGAGTGCATACAGGACTTCAACACAATGTTCACCAACTGCTACATTTACAACAAGGTAGGTTAAAAGGTAAAAAACAGGTCTTTATCCGTCATGTTTTTGTTTTCTTTTTAAATGTCTTCTTTCCTGATAAAATGCCACACTCTCATGTTTACATTTAATATCAGGTTGACCTTACACAGCGGGGATAACACAGGGTTATATAAAGCTCAAGGCAATTGGAACAGCACAGGAAACAGCTATGTTTACCTTGAAGATATGTGTTGGAGGTTTGGTTTTCTCCCAAACTACAGCATGTCTGCAAATGTAGTTTTGCACCAGCTTTGAACTGACTTAACAAAAGCTTTATTCCTTGCTGATGATACGGGCCCTGGTCCTAACATTGTGAGAGACAGCAATTTTTAAACCCTTCATCTATTTCCCATGAGAAGATGTTCATCTGACACTTTGTAAACAGAAACTTGTCTGGGATACTCTCCTGACCTATGTAATAACTGAACAAGTGCTGACCTGCATATGTTGTACATGTGCTTTAAGAATAACCTGTGAGGCAAGAGGGGACAGTTAAAATGTCAAGTTAATGAGGGAACAAGTGACTACAGCATCCAGCTGTTGAGAAACAGTGTGCAGTGCCAAGAGTCTTAGCCAACAGAATATAGCTGATAGGTGTTGAAATCAGTGATACCAACTGGGAGTGCAACTAAAGGTCATTTTCATCATCAATTTTATCCATTAATCACTTTTTTCAGAAGTAATCTGTTGCGAGCATTTGTGAATTTGTTTGATATTTTTATTCAGTAAAAACTGAATGATAATGTAATGGTGATTTCATCAGTTAACATGTCGATTAATCAGCTAATGATTACAACAACAGTAAAAGAATATTTTCATAATCATGTTTTTAAAAACTCTTTAGGACTTCTTTGTATCGTACGTGTTTGTAAATTGGTTCCTTGGTTAGCCCACAGATGACATTGTGCTGATGGCCCAGTCCCTAGAGAAGATCTTTCTCCAGAAGGTGGCCCAGATGCCCCAGGAGGAAGTTGAGCTTCCTCCTCCAGCTCCTCGGAACAAAAACAGCAGGGGAAGAGGTCGCAAATCTAACGGTGAGTTGGTGACAGCTGGACACATTTTCAGTTTTATATATTGCTACTGAATTGTCTCCATTGGCAGTAGGCTTCTTCCAAATGATTTGCTGTTCCCTTTTGTCTCAGTCTGTAGCTGAGTTTATGAACTCACCTACAGACTGAGTTTATGAACTCAGCTTCTGTTTCTAAAGTCGACTTTACTGTACCTCTCAGCATCGAGGGCTCAGCAGGTGCCGGCAGTGTCGCAGTCGGCCTACTCCCCCTCGTCCTCGGACACTGGGGAATCCATGCTAGCCAACTCTCCCCAGACTGTGCTGACCAAAAGCCTGCCTCCAGCCAACATCATGGGCCTGCCACCTACACAGCCCACAACCAAGGTACATACAACATGATACTGATAATCATAATTTGTGCATAAAAATTTGAATTGTGAAACATTTAAGTGCCTTAACAAAACAGAAGCAACACAGGTTTGAGTGCTGTTTGTCAGGAAACCTTAAAAATATTTGGTATGTTCAGTGCTTTTGTTTTAAGAAAAAAAAAATGTAATGAGTGCAGTAAAGCCACAATATTGTGATTACAGTGATTTCCAACCCCTTTATTTCTTTGTGTAGAAGAAAGGTGTAAAACGAAAGGCAGACACCACCACCCCGTCCACCATGGGCTTGACTGTGGGCATGTCAGGTGTGGGCATGTCTGGAGCAACACACATGGTAGGTTTAGGGAAAGGAGGACACGGGGGTCAAGTCCACGACACCTCCATGCACACTGTCTCCTCCATGGGGAGCATGAGCTTAGACACTCCACCTGGGATGGGCTTGGTCAGAAGCCCCGGAGGTCCTGTCCTGCTCCAGCCCATGATGGCCAGCACTGGACGCAGAGTCGGCAGCGGACGGCCCATCAAACCCCCCAAAAAGGACTTGCCTGATTCTGTCCAGCCTCAGCCCTCGAAGAAGGGCAAACTCAGCCCTCAGCTGAGGTACTGCAGCGGGCTGCTGAAGGACATGTTATCAAAGAAACATGCTGCATATGCCTGGCCTTTCTACACACCTGTGGACGCAGCTGCACTGGGACTTCATGACTATCATGATATCATCAAGTGTCCCATGGACCTCAGCACCATCAAGGTGACTTACATACTTTTAACTCTTGGAAAGAGTAATAGACAATGAATGTTGCTCCTGATTGCAGAGTAAAGTGATGCTCTTTCAACTTCCTGACAAACACAGATGCTGGTGTTGGGGCTAAAAACCTTCAATATACTGTAAAATACAAGTCATTGATTATTAATAAATATATTTAAAAAACACTGATAAAAATGGAAAAAAGCTCTAAAATTGTCCTTTTCCAATTTATCATCAGAGGAAGATGGACTGTCGTGAATACAGGGATGCTCAGCAGTTTGCTAGCGATGTCAGACTCATGTTCTCCAACTGCTATAAGTACAACCCACCTGACCATGATGTGGTGGGCATGGCACGGAAGCTGCAGGTGAGTTTAGCTGTCTGATTCTGCTTTTCAAAACATTCAGTGAATAAAAATGCAGAAAAAACTGCAAGGAAAGTCTCTTAATTGCTAAATTGTATTCTCCTTTCATCTTTTTGTGCCCCAGGATGTGTTTGAGTTCCGTTTTGCCAAGATGCCAGACGAACCACATATGGATCACACAACCCTGTCAATGAGTGGCCACCCAACATCCTCTTCGTCTTCTTCGTCCTCCTCCTCGTCCTCATCTTCCTCCACCTCTGAGAGTGAGCCCAGCAGTGAGAGCGAAGAGAGTGAGAGCAGCCCCAGTTCAGACAGCGAGGAAGAGCGAGCACATCGCTTGGCTGAGTTACAGGACCAGGTGTGCACACAAGTAAGACGTCCAGTACTTTTTATTTAGCCAGGTGTCTTAATTACAACAAACTTCATGTGGAAACAAAATTGTTTTTTCACAGTGATCATTTCTTCAAATGTAATTTGTTCACAGCTCCGAGCCATGCACGAGCAGCTGGCTGCCCTCTCTCAAGGCCCCATCGTCAAGCCCAAGAAGAAGAAAGAGAAGAAGGACAAAAAGGAGAAGAAGAAAAAGAAGAAGCTGGAGAAGAGAAGTCGAGGTGGCAGAAGCAGAGCTGGCTCTGAGGAATGGAAGATGCCCGGAAAGATCCTGAAGAGCAAATCTGCCAGAGCAGGTGGCTCCCAGCCGAAGAAAGGCCAGGGGAAGAAGAGTAACAAGAACAACAAGTTAGTAGTAAAATAATATTCCCTGCACTTACCAAATAGTTTTATTTCATCTTCACATTAATTTGGATGATAATATGTATCTGATAATATTACCCGTCCTGATGTCATCTCTTTTCTATTTTTCAGGACGGCAAAGAAGCCGTTCTACCCAACAGTGGCCCCTTCCATGCTGCCTCACTACGACTCGGAGGAAGAGGAGGAGATCGTGCCCATGTCGTATGACGAAAAGCGACAGCTGAGCCTCGACATCAACAAGTTACCGGGGGAAAAGCTGGGTCGCGTGGTCCACATCATCCAGTCCAGGGAGCCCTCACTGAGGGACACCAACCCAGAGGAGATCGAGATCGACTTTGAAACACTCAAGCCATCGACACTGAAAGAGCTGGAGCGCTACGTCATGACCTGCCTGAGGAAGAAGCCCCGTAAACCGTACGCCGAGCAAGGTAGATCAAAACGTATTTAGTTTGAGGTTTGAGGCAAGCACATACATTAAAGTAAAAACACACCAAACTACAAGTACTCAGCTGCCACTGCCACCTTCAAGCAGCAACACATCTTAGAGCAACTGAACTTTTTAATGCATTTCAGTAAATGAAGTGTGTTATTTTTGTTTTGCTTTGTTTCAAATAAGTCAGCAGTGGTTTGCACTTGAATATTTTTCCTCCAACTTGACTGGATGGTGGAAGCATACAGCTGCGAGGTGGCAGTTCTAGCTACCATTTAGACTTTTTTTTGACAGTGGTTCCCAAAAGATAAGTTTTCCTCTGGACAGATGCTGAATTAGGCATTGAAACAATAAAATAAACTGCATGTAAAATTATAACACAGGGAAGACAGGCCAGATATGAAGCAGCATGACAAGGCAGTCATGCAGTGACTGTGTATGATGGCAAGTCTGTCTGCTTTTTAATCACATTTCAAGATTATATACAGAGGAACAGTTCTACACTTTGATATCTGACTGGACTGCTTAAAAATGAAAAATGTGACCATACTATTACACCAAACTGACAGGCATGTAATGTTGTTTCTCAGCCAGTTAATGACTTTGCTCCTGCTCCCACATCTCTTATTCATCTCTGGGTGTGAGTGAATGAAGGGCCAGGTTTCCCTCCCCGGTAAACACTGCTGGATAAGCTCCTCCAGATCAATACAGCAGTGTGGAAAGTTTTGAGTTATGAATTTGCTGTGTCAGTGTGCGTTGTGCTACAGCACTGTGTCTGTGGCATAAAGCAATTAATCAATGACATGTCGTGGGAGTTTGTGTAGTTGGGTCATGTGAGGAAGCTAAGTTTCGCACACTGATGACAGTTACTATCCTCACTAATGTTCTGTGAGTTTATTTAATGCTGCTACCAGCTAGCTATAATATGATGAGCAATCATTTCTGTTTTTGCACCTGAAGAAAAAAACATCTTTGCTTCACTGTATTATAAAGAGCCAAGTCATCTACTCAGGAAGCTAAGCTGCAGAATGAAGGTGCAACTTATACCTCAGCTCTGTTGGTCTCAGCTTAAAGGAAGTAATGTGGAGAGAGTAGAGCTGAAATGATGAATCTGTACACAGAAAACTAATTTGAAAATGATGATTTGTTAATTTGATTTTTTGCTTGAAAAAAGACTAAATTTACCCAGTTCCAATGTTTTAATATGAGAACTTGTTGCTTTTCTTTGTATTATGTGTCAGGAAACTGGATACCTCAGACTGTTCGTTGATAAAACAAGTCATTTAAAATTTTAATGGCCAAACAGTTAATAGATGACTCAAGAAAATAATCAACAGATGAGTAAGAGTCATGAGTTGGTTGTCAGGTGTGTAACGGCCTCGTCATCTTTTCACTTGCAGCAGCAAAGAAAGGCAGTGTTGGCAAGTCTAAAGAGGAGCTGACTCTGGAGAAGAGGAGGGAGCTGGAGAGGAGGCTGCAAGATGTCAGTGGACAACTTAATTCTGTCAAGAAACCTACGAAACCTAAAGGTGAGTTCACACATCCTCATTGTCTGTACGTCTTCTCACACCTTTACTTTCATTAAATATTTTACCTGCTGCATTAATAGTCCTTTTCATCTGTACCTGGTGCAGCTGCAGAGATGTTATTTATTTACTCTAACCTGCTCCTCTCTCCTCAGTGGAGAAGCCCAGTGCTGCAGAGACTCAAACCCAGCCCTCACGCCTCAGCGGCAGCAGCTCCAGCTCCGACTCTTCTTCCTCGTCTTCGTCGTCCTCATCCTCAGACACCAGCGACTCAGACTCTGGTTGAAATCCTTAGCACTGGCTAGGAGAGAAAACACTAATAACTCAGGGACTTGGGCTGGCCCAGGACACAACACACCCTGAAACAGTAGTTGGCTGAGATATTAGACACCATGGCAAAAAACCAACAAAAACAAAAACATGTAAAGTGGACTCCTAAAATGTTTTGAATGTGGGACTGAGGGATGTGAAACAATGTCTCTGTGGATAATCGTAGAACCCAAACACTAAATGCCTTGGCCCCCCCCCCTCCTCCCCTTTGTAAATACTTGTACAAATTTATGTTTCTTTTATAAAGAAGAATTTTATTGTGATCCCCCAAAGAGGGAAACGGAGTAATAAAAAAAAAAAAAAACAGGATGTGGGAAGACGGCCTTTACTCCAGATCTGCTTTGGCTGGCCTTATGCTGTGTCCTCTGGTGGTGAGGGAATGGAAAAGTCTTTATTTATTTGTTTTCCTCACCCACATTTCCTCAGATGTTACTGGAATTTGAACCAGCAACGTTTTGGTCACAAGCCTTGCTTTTCTAACATCCGGCCTTCTTCATTTTAGACTGACCCCCCCCCCCGACTCAGCCTTAATGATCCAGATTGTTAATAACCGTTAAGATTATTTAGAAAAACACAGTGTTGTTAAGGAGCTCTGAGATTTCTTCTCATGTTCAAGTCTAAGAGCTATTGAGCAGTAAATTTACACAAATCAAGGGTTTCTGACACATTCAGGTGAAAATTTAAAGTTGGTTACAACTTGAGTTGTTTACTTGCATTGTTCTCCTCAGTTTAACATCAAGCTTCAGTCTGCAGCCAGTTTTACAGCCTGTAGTTTTTTCTGAAAACAATGTGTGTTTATAGTACAGTAGAGTATAGAAATGGTTAGACATACTGTAATTACAAAGTTTGCAGTTAAGTTACATATTTTTAAAATTCATTTAATGGCTGCACTATACCTGCAGAAGCCCACCAGCCATTTTAAGACTGACTAGTCTTATAAACATGACACTAATTGAAGTACTGTCTGTCTTCAGTATTTTGAAATCTGTTGTTACAGTTCAGCGTTGATATTGTTTCTCCTCATCACATCAAAACAGTTACTTAAACAGGCTGAACACAGGGTGTTGAATGTTACCAGATTACAGCGCAGGTTTCTAATCCCCACATTAATCTCCTTAACGTGAAGTATTGCATTAGTGTATCTCAGAGACATCTGTAGCACTTGATTACTCAGTGATGGTTTCTTAAGAGAAATCTTTTGGCTGCTCAGCGCTTAACTGGAACAAATGGAGTTGACTGAATAAACTGAAGATGAATAAGTTTTGCATAAAGAAACCGTAAAGTCCTCATAGTCCATGCATAGTCACAGCTGTTGTTGAATGTTCAGTGAAAGAAGATATGCTTGTATATACTTAAACTGTATTTGCTGTTGCACAAACTATTGTATTTCTGCTGTTCAGTCTCTTTTCCCCTTTCTTTTTCAGTTTCATTGTTTCCCCTTTTTTACATGCTATTTTTCATTCCAGTTAACTGTCTCAGTTGTTTTCTGAAGAGCATTCACACCGGCATTGCTGCCTCTGGCCAAGCAGGTTGCCGCCTCAGAACACAAGCAAACATTTCATTTGAAAACTGTGTTTATTAAAATATTCTCTTCTGTAGAAAGAGCTTGAGCTTTGTCTGGCTGTCTGGGATCACAGTGGGAGTTATGCCAAGGTTTCCCCACGCTTGCACATTTTTCCTGCTTCCAACACATCGACACAACACATCCCACCCCTTCACAGGTGCCACTGTAACGAGATAATCAACGTTATTCACTTCACCTGTCAGAGGTTTTACTGGCTCGGCCGACCGGAGTAGAGCTGCAGTGACTAATCAATTAATTGAGCAGAGGTAAAACAGATTAATCAGAAAATATCTGATCACCGAAAAAGCATCTTAGTCATTTAAGCAAAAATAACCTTTGTTGTTTGAAGCATCTGCACTGAGGATTTGATTTGTTTTCTTTGTAAACAGTAACTCTGGATTTTGGACTGTAGGCCAGACAAAAAAAGGACATCCTTGGTCTTTTGGAAGCTATAAAAGGTATTTTTCAATATCAGAAAAAAATCAGTAGGTTAATTGTTAATGAAAATAAGTATAAATGCAGCCCTAGATTAATTCTTAAGATATATCAACTAAAAATGGCAAAGATCTTCTGGTTCCAACCTCTCAGATATGGCTTTTATCCTTATAACATCTCTGTAATCTGAATATTTTATAGGTTTTTGTCTTTTGTTTGGACAAGTCATTTTTAGACTTAGTAGATATTGTAGACTATAGAAAAAAACTAATTGAAACAAACAAGCCTTAATGTGTATAAGGAAGACAAATTGTTTTTAATTTTTCTGACTATATACATGTATAATTGTATAAGTAGGTTAAAAGCAGAAATTAATTACTTGGTATTTTCAGCGGGAAGACAGCCAGTGTCCAACTTCTTGTAATTATCATCTTTGTCCAGTAGATGGGAGCAAATAGCCATGTTAAAATCTCAGTTACATGTTCCATTACAGGAAACGTGGTTGTGGATTGTTATTGATTGTCAGTATGATATTATCACCTATCAGGCCCATGACTCCCTGAAACGACAGAGCAGTGAACACCCGCAACTTCAGGTTTCACAGCTCATCCTACCTGAACTTCACTCCGCAGGCGAACACCTGCAGCAGGGACCACACCATCCTGCAGGCGCCTCTCACCACGTCCCGGGGCAGGTCAGTCATAATACGAGTCTCAGCTGTGTGCTGGTCAAATATGTTTTCAGTCTGAAACGGGCAAACTAAAGAGTGAGAGTGACGGTGTTTTCTGGTGATAAGTGATGTGATTTCCCTCCATCTCCAGCAAACACATCCCTTTCTGTTTAACAATAGATCACCTAATGTGTCATTTAAAAAAAGAGAAATACATTTCAGCACATCTCAGAATAAATGTCTTTATTGTTCCTACAAGTTCATATATTATTGAACATTATCCAAATAAATCATTACTGTAGACACAAGCACAGAGTTTGGACGAACACATATTAATACAACAGTATGAGTGAAGCACAAAAAACAGAAAATGAAATTGTTAACATTAAAGACGTGAAGACAGTGTTTTCGCGATACAATACAAAACAATACAACAATAATAATATATAACACATATAACATTCAACGTTTATTGAAAACTTAGTGAAACAACCTTTTTGCACATATTGAACCTGGAACTAAGAAGGCCTATAGATTATTGCCTATAAAACAACATTAATTATGAAATAAAAACAATAAATAATAAATAAATAACAATAAAGGAAATGAAACCAGTTTAATTAATTTCTTATGGCTCTATCTGCAGTTTTTCCAGAGTAATTTCAAGTGAAAACTACAGGCAAACAGCCAAAAGTTATTTACGTCAAAGGAAAATCAAATGTCCTGTAGTAGCAAGAGGAAAAAAAAAATGTAAAAATGAAACTGCATTAGAAACTGAAAACGTGATGTTCAGTAGTCTGAGCCATTTTCTGGGGAGGAGGATAGTTGAAAGTTGACACAAGCAGTGTGTAATACCATAAGACTGCTGATGAACGAGTGGAGCACGCTTTCCTGGCCCATGATTGACGTGCCAAAATGAAAATTCCCTCTCAGAGGTACTGAATCAATGCCATGGGTTGTGGAAATAGACAATGCAGAGCATTGCAAGTCATCCCAAAGTTCAAAATCAAAGCTGCACCAGTCCTGAAGAACGTAACCCCATTCCCCACACACTGAAGAATGTTGCCCCAGTGAGACGAGTCACTATCATGTTAGAAGAACAAGACATTAAAAAAAAATAAAAAATCAACAAGGCCATAATCAAAGACCTTTGAAAGGAGTTTGGCTCTCCTAGAGAATTACTGGGGGCTGTAAGAGCACCACATAATACATCTTTTGATGATGCTGTTGTAAAGTATCTAAAATTCATCTTGGTGCTCTCCATAATCAAACTCCAAGGCAATCTGCAGCTCATGAGGCTCATCATTCAAGTCCCACAAAAGACCAGTGGATCCCTACAAACAGTTGACATGGACAGCATTGTTAAGCGTCTGTCTCTCCAAGAAAATTACTGAAGGCTGCAACAGCATCACATGATACATCTTGTGATATCAAGATGGTGGCACACAAGTACGCGGAGGCTCTGAGCTCTCTACTTCGGTGCTTTTTGTTTGTGCAGTTTGTGATTGTTTGTGGTGTGGATGTTTGTGTACGACAGAGTGAATGGCACAAAAATATCATATACCCAAGCGAAGTTGCTGGACATTGGATTCGCTTGTCACACCGACATCACAAGGGACACTTTTTTACATCAAGACCTGCACTGGCAACGTTACAGCAGACAAGTTGATTAGGGTTTACAAACACAGTTTCTCCAGGTTTGCCAAGTTTCTGGTGAGTCTCAAGCAGCCTTCAGGGAAGCTACAGGGGGAGACATACCAGGAGCTGCTCCAGACATGACCAGGGGTGAGAGTTTGAGTCCAACCAGCAGTACAGCAATTGTGGGTCTCATCAGCAGCGGAGATGAGACAAACTACAGCCTGGACTGCTATTGTACTGCTGTTTGCATTACATTTCGCTACTTTAACCTATTATGTGCGTTAGGACTTATTGACCTGTTCCTGTGTTATAGATGTTTTTTTTTTAATATTTTTTAAAAATATTGTTTAACTTTGTGTATGCTATTTTTATGTTTATCATTCTTATTATTATTTTAATATATACTTTGAATATATTTTCATTTGTGTATACATTTGTCTATATTTATGTTTACCGTGCTGCACTGTGGCTCTAAGAGCAATGCAGTTCCAATCCTCTGTACGTGCGTACATATGGTAGAATTGACAATAAAGCTGACTTTGACTTTGACCTTATCAGTTCTCCATCTGTGAGTGCACTCATAAACATATGCGTGCGTGCACACGTTTGTCTGTGAGCAAAATGTTACCAGCATTACAGACGATAAGGCAGAGGCAACGCCGCCATGTGGCCACAGCTGTTGTCAAACTGCACCCGCTGAACAAGGCAAATGGCGCAGTCACACTCTGCTCCTGTAACAGAGATAGAATATGGCCAGATGGTGAATAACAAGAAATGGTTAAAGGTGATACATGTAAGTATTTGATTTTCAAAGTTGAGTCGCTGCTGACCAACTAGCCTGCGGATTAGACAGGTTGTTGTGGTGGTCCTTGATGTCATTAGGATGCCTCTACAGTGAGTCTCATCACGGGTGGACTTTATGGTGGTTTGTGTTGTACTGTGCAGCCTCGGTGATCCTGGCGTGGCAGCACACGAACCGATTCTCCACCTGCTACACGTTCTTATACCATAAAATAAAATGACTTAAAGTTAACCTCTCTGAGCTTATGGCAATGACTGTGTAAAGAAATAAGGAATTTTTTGCAATGAACTAAAATCTGAACAGAATTTCAGTTCCAGCTACACATTCCTCTGTGTTATGTATTTATATTGTATAATTATCGGACAACAGCTGGAATATCTAACTAAACAACATAGGCCACATTTAAAACAAAAACTTACCGTCTTATTATGAGGCTCTTAGCTCTCTGATGAAACCTAAAATGATGACAGACAAGACAAATTTTGTTTGTTTACATAAAAATAGGACATCTTTTAATTTTATAAGGTAACGAGCAGAAAGGGCTGGCAACACGAGTCATCAGTGTGTCTTGTGACTGAACTAACGCACTAATTATATCACCAAAGTGCCTCAGGTGACATTTCTGTAATTTTAAACTGTTTTATGAAGTTATATATGTCAAAACAATCAATAAAAAATAAATCAATAATTTCAAAAGTTCTTTGTTGCCTCACAAGGAGTTTCTGTGATTTTTTTTTTACTAAGAACTGAAAATTAAAAATCTAAATATTCGTACTTACTGTTAAACTCACTCCTGCCAAACACTTGTAACAGCCACAGAGGATATTTTCATTATTAAGCATCCTTTAAATGTATCTACTCAACATACATGTTATTGGAATGAAAGCACATTTCGGGGTCTCTTTTAAAAATAAATCATAACAATTCAGTTGCATATGATACAGAAGCATAATTTTCAGTTTGGCTTTTGAATGATCAAAATATTAGATATCTCCATCTTTTACACACAGAGATGACTTTCTCACATTAAAAATAAATCGAATAAATCCAGATTTTAAAGAGGAAAGTATAAATTATCTGTAACTATTTGTATTATTGCTGGATCTATCTGCCAAAATGTGTGTGCATGTGTTGGTCTGTGAGTGCACTCAGACAAACACACACACACACACACGTTTGTCTGTGAGTGCACTCAGACAAACACACACACACGCGCAAACACACGCATTTGTGTTTGTCTATGTGTGTGTGTGCGTGCGTGAGCGCTAGGCAATCCCTTTGATGATCATTCCTTTGTGACACACTCCCCTTGCATGCGACGTCACGTTATGACGTCGCATGCAAGATTGTATATAGACCTACAGATGATTGATTTGGGAGTTAAGGAGATAGGAACGTTGGATTCATCTCAGAAAAGAGACTTCAAGACCACAGCAAGGATACACAGAACGCACCAGTAACCAGATATACATCCAGAAAAAAACAAGAATTCTACAAAATGGAAAAGTCAGTATCACAAATGAGCAACACAGTTGTGATCTCACAACAGGCTCTTTTGCCTATAATAAACAAGTACCTTGAAAAAATCTCTGCAGCACAGTGGAGCATGTTAGCTGCAGGGACAGAGGACTCCACCACAGTAGCTGTGTTAGTGGACATGTGCATCGACATCGTGCAGTCACTCTCTGCAGATGTTCTGCAAATGATCCTGTCGGCATCCCAGACTGAGAGACGAGTGATCCATACATTTTTGGAGGACTCTGTCTCCGATAGTTTAGCTGCTGCTCTTCGCCTCCCAAGCGAAAAACATGAGAGTGCTGAAGAGCTAACACAGCTCATAGAAAGGGAGGTTGATAAAAGGGTAAACTCCCTTGCATCGGTTGCCATCAACAGCCCAGTTTTGCCATCACAGCCTGCGGTTTTTGTTAGCAGTAAAATGTCCAGCATAACAGTTCTTCGCCAAATGGTGTCTCGTGCTACACAGTGTTTGAAAAAACATTTGGGTAGCCTCAACAGTCTTTGCGTCCCTTTCAGAGGCAATGAACCAATGCCTTGGATTGTGGAAGTAGAGCGCTCTAAATCATCCCAGAGCTCCAAATCAAAGCTCTCGGTTCCATCAGTCACAAAAGCTGTGACTAATATTCTTCTGGACTGGTCTGACAATGCACAGGACATTGAAGAGGATGAGGAAAATTCTCCTGTGCAGGAAAGCATTGCTCTTTGCGCTGATCTAACAGCGTTTGAAATTGCGTCAGATTTGAGGCCGTATTCTAATTTTGAATGTGTTGCTGGATGCAGTGACAAAAGCATCCCACTGAAACCTCATTTTAATATGGGGTTAATACATAACAAAGTTAGAGACTTTTTTGCATCAATGTCGCGGCCTGCAGATGACGCCACAAAGGAAGAAGATCGCAAAAACAGTTTCTCAAGGTTTGCTAAAAACCAATTAGAAAAAATTATGGCAGATCTGAGGACGGCGTTTAAGGGAAACAACACCAAATTCCTGGTAAGTCTGAAACAGGCTTCACAGTCCTCTCAGCCGAGACTCATGGAAGCTAGTGAGCCACGCTACATGCCAGAAGCTGAACCAACCACCAAACATTCATGTGAAATTATCAGCATGAAAAAGAGTAACAACTCAGATAGATTTGTGACCATCAGAAGTGATATTGACAGCTTGTTTGACAAGCTAAACCAGCCAGAGGAACCTGCAGCACATGCAAGAAAAAAATTGGAAAACTTCAGTGGTGAAATACAGAAGTTTTCAAAGGAACTAGTGGATAAAATATACGATCATTTGATGACTGGTCAGACATATCAAAAGCCCCTGGTTTCAAGCAATAGATGTCTGTCTGACTCTGTCATATCTGAACTCAGGAGTAAGGTGGACGCCACCCAGTTCCACTGTTCTCCTGAAGTTCTGTATGTCATGACAGAGGATGCAGTGGGAAAGTTCTTGCAGCAGGTGCTAGTCTGGATGGAGAGAGAACCATCAACACCTCACAGTGAGAGAATATCTGGTGCACTAGCCGACATAGAAGACCTATTCACAAAACAGCTGAACCCAAAAAAAGAAAAGAATGTCATTGAGCCAGAGTCCCCCGAAGCCAGCATCATGCCAGAGTCCCCTGGACCCAGCATCATGCCAGAATCCCCTGAAGCCAGCATCATGCCAGAGCCCCCTGAAGAGTCACCTGAAGCCAGCATCATGCCAGAGTCCCCTGAAGCCAGCATCATGCAGACTACAACCCACTTTAGTTCAGGTCCTGCATTGCCTCAGAGTGAGACTGTAGAATTTGAATCCCCCTGTAATCATTTAAATTTCAGGATTCATGTTGATAGTCGTGAATTAATTTCACGCAAGATTCCTTTTAGAGTCAAATCTATTGAAACATGCCCTGAGCCTAAGTCATCCCCTAGCACCAGTCCTAATGAGGACAAACCCAGTCCTAGGACACATGGCCCTACTAAAGAACGTCAGCCCACACCTAAAGGACGTTGCCATAGTCCTGAACAACTTTGCGAAAGTCCTAAACAATGTCGCGCCAGTGTGGCGACCTCTAAAGACCCAGAGGACTCAATGGATAGCTCCTCAGATAGGATGACAAATTACCTCATCACTGCTCTCCTGCTGAGGCTCATCATAAAAGTCCCATGGAAAATCAGGGGATCTCTAGAATCTTTTGATATTGACCACATTGTTAAGCGCCTGTCAGCCTTGGCGCAAGATGAGCTCAATATCTGTGGCTTTGTTGTCAGCAGACAAACAAAAGACATAAAAAAAATCAATAAGGCCATAGTTAAAGACCTTCATAAAGAATTTGGATCGCCACAAAAATTACTGGAGGCTGCAATAGCACCACAAAATACACATTTTGAGGATGCAGTTTTAAGGTATTTAAAAATTCACCTTGATGCCCTCCATACTCCAAGGCAATCTGCAGCTGCCAGGTTTTTCTCAGCAGTGGGAAGAGCCATAACCAATCCCTTCAGGCGGCGCAACAACTAAATTACCCCCCCCAATCTCCCCCTATTTTCTATGCCTGCACGGTGGCCCCTGAAACTCTGGCCTTGCAATGATCAGGGTTGGATTCCCAACCTTGGTCTTTGCTGGTTTGAGTTTAAATGCTTCCAGTGTTGGCAGGGTTTACTCCGGGTCCTCCGGTTTCTTCCCACATTTAAAAAAAAAACAAAAAACATCTTAACAGGGTTTACTCCGGGTCCTCCGGTTTCTTCCCACATTTAAAAAAAAAAACAAAAACCATCTTAACAGGGTTTACTCCGGGTCCCCCGGTTTCTTCCCACATTTAAAATCATAATATCAAAAAAACAAAACAAAACAAACAAACAAAAAACAAACAAAAATAAATAAATAAAAAATAAAAATTCAAAATTTTATTTGTATTTTATTTTGATGCTGTGGACTAAGTCCCTTGATGAATTGTACATGTTATTTTTAAAAAAGGATTAGAGATTACATTGTAGTATCTTAGGACAGTCGATCTTATAATATTTTCAAAAATAAAGTAAGAAAATATCATTTAAGGGTTCATATGTAAAGTGAGAACAAATATGAAGTGTAGGTGTGTTTCAGTTTTGGGAGTCAGATGGTGGAATTATCTTGATGATGAATTTAAATTGTGTAGGCCTCTGTTTAGCTCTAACAAAGCTTTACAATTTAATATAATTAAGGTGTTACAATGTTAATTGATTCATATGTAAAATTACTGGGGATTTGAATTTGGGTTCTGGGTTATTTATTTTATTTTATTATTTTTCTTGGAGTGTATAGGGTTGGATAAAATAAGCCAATGACTTCAGCCTATTCCTTTTTTGGCTTTTAAAATTTGTGGGAAATTGTTTTTCAAGATGTATATAACCGAAATAAAAATTAGTTATTCATTCATTCAGCTGAATTCTCTAAGAACCACATCTCCTTCTCTGCTTCACACCTTTCCTTGACCTCATAACATTTTCCATCAAGGTCAAGGAAAAGTAATTTGGCAAAGAGGTGTTTTTTGACTGTTCAACTGCAGCCTTGTTATTTTCAATAAAAAGACAGCCACAGTGTCCAACTTGTGATTATTACCTTTGTCCATTGAGTGGCAGCAGATAGTCACGTTAAAATCTGAGTTACACATTCCGTTGGTGTTTTCAAGGTGGGAATGTAGTCACTGAGTTACACGCCTTGATTGCTTTGTGTTGTACGGAAGTCCCCTTGGAATATGAATCATGTAGTGATTTGGTAGAGATGAGCTGCAGGCAGTGAAACCTTCCCAGTTTGGTGTTTGTCGTACCTGAAATGCAACATGACGAGGGACCTGTTCCTGGTACTGCTGCTTATTTGTCTTCCAAAATGCATTCAAGGTAAATTATTGCAAAAGTACATTGTTCATGACTGTCAGGAGGCATTTAGAGGTTGTGTTTTCAGATATACATTAATCAGATCAAAATTATATAAAATATGAAGAAAACTAGATTCATGACGACAGTGATGATGCAGTAAGTTATGAAGAAGTGGGTGGTGTCGTCAACATACCACCAGAGGGATAGAGTATATGAGGAGATATTTTTCTTTTCTTTGTGGTAAATATTTTACCTTATTTCTTTCTGTATCTTAATGTAAAGAGTAGGGTCTAGACCTGCTCTGTATGAAAAGTGTCTTGAGATAACTTTTTTTGTGATCCAGCGCTATATAAATAAAATTGAATTGAATTGGTTCATGATTCTCAAATGTCAATATTCCATCTAACTATTTGTTCAGCCAGCTACATTTTTACAATAGAAGTCATGGTAGTTGGTTTCCCGCCACTGTGGCTGATGAAGGCAAAAACAACCCTGCCAAAATTCTGGCAGAACTTGGATGGTGTCTGGTCTTAGTTCTCCACATTATTTGAGTTATCAGGCCATATTTAACTTGAACACAGACAGAAATGTGACTTAACAACGTTGCATATTACACACACCAGAATGTCATGCAAAATGTTTTTCCTGCAGGTAAACATTTGCTTCGCTTTTTGACCTTTTGTCAAAAGGATGTGGCGGGTGATGGCCAGTATGACATTGAATATGATAGTGATCAGCTCCTCTATGTTGATCCTATCACCTATCGGGCAGTTCCACGCCTCCCCGAGTTTGCAGAGCAGTGGATCCCAGACCCTGGACTGGCCAAAGACACATATGTGTCCCTGGGTACCTGCAAGTACAATATCCCACGTGCCATAAAAGGAGAAAATAGTCCTCCAGAGGCCATAGGTAAAGTAGTTAAAACACTGAGTGTCTTTTTTGAACTTCTATTTATGTGGCTGAATCTGTGAGAGTTAGAGCTGTTTACTTTTACAACTATTTAAATCAACTTAAGTCAGTGGAGGAATAATTACTCAGATCTTTTATTTAAGTGATACAGCAGTGTAAAAATACCCAATTTCAAGTCCAACATACAAATCCAGCATGTGAGGGGGATTGAGATGACCAAGATGTTCTCACTCCATTGATCTGAATGTGCCTGGGGAAGTCCACAGTTCCGTCTTCCCGTTTCACGATACAGGACTGGTTTCAGTTTCATTACACCCCTAGTAACCAACCAAGAATATTGCTGCTCACTGTATATTTCCAAACCTTAAACTAGATTACAGCCTACTCCCAAGTACAAAAGTCAGTCAAACTACTACAGTGTAATAGGAGCGACAGTAAGCTGTGTTATTAAACACAAGTTAATGATTAGAGTGTTCTGGTGTGTGTTTCTAAGAGAAGAAGAGGTAGTACGAGGAAAGTGAGCTGTGAGCTGCAATTAACCTCTCTGGGTGTATAATCATGGTTGTATTGTGAGTGCAGGTTAAGGCATCTGTCACTGTTTATTGTGTAGCTCTCCACTGGGGAGTTTCTATTAATTAGCATGCATTCCATGTTACTGGGACATGTGAGTGTCTCTGGAAATCTAATCACTAAAATGATGTTATCTATTATTTCAGTTCATTTGAAAGTTGTGGTTTTGAATAGCCATGTGACGAGTTTGATGAGTATGAAAATGACGTGAATCATATACCATGGCATTTGTGGTCACCAGATCTTGACCCAGTTGAACTCCATCGTCATCATCAGAAAGCCAAAATGTTTTGGAAGAATGGTGTTTCATCTTTCCAGTAGACTTAAGAGAATTATAAAATCTATGCCAAGGTGCACTGTAGCTGTTCCAGTAGTACATGATAGCATAATAACGTACAAAGATACTTTATACTGTACAGTATTGTACGTCGGCCATGTAGTGTAACTATCTGTGTCTATCAACTGTCCACAGTTATTCCTACCTCCCTGATCTACCCAAAACAGGACATGGAGATTGGAGTTCCCAACACCCTTATCTGCTTTGTCAACGACTTCCATCCGCCTGTAGTTGACATCACCTGGACCAGAAATGGGCAGTTTGTGGACCAGAGTGAAGTCAGCCAAACTCAGTACTACTCCAACAGCGACTTCAGCTTCCGGACATCATCATACTTGAATTTCACGCCGCAGGAGAACGACATCTACTCCTGCAGTGTGGGCCACATCAGCCTGCAGGCGCCTCTCACCAGATTCTGGGGTAGGTCATTCATAATTAGTCCCAGCTATGATTTGGTTAATAGATGTTTTTAATTTGAAACAGGCAAGCTAAATAGTTCAGGTCATGATTTATGCTTTCTGGAGACAAGTGATTCTTACACATGTCATTTCCCATCCTGCAAGCACACCCCTTGCTTATTTAATAAAAGATAATGTGTAAAAAAACAGTAGATTGATACTAAGTTACCTTATCTCCTCAGCTTCTTTCAACATCTTGGAGCATACTACATTCATCTTGAAGGAAACAATTTGATAGGTTCACAAACCATCACGCCTTTCACCTCACCTGACCTGTAGTAAGTCAGATAAAATAGACAGTAATGGTGGCAAAGATTTCCACTGTTGGAACTGGAACCTGCAAAACTTGTTTTCCTCAAGATAAAATCTACTAACAGACTTCTACACAGTAGACATTTTGACCCATAACAGCATACATGTCTGCTGGTGGCTCAGTGTTTAAACTGTAGCCTTGCAGCAATGATCAGGTTCATTGATCAGGTTGGATTCCCAGCCTTGACCTTTGTTGTGTGGAGTTAAATGTTTCCCGTGTTGGCATGGGTTTACTCCAGGTCCTCTGGTTTCTGCCCATATTTAAGATCATAACATCAAAATAAAAAAAACAAAAAATTCAAATTATATTTTGATTTCGATGATGTTGACTAGATTCATATGATAAATAGAAATTGATGAATAGACTTTTGTTGAATATTAAATTGGTGTTAACTTCAGGTAGTATTACCTTTCAAAAACTCATATCACCAAAACTCTTATTCTATCCACCTGTGTGTGTATATTTCTTTTTTTCATAGAGGTTGAAGTACACACAGACCACCAGACTGTAGCGACAGCAGTGTGTGTTTGTGGTGTAATCCTGGGGCTGATTGGAGTTGTCACAGGACTCTGGTTCATCATGAAAGCCAACAAGTACCACTGGGTTTAACACATCAAGACAAACACCTGAAATTCGATGTCAGATGTGCAACATAAAAAAAATGAAAATTTAGAGGCGTTACCCATCTATTGCAATATTGTAGCACAGCATTGGGCTTGTTTGTCATGTGCACATAAAGGATGGAGGAGGGAAGTTGAAAATGTCTGTTTCTGTTTTTTATACCACATGTGAAAGTACACACGAAAGACACTGAAATAAAGAGAACAAATCCATGACATTTTTGCTTGTGTTTTTATTAACTCTTCATCAGAGCAGCCCGTGTGAACACTGGCACGTTCACAAAGTCACCATCAATTATCACTGCACCGACTAAGCTTTTGGGCAAATTGCTACTCCTGCAGTGACTGCCTGACATGAATGATCTGTAAATAGTGTTTGTCATGTCTGCTTGCTTGTGTTTTAATACTGGCACAGAATGCAGATGCTCCAAACTGCCTCTGTTCTCTGCCGATTTATTTGGCCTGGGCCTGAATCTAATTATTTTCGCAGTGATGGATGAGATAGCTGCCACATTTTAATATGGAAGTGTGTTTAGCTTCTGAGGGATTTATTTTAGATCTCAAACACTGAAAATCCAAAATACTGCAGCCTTGATTTTCCAATAATGGTATACTGTATATTTAGTGGTGTGGAAATAATTCATATGGATTCATCTGTAGCAGTAACATGGCAATGGGCTCAAATTACAAAATAGAGAGAACTGATACTGAATAACATCAGTTTACAAAAGTGGCAGTGCTTTGAGTACTTCAGTAATGTGAGCCATTGCATGGGAAGAGAGAAAGAAGACTGACCGCACCTTTGTTTTGTTCACTTGATATGCAGTAGCACACATGTGAATTCCTTCCCCTTTAAATAATTTTAAGCATGAAAACAAAAGAGCTTTGATGAAACCTGCAAGACCTGTTGGTCTCAGTGCTCTCATTTCTATAACCAGGATGCAGTTTAGTTTTTGAGTGTGAGAGATTTTAGGAGTGTGATTGACTCTGGAATCTTTTGCTTGCAGCAAGTGACGAAACTCACGGTGTAGTTTTCAGCGTGTGGATGATGATGATTGGACTTTGTTTTCTGTGCAGTCTCACAATTTCTGCTGTTCTGTTCTGCACTACACCAACAGGTAGGTTTCTTCAAGTTCTCCTATTTTAGCTTTTATTTATGCAGAGTATGATATGATTTTTAATCCTTTAATGAGTTGTGCAAGGTTGATAAAACAGGAACACCTTGCACTCTGTAAAACTGACTTTACCTCTTGCATTGCCACATGATTTTGTGTTTGTGACCTGTAGCAATAATCTGTGTCTCTGTAAATTACCCTATGTTGCCAAGTAAAACAAGACTTGAACATCCATATAATGACATAACATATTGTTATGCACCTTTGCTCAATTCAATACACTTTGGAATTTTGCTGCAAGAGTCTTACTTGGTCTTATATGACCAGTAGCTTATGGTGGGTAGTTTAGCTAATGTTAGATTTCAGATTTTGTTGTGTACAGTTTTTAATCACTTATGTGACTTTGTTAGTTCTAGTTATGTCACTGTTACAGTATACTACATTTTTACCATTCGTCACTATCTTATTATATTACACAGTAAAAGTTATAGCCTGTGGCCTCACTGCAACACTCAGTTATGAAAATAATCATTTAATTTGCTAGGTCTGTATAAAATTATTCACATGAAGTAACTGTGTTTCAACCTCATGATTCACATGTGTAGCTTCCATAATTGTCTGTTATAGTTGCTGCCTGAAGTACCAGTGCATCAGTTAGAAACATTTAAAAATGCGACAAGGGGAACACTCTCTAAAATGATAACAACATGTGCCAAACATAGCCTAAGTACTATAAATGGATTCTTCTAGAATGGGGCATTTGGCAAAGAAAACCCATTAATATTTAAAAAAACAAAAACAAAAAAAACAAACAGAAAAAAGATAAACCAACAACAGCCTGTTTTCATGTTTCTGATAACCTGTAGAATATATGTGATAATTTATGTTGGTGTTGTCTGCACTGTCTACAGTTCTGTATGTATGGTAGGCTTAAATATTGTAATTGGTGCTCCACACCTGGTGCTAATCAGCCAATTACTGATGTGTGGAAGGTGGAGCATTTGTCTATACAGATCATGTTTGCATGTGTGTAGTATTGTATTTTTGCTCATAAAATGTTGTAGTTCAGTCTGGAGAGTTGTGTTTTTAAATGGAATGTATTTACATTTACCAAAAACACAACAGTCTCATTAATAACTACAGCAGAACCATCATTTTATTGGCAGGTTTTGCTCATCCTCTGAATGTGATATATCTCATTAGTTAGTTTAACATTCACAGAGACCAGGATGGAAGTGTAGGTTTGAGAGTTAAATTTGTTGGCCAAATACCTTCTATTTGAAACAGAACAAAGGGCTGCTTTGTTAAAGTGAATGTGCAATAAAAGTGATTGGTTTTGTTGTCACATTTGTCTTATCGTTACAGGTGGCTATGTGTATCAGATGATATATGACTGTGAGTACGGTGACAACATCACAGACATGGTCTTCTTTGTTAAAAACATATTTAACCAGAAACTTAACAATCTATATGACTCTCGGGTTGGGAGGTATGTTGGCTTTGGAGAATATGGCATGAAAAATGCAGACCACTTTAACAGTCAGGCTTGGAAAATGGCCTTAAGAAAAGCTCAAGTGGAGACTCTTTGCAGATACAACGCAAGACTGTTCAGAAGGAGCACACTGGATAGAAAAGGTAAGTTAGGTTCTGTAATTTCTACTCTTGGAAGCAGGTTATTACATGCCTAACAGTGCCACTCCATTGGCTTAATTTGTTTCACTGAAAAAAGGAAACAGTCATTCTCTACCAATTCTTTAATTAAATGGCTTGAAAAAAACTGTTTAGTCCATGACTCTCACTACTGCACTCCTTAAAGAAAGCTCTCCTTCCAGCAGGTCATTTAGCTATTTTTTTCTTTTTGCACTAATCATTTCTACACTCCAGTGCCTCCGATTGTCAGGGTCCGTCAGACCAAGCCAGCTGACTACGGGGAACGGTCCATGCTTGAGTGCAGCGTTGTGGGGTTTTTTCCTCAAGAAGTGAGGGTGAGCTGGCTGAGAGACGGTGTGGAGGTCACCACCGACGTGTCGTCCACAGATGTCCTGGCCAACGGGGACTGGAGTTTCCAGCTTCACTCTTACCTGGAGCTGATACTTAAGAGAGGGGAGAGGGTGACCTGCAGGGTGGACCACAGCAGTCTGAAGGAGAGCCTGGAGGTGGACTGGGGTAAGCATTTGTCATGTCATCTGACACCAAAAAGACTGTGATTACAGAGGTGGTGGGGTGCAAAAATACTCATGAAGTCATTCTCTCTTCAGCTTCAGACGCTGTCGATACCCCCAGGCCCCTGCATTTTTATTGTAAACATTAGATTTCAATGCTTGAGAGTGGGTAGAGATAACTGCTTAGGGTTAGGATAAGGTTATGGATCACAAGACATCACTGGGTTGGGTTGGGGTGAAGATTAGGTTCAATTTAAGGTTAGGGAGAACACAGATGGAGAAACAGATTTTACTTCCCACAGAATCTACCCCCTGAGCATCAGAATCCAATGCTAGCTGCATTTTGATGGATTTTTCTAGCCTGTTGTTCTCACCCTGACTAGCATTTATCCCTGGTGTGTTCCTATGCTTCCACATTACCTGACCTCCTCTCCCACCTGCTCACCTGCTTCTCATTCCCTCATTAATCCTGATACCAGCCACCCAGCACCTTCTCCCTGCCAGGTTGCCCATTGTGCCCCTGTAGCCAGCTGTTCTTGTTTGTATGCCTACCTTTTCATGTTTCCAGCCTTTTCCAGCCAGTTTTTTTTTTCATCTGCCTATTTAGAATATGCTTGTCTTTCCCAATTGACTGCCTCTCGCTTTACCTTGCCTGCTCTGCCTCTGGGTCCAAACCTCTTGGTTTGTCAGCTGTACTGACACGTGAAATTTGTGAACGTGCAAAGCTTTGACAGTGGTGAAATTCACCAGCAGATTAAGAGAGAGAAGGTCTGAAGATGTCTGTTTTAGAAAAACAATTAAAATGTTGGCAAGTGTCACCAAGCAAAAGGAACAGATTTTACTTATTCCATACCTAAGATAAAGTAAATCCATTCATCTAAGCATTACCTCAGCACCATTGATCTATATTGAGAATTGTGTGTATACTGATAGCAATGAGAGATTATTAAAAGCATTAACTTTATCTTCATGTCACCTGACAAAATTTGATTTTTGCCTAGAGAAGAGTTAAGCGTGCTGATCTATTATAGGATCTGTGAGCAGATTAAGATTTCACTGTCAATATTTTTTTCTTAGACACCTTTTCTCTGGATGTTAAATATCTGAAGATGGCGGTGGGGATCAGCATGTTATTTATTGGCTTCGCTGTAGCTGCTGGCGGATCAGTTTACTACTGGTGGAAACAGAGGTGTGTTGGCATCACTGTTGATATAAACTATTCACGTTTCTTTTGTGCATTGTTCATTGTTCTGTAAGAGAAGAGATGGTGACAGAGACCAGGCAGAGAGTAGGTGTTATGAAAGAAACAGGTCATCTGTTTTTTTTTTTTAGTAACACTTTCTTTTCATTTCAGGTTTGACTTCAGTCCAGTTGGCAGACAAGGACAAACATCTCCATGTATTTGCGAGTTTTAGTTTTTTTTCTTTTAACAGAGGGCAGCTGTGATTATATGAATAATAAAAATAAAAACCACTGAGCTCTGCTGAAGACTTGGATAGTGTTGTAAGTATTACAGGTGACCCCTCAGCTTTCTACAGCACAAAAACCCTCCATCTTCAAAAACCCTTTAGCCCACAAACAAACAAACAAACAAACAAAAAAAGTCCCTCTGTCTGCTTTTCCTGACCTACAGTGGGAGGAGATAAACAGCATGGTGGGAAGGAGACAAGCTGTTTTACCATGGAACTCCCCACATAGCAGAGCTCCTCCTTCATCATTTTTGTCAACCAAGTATGCCATAAATTGTTCACTGGGTTATGATCATTTTGTAAGATTAAAATGTCAGACCTGCCACTTGCAATGGTTCCCAGCTTGGAATAAAAGATTCTTTACATGATTACATCTGTGTGTGTTTTGAAACACAGTAATCCAATACAAAATTAATTTTTGATCAAAAGTCTACTTTGTGCTATGGGGGGTGCTTCTCAGCACCAAGGAATTAACTGCATGAAGGAAATCTGTTAAACTATGGTTAGACTCTGGTACAATAGTAGACTGAGCTTACACTTACATTTATATCACTACTGTTGACTAATGTTAACATGTAGGGAAATGCACAAGCAAAGATCTGAGTGCAACACAAGCCACAGGAGAACCTCCCCATACACCTGGCTATAACATCAAGAAGATTAGCAGGCTCTCAGATTATCTGAAAACAAGGCTGGATCTGAAACAGACAAGACTTTCAGCTCTGTTCCGAGTGCTAGTCTTACAGGGAGATAGATGCTGCAGACCCTGAGGAAGCTCGTTTCACAGTTGCCGAGGGGAGAGCTCTCGGCAGCTGTTAATGTATGTATCTGAATGCATGAATCACTGACAACCTTATCTGGGGATAAGGCTGTTCTCCTCCTTAATTCTGTAAAAAGTGACGCTCAGTTTTTAATCTGACAGCAGTGCAGGCATGTGATGTCTGAGCATATCCAGGCAAAACAAATTAACTGATTCCAATATTCCTCCTAATCTCTTTATTGGCCCAGCACTTTTCAATCTATATAGTATTACAAGACAATAGTAATCCCTGCAACATTGATTACAAGATGTTATAACTGTAAAGGCTCTGTTGCTGCCAAACATGTCCAGTGAATTTCATATGTAAAGTGACACATGGATTCTCTGCTCTCTGGTGATGTAGAAATGTCAGATCCACTGCATGTTGATGTAAAAGATGAAGGGTTTGAGCAGCATAGCAGAAACCCTGTGCTAGTGAGGTAAAACCTTTTCTTTTTCCAACACCAGCTGTTAATTTCCCACGCCACTCTGTGACTCTGTAAATGATTCATGCTGATATGAGTGGTCTATTTTGGAATCAACAGGGAGACTATAAGAGCTTTGAGTCTGAACCCCCGGTACTTGTTAGTTGGCATTTCAGAGTGAAACACTGACTCGCTGCTGTCAATATGGCAAGTCTGTTCGCCGCTGTGGCCTTGCTGGCTGTGTTTTCCAGCGGGTTATGTGAGGAGAAAACCTTTCTGCAGAGAGCTGGTGTGGCCTTTAACAGCAGACAGTACAGATCTCTGCTCACTGTTGACAACGGAGAGAAGTTTGGAAACTGGACCTGGCCAGAGATGTGTCCCGACAAGTTCTTTGCTGTTGGCTTCAGTGTCAGGGTAAAGACACCAACTCTTTCATGTCTTACTAATATTTTATTCAATATAAACCTCCTAAGGCAAGGCAAAAAAATCTCTCTTATCTGTTTTTAACAATGTTAAGTTTTCAGGTTTTTAAAAAAACTTTAATGAGCTTTTATTTTGACTTATAATGACTGTCACATTGGCAAGCAGCTTTCCTCAGGATAAGAGCAGCAGTCATGTGGCTGGTATTTATACTAACCTGGGCAGGTGTTACAAATCAACGCAATCAACCTGAGGCCAAATCGAGGCCCATCACATGTCCAGAGGGAGAATGATGTAGGTGATATTTTAATACTGTTTTTGCATCATCAAATCAATTTTGATATTGTAATTTATTCATTTTTGTTTCACATTGACTTGTTTAAAATATATTTCTTCATTTGATCTTTAACATAGGATTGCAGCTTTTTTTGTGTAAGAATACATTTGTGTTACATGAATTTGCTCCCTGGCTTGAATGTGGGATGTTTTTCTTTTTAGGCTTATGTCATGTTTCTCCATGGGTTGTGCCTTTTCCTCTAATGTGGACATGTGATGAGCCTTCAGTTGGCCTCAGGTTGATTGCCCTGATTTGTAACACCTGTCCTGGTTAGTATAAATGCCGGCCACATGACAGTTGCTCTTATCCTGAGGATGAAATGGGAAACAGATGATGAGAGCTATTTGCCAAGGTTTAAACATAAATATATCTGAATTATGAGTGTACAGCTTTCCTTTTTCCACGTAGCTTTATTTAGTTAAAAGGTTTTGAAAATGAAGACACAGAACTCTTTGCGTTGAAGTTCACATTTGTTCACTTGCCTGTGGGTGATAGTTTTTCCTCCCTCTTATACTGACTGTGAAAAGATCCCTTCCTTATGTGATTCAAATGTAAGAAGTGGGGAATGAAATTCACATTCTGTGTATGAGCTAATAAGGCCTCAGCAGTCTGAATTAGTCAAATCAAATGGGTATCTTCTAAAGTTGCAGTCTTTAGATTTCAAAAATCCCCTCTTTGTTTTACTGTTCCTCTGGCTCAGCAAGGAAAAACTGTCCAGGGAGACAAAAGAGGGAATTTGTTCTAAACTTTGAAGCCTTTGAAAGAAACCTGCTCAGACAACTGAAGTTTAGCATTAGCATTTTCCATGGAGTAAGGACTATGGATTTTATCTCCCACGTTTATACTGAAGTTCTGTTTGGATGCAGGACCTTTACAGCCAATGTAGAACAATTACAGTGACCAGAAACTCTTTCAATATACATAAGGCACATATTGTTTTAAGATAAGTGTTATAAAATCCTTGAAGGTGTCTCAGAGAGGGCAAATATCAGATTAAAACAAGTTGCAGTTACTCAGTTTTCCATCTTGTATTTTGTTTAATGTGAAAAAAAAAATCTATCTTTGTTTACCTGCATGCAGAACAATAGCAACAGGGATGCACACTGAATAGATAAATACCTCCTTGTTGTTTCAGAGACTAACCCACACTTCTCTGAAGAGACTACAACAAACTCCTCTAAACAATCTGCTCTTCAACCAGATATGAACCTTCACACACAAGTTTGCCAGCTGTTTTACAAATGAGATAAAACACTGGGGTGATCGGAGCTATTAATACGCCTGGGAACTGTTTTCTGTTTCCTCAGGTGGAGTCGAACCAGTATGGGGCAGACGACACTGCCCTGAACGGGATCCGCCTCATCTGTGCCAAAGACGGGAACCGAAGCTTCCTGTACTCTGTTGAGTCCCACACTGGCTAGTAAGTAGCCTGCAATAGTTCCACTCTCTAATAAGACCAATTGGCAATTGTTAAACTTGTTGGTGACCCTTTGATTAATTCTCATGGGTTTATCACTACAATACAACAAGTAATTAAGTCTGCACTTATGAAAAGAGATCCAGACATATGTGAGTGTTTACATAGAAAAAGCACAAAATCAAAAATCTATATATAAAACAGTAATAAAGTAAAAAAATACTGATGAAAACAAAATGAAAAAACAGTACAATAAAAAAATAAAACAGTTCTGACATAATGATTAAAAAAAAAAAAAATGAGTGATTAAAAAGATCTTACTGATCCTTAGAGAAGTTCAATGTCTAACTCAGTCAAAAGTGTTCACACTGGCACCATATGTCCAGTGCTTTATAAGTGGTCTATAACTTCTTAATCATTAATAAAGCCGCTATAACGACTCATAAATACTTAATAATGGGTTCTTTATTAGAGACCTGTACTCCTTTAAATAAAACCAATTGACATAGTCTTTTAATAAGGGGGAAGCAATTCTGAAATGTATAAAATGTAATATTACACAGATGTAAATGTGCTTGGATCTTCTTACTTTTCATTTGTTTTTCATTTGTAGCAGTAAATGGGGTAAAATGCCCTGCCACATCTGCATGTTGTTTGTCTCCTCTACAGGAGAGTTTTATTTGAAAATACAACCATTGTATTGTAGTGAGCCGGTGTTTAGCTAGCAGGAAATCTAATGTTGGTCCGTAATGGACGTATCAGTAGAAATACTTTCCCTCACCCTCTTTCAGCATGTCTGCCACTTACACTGAAATGTTTTTACTGCTGTCGTTAAATATGCAGCTGTTTGTTGCTGTGGCCAGATCTATCTTGTGATCAATCTCAGTGGGACTAACCTGGCAGCACTATAAAGGTTAAATAAGAATTAGATATTTAAAAAAATGAGGTACTTTGAAATCAGCAGGAAGCTGGAGACAGACACTTCCCCATCATGTTCAGAGGGGAAATGAAAACACTGTTTCTGCCAGGATTGCAAATTAGGTGTTCAGATGTTGAATGTCTTGACTTCCCTCCAGTGTTTCCAACCCAGATCTTGGATCTGTTCCTGATTTTTAAAATTTTTTTTCTCCCCTTCACACTCCTGTATATCCTCCTCTCCTGTCCAGCTTTGGTGACTGGTCCCAGCCTCAGTACTGCCCCAGTGGCATGCTCACCTCTTTCCAGATTCGCGTGGAGCCTCATCAGGGTCTGTTTGGTGACGACACGGCCATCAACAACATAAAGTTCCGCTGCAGCAGTAACCCGATGCTGGAGGCGCCCGGCATGAACTGGGGAGAGTACGGCTCCTGGAGCCAGGAATGTCGTGACGGAGGAATCTGTGGCATCGAGACCAAGATGGAGGAGTACCAGTATGGCCTGGATGATTCCACCCTCAATGACGTCCGCTTCCATTGCTGCAACAAGCCTCTGCAGGTAACATGAAGGGTTCAATGATGGGAACCAAAACCCAGAAATAACTGACTCACACCAAGTCCAAGTCTACTCTGAACGGCTTTATTTTGGTTTATTTGAATAAGTGAGAATCATTTTATTCCAGACTGCGTGGGCCCCAAGCCGCAACAAAATTGCCTGAAAGTGTTGGAGGTACAAAACTGTAACTCTAAACTCTTACCCTACTTCTAACCTGCAGGAAGACACATGAAAAACCAACAAGGAGTAGTGGAAGGGGTACAAATACAACAGTAAAAAAAATGCTCCACTACAAGTAGAAGCCCTTAATTCAAAAGTGAAGTATTACCAGCTATGGCCTATACTTTAATGAATGTAATTAGTTACTTTTCTCCACTAGTATCAGGTAAACTTGCCGCTGACAAAAGGGTTGAATGTAAGATTGACTGAATGGCTGTGCTCGAGGATTTCTCATTCTCTTGAGATTTTTTTTTTTTGATGATGTTTGGAGATTTTCTCCAGATGTTCCCAGATGATATAAGATGGGGGCCTGGCTACTTGAGGAACCTAACCACCAGCTGCTCCTCGTGTTTGAAAATGTTCTGGTGTCTCTCACAAATCACTGTTTTAAAGATAGACAGGAGGCACAGAAGCAGATTATGAGACATCCTGGTGATTAAAATGTGAGAATATGACCTGAATATCAGGTTTTAGAAACATGATTCACTCATGCCTGAGGTCATGAATGCTAATAATAACATTTCCAAATAGATTTTGTAACACCTCTTCAGATTTACCTGGCTGACTTGCCAGTGCGACCTGCTGTATGTTCATAACTGATAACAGAGGCGAATTATGGCAGAGAGCACAGTCAAGTCAGTGTTTAATCATAGTCACTTAGACTGGAATCACATTAGTTTATGTACAAAATCTCAGAGATGACAGATTATTAAAGCACTCTCCAATGATGGAGCTACTTCAGACTTTTGTTTCCAAGCCCCAGTTTGTTATGAAGCCAAATCAAATCCAAAAATACAACAAAACTGATTTTTTATTTTATTTTTTACTGTGGTTCTGATCAAAGAAAATGAATTACAGGTTTGACTGCAGTCTCTAAGTCTGAACCACAGTGGGTCCTCTTCAACACAGAAATCAAATCCCATCAGAGTTTTTATTTTCTGTTTTTATTTAGTTTATCTAGTTCTTTCTGAATATAGAATGAAAACCTTACCCAAAGAGAAACTGGGCCAGAAAATTGTGCCCTGATGATCTGGGAATCAGCAGTTGACCAAACGCTTTCACCTCAATATCCATTTGGTTCTGGAGCTTTCAGCCATGTTACATGATCTTCATCATCAGATGGAGTTTGCCAAGCTTTAATGGAAATATAGAAGTCCAGATTTCCTTTTTTCTGAGCACTTTAAGGACGTCTTGTGGATGTTGGTGTGTGGCATTATTTAAATATAACAGATACGATGTGTAATGTGTATATATAGCACGGTTACATGAGACTGTTCTTTTCTGTCAGTGAATTTCTGCTTATGTTTTTATTGACAGTAACTGGCGAGTGAGAAGCTTGGTCCAGTCCCTCTCTGACACCCTGAACTCAAAGATGGCAAAAATTAAAAAGTGCACATTTGAATTTCTCCTTTCTCTGTCATTCTTTCCCAGAGCCTCAAGTGTCTTATATAGCTTCACTTCCTTCCTTTTATGATAACGCAAACATGCATTAAGATGAGAGTTTACAGCAGCCCACAACTAACTGACGGTTATTTGCCAAAACACTGAGCTTTCAAAACAAAGTTGAGTGTCACCCTCGGCGGCAAACACAAAAACATTAAAGAGCACTGCTTCAAAATCAAGTCCTCGTCTGAAGAGCCACTTTTCTACATCATGTCATCCTCTCCTCACCTCTCATCAGCGTGAGAGCAGCATGTTTTCATATCCTGTCTAATGAACCAATGAGCTCACAGCTAAGTCATAATAAGTGTGAGCACAGAACGGAGCCGCTGACACAGGCATTTCCCAGAATTCCTGTTGGAACTAAGGTAATTAAGAAATGACAAGAGAGGGGGTATTAATTAATTTACAGTTTAAGGCCTGACAAAGGTTGATAAGACACCGATTGGCACACACAGAGGTAATTGTGTTAATTAATCGGTGAGTAGTTAATCTGCAAACACAGAGTGTATGCGGCGGGTTGGGGAGGGAACTCGAGGACGTTATCAAACACTGCTGTAATGGTTTTCAGAAGATTTTGCAAGTCAAGGCAAAGTGATTACAGTCTTTAACACAGCTACAGAGCTCCTCTCTGCTATGGTAATAAACACACTCACGTTGACCTCATATCTAAGTTCAAAGTGTGCTTATTGGAGTTAGATGCTCCAATTTCTTGTTCTGCTTGGAATATGGATATACTAATAACAGCAGGAGAGAGGGATTAATAAGGAAAACTGCTGCGAGAGGAGGGAGCTCATTTCAAAGTACCAGTGTAAACACAGCTCTATTCATCTTTTATTTTTGTCCAAAAAGTGCGGGCAAATGCTCATTTTCAAAGTACTTATTTTGTCTGAACAACACATGTTGTACAGCCAAACATTCTCCAAACCAGTTAAATTTTCTTAAAGTTTCCAGAAGTTTGAAGTCAAATCTTCATGAAATGTGTCAAAAACAATGCACAAGACATCTATGTCTTGAATATTTCCATCCATCCTCCCATTAGCTATACAGCCGATCCTTTAAATGTTTAAGTCTAGCTAATACTGGGTGGAAGGTGGGGTATACCCTGGACAGTCTAACACAGCGCTCTGTGAAAACATCATTTAGCCTCAATGAGGAGTTGATACAAACTGATACATAATATATATGACACTGCCAGAGAGTGTGGAATAAGATTATTTTTAACAACCTTATTCTACTTCCATAAAGTTCGGGGACGTGTGATGTGTATATATATCCTGACTTTCAGTAGGGATCAGGCTTTAAACATGCTGAGTCCTATATTTCCATGTAATGCAAATATTGAACAAATATGTAAACACTGTTACAATGTGAGAGGGGTCACTCGCAGAGAGAGTTATTCTATGATTCTGCAGCTCCCCACAGCTTTTCATAGCTTTGTATCTCAGAGTTTCAGCTCATTGTTCAGCCGTTCAGCTCACAGCTTTGCTGTTATGATTCACTCCCACCTGCTTGAGTTACTTTAGGCTTCAGCTGAGGGGTAAATAATAGTATTCAGTATTTCCCTCTTAAATGCGATACAAGAACCTTGAAATTGTATGTGAGCAATGATCAAATACTCTATAAGCTGACAACGGGAACAATAGAGGAGTCCTGCGTGTTTTTAAGTCTGGCACTCTGCACAAGAAGCCTTGAACATCCACTAGATGGCAGTGCTGTGTCAAGTGGCGCTAAAAGCCACATCTCACCAGAACCTGTGACATTTATGGCACGGCACATCCACTTTAAACATCTTACACTGATTTTATGAGTGCAATGAATCCTAGATCAATCAGTTCAGCAATGTTCAACAGCTGGCACGGCCGTGCAGCTCCACCTCTCACTGCACCAAAGAAGCCTTCTGGGCACAAAGGCCTAAAAATCTGCATTGAATCAAGCTCAACCCCCGACCTGAACGCTGTTACAGCATCCTGTGCTGCAATAATGAAAACAAAGGAAGTTCATTATTCAAAACACGCTGCCCTCAGCAAAGTTGTTGTGTAGCTTTACCTCTGAGTCCTGGAGTGGAACCTCTGGGATGTAACGCCCCAGGTCGTAAGTTTAATATCCAAACCACAGGCTCAATGTGTTTCTGACCAGCTTAGCAGCCCCCATTCTACCTCAAGAGCCATTAACACCTCCTGTAGCGAACAGAATGGATATGGTGTTAGTGGTCTTGGTTGAAGGCAAAGCCCTCTTCTTAATGACCTTATGCTCCCCTGGTCTCCGAGCTCATGACTTATAGATCACACCAGCTGTGTTGACTCAACTGTAAATATAGTTCAGTTCATAAATTCTGTGGGGTTATTATGATGTGTGCCTGCCTGGGTTTTTATGTGAAATATTGATGCATGAGGGACAGTTTTGGGGCTGAATGGCATTGTTTTGATGTAAGGGGCGAAATGAATAGTGGTGTTGTGGTGTAATAACTATAAAGTTGATGTATTCTAAGGTTCCCACAGTAATGAAGGTAATAACCAGATGGAGCAGATTTGTTAAAAAAAAAAAAAAAGTGATTTGGGTCCGTGAGTCTCATTTCCCTGCTGCACTCTCCTCGTTTTTAGATTTTCACTGTGTTCAGTGGACTGAAGTTGTCATTTCATCTTTCAGTTACTTTATAAGTTCCTCCAAGGGCAGCAAGGAGAGTCCTTATACTGGGCTAGAACTCATTTCTAAGAACTTGTTTTTGCTGGTTAATGACACAGAGCTACCTGAAGCACCCAAAGAGAGACGACCATTGTGTCCTCCGATTCCCAAGGCTGCACGTAAGGCTGTAGTAGATGAACCTTGGTCTGGAGATGATTTTTTTTCTCCCTCATCTTGACTTATTTACTGTCTCCAAAGTGTTTTGCAGATTGCTGTAGTTCCCCTTAGAGATGCCAAATGAGTATAAATCCTTAAATGTTATTCACAAGTGCAGGTAATGGTTCTGTGAGTTCCACAGTGAGATTTTGCTATGTAGTAACGAAGCATCCTCATTTCAGAGGTGTTTTTACCTTTTGAATGTGATGATATGATGATACTTTCACTTGTTAGCTTGTAAAACTGTGAACAATTTTAGCAAATAAAATTGTTCCTTATACTTTTGTTCCTTATGTTTTTTTTCCAATTCCACATTTCAGACATTTCTAAATCCAAACCACTGTTCTACTGAGTCTTTGAAGTTATATCACAGTTGTGTCTCACCATGAACAAAACTAGGACGTCAGTATGAAACGTGGATCAGTGTTTTTTTGACGCGACCGGCCCTGATCTGCTCAGACACGGACTTGTTTCAGACTTGACTCAGTGGACTTAACTGCAGGTGCTGCTGCTTGTCTGTGTACATTTTTCTTCTCCAGTCAGAAAGGTCTATCTTAAAACAATACTCATGTATGTATTGTTTTAATACTTCTACTGCTTACTTGCTTTTCCTTGAATAATATCACTGTAGACTGAAAATCTTTGGGGTTGGACAGTTTAAAAAATGAAAAATAAAAGAAAGGCATGCAGTAAAGTGCATAACTCCACCAAGGCCAAACAATCCTACACATGTCCTTTTAACTCTTATAATAGAAAAATAAAGCATATAAACATGCCCTATTGCGCAGTGTTACGGAAAGTGATTAAAAAATTCCTGGATCTGCCAGATCCAGACCAACATTCAATGGGTTGTTCCCTGGCAGCCCATGCCCCTTCCCTCCACCAAGTCTGGTACAAACTAGTTCAGTACTTTTTGCATAATCCTGCTGACAAACAAATCAACAGGCATGGATGAAAACAAAAGCTCCTTGGCAGAGGTAAAAAGGAAAAAAAGCAATTATAGGAGATATTACTTTAGATTTGAAAATATCCCCACTAGAAATTGAGGCTGCAATTTTTTTAATCAGGAGATTAATCAATGATCAAAGTAATTACTAGTCCTCGCAAAAATATATTCCAAAGTTCAACTGAAGTTAATATGAGGCTTCAGCAGTCTGAGTTGTCCCCCATCTTTCCATTAGGAAAGAACATTAGGAAGCAATCTCTTAATGGTCTGTATAAAATAAGAGGAATGATTATACCAAGCAAAAACTGTTTCAGTGTACAGACTTGATAAATTGCAAACCTTTAGTCAATTCATGAGAGCTAAAGGATAATTCCAGAAAAAGCTTTTGTGCTTGAGATCAAGTGGCTGTCTCAACAAACAGAAACTGTTTTTCCTTTGACACAAAAGAAGCAAAGACACGTGTACACGTTAAATATAAATCATTTTATAATATACAAATTGTACAGATGTCATGAACAATAGGAATGTGGACATACTCAGGATAGCAAAGATAAAGAATACTTTTTCCTCCTCGATAGCAAACACTGCTATGCAAGTGACAACAGCACATGATCAAAGATACTCAACATTCAGGATGGCAGCCGAGGTGATAAAAAACTAACATCAGAGACCAAAAAAACAAAAACCTAAGAATACTTTCCAGAGGCTGTGAGCAAGCTAAAGTGACAACACAGAAAAAAAATGACGGCATCCTATTGTATCATGTTCTGTCATTTCTACTCTGCCCATTTCACGTCATAGTAGCACACAGGAAATGAACCATAACATTTTATTTTTTTTTTACAGCATTACCAAGAACGATTGCACCAGCGCCACTATTGAGGCTCAGAGACAATTATGCTGATAAAAGACAGGAAACTGTATATTACCTTTTTTTCTTTTCTTTTCTTTTTTTTTAAAACACAAATGAGTAGAGGGCTGCAAATGTATATTTAAGTCTAACATTAGACAAAGGTCTCCTTCTTCTCACGGATGGATAAGTTAACATGGTTCAGCATCATTTAACTGATGAAGTGTCAGATCCTGCCTCGCTTTTCTCTCCCTGTCTGTGTTTTTCTTTTTTTTTTTTAGTAATACCAGACATGGAAAAAAAAAAAAAAAAACACAATTACCCACAGTCCCTGGAGTGTACTCATGTCAGAGGTTAGACTGCACTGCAACCAATCAGCCCTTATCAGGGAGTGTTAGAGCCATGAAGGCCACCGCCTCAGGTAGGACGGGCGGACACAGGGCCGGATGTAACTTCCGTCAAGGTTACAATCATCCATGTTTGTGGACATCCAACCGGAATGTAGTGGGAGTCGGAAAAACGCAGTCATGTCACATGACATCACCTTGTCGCTTAAATGATGTTCCAAACTCTGCTCTTCTTGATAAAGTGGAATATGATCTGTCTGTTTTCACAGGATGCCGACAGGGAATAAATGTCACAGTTTCACATTTAAAAATAAAAAAGGGAGAAAGGTGGGAATACTGAAATAAATTCATATTCATAAAACAGATAGATGACAGTTAAAATGTTTATCTTGACGCTGGGGAGGATGGAGAAATTGATTAAATCTGATTTAAATAAGCTGACCAGGAATCATCAGGGAAATTTCTCAAATATTCATAGTGATCTCGGCAGCTATCAAAAGGCGTATTTTGGTGTTGCCTTTCATAATTCATATTTGTCACATCTGACAAAAGCGTGAAAGTGACAGCTGAGTCTTATTTGCTCCCCGGCAGCATTAAATATTTCTTGAATACAATAAGTGCTTATTAAAGCTCAGACAGCCGAAAGCTAAAAAAGAAAATAAAATACCACAGAGAATATTATGATATGACTTCATATCTTAATTCAATATCAGAGTGGTTATTTGTCATGTGCTCGTGCAAACTCCTGTGTACAGCTGTGAAAAATCCATTCTGGTTCAAACGTGACCCTCGACCTCGTCTGCCATTAGTGATGAACTCACACTCGCAGGTCTGGGCTCCGTCATAGTGGAGGCCGAGAGGACAAGGAGCATATGTTTTTTGGGTGGGTGTGGGGGTCGTACACGCTGTGACCCCTCAGTTTAAAACCAACAACAGCCCTCGGGAGGTAGCTCGAAGCGTCAGTCAGAAATACATTTTAGCAAGCTTTAGTGGAACAGCAGAGGCAACACAAAGCCCACAATAAAAATCTCTCGACTCAGAAGCAGAACATTCACAATAATAATAATAATAAAAAAACATGTTCAAAACATCTTGAAAATAAATCAAAAACATATTACCTTCATATAGACAAACACTTCAAATCTTTTATCCCCTCACTGTGAATTCCAGTAATAAAACAGGGAACAACAGCTTCAAAATACCAACACTGACTGTAGCAAAACTTTCCTGTTTGACTATAACAAACATATAACACTGAAATCACCATTGTGCCTCTAAAAGACATTTCTAATAGCAGGTTGTGGGCCATTTACAGTATAGTAATAAGGCTAAACTGGTCACAGTTTTTATATCCTACTCTACACAAAAACATTTGCCATTTTACATTGAAAAAAATCTCAGCGGCAGGTGGATTAATCCCCCAAAAGGAGAGCACTTATTCAGCATAATCGATCTTACTTGTGTGTAACTGAAGAGTTTTCATCTCCAAAAGGAGACATTTTTCATGACCAAGGTATCATCTATTCTCATAAAACAAAAGATCCAAATTATGACAAATTATAGTCTACATAAAGCAAGACAGCAGGTAGTTTTAAGTTCCTCATTAAGTGAATTCTAACATTTCAATAAATAGGTCTTCTGACATATTTTGTGATGAAGCATTTTTAAGACAAAGTCTTTCTCCTCAGTGCAAATGACATCGCCGTTAAATCTGAAGGCTATTTTCTTGACGTGTTGAGGTGTTTTGCTGTCAATAGCTCCCCCCCAAAAAGTGACCCCCATTAGAAATGCATGATTCCTGACAGATATCCCACTGACAAAATCCATTAGCGAGCTAATGAGAGCTCTACACCGTGAGCGTTGCCTCCTTCCTCCCTCCCGTTCCCCTTTCTCAAATGGAGAGCTACACGATGCAATGAAACAGCACATTATGACTTGGTTATTGTCAGAAATGATGTCTGGGTAAGAGGTGCTTAAAGAGCTGGAGGTAAAATAATGAAGGAAATCTCAACGGGGAATGTGGGACGCAAACGGCCGTTACTTTAAATGAGCCTATTCATTTCTTTTATTTGACTCTCTTATGCTCTGTGGTCTCTCTTTTTTCCTCTCAACCTCGTTCATTGTCTCAATCTTCAGCTCTCAATCTTTAGTTTTGGGTCTGAGTAAACAACAAGCCTCTGCCCTGACCACGCAGCTTAACCTTGTCTCCACACTGAGAAGTGCTTGTGTTTGTGGCCTTTGACTGGAAATGTAATTAAAAATGCAACTCTGCGTAGAAATAATCCTCACTCCTGTATGTAAAAACTAACTAGGTGGATCTAAATATGAGTTTTGCCCTTGAGATGCAAACATTCAGCTGAATTTCACATCCTTATCTGACTTGGCTTTGAATATGGAACATTCTGTATGCAAGGTGAGCTTAGCACACCACACCAAAGAGTGATTATCGGCTCTTTTTGAAGCACTTGACGGCTTAGAGCTCAGCGTAAACAATTATCTCTTCACCCTACTTTGGATTGCCTGTCGCAACAAACGCCTTTCCCATCACCTCTACCGGCATTCTCCTCCAAGTTTCCTCCACATCACAACTTACTATGGTGCACAGAGAGAAGGAACAGGAAATGGTGATACAGTCTAGTCTGTGATCACATAGGACACTTTTCTGAGCCTGTCTGCCTTTTGTATCGTCAGTCGTGTGGTTGAGGCAGGCTTGTGCCTTGTCAGGATTCTGTCTCTTGGATTTGACTTGCTTTTCCACAGCTTCAGAAACCGAGAAGAGCAGCTCAGACTGTTGAACTGTCAGGTGAAAGTACCTCTTGTAGCAGATGCTATATCTGGTTGGGACTCTCAGACAAGATAAGAGCTGGGGGGGCCAAGCGATGACCTTTCAGGAACATCACTGCTGTTCTTCTAATTAACCCTAATTAGACAGGTTGACATCAAAATGTTGCTCCTCACCCCTCTTAAAGGCCTGGTCACACCAGAGTGGCAGAATGTAATTCATCCGGGTATCTCTGCAGAATTTGTGGTTCTGGATGCTTGGCGACACAAAAACTCTTTACATGGATAGCTGGTAAACTACTGTGTCTGGTGAGCTAACAGCTAACATGCTAGCATTATTTTACACCATTTCATTCAATAAAGAATTACTGAAAAAAAGCTCTTAGACCTAGCGAGCTTGTTACTGACCAGCTTGGTTGTTGAAGAGACAATAAGCTCACACAGTTCAAGAGTCATATTTGTACCATTGACTCTGGACTCATAACCATCAGCTGACTATTCCTCTTTTGTCTATATTCTGACAGAAGGGGTTAAATTAAATCTAATGTGTTGTTGCACAAACTTGGGTGTGATGCACGCAGAATTACTTTGCAAGAACTAATCACAAGTTATGCTGGTTCCATTTTAATTAACTGATTTCACTGCAAAATGTTTTAAGTGCTGATGTGACCGGGTCTTTAAATTGTTGCTCATTCCTCTCAAGTAAAACAAAGAGTCATCCTGGAGCAACATTATAAATATTCACCCCCCTGTTGGTCCTCATCCAGTAATTCCAGTGACTCCACTTTGACTTTCACGCACCAGCACCACCTGTTTTGGATATATACATTCAGTATGTGTGGTTATACAGTAGGACTGATGTCTGCAATTACATGAAATCATTCTGTAGCTACACTGTGGCAGTTTGGGGGGAATCGTTTATGAAAGATGGCAGGTTTGGACAATGCTGCAGCGATGGGGACCGAAGCCCCGTTAATTTGGATTAGGGACAACACTGTGAACCAGTTCTTCAGATGGGGAATTTTCAGAGGTAGGGTGGGGAAAAACCGTGACTTGGGGCTACTCTTTAGGCTCCTCTGGGTTTTGATTGGTCGGCGTGGCCTGTGAATCCGCCACAATCTCCTTGGCAATGACCTCCACGCCTGCTGGTTCCTCTGTCTTGCATTTGATTGCACTCTCTTCACCCTCATCTTTTTCCTCATCTGTCTCGACGCCATTTTCGATCACAACTTCTGCCACACCCTTGTCCTCCTTTTCTTTGGTCTTGTTCTCTGTTTCAACAGTCGCAACGGTTTCTACCACTTCCTGGATTTCTCCGTTCTCTAAAGGCTCTCCATCCAATGTTATTTTTTCCTCTTCTCCTCCTTCCTCTGAGCCATTTTCTGCTCCTTTGTCTTTTGTCTCTGCTCCTCCATCTTCCTTTTTGACAGTCTCTATGCTGATTTCAATCCCATCATTAATCTTTCTATCTTCCTCACACCTCGATTCCCTTTCTTCCAGCGTCTCACTTTCTCTCACTGCCTCTACATCTGTTGTGTTCGCCCTTTCATCCCTACTCTTGTCTTCCTCTTTCTCAACTTTTTCTCTATCATCAAGAATCTTGGGATCTTCTGCATCCTTCTCCATTTTTGTTTTTTTCTTCTTCTTGTTCTTTGCGGTGTCTTTGATACAGCTCTTGTTGGACTTGCTTCGGGGCTTGAAGATCAGTTTCTGAAACATTTACATTAGCATGTTAGTGGAATACATTTTAACTCTTGAAACATGCTTTTGGGCAAAAAGCATTGCACGCAGACTTAATTAAGAATGGATCACAGTGGATCTAATATTGTGCTGGGATAACTAGCTAATTCAAATGAGCTTCATTGATGCAGAGAAGGAAATTGAGGCCATTCTGAGGGGAGATATTGGTGCCCTCAAGGCCTTCAGTCTGACCAAACAAACGGGCAAAAATTTAATGCAATATGTCCTCAATTACTTGAACAACTTCTGCAGCATTCTACACACTGCAGGAATACTGAGATAAACTGCAAAGGAACGGGCACGGAAATCTTGTTAACGCTAGCAATTCCCTGAGTCTTAGGGCCTATTAAATTTGTTGTTGTGATGGCAGTTTAAATTCGGGTCACAGAAAGCATCAACATGGATTCATTCCACTGTGGACAAAGGTTAGCTTTAGAGGTTATCACCACTATTGAGGGTCACCAAGAAAGCATTACAACCACACTTCCCCAAACAACACATTTGTCTGTTGCTGAGGAATTCCCGATATCTCAAACAGAGAAGAGTTTCTTCACTCTTGTCCAGCGCTGTGTGTGTTTGTCTACCTAGAACAAAAACAGCTGTGGAGTTGGAGGTGGCAAAAGGTGATGTTAGCTTTGGATATATGGCAAGCAGGTGACAGAACGACTGGTGGGAGACCTCACATTAGCCAAGAAATACAGAGAGGAATGTGAGGTCGTGTACCTTGGATTCCCTCCTCTTTCGGCCCAACACAGGTCTTTGCAGGAAAACAATCTGTTTGGTGGACAGACTTCCATCACTAAAAGATGAGGACAGAAAGAGAAAAGCAAAGAGAAGAGAACATCAGCTGAAAATTTTGGAAATTCAACAACACTCTGAAATTATTTTATTTCTTAAATCAAGCACTTCTTTGGTACTAACTTATTTAGAAATGATTTAAATTGGAGATGAAAATACATTTTTCCCACTTGCTTTTCAAGTTTTAAACATTTAGAAATTATTTAAAAAAAACACAGATTTTTCATAATTTATTGTTGTTTTTTGTGCTTGAAAAATACTGCAGAACTCCAAGATAAATGTGTAAAACTGATTTGAGTTAAATCCTGGGATAACACAAAGTGATCCACACTCTTATTGACCTTCCATCAAGATAGTCAAATGATTCTTGGCCACTGCTCATGCTTCACACTCTTATCTGACAGTTTAAGGATATAGGCTCACATCTGCTGTCATCTGTCAGCGTCATTTTTACCCCTGTCCTTTGAATCTTTCAGGGAAACAGATGATTCACATGCTAAGAGTCAGATTTTGAAGTTTTCCTGAATGTCTGTGTACATTCTCTACTTCTCAGAACATGCATTTCTTCCTTTTTTCCCCCCAAATTCCCCAAAAATAATCCTTCAACCCATGCACATGTCACACCCCTGTGTTCTGAGCAGGATAATCTGTACAAGTACTCGCGTTGACAGATTAATCGTGGCACGAAATGCAGATTCATTTCTGAGTGGGCTTCCTGTCTCTCACGCTTACTCTCACTCTTTGTCATAAACAGACCCCCCCCCCTTTTTTTTTTTAGCTCAGTGTGCTCTCACTAACTAGCTGCCTGCTGAGTTTTACCTCTCCGCTTTTATCTCTTGTGACAGCCCGATATGTGGCAGTTTTATTGTTTGTTTCTGCTTTATTCCTTCTATTTCTCTTTTGCTATTATTGGACATAGCTTAAAAAGAGATATGTTGTCCTGTGCTGCTATCTGACACAAGTCCAACAACACATGCACTTGTGCACACACACACAAAGGTTACATGTTGGCTAAAGTTAAGCTGCCCACTCAACCTTGCACATGAGGAAAGATGGCAGGTTTATGATCACTGCAGAACCCTAAAAGCCTTCTACAAATCTTCCCTTTCTCAACATCAAATGGACTTGAGACTCATCCAGCACAAGGCTTACTATCTAAACCATCCAAAGCCCACCACAACTTCTTTTCTCCATTACCTCCTTCCTTCCACCATTTATCCATGAGCTATTTTCTAGGGCTGTCAAGAATGCTGGACGCCTTCCTGGTGAATCAAAGCTGAAAACTAGCCTGAGTTCCCGGCAAAAGCCCCAGCCCATTAAGCTAGAAAGGAGTGGATGGCTTAGAAAATTACAGGCCTTTACTGGACCTGCTCTCGGCTGTCAGTATCAGCCACACTATTATAACTTGAAGCCATATAGAACGGCAATAACCTGTGTCTATTTATGGGTGATTGTACCTGTTGGCAGCTTCATCTGTAGGGAAAAAGCCTATCCACACACCTCTGCTGCAAACTGCCACTTGAAATAAAAAATAACTGACATATGAAATGCTGCAACCAAATTTCAATCTTTCTTTTAAGACTCTGAAATGTCTATGCTGATCACTATTTAGTATCCGATAAAGTGAGATACCTGAAATAATTAACTAATTTTTCTAAAGCTTCTTGCTTCCTTGTTGTATGTTCACTTGTGTCACAGTTAATGCAGAGAAACTCACATTTACTGTAGTAAATGGCTCCAAAATGTAATTACCATCTACATTAATTGAATGCGCCGAGCATGAATGCATGCTCTGAGACAACTACATGAATTAATGTTGTGTGGAGAAGCCGCTGAGCACCAGTTAGCATTAATTTCAGACGCCGCTGAGATCACTGACACTCATCCGACCCCTCCAGATGAAGTGCAGCCTGTAAGCCCTCAGACTACAAAAAGCGTGCATTTGCAAATTTGCTGTTTAAAAATGGAGGAGTCAACACCACAAAAACAAGTGTAATGAGTATTGCTAATCTGAAATAGATCATCAACCATTATTTCGGCGCGCAAAATGTTTTCCAGGCAGGGAGAGAAATGAGCTCCGTCTTGTACTGTATCTAGGCCGACTCTGATTAATTAGCCATGTTGTGCTGTTGCGTTGTGGCATTTTGAAAGAGAGGAGAGAGGGAAGGATGCTAGAAAAAACAAAGGATGAAAATAGAGAGGTAATTAATCAGCTATGTTCTGAAGGAGCAACATGACCAGCTGAGGTGGGAGCAGAGCAAAGAAATACTACATGCACACTTCATCAGTGTGACACATCGCAACATATTATTAAAAGACAGCTCCACATTTTTCAAGTCTATCTCAAAGCAATATTTACATTGTTGTATGTACACTGAAAGAGTTATTGGTGGCTATAATCATTCCTCCTGCTCATACTAGCCACAAAGAGTTCCCTTAAGCGATTTAAGCAGTCTGACTTTGACAAATCATGTGGGGATACTCCACAGTCTTTTTTAGTATGAAATTCCCTTTTGTGCCTCCATGGACAATATTCCCCTTCTGAGCTGCAACAGAAGGACAGAAAGTGAGAATTTGGTACTAAAATGACCATAAATTTGGAAGATTTGCACTTCATTTCTCTAATATTAGTTCCACCTATTCCCGTTCCTCCGTATTAGCAGCCATTTTTGCACAGATTAGTCAGTACACCACAGGCACTGAGACTGCTTTTACAAGGGATCTCTCTGTGGCCTGTATGGGCAGCAGGGGCAATTACAGAAACCAAAAGCACTTTCAACTTACATCTGGGAATGTGGGTATTGTTTTAAGGCAGACATGAACCTATCAAAGAGAAAATCCCTCCAAACTGTAGAGCTGCCTTTCTTGTTTTCTCTCTTTGCATGTGTTACATACAAAAGATGAGATGTGTGGAGGATTTTTGGTTTTGTTTAAAGGCAGTAAACTCTTTAAAAGGGGAGTTAATATTATGCAGTGATTCTTCGTTTCCTCCAGGTATGAGGGACAATGAACTAATTTGACAGCTAGTCTGTACTGAAGTTTCCTTGTGACTGTGCCAGTATTTACAGTATTTGTTCTCTTGTTTGTGGAGTCTCATCTTTTACAGATTTTACTGAAGTTTCATGATTTCTTTAAGTAAAGATTTCAAAGCCCAACTGCTGTCTTCAGATTGTGAAGCATTGACTGACTGCAGTTTTCTGGTCTGTTTGATCATGAAGGCCTCTGACTATATTTGATTGTGTTTTATTTCATTAGTACACTCTTCATGAGTGGTTTCTTAGGTTTCTTTGACGTGTCACAGAGAGCTGTACTGGAGTGAAATATCTGACTGGTACAGCACATTATCAGCATGTTGAGGGACAAATTCTGTTCTGAAGTGAAGCTGTTCAGTGTGACTGAGAACATGCGAGGCCTTCAACCATATAAGCGGATGTACACTCATATAGCAGCCATGAGTGATGAGTCAGCATGAGCTTAGTTGAGGCACCATAACATTTCTGTGAGGAGATTTTCCACCTTCAGTCAGAGCTGCTGCTTTTAAACTTTCGCAGCTGCTGCCGCTGCCGCTGCTCAGCTCAAAGCTCAGCCTAAATTGCCACAGATTTGGGTCAGTTGTGTTATAAATTATACCAGGTTCCAGTTTTCACAGAAAAACTGTAGCATATACAGTTCTTTTTTTCTACTTTAAAGGTCTTGTGTGAGCTTAAGAGTTGCCTCCCCACAACTACACTTGAAAATGTTATCAGTGACATTTTCCATTTTCATTTTTATTCACAGAACTTTGAATTAAAAAAAAAATCGATATGCTGTGTAGTCTCTGTAAACATTGCAGATACAGAGCTGTTACCTCAGGTTACAGGTTGAAAAGTGTGACTTTTTATTCTTGTTTATCTTCAGTTTTACTCTATTCAAGTATTTTTTTTCCTTCTGTTTTGTACTCTAATCCTATTTAAATGAGTCTTATAATATTGGCCTTGCAATTGCGTATATCACAAAAAGTCTTGTCGATGCAAGGTGTTGTATAATAACTTGCCTTGCCTTGAGTTTTCACTTTACAGTACTTCATATTTCCACTTCAATTTAGGTGCATCTTTGCTGATAATATGTTAATAAATGTAGGGTAAAGGATCAGAGGATGTGACGTTTTTCATGTTTTGATTAAATCCTCAGCTCATAAAGACTGATCTAATCCATCCATGTATCTGAACTGTAATTTTCACATAGTTTTAGTATATTTTTACACAACAGAGACAACTTGTTAGGTATGAATTGAGGCTGATGTTAGACCTTGACGTAAGCTTAAGATTTAGCACCACTGTGGCAAAACAGAAAAATGTGTGCGTAAGTATTGACTCCTTAGGAAACAGGACACTCTTAAATCAACACTAGTGCTGCTAATTAGTTTTAGAACTCACATAAATAGTTAAAGAGAGATCACTTTGTGCTGTGAATAGTTTTTATAGACACTCATAAATCAGTAAAAAGAAACACAGCTGCTGTTGTTGCAATTCCTGCTTGCTGCCAACAGAGGTCGTTGGAGGTCATAGATTACTTAATGCCCCTTTAATAGCCAATTGAGGGTGATTACCTGTTCGTCTTGATTATAGGAGTTGGCAGCACACAGGTGAGTCTCCATCCATATGTGGCGAGGGACTGTAGCAGAGGAACGTAATCAGCCTTCACCTGCAGACCCTGTGATGAAAACAAGACGTCTGTTACAACCTACAATCAACTCAGCTCTAAACCTGTCCCCCCACCCTCATCCTGCAGCACTGTGAACCAGTATACACGCATGTTATGTAGCAGAGTGCATTCACTTCTGTGATTACAGCTGTGAAGCATCAAAGTATGAGAAATAATCAAGAGCTGTCAACATCACTCAAATCTCAGATAAAAAAAACCAGATCTCTTAGATATGAGAGAGAAGATTTATGCAATGTACGTGCACTGTCTGAGAGGTTATTTTCAACAGCAATGTACACTGCAAAGAATAAAAACCGAGACATAAATCAACTGCTACAGAAACTCCCAGGTTGCCATGAGTCAACATGGCAACCGTCTGCATTCATGACATGTATTTGTCAGATAAGTAACTCCTTGAGTAAATAAGACTGCTCATGTGAAGCTGCTCACTTTGAGGTAAACATTTTAATGCTCTTTGTGCTTTTAAAGTATCATCACGTAATGTACTTTCAGAGGACAGACACACACACACACACAAAAAACACACTCTTCTCAGAGGAAGTGTGTGTGTGTGTGGTTTGCCATTCTTGCCATGTTAGACAACTGCCGAAAAATAAAAAGCCGCAACACGTGTCAGTTGGATTTTGCTCGCACCTACGACATTTGCATTCGCATGCACACACACACACATGAAACCGACACACACACTCAAAGAAACCTCAAAGAATGGCTTGTCTGGTCTGAAGGTGTGGACCATGCAAAAATGAAAATCATCTGAAAAGACAAGAGTGAAATAAAAGTCTCAGGATTTGAGTGAGTACCCTTTTTTACATAAACTCCAGACTGTTACGCTCGGCGGTGCAGTATGAGTACCGATATGAGTCAAGAAGGCAGCGAACATGAGCGAAGTAACACTGCAGAACTTCACAGAGCCTATTCATAGAGCACTGATCAACTGTTCAAGAACAGAAACTTGAGAATACATCACACCTACACACGCCACATTAGCCTTTGCTGTACTGCAAAGTGTGAAAATCCTCTCTAATTAAAGCTGCACCAGCCAAAGGTGTAATGTGGATATACTGTACACCAGCCTTCATCTGCCTCTGTCACAGAGAGGCTGCGTTAGACAAGAGTAACTTTGTCCCTGAGGGAACCACCATAGATAATAGTCAAATATAAAACTAAGACAGAGCCATCCCCTTTGGTCTCCTCTCTTTTCTTCTGACATCCTTCTGCTTAAAGTATCACAAACCAGCCAGGTTAATAGACAGTTATGGAGCTGAAAACATACACAGTTGTTCAACTTGTTCAGTGTAAGCTATGTAATGAAAGCTTTAGCTCTGGTAATCTGGAGGTTCATTGGCAATTTTTGCTCTTACCAGTTTTCTATGTCACATATAATGCTTTAAAACACACAAAAATGCTCTGCTAACCCCTGCAAAGAACTAAACATTTACTTTAAGACAGTTTTTCTGTATTTTTATGGTACTGATGCTACTGTAAATAACATTTTAAAGGGTCAGTTCACTCAAATCACACGCTCTTAAGATGATAATAATGACACATTTTGGAGAAGGGAGGTAAATTACTGTGGGATAAACAACCACCAGCTACACTTCTACTGTACTACTGCAAGTTTTATTTCCACCACTATTAAAACTACTGCTGGGAAATTATCCCCAAGCAACTATTTATCCATTGACTATACTAAATTTTCTTATAACTAACTTCTATTTTACTTTATTACAACCGCTACTATCAGTACAACAATACTACAGTACTACTACAGCATCTAGACAACTACTACACTACTACTAACCCTCCAGTTACTTTCTATCTCTATTGTAGCCTCTGCTGCAGGTATTATTACTACTACAACTACAGTACTTTCGTACTATCATCCCCACGTCTAACTCAGTCATACAGAGAGAATTGCAAAGTGAGAACATTTCTGGGAAAGAAAGACACTGATCAGCATGCGGTGCCATGAGACAGACTTCGAGTCAAAACACTTAAAACCACTCCACCACACAACGCCTCATTTTTCTTCCACAGATTTTTATTGAGCAAGATGACAGAACAGGCGCACACAGACCTAAAGCAGTCACACATTAAGCTGTAGGTTGTGCAGAGCTAATCATTAGAACACAAGACACTGCTCCAGACATTATTTACACAAGCATTACTTTCTAAGTTCCTACAGGGAGCGACGCATCTGCATTTTTCGGGGGTTTATGTTGGAACCACTCCCAGAAACATGCTCTCTTCAGAGCCTTCCCAGAAAGTAAATTGAGAAATAATTTTTCCGTAATGGCTTGCTGTGCTTTGGAGTAGGTGAGAGTTAATCACAGTCCCCGGAGTGTGGTTCCCCACTCTCCCTGACTTATTATGCGGGGCCACCTTGCTGCATCAGCACTCCGGCACCAACCTGCGAGCCTAAAAAACAAAGTAATCACATCGCTGTCTTTGTCTGCGATGTTATCTGTGAGACTACAAAGAAGGACCACACGGTTAGAAGATGAGGAGGAGCTGTATTTTAACCACCTGGGTCAAAGCTACTTTAAAGTAAGTCCGGGTTTTTCCTGAGATCATGTCTTCATGCAGTTAAACACTGTTTTACTTTGGTGCAAGCACACTGCTAAAAGGCATCTCAGCAGGAAGGGAAAATCTGTTATTCACTCTCACAATTTTCCCACCTGATGTTGACAGCCAAACAAGAGTAATACAAATCTAAATGTTAAAGTTTTTGCTGCTAAACTTCCTCTCTCTCATTTTAAGAAAATGTGTATGGAGATATATTATCCAGTATTTGGAAACACAAACCTAAGACAAAGTTTATTTTCAGGCTTATGACAAAGCAGGGTGCAGCTGCAGGTCAACTTAAAGTTCACAGTGCACGCTGAGAGTTGGCTCAACAAAAACACAGGTTTATTGTTTTTCTTTAAACCCCCCTCTCCTCTTCACCAACTTTGCAACATAGCCATAACAAACCATAATTCTGTTTTTCGCCAGCTCTGAATATAGCTGTATTTTTGTAGACTAGTGGGGTCAGCTGGTTTGCAGACACAGTCCAGTAATGATGAAGCAAATACTTTTAAAAAAGGGCATTCAGATACTGCTCCTGATAGGCTCGCTCAACCTGGAGCGTTGTCACAGCAACAGAAAATTCAGCATCCACTATGTATGAAAGCATCACAACAACCATTTCCAAATGTAATTGGTTCTTTCAAAAACATTAAGAATAAATATTTGATATTTGTGCTATTTTTAGATGCATCCCTCGCTGTCACATGTGCTCACTTTTGTGTTTAGATGAAATCAGTTTATTGCTTAGCATGGATGTTCCAAAACCTCTCACCAGCCTGACAAAAAAACCCTCAGTGCAAGGTCCATTTAGTAACATCCTGGATCTTTCTGTCGAATCATATGTTTGTCATGTAACTGTAGATGTTTAAATGTACATTTTCTGGCTATTTCTGTCCATGTTGGCCTGAATTTGAGACTGAAAGTTCAGAAACAGACGTGAATCACCACAAGGTCTATTTAGTAACAGTCCCAGAACTTCATTCATGTTGTTAGTTTACTTATATTTTAGCCATGCTTGTGGAGTTGCTCTGGGAATCGCAGTGTCAGTCTGTTGGTCCAGATTGAAATATCTCAACAACTACTGGATGAATTACCATGAATTTTTGCACACATTTTGTGTGAAACATCTCAACAACCCTTCCCATAAAATGTGGTGCAGACTAAAGTCTGGATGTTCCCACACAATGAATTATTCTAACTTTGATCCCCTTACCTTTCATCTAGCATCATAGTCAGGTCAAAAATTTAATTTACTTTGGTTTTCCTTCCCTCCCAAGGACACCTACGCACCGTCTAAGGACATTTTCCTGGCTTAAACTGCAACAATAATAAACCTTAATAGAAGGCAAACAAAGTACATCCAACTTTTATGACTTTTATGAGGCATTAGCCTACTTTTGAGTCAAGACCAAACTATGTAGCCTGATAACACATGATGAGGTAGTTAAGAAAACAAAGGATCAGCCTGTGCACAGAGTTGTTACTGTTCATCATGTGTCAGTGAAGGCTTTTATTATGCTCTTTTCAGGGAGAATAAAAATGTGAGCATTTGATGTTTGAAACTGACAGTTCAAATGGGGGGTTCTGACACAGATCATCCGACAAGTCATCAACTTTAAAGCAGAAGCCCTAATTATTTTATTCAAATAAAGGAGAGGGCCAAGAGCAAAATTTTGACAGGGGGGGCCCTGGGTTCCTCTCTGTGTGTCTGTTTACTGCTTTTTAAAATTAGCCTCCCGGGTAGTTAGCTAAGAACCAGATGTTTTTTTAGGTTAACCGAGCTGACTCTTTTAACCACAACCTACTTTGGAGAAGAGGAAGAGCCAGTTTCTTTGTCATGTTAACCTCAGTTTAGACTCAACTCCACCTGATCTGACTATTCACTTTTGCTCATAATGTAAACTGCAAGCACGCCACAATGGTTCTTTCCAGATGTTCGTTTATCATGGACCTATATTTAGCCATTTACTTTGGACCTCCATTATATGGTATCTAGGCAGTGGTGAAAGAAGTATTCACATCCTTCGCTTAAGTACAACAACGTACAAATACACCATTAGTTAAAGTATGCAAGTATTATCAGCAAAATGCACTCAAATAATTCACGGTAAAAGCACTAGGTCTGCAGGAGAAGGCTCTGTGTGCCTGATATATTTCATATATCACATTATTACATGGGCGGCACAGTGGTCTAGATCCTCCCAGATTTTGAGAAAAACTAAATTCTTTTCCATAGCTTTTGTTTTCTGTGAAATATTGTGTGATTTTACTTCTTTGGTCTCAGGTATTTTAATGAAACCACCGTAGACGTCTAAAAGGGAAATCACACCTCAGTGGAGCTGCTATCATTTTATAGACATCTGAAACATGACAAGAAGCCTCAGCTAGAGGTGTGAGAACCAAAAATAAAATCTTCAAGAATGCAATGTATTTAAGAAGCTTATCATATTTTTTTAGTGTAAAAACTATAACATTTCAGTCTGAAAAGTTCCACCTCTCTGGCTTCAACATTCACAACAAAACTGTTAGGTCTATTCTGTTAGGTGCATGTTATTGCTTGTTTCTTATATCTTACTACACCTTCTAAACAACAGCACCCTGGAAACCAAAACCTGCCCCTCCGTCCTACAGCTATCAGCATCATCGTCACGTTGTCTGACAGAGCGGGCGTGATCTCTCACTTGCACGGACAGTGCAAATTACTCTCCTTCTATCTAGGTCACCTCTTCTCTCACCTCCATCAGAGAGGACAGAGATATCATGGACAGGCAATACACGTTAACGATCTGCTCGCTGCACAACATGCAGGCTGCAGACACAGAGCCCACAATACAACATGTACTGCATGTGATGGATGAGAGCTGACGTTAGAAGAAAAGCTACAAATCTGCATCCTGTGTTTGTTGCATCAACAACCCAGAGAAAGACAGTCTGCACCACGAGGCTTTGGTGTGAACCTGATTCGAAAAAGACACGATTGACTCACACGCGATATCTTCCTGTGTGGATCTGAGGTGTCCTTTTCTATGTCTTAAAACTATTTCTTCAAAGATTTCTCCCTGCCATACTGATGCTGTGATGTGGGGCCTTAATCCCATTTTAGACATAATTTAGTTTCTGAAGGCTGTGAAGTGCTGCTCTTCAAAGCCGGGGATGCTTGTGAATTCTGGGACCCAGTGACAACAATGTCAGCTCTGTTAAGCTCCTTTCACTTGCTTTGACTTTGGACTGCCATTTCCTTAAATTTGAACTCCAATGATATTAACTTTCAGGGTGTCTTTCTGCAGGAGTAGACACTTTCTCTAAACTCCTCCTGCAGTTTTTCTGGTTTGTCTTGTGGGTTACGAGTTGTCAAGATCAAGGAGCGAGTGCGACATCATCAAACTGCTGTTTTTGAAGTGGTGTAGGGAACATTTTACTCACTGACAATCATGCTATGATATCCATAGTCTTCACGAGTAATATCAAAAACACTGCGCAGACAGCATATGCTAAAAAACCTGTACATCTTGAGAAAATAAAGCCCTAAGCATTTACTAAATCTGCATCCATTTAAAGTCAGAGAGAGAGAGAAAACTGTTTTTTAACTTTAAATCATTTTGCAAAGACCAAGCTCATAAAACTACAGTTATTTCCGTTTTAAAAATGCTAATAAAACCCATAAACAATCTTTTTTGGGGGGTAACCAGGGAGCTATTTTGCAATCTGTCTTGTTTTCTGCTCTGACCATTTTTCTAAGTTATGTATAAAGCGCTGGTAACGACAACAAGGAAGTTATTACTGAAGGTATTTATCTTTTTTGTTTTTTTTTAATTTCAGTAGTAGAGCCATGCTGCATCTCTGCTGTACCTAATTAGAGTAACAAATGTGCATGGCAGTATTATTGCCCCTGGTATCAGTCACTATATGTGACCATGCTGCATAATTTCAGTTTTATGTGTTGAGGTTTGGGGATTTAGAGATTTGTGCTGGCACCCCAAAATGGAGGTGAATGGACTTTTGTTTGTGCTGCTCAAATTCCAATTCACCTTCTTTGTATAGGGGTGGTGGCACATCACACATGGTACATAAAACCAAGATTATGTGCATGGCTGGATACCACTGGGGGGAAAGCGGGAAAATATGCTCGATTGTGATTTGGGTGAAATGACCTTTATAGGATGATCTTTCACAGTAAATATTGAACCTTTTCAATTTGGGTTTAAAACAATTTGGTTGCATCCTGGGAAATAAAGGATTCAGTGTTTCTGAAGCTCGATCCATACAAAGGACTAAAAGTTGAGGAAATCTGACTTTAATCTTTTTTAAGTCCCCCAACTATAAATGTGCAATACCAACATTACTAAACTGCCTCTTTAAATCCTCAGGCCAACGTTACCCACAATGCAACTCAACTGACAACAGCCAGGTCAGAAATTTGGTTGTATTAACTAATGTAGCCTTGACCTGCTAGCAGAGACGTGGTAAACTCACAATCCTCTCATGCAGCTCTCGCCAGAGCCGGAAAGACTTTATAAAACTTTCTTCACATGTGCAGTTCCTGTTCACAGATTTTATCCATCTATCCAGCTGACAAATATTTTTTATGTTCAGTTCTATGAAGCTTTGCAATGCTTACATTGTGGCTGCGTCATCAGATCAGATATGTTTGTACACCATCTAGTAAACATTTCCCCCTTAGCACGATGGGTCAGATATGTTTGCCAAAATCTTTGTATGATCTTGAGAATTTAAAACACGGCTGAGTAGGTTGCACAACATGCGCTGGATGCATCATAATGGACCTACTGCCGTGTCTGGCAGAGTTGAAGTGGATAATGGTGCTATAGACAGTATTTTAAGAAGCTATGAAAGAGGAGCTGAAAAGCATCTTAAAAACATCAGACTCCTCATACACACCAGCTGGGCTATGGTGAATATCAGCTCATCTTTTAATAAAACACACATACATGGATGTTTTTGTCTGGTGAACCTTTACTGTTTTATCTTGATACAGAGGAGACTGAAACACAACACCTTCCTGCTAATGCACTTTGTCCCTCTTGATAAATAAATTCTCCTGCAACAGCTCAGTGTGAAGCATATTAAGACCAACTCTAGCTGAGGTCTGAAGAGAAACATGCTTGTTTGTTTATTGCTCCTGTGAAACCCAGTGATAGGAAAGAGGGCTTTCAGTACATTAGTTCCAAGGCAGCTCCTGTATTGATTTTCCCACAGGACACAAGAGATGAGAAGCCGGTCCTAATTGGAGTTTCATAGCAGAGACCCTTGATGAGTTATTCATTTTCAGGCACTTCACTACCATCCATATGGCTCCTATTCAGGTCATTGCTCAGGAAAAAAAAAAAGAAAAGAAAAAAAAAAGTCATGTTCAGGCAACTGCTGGTGTCTTCATATGTATTTAGGACAACTGTCCAAAATCTGGGTTGTTGTGAGAAACAAAAGCTACAAGAAATATCTGCATGAGATCTCTGGCATTGATGGTGTTTTTGTGCAGAATATACACAGCCTTCTAATTGCTGAACACCCTGTATGTATATATGTATGTATGTATGCTTTTTAATTTATTTCCTCTCCTTGTAATCTTTATGCATTTTGCTGTTTTTCTCCCAGCTGTGTTCTGCTGTCATTTAGTAGAAACAGTCTCCATAACATTTGCATCTTAGTTTGTCAGTTTGACATTTGTTTTTGTTGCTTGTCTTCCTCCTAAATTTCCTCCTATGATATGATTTGTTTTGAAGTCAGAATTGTTGCGACCCATGAGCTTTTGTTTGTCTGACATGTAACAACAGTCTGGTTTTATCTTTGTACTTCATTATTTAAAAACATTTCTGTGGCTTGTCACAGTACAACTAAATTAAACCAAAACTATCATCTGGTTATAAATAAAAGACTTTTTGTTTTGATAATTCTATATGGTAGGATCTTGGGTTACATGTATTTTTATCCAAAGTGAAATACCTATTGTAACTGCAGTCACATGATCTGGATCCACTATATCACACCTGTGACTTGTCTCCTAATTTATAAGCAATTTGACTGAACACAAAAGCAACATCTTGCAGGCTCTCCAGTAATAAAGCTCTTAGAATAAGAGAAGGTTTTGAGCTGGGCTGAGCTGAGCTTTGGTTTGATAAACCCAGCGTAAACCTTTCTCTAAAGATTTAAACTTTATGTGACTCCTCTCTCAGAGGCTGTCCTGGCCGACCTCGGCAGGAGATTGGCTGACACGCAGGGTCGTTAGCTGATGATGTTCACCTGGCTCTTTCTGGCTATAAAAGCTGGCCCATGCACTCACTCTTGTCTCTCTCCACCTTGACATTCACTCTGAAGCATCTCCTTTTGTTTCTCTGTCCTCAGCACAACAAAACGCATCCATATATTGCTGATAAACACCCCAGTGTTCATTTGCATCAGCTTTGGTTTTGATAAACCCTGTTTCTTTTGCATATAACTCTCAGGTGGGCCACCTCCTTGTCCCATTTTTCAAGCTAGTTTGTGACAGTACAACCCACTCTCATGGCAGTTTGTGACCAGTGTCAAGAGATGAACATGAACATGAACATGAACGAACTGCATTTGCCATTTTTTTTCCCGTGAAACTGAGCACGACTTTCAAACTCATGTATTTCAACTGGAAACATAGTCTATGAATGAAGTGGTGGTGGAGGTAGTTTGGGGTGGATAGAGGTGGGGTTACAAAACGCACAACTGTCCTAATCCAGAGTCCCCCCTCTTTTTAGGATTAGCTAGCAGCTGTTTGGGGGTTTCGGTAAAATTTAACTCAAGAAGTCACTGTGGACTTTTCCTGTTAAAAAACCAGACCACAATCTTTCACCAAACTGTATTTTACTGGCACGAAAGAAGTGGACAGTTCGTGTCCATGTGGCCAGTTGAGTCGACACATTAAATGCGGTGGCTATCTGACAACCTGCAGGTTGTGCTGGCTGTCACGAAGAAAATGGTCAATTCGTGTTCTCGCACATGAAATCAGTAGATTACGTTTCATGCACATGGACACAGACTGCCGTGAGACTGGGTTGGACAGTATTCTCTATTCACTATGTGCTGATGTGACTTCTGCTCTGCAAACACCTGTAGATCAGACGCCATTCGAACCTCTGCACTTTTCACGTGCAACACACTTATAAATAAAACAATTAACCTCCCCCTTTCTTCTCCTTCAGTGATGAACAGACACCGTCCCCGAGATGATAGACTCCCACTCAACAACAGTGTAAATGATTGCATGCCCTCGGTGAAACAGCTTGTTTTGCTCTTCTTCTGTGAGCTTCATACATCCAACCACCTGTCAGACTTTTGGATAAATAAAACTGTAAAGCATTAGAGAGAAAAGAAGATGATGTATACAGAAGAAGGGAGAAAAAAAACCCTGCAATCAATATTCAGCCTTATTTTTCATTGTAATTATCCCAGCACTGAAACAATAATGAGCTGTGAGGATACTTTGCATATCAATTTTCGGCAGTTATCACAATGAATGGGGGATGATGTGAGACCCTGATCGCCCTTTGTGAAAGAGAGTGTTGTCAATCTGATTTGGCATGGCGCAGATCGCTCGGGTGAAACCGTTTTTGATAAAGTCCCAGTGGAACGGTTGATTGGATCTCCTGGAACACTGGGTGCCGGTACGGTGTTCTCTGTTGCCGTTTCTGAGGAAGCCTTGAAATCCATTAAACTGTAACAGTATTACCATTCATCTCAGAGGAGGGGAGGTTCTACTGCTGCCACCAGACAGCTGCAGGAGGGTTTTTTTTTTTTTTTTGTTGTACATGTGGCCATCAGCGCCAGGCTGGACGATCAGAGAACCACATTTAGGGGACAAAAGTCTCCTTTCACACTTGGACAGCCACGGGCCGCAAAAAGTCTAAATTCAATTACTGAGATAGCATCGGCAAACGCATACAAAACTCAACTCAAACCCACACACACTTAGTGGACACAAACACATGCACATACAGCTGCATGCACAAACGTATACACGTAGACGCACACACACATACGTACAGATGAAAGGCAATGAAATGGCTGTAAACCCTTCAACTCTAGACAGAAATCAATTTCCAACTTGGAACTTGTGCCGAGGAGAGACACTAATCGGCAGCCAGATAAGGGCTTGTTTGCTCCTGATAAGACAAGCAACCGCAACACATGTCCCATAAATTGAGATTTGCCAGATTTGCCTTTGGGGTTGTTGGGGAAAATGGTTGGCTGAAGAGTGAGGAGGGGGTGGAAAGGCACAATATCTGATTGACAACTGACTTCAATACAAGAGGACCAGACTCCTAAAGTGGATTTGTCCTCTAAATGGGGCTGGGCGATGTAGATTAAAAGTTTTTTGTTGTATTGATATGAGCATTACTGATGGGTGAGACAAGTTAAAGAAAGAATCAACATTAAGAGTCTTGGTAAAATGTTTGCCCACTATGAACCTTCAGAGCAGCTTCAGTGCTACTTGGGTTAGATTCTCTAAAACTGGAACTACACAATTTTTCTTTTTGTCTTTCACAATGGCCACCGTGTCAGATTAAGCAACCACAGTGCCAGAAATCTTTGCCATGTCCTGGGTGCAAGACTGGCAACGCTACAAGCGTATCCCTGACCAATCATCACTCAAGTTGGGGAAGAAAAAAATTATGCAACCTTTTCGACAAAAACACAGATCCTCAGATTTTTCTCTCCCCCCACTCACATCAATGATGGTCCACTGCTCCACCACGATGGCGTCGTATGTCGGGGTGGTCACGTTCGGCTCGCCCTCGCTCGCCTCCTGGAAGATGAAGACACTTTCCACCGACTTAGGCAGCAAATCTGCAGAGAAGGAGGAAAAAAAAAATCCAGCCGTGAAAAAGAGTATTCACTGGATGGAGTGTGTCTGTCTTGTCTCTGCTGCTGCGTTAGGCCCTCCAGGCCAGAGGAAATGGAATGATATCAGTCAGCCACATTCACACACAACCCTTTATTACATAGCCAGTGGTGTGGGCCATTTGTATGAGCAATGTGCACTTTATTCATTATGCAGGGAGACAGTGTAAAAGTAGGGAGCAGGTATTCCCCTTCTGGGATGTTAAAAAAGGGGAAGAGACATTATGCGGTACATCAGTGGTTTTCAGGACCCAGAGCCCTGCTGGTTTTCATGCTCGACAGCTAAACAGAGGCTAATTACAGCTGGGAAGCAAGGTGAATGCAATGGCTGGTAGCATTTAACACCGGCAGTTCTCTGTGTCCTGAGGATCGGGACTGAGAACCAGTGCTTTAGAAAAGATGGACAGATTTTAGTGATGGCAAAATGTAGCCGCTGATTTAATGAAGTCAGTCCGTGAGGCATTAAAGCATAAATCCTTTTGCTAAGCCTGCATAATTCACCTTAAAAAGACTTGAATTAAGTGAGCCACATAAAGACATTGACGTTGATGCTTTAGGCCACTAGTGAGATTGTGTGCTGCTGACCAAATAGATTTTCTAAGCCCCTATTTTGTTGGAGGCTAACAATCGCAGGATTGGCATCTGGCCCCCATGAGCCGGGACCCCTTTCCACCCAGTGTCTCTTGTTATTCCTTTGATGCACATGCACATTACATGCAGGCGCACACACACAGGGACGCAAAACACACCCCACAGTCCAGTCTTCCCGACTGGCCTTAGTGCTTTCTCATTACTCCCACACCATTTACACACTAATACAGTTTGCTGGGGTCCAGGCACCAATACGAGACACTCCACATTTCATTACTGGGCCCTAATAATAGGGGGATGAGAGGCGGCTGGAGAGCCTGCGGAGAGAGGGAGGGAGAGGAAGATAGAAAGAGAAGGAGGGAGTGAGCAAGACAGAGTGAGAGACTGAGTGGAGGGATGACAGGCTCTTTTATTTCCCCCTCCCTGAAAACCCATTTAGGCCCCATGCACGCTCAATTGAAGACATCTCTCAGACATCTACTGGCTCTCAAATACAGACATTGTCGTTGTTCACCGCCATCCCGCCCCTTTGCCTTTTCTCCTCCTCAGCTCCCTCCACCAACCCCCCCAAGTCCAACGCTCCACCACCTCATTCGTCAGCCGTCCACGCTTGGCGTATAATTGGAAAGAAGTCTTTTTAGAGAATGTGAGGCGCTGAGGCCCACCATCGGTTCCCTGCCAGCGCAACAGAGATCACTCAGGTGAGATCGACACGGGGTTGCGTCGCTGCTCCACAGGGGGAAGCCTGTCTCTGGTGATAATGCAGACAGACGCTGAGCAGAGGAGAATGAAGGAGGGAGAAGTGGAGGAGAAGGAGTTTGTTGCTGGGGGCGTCGAGTCCGTCTGGGGAATGCACCGGTTGCGTGCACGAATAAACATTATCTTGCGCCTATTGACTGAGAGCTGAGCTGAGCAGCCAGCGGGCCGACTGAGAATAAGTTGTTTACACTTGCAAAAACCACCGTGCGCCCTCAGTAAAATTGTTCTCCATCCCTCCGTGACTCACATACTCAAGGTCGCGGGGCGAGGCATGCAAATACAGTCGCACTAAAAACAGGGAGTGACAGCACTGGGACTGAAAGACACAGAGGCAAATGGAGGGGGAGAGGCAGATATCTGGAGTGGCAGGGTGACAGCAAGTGACACCGGGTGACACGCAGCAGTTGAAATCAGCACCCAAATGACAGAGGGAGAGGATCAACAACAGACAACCAGGGAGTGACACACACCGTCTGAAACTTAAAAGTGTTGGGTTGTGTGAGGTCTCTGGCTCCACATATCAACTCAGCTTGGAAGCAGTTTGTTCATAATATTCATGGACATGTTCGCAGGCCTGCTGTTGTACATCGATCTCTAACATACAGCGTTTGAATGAGCAAACAGCAGAGAAAGTACACAGGATGTTGTTCCCATGAAGCTGTCTGCAACTGCTCATCACCTATTGCTGCAAAGTCTGTCTGGCTTCAGAGGTTGTTGCTATCCAGATAAATTTTACAGGCTTACATCACCTCCAAGCTGTGGCCCCTTGGTAGAAAATAAGACTGGTACCTCCTTCATGAAAGTATTATCTTTGAGGATTTCTCCAGTATTTTGGACCTGGGCTTTATTTTCCCATGTTTTGGGCTGTAAATGATTGATGGTGGTCCAGAATTGATCAAGAATGGTGAATCCAGCCTAAAGAAACAGCTGCTGCAGTGAAATCTGACATCTGGCATTTGTCCACTAAAGTGCTTGTTTTTGCCACTGACAGGCTCAGATTGTTGTTATATTCCTACAGAGACAGACCTTCTTGTTTAATCAGAAACATTGCTATATATCACTACCAAACTCCACTGACAAAAATGGTAATTTTACTGAGCAGAAAATGGGAGTTGCTGCCTCGATCGGAAAGTTTGTTTTAACTTCTCCCAACTCCAGAACTGAATAGAAAGCAATAGTAGGAAAAATATATATCCACAAAATCTAATATTGTTTGTCTGAAATCACTTGCTTGTTCACTCATTCACTACTCCTGATATAATAAACCCTAAACACATCACTGAGTGCTAAATTTGGATTTCTGACGTTTGCATCATTGTTGACAGGTACAGAATCACACGACTGTGACATACATTTACTGCCACATTCAGAGCTGATGGTTCCTGTTTCGGATTTAAATCAAAGACAGTGAACGTCACCAGCCATTTGCCTGAGTCTACCATGTAAAGATGTAGGTGGCAGGTCTATCCAAACAACAAAGAGAAATCAGCTCAGTCTGCAGATTCACTTATCTCACAGGCAGCTGGGGCGAGAGGCAGAGGTGATTCTCTCTGTCCTTAAATGCCCTCAAGCTACGCTGAGCCTCTGTAGTGGCATTATTTCTAATCTTATATTTTGGCTGGTGCTAAGTCTTTTGGGTCTGATGGCTGACATGCAATGAAAAAATCCATCTTTTCGAGTACCAAACATTCAAAACAAAGTAGTGTATTTAGTGATTTTATTGTTAAAGTCAGTATTGTTTGGAACATGTTGGACATGCAGAGAAGTGGATTATACAGCAGGAGTGGTGTGAAGTTTTTTGCTGGACTCCATAGCAACTGCTGTGAATCTGTTCAAGCTGCTGTCCTCCCCAAAGGAGCACACTACAAGAAAAAGGAGCAATAAACGAGATATTTCTTATCATTAAAATACTGTGGATTACTACTTTAATGTGTATACTATAATTTAATCTCACTGAATCACTTAAACATTTACAAAGTGCAGATTGTGCCCACGAGTCCGTTGCACTTGCACAGATCAGCGTCTACGTGTTCAAGTCCAGCTGACCGCTGCCGAGCTGGAAAGTGACCCTGCCCCAGGTCATGTCTGCTGACATGATTTAAACATGCGTGCCAGGAACTGCCTCAGAGAGCTGGAGACAGGCTGCTGACAGCTTATCTATATTTCAAACAGGACGAGCGGACATCCAGAGAGGGGGACAGAGAGACAGAGAGAGAGAGATGGGAGTGTCTAATGTGTGTGGATCGAATGTGGCTCTTCCCAGCAGAGCCAGAGATTTGGCAGCTGCAGGCTGGTACCTGTGGGTTTCCGGGCAGACTTCAGATGGAAGTGAAAGAGCAGAGGATGGACAGCATGGTAATTGGATACCAGGGGGGTGTTTGCAAATGTACAGTCAATTTGCTTTGGTCTGAATTCAGAAGATACAGGTTTGAAATCTCCAAGTGGGCGAGCATGTAAATACTGGTGCACCTGTTTTATTAACACATATATCTTTATCTTCAAAATATGCATTTTTAATCTTTATTCATATTCATTTATTTCCATTTCCTGCTAAGTTACAGTTGATATATTCTTATACTACATGAGCTCAGTCATGTGACAGGCCAGAGTGAACCAGGAGGTGTTCATTGATGCATTCAGTGCACTTTGAAGTTAACACAGAGATAAAGACAATGAGATACTTGCTCTCTTGCAGCTGTAGAAGGGATTTATCTGTCATCCAGCCTTTAAGAAGGTAAAAGTTCAGGATAAATATATTCATACACATGGATGGCAGTGGGACCATGCAAGATCTCATGGCATTGTGTTTCAAATGGCACACACTTTCAAGGACATTTCATGTGTCACGTCTACGTATTTTTAGGATTTGCGTGTGTCATTTAATTTTGCTTTGGGTCAGGGTTAGAGAGAAATAGAAGGGGTGACCAGCGATGTTCATACGCCATTTGGTAATATCAGTGGGCGAGTAGAGCAGCTGACTCAGTGTCCAAACAGTGGGAGTACTTTTCAGTGTATTGCTCAGGGACACATTGACGCTGGGAATGGAGGAGCAGAGGATCAAACCTCCAGAGCCACAGGTGCCTCCAAAAACTCCCTCCATCAGTACAATATGTGGGTCATCTTTAACGTTGTTTTCAGGCCATTCACCTGAACTCCACGACTGTGAACATGCTCTATTTTCAGTCTACAAGTTTGGGTGTTTAGCTGAGTTTTGAGAGGTTTCATTTCAACCACCTGGGTGAATTTGTGTATACCTGAGTATACACACTTATATGTCTAAATACACTGAAAAACTAACAGCATTAAGTGAACACACTCTCAAACTGTCTTGTGACTGTCTCTCATGCTGTGCTGTCAAATCCTATACACATGCATTCATCCTGTAGACATGCTCACAGGTGTGCACAGACATCACAGGGCCCTGAGTTCTACCTCCACCTCTCGACAACTTCTGTCTCAGAGAAACACTCGCACATCGCTTCCCTTCCCTGAACAAAAAAAACACCTTATTGGAATTTCATATTCCCTGTATCTCTCTCTCTCTCTCTCTCCCTCTTTTCTCCCTCTACTGGCTTTGCCCAAATTTAGAAACCAGTGAGGGCTGGCTGTCATGCATATGAATGGCTCAATGTCTCACAACCGGGATACAAATCCTCATTGTGGCTCTAGAGATAGCTTAAGCTATACAAGTAACAAAGGCAAACTCCCCGTCACCACCATTACTGTCACTTCTTTGGTAAACAAACTCAGCCCCCTACACTGTTCCCAAATGGAAGGTAAAGTGAATGTTTTGTGGATGCATGTGTGTGTAAATGGGTCTTAGTAAATATATACGGATACTTTGTATATAGGCCTGTTTGTGTGTGTGTGTGTGTGTTTGCTGGCAGTGCCACAGTGTGTATGAATCTTTAATGTGTGTCTTATGAGTGGGGGCCTCCGTGCAGCTTAGGATCTGTAAATTCAATATTGCTATAATATCCGACCCTGTGGCACAGGCGAGGTCTCCACTCACTGCAAACACTGCCCGCCACACGAGACAGGACTTACAGTCTGAGTGATCACACACACACACACACACACATGCGTATGCAAACAATGCACCCTAATGCTTTCTCATCCAGCTTCACCATGGAAACCCATCTTTAGAAGGAGCACGAGGACAGGGTGTGTTTTTGCGTGTGTGTAAATGTGCATCCCTCAGCTGACTGTCAGAGACAAAAGAAAGGTAGCACATTTAGGGAAACGGCAGAATCACAGCACCTGGTGTCGTGGCTCCATCTTCCTGTATCACGACACTTGATTGTGGACGTCTGTATCGCTGTTTCGACCCGTTGGAGAATTGTTACACCCCTACTTAAAATGGATTTCAGGTTTAATAGTTTTTAAAAAGGTTTAAAAAGCAGATAAATTATTATTTATGCTAATTATTTCTAGTAAACTTTACATAAATGTAAGCAGGGTGATCATAAAGATGCAGCACACAATTCATGACACTGAAGTGCTTTATATTAAAGCTGCATTTCTTTGAGGGCTTTCCACTTGATTATAAACTATATTAGGCTTCAAAAGCTCAGAACTGCATGGATAATTAATTTCAATCAATTACTAAATTATGGTCTCTGCATAACAATAGTGTGATTATGAATAATTGCCAATCAATGGTTTACCTGCAGTGGTTACTGTTGAGTCACAGCGGAGCAGCGTCGTCATGGAAATACATCTTTATTGTATTTGGGACTGATGAGTAATCTGTTGTATTCTCAAAGATGCCAGACTGGATTTTATACTCAGTCTCAGATTATGCAGCATTACAACTACACTAAACTTCCCAATCAGGCAGGTTTGCAGGATTTTTGAGCTGAGTCTTGGGGGGTCAAACCAGGACCAGCTGAGGTCCTGAGGCTGCTGGGAATATTAGTTTTGAGTATTTGGCCATGGGACGAATTTCAATTTTGACCTGATGATGGCACTAGATGAGGAGCGAAGCGGCTACGAAACATTTTACAATTCCTCTCAAGGGCAACATGAATATTTGTACTGAATTTCATGGCAATTCATCCAATAGTTGGGGAGAAATTTCACATAAAAGTATGGTGATGCTGCTGTGGGAAGGTCAGGGGATTACCATAAGACACCATCCACTTGGCTCCATGTATCTGCACCAAATTTTCTGACAATCCATCCAAGTGTTGTGGAGATATTTCATTTTGATCAAAGTGGGCGACTGACATCAGCATCAACAATAAAAAGCAGACAGGCTCTGCAACATCTCCTTTAAGTGATAAACAGTGTAAAAACAATAGAACAGGATAAGGAAGATAAATAGAGCCCAGGAAGGTCAGTCTTGCAAAAAAGCACAATTACACTCATTAGACCACACATGTATCTGTCAGTACATGACAAGCTGAAGCACGCTGGATCTCCAAACAAGGCTGTCACTGTCACCGCCATCTCCCATCCAACTGCATGCGTCTGTCTCTGTCAGCTCGTGTCCTTTTAGTGTGTTGTTTTGCTGTCAGATATGCCCTTGATGTTTATAGGGTTGAGATGGTCTCTTGCATCGTGTTGAGCGTCTCATCATGAATTCAGAAACTCGTCTCAAAAGAAGTTGCTAAATATGGAGACAGCAGGAATGGATACTGATTCTAAAGCCCTGAGCTGCACGGCTGTTTGATGTAATTAGCAGCTAACAACAAACGGGATGCCGCTTTGATGTCATACTGCCAGCTGCTCTCGAGAGACCAAAATCCACAAAGTGCAGCATTCACCTCTGTAAAGTTGTCTGTTTTCTAAAGTGGCTGAGCTTAAGCTGTGCACTGAATTCAGTCCTATAAGTCAGTGAAAGGCGAGACAGTTTCATAATGCAGCTGATCTGCTTTCCATCCTACCCAGTGATTTCACTGTTCAAGAGACGCATATCTTAGCAGTGCATGAAAAATGCAAAATATGTTAGAGGACTCTAATAGGCAGAAAAAAATTTAATCATAATAATACACTTCATTACTCCATTCTCAGGACATAAAATATGCAAGGAGGGACTAATTTGTTATCAGGTTAATTATCTGTGTTTCAGAGTTGCTGAGGCGTTCACTTTCCTAGATTAATGAATTATGACTCTTATTGACTCTGGTTGGCTTATTTCTTCAGTGTCAGAGTGAAGTACAGAGCCGCCGGGGTCTGATGGAAGAGGAAAACCCAAACAGGAAATAGTTTAAAGGAGGAAACCAAACAAGCTCCTTGAACTTCTGCAGCAATCCCTGACAAGCAGAGAATCGTCAAGTCAGCCACACAGCAACACCGGTGGAACAGAGTCCATTCTTCTGTCGTTCGTAAAAGATGCAGTGTTTCAGTTTTCCACGACACTTCTGGCAATTTTCTGACATTTTGCTAAACAGCCTCTGTCTACAGTGGACACGGCATGAAGCCACTGTCACTCACTTCTGCAATGAAATGATTTGATGGGTGTAAATACCAACCTGTGGGAGTGGTGGAGTGTGTTAGCATTTGCTAAAAACAAGGTATAGTTGAGGCTGATTGGAACTAGCGTTGCAGGTATTTTCTCATAAACCACATTTCATGGCAATCCTTCCAGACCTAGTTGAGATATTTCACTCAGAACCACAAATGTCAAACTCAGTGTGGCTCAAAAACCGATCCATCTTGTCAGGGAATCACCACAGTCATTAACATTCATCGTCTGCAGACTGTGTATGTAGAAAATTTCATTTCATAGCAATCAATCCAGCTGTTGCTGTAATGTTTCAGCCTGACTCAAAGTGGTGGACTGATGGACAAACACTGCCAGAGCCATTCTGCTACTAGGGCTAAAACACTGAAAGCTGCACAAAGCATTTTTAACCACTAGGGGAAATACGACCAAATAAAGAAGTCAAGCTGGAGCCACGCTTTCATCTGGCACTCATGGATTTCAGCTCTGTAAAGCACTACTCATAGCATCACTGATGGCTAATTTAAAAAGACAGACACACCAACTAATGAATTTCCATCCACTCTCCACTTGATTTCTGCCTCTAGTTTGATTCACAAACTCCCGAGAGAAATATCTGGGTTGTAAGGTGATGCTCAACTTTTGTCACCGTTCACTCATACACTTCATTCTCTAATTTTACTTTTCTGATGGGCAGTTGGTGCACTCTTGTTTGTTGGAAATGGCTGCCCACAGTTTTCTGTGTGGTGTTGGCAGGTGTTGTAAGACCCAATTTTAAAGTCTGTGTCGATAAGAGAACCAAAACAATGAGATAAAAGAGGTTAAAAGCTGCAGGGTTGGGTATTGATTCTCTGCTGGCAGCATGATCGAACCCTCTCACATAATTTGATTCAAAGGTAATGGAAAAAGAAATCGCTTAATATAACTTGAAATTTTAAACACATGATAGTTACAACTTCTGCAGTTTTCTAGTGTATGTTTGTAATAAAACATCCTGCAGAATTCCTCCTGACACTGACAGAGGAACCCTCATCACAGTCATATGTAAGTGTTATTCAAATACGCTCTGATTGTTTTCTGGTGGAGAATGAATGCCAGCTAATGCATTATTAATGCCACACAGGGCAAGGTGCATCAGTACCTGCCACGGGCTCTTTACTTTATAGAGGCTGATGTGAATTTTGCATACACCTGATGCTGACAGTTGTGGTGGTAACTCTGAGAGGGAAGAAAAGGCTATTTGGGAACCTTTTTGACTGTAATAGTCTGAGCTATGAGGATACCTACAGAAGAAGGCTAGAACAAAGGTGAAAGCTATTTTAATTGTTTGTACATTTCAAACCTCTCACTCTAATGTTTCCTGACTGTGTGTGAGATGTAACCTATAAACAGTCGGATATTAAAAATGCAGTGAGGTTTTTTCCTTATGAGACACTTCGTCGCTGACTTACCGTTCACGTTGCCAAGGTGGAAGTATCCATCGACCAGCGAAGCTCCGTTGTTGAAGTGCTGGGTCATGTGATCCAGCCAGTTGGCCTCCACGCCTTTCACGCCCTCGTCACAGTTCTGAACCCGGAGCGGCACCTTGACAGTGTAGTACTTCACCTGGCCCTCTCTGACGGGTGGATGGTTGTACAAAGCAAGCAGTTCCACCCCTGAAAAGACACAGCGGAAAAACAAAAACATTGTTACTGATTTAACTCAGTTTAAGGTTGTGACAATACAGATGTAGCCTTGGTGGAAGTCCTACTTTTTAATGCATGATTATTGAACTACTGCTGTACATTGGCCACAGTCCAAAGTGTAATTTGGCTCCATCTGCAGGAGCACTTCTCTTCTCCTGTCAGCTGCCAGAAGTTATAAAAAATGGCTCAGTAAACGTTTGGCTGAGAGACAGCTTTTGTTTGAAATATATTTCTTTTGTTACAATGCAAAAAGCATTTAAATCGCAATATTATGCAACTTAAATACTGCAAATCCTCTTTAAGCACTTCTTACTTTTGGAGAAGTTATTTGTCTGTGACTTTCCACCACTAACCACACACGAACACTGTGAGAAAACGTGGTAATTATCAGTTGGAAGTACATTTATTTTCTGTGAGATAAGCAAATAGGGAAACTCAGCCAATGTGTGGACAGTCAACAACAAGCTTCTTGGCCAAGAAAAGTTGGCCACACTCCTCGTAATCATCAGCCATCAAGGCAAATAACAATTTGTGTGTTTTCTTGTTTTCTGATCAGTTTATTTTTCTTTTCCTGTGAAAAACTGCTTCTGTAAGAGATGAAATGTCTCCATTTAAACATGGGTAATATATATAAAAAAAAACAGCCTGGTAAGGAGGACGGTTTGCATGGGTCCTTGGGAACAGTTACAAAAACTGAGCTCAAGAAATGGCTTGTAGAAAAATAGTGCAGCATTGACATAGTTAGTGTACTGAGATTGGACGCACTCAAAGCAAAAATATAAAAAAGCAGCAATAAATGTGTTATTTTTGCATTGGGCATTTAGTTTATAGGAATCTTACTATGTGACTTTGAGGGCACTGGTGTTGTTTATTTTTCCATCTGTTTTATAGAAGCAATTGAAAATGTATTGCATTCTGCATCTGTTTTACACTGATTTCTGGTGTCTTGTAAGTCGACGCAGGCAGGACGGATTTGTATGCAAGATGCTATAATAAAACCTTCAGCATCATTATCATATCATGAACAAAAGTTCTCACCTGGCAGGTGTAAAATAGACGAGAAATGAAAAAGTAATACAAGATGAGATTTGTGTTGCCCCGAGCTGGACTCACAAATTCACTGGAAATCTTTTCCAAGGATGCTGTCTCTTTTTTTTTTTTTTTTTTTTTTTTTTTTTCAATTGGTTCTTTTTCAACAACAAACGTGCCATGAATCAAAAGCAATTTGATCATATTCATGCTACAAGTCATCCTCATCTTGCTTTTAGTGTTTTTCAGAAGTGATGTAACTCTGCTGATGCAGAACTTAAAAGAGATCATTTCATTGTAACCGAGTTAATTAATAGTGTAACCTTGAATAATGCATTAAAAGCTCTCCAGCTAACTGTTGTTTACATCAAGCAGAAATATACATAATGCAGTGGGCCTCTGGAGAAAGGGAATGGGCTTGGAAATCTGCCCACAGTACGTATGTCACCTCACTGCGCTCATATCATACTAAATCAAAGTGGAAAGAGTTTTATTTGTTATGATGTGAGCGAGTGAGTGAAATATTTGCAATGCTTGGCTACGACAAAAAAAACACAAAACGTGAGACGGGAGCGAGGTTCGAGCCGGGCACAAAGCGATTCAAATCGAGCCTGGTAACATTTTCCCCTTTCTTTCGAATGCAAATGTCGAACTGTCATTCCCCAAATGAACCAGATGGATGAGCAGAATGTGCAGCACCGCCACCCGCTCGCCCGTCCACCCACACACACACACACACACACACACACTTTGACGTGGGGTGGTGGAGGTGGTAGTGAGGGAGTCATGGCTCAGTCGCTTTGGTTCTCCCATCCGTCCATCCGTCCGGCAGACACCCAGGAAGAATGAATCATTTATAACCATTTCTTGTCTGGCTCGTCTGACTGATGTGACAGCTGGCCACCAAATTCCCTAAATCTTGTCATTTGTCACTCTTGAGAAAAGTCAAATCACAGCAGAATATTCACACACCCTCCCCTCACCCTCACCCTCCCTATGTTACCCATGTTACAACGAGGACAATATGGTAAACAAATCTTGGACAGCACATGACAACAGAATGACTGCATTCAACATGCCAAAACAACACACTTCGTCACTGTGAGTGTTTCTGTAGCTCCTTGTATCATATTAAACTGGTTTACAGTTTATGTGCACAAGTCTGAGATGATATATGACTAGAGTTTGTCCGATGAATCCTCTCTGTATCTCAGTGAGCTGCAGGCAGGTCATGAGGAAGGCATGCCTTTGAAAAATTGAGTCATGTCGACTAACTGATTTAGAAATGCAGAAAAGCTTTGGGTTACAGCTCCAAATTTCTGTAATCACGGTGTAATTAGATAAGTAACAGCATTAAACCATATTCAACACAGATTATTCCTGCTCTACTGATGTGGCTTTTATAGACAGTGGTCAGATTTACAACAGCTTGTCATAAAATAACAGCCACTAGCAAGAGACATGCTGCCCAACCTCTATTTTCTCACAATATTAGCTGTTTTCTGTGTAATAGCTGAGGGTTTCCATGCATTATATTTCATTACAGTCTAATTATGCTGTGATTATGGCACCAGGGAGACTGTAATTCAGGCAGAGGGTAGGTTGCTCATTTTCTAACCTTTTATTTGTCTGCAAACATCTCTCCAGCATCGCACTGTTCACTGGAGATATATGCTGCACAGAGGCCACAGAGGATTAAGTGCCTTGCCTAAGGGCAACTTCAACAGGGCAAAGCAGGGAGGGAAATTACCAATATAAAATAAGAGGACTGCCTTCTGAAATTAATGTTTAGGCATAAAAAATAAAATAAAAAAAAATCTGTCCGGCTGATGTCCGCCACACCGGGCTGTAAAATAACAGGAATTCAAACTGGAGCCACGCTTTCATCTGACACTCTCACGAATTTCAGAGAAAAGCTCTGTAAAGCACAAGTCAAAGCATCACTGAATTTCACTTGAATTTCAAAAAACATGTTTTGTTTCAGGGTGGGCTGTGCAGTGCATCATAAAGGGAAAAAAACAAAAACTGCAAGGCCACGCCACATAAATCTCAAATGGGAGTCAGTGATGGTTGTTACTTTGACTTGCAGCCTGTCATGTGAATCAGATGCCTGCACGTGGGATTAGTCCTTGATTTTGTGGCATTAATTTACACAACAAAACGGTGCATCATACTTAAATAAAATGATATAATTCAGTGGAAGATGACAAATAGGTTGCATGTCTCATCATTTCCTCCCTGTGTGAAACCAGTGACCCAGCAGTTACAGGGTCACTATGACCATGACAAGCTTGAGATGCTACATCTTATAATTCCTGTGAGAAAACTGGTGTTAACTGCAGAGGAGCAGATACTTTATTGCGAGGAAGAACACAAGGTTAAGTAATAGTACTGTAAGTCTTTAACAAACTCCATTAATAACCTACATAAATCTCTAAAATAAGCCTCTTGCTCAAGCTCACCACTCCCCCTGTTCTCCTGGACTAAATGACATAAGCAAACATTTTAGAGAAATATGTTAACTTAATGTTTTCAGAGCCAAGAGCTGGTGTAGAGGTGATATTTCACCAATAAAAAGTGGTAATAATACTGCACTTTTTGGCTTAATAACAAGAGTAAAATATGAAAGCCATAAATGTCACCTTAGGGCAAAGTAATTGGTCTCGATCAATAACTTTATGAATGTCTCAGAGTTATTATGGTCATTTTTGTGCCTAAGGAAGTAAAATCTTATCTAGTCCTTTAAGCCTGATCACATGAATTCATTACATCAACAGAGGACTGCTAAGCCTCTCAGCACAAAGTCCAAGCAGCTAACCTGACTCTCGTGCCGCTGGCGAGGCCGGCTAACAAGAAAATGAGCGCATGAGTGTCGTTAGGACCTTGAAAGCATCTCGCTTCAAAGGCTTATCTGATGGCAGCTCAGCTGTCCAAATGACGAGGTCGGAGGCAGTAACCCTGATCTTAGTGGCATGGCTCTCTAGCGTGACATGCCATCATCTTGACGACGTCTGTTTCTATAATCTAAGAAGCTGGACGCTGATCCCATCAGAGCAGAGATAACACAACAGATTCTCAAAGATAAAACCAAGTAGTTGAAAAGACTCCCTCTGCAGAGTGGCTCAGATTTCAGGCTGATATGCGTCAGGATTACACACACAGGATAAGTCTTTACTAACATTAACATTAAAGCCAGCTACCAGTTTTAATGCTGTGGCTGAATGGTGTATGTGTTTGTAGCGAAGGTAAATTTATATCATGACAACAGCACAGATATCTCAGGCCATTAAACACTTAAAACTTAAACTTAAAACTTAAAACTGTTAAATGCTAGTTGCCCATCTACATCCTCTATTTTCAGTGTTTTAGGGTGAGCTTCTCGTGTATTTTCACCTCGGTTTCATGACATCCTCTGCACAACGTCTACTCCCAACTTAATTTCCTGCAACTGATTTGCATAATAGATAATATTGTCTCCAAATCCTGGAAAGGTGACTGGGAAGAAGCTGTTGGGAGGAGGAAAGGAAGAGGAAAGGCTGGATGACTGGGTATGTTAGTTTTAGGCTGCTAAAACACTTAATCATAGTTAGGGGAAAGATAGTGATTTAGTTTGATCTCTCCCTAACTGTTAAATATAATCTAGTTGGGATTTAATTTCCTACAAAACATCTTTGCTCATGCAAATGAGTTGTATCTGAAAGTAACTTTTAGGAGGCAGAGTAGTCTTATCCAGACGTGCTTGTACAGCTGTCACATTTCATTTGCACCACCAACAGAATCCCTTCTCCACAAACCATCCAAGCATTTGAGTCTCCAAACTTAAGGGCTCAGTTTCTATCCAGAGCTCCAGTCTCAGGGATGATGTTCCTCTATCAACTGTAAGCTGCAGACTTTCACCAGCTCTGCTGCCAGCGTTTGCACAGCGTTCACCTCTAGATCTGAGGATTAGCGTGGACAAGCCAGCAGTAGCCGAGACTCTTGGGCCTCCTCGGCAGACTGGGCATTAGTAGAGAGGGACATGGGAGCTTGGCAGGCTCCCTTACCACCCCGGCTGGCTGCTGCTTTGGCGCTGTTGGCATTGTCGGAGAGATTCGGGGGGGGGTGAAGGTGGGGGTTGAGCGAGAGCTGTGAAGCTGAAGGAGGTAGAGGACGAGGCAGTGGGGGATTATCTCGCTGCAAAATGCACTGTAGGGAGGCCCAGATGGACCAGTGGGCTGTGGTCTGCTGTGATGCCAAGTGTGTGTTACTGCACACACATATACATTGAGACACATACAAACAAAACCACAAAGCATGCACACCGGAGAGTGCATTCATTATGCAACACCTAGTATTAGGTGCTTTGAACCTAATCGCATTGCATACTGTTCGTACAGTATACACACACAAACACACAGACGCTAACACTCCCTCTGGGACGTGTCTCTAATGCACAGTTTGCACACTGCACTGAAACATGTCACAAATAGGTTCTACGAGAGACTGTGGGAGGGAGGGTGAGGGCGGTGGGTGTCTCCATCTGTTAATCCGAAATGCTCAAATAAAGCTGAAACTATAAATGTCTGTGCTAATTTCAACGCCATTCCCACAGAAAAGAGGGCTATCATGAATAAGTCATAGAGGTGTAGCTACGAACGGCTCACTTTCTGGGAAGACGGAAAGTGAGCCATGAAATGTGCAGCTTCCGAAAAACTGTTGTGGTGAATTTCACAGACGCCCCGCTTCATCAGCTAAGTGTGAGTGTGAATTTGTATGCACCACAGCTATAAGATGATTCTTTTTGTGTAACGGATAGAGAGGATTATATCCCAAGGCAGCACATTGTTGTGTAACATTGAGGCAATAGCAGGAAATGACACCTACGCAGTTGCCAAGTGTTTCAAGAGGGATCTACGGCGCCACGCTGTTCTTTAGTTAAACAGCCAAAAGGTATGGCTTCAAATGAAACCAAAAAACAAAGTCACACAGATATGTAGACAGATACTGGCTAAAGATTAGAAGCTGTCAGTTTGAATCCATGTGAATATGTCACACAAGAAGCAGGAGTTCACGGGACGCTTCTGACTGCAGGACTCGACTCCCGACTGCGTTAACTGCTCTGGGACCAGCAGGTGATTGTGGTTTGATGGAGGAGCTCACAGATGTGAATATCTCCAAACACGCAGCACAAAGGGCACATATTTTCAGCCCCTTTGTTTGAAACTGATACATGCTTTAACAATATTAATCCAGTGTTTGTAAACGGTGCAGGGACCTGTGCGCCGGCCTGAGTTCCACTGAGTGGTGCAGCAGCTACAGCCTTTCACAGTTTGAAGCTTTGACCTTTAATTATCTTAATTATCATCCCTCGTTAGGCCTTTCTGTGTAATTTGTAGGCATAGCTGGATTTGTGTACCAGTGGCAGGTCTCGTGTCATTTGGATTTAAGAGTCTTGTCAAGTTTTAAAGTTAGAAATTTTGACCTTTAATTACAGCCCACCCACTGGGCCAATTAGTGTGGTTTTCCTTTAAAGGTTCACTTCAACCCACTTTACAAAAAAAACCCAAAAACAAAAATCAAATTAGGTTCGGAGATTTCTGCCTCCAGCACAACACAATGGTGGTGGAGTCATCAAAAATCCATATGACCTGATCACTGGGATTACAGAATGAAAACTCCTGACAGTATGCTTTGTGGATTAGCTATAGGGGCTGGCAGATCTGTGTCTGGAAAGAAAATGTTGCCCCTCAGTTGTATGTGGGTGGCAGAGAGACAGATGTTTAAAAAAATGGACAAAGAAAACACTATCAGCATGGCTTGAGACCAGCAATATATTTATTTTTTTTTTGGCTGTATTTTGGGTGAACTGGCCCTTTAAAGTATCTATATGTGTAATCCCTCTTTACAGGTTTTATAAAATGTGGGCCAGCAGAATCTAAAACATCAGTGTTAATAAGAAATAACAAATATACTTCACTTATTATTCATTCTTCTGTGGCAGTGTGGAATAGATTTGCAGTCTTAATTTCCATGTTTTTGCTTCACACATCATTTTCATCCTAGTTTGAGTTTATGATGGTAACCATGGAGACCACTCACCATCGCCTCTCCGCAGCCGGTATCTCGGCCTCTCCTTTGTCTCTGTGCCGCTGTCTTTGTTGTTATTGTGACACGGCGACTTCTCTTCCGTCAGCTCCTCACTGTGCTCCAGATCCAGCTCTGATATCGGAGACGTCGCAGGCGAGACCTCATCCTCCTGACCGCCCTCCATCCCGCTCCCCGGATGCTTCCCGGTGTTCTCCCCACTCGGTGCTCCTTCCCTGGCCTCAGCTTCGGCTGCCTGGTTTTTGGGGCTGGAGGGGTTCGAGGGGCTGCAGCTACCCAGGGATCCGAGCACAGAGCTGGGGCTGGAGTGCAGGGAAAGGGAGGGGGTGTCTGGTTCTCTGATTGTGGTGCATGGGGCCCCATAGGGTTCCTGGACAAATCCCACAAACATCACTCCCTGGTCAGCAGCATCCTGGATCTGCTGTTGGGAGCAAGAAAGATAAATAAATTAAAACCGACAAGTTTTGATTTAATTTGAGCTACAGTGCTTAGTCAGGAAATTGACAAATATTCTCTGTTTCCAGCTTCTCCAATGTGGGAATTTGCTGCTTTGTTTTTGGAGTTTTGGGCCACACACGCTCTTTAAAGATGTCACTTTGTGCTTTACATTTCACAGACTAAACAATAAGTCCACGAATCAAGAAAAAGATATAACTGTTGCATATACTGTTGGATATCTTGGATGTGAAGCTGCTGTTGCACTCTGTAGTTTGGGTGTAGAGCATCAGGAAAATTTAGATTCAGAGTGAAAAATAAGAACCCGTGAAGCAGAACATACACAACAAGAACATAACAAGTATTTCCCATGAGATCTCAAACTGAAACCAAACTTTCAGAATTGGTTTAACATCAATCTGTTGGATCTTGGTGTTTAGTTTTCTTCTCAGTTTCTCTTCGTTCCTTCCCAGCAGCTTCTCCAATCACACAACTGTTGATTAGATTGGAGCGGCCACAACCCCAGTCAGGCCTGGGCCGCATCCCAAATCCAGCGCTCGGCTTCTTCTTTTTTCTTTTTTGTTTTTCTCCGTCTTATTTTCATCCGGCATTTTATGTCAATATTGGGATTCTGCCACGGAGCGAGATTGAAACGTTAACTGTCAGAGAATGTTAATGATGCCATCCTCCATTTCTGCCCCCTCCACCCCCCACCCACCCCCTACAAGGCAAGGCGGCACCCGTCGTCTCTATCTCGAACCACAGTGAGGGAAGAGAATAAAAATCAAATCAAATTGCAGGTTATTCACTATGAAATTAAATTGGAAAACAGTCACATTGTTTCCAGCCATATTGTTTAATATCAGTGAACGCTCTCTGGGTGCTTCCACATCATATTCCCCATACCAATATGCTGAAATGGAATTGCGGAGATAAAAGAAAGAAACTGTTGTATCTCATTTAATGGTAATGCAGGCAGTCAGAGAGAGAGAGAGATGAATGGCTTTGACTGTCTAATGTTGGTGCAGTTGATAGCACAGGAGATTCAAACAGTGGGCTGTAATGACTGAATTTATTTTTAGTGCCATTATTATTATTATCATCATTATTTTATTAAACCCCTTGTACGACAAAGTTGATTTCTTTTCTTGTAACACACCAGCTTCATGATGTGAAAAAAGGGAAATCACAAATGTGTGTGTAGAAACAACAGTATGGTCAATAATCGCAAATAATTTAATCTCTCTTTCAGATGGGTTCTATGTGAATAGGTTAGTAGCTGGTGAAATACAAGAGTCTAGTGCGGAAAGAGTTTGTTGATTAATTATTTATTAATCAGTGTAAATTGAATATATTAAGCTGCCAAATACACTCCCTGGCCACTTAATTAGGCGTGCCTATATAATTCAATGCAATAAAGTAAAACAGCTCTGCCACATATTCTCCCTTTATCAAGCTTCAAAAACAAGCTAACAAAATGTAATTAATATATCCTTACTACTGAGGTTGTTCAGTGATGGTGTTGTACTGGCCTGCATTATACTGGACATTAGAAACATCTATCAGTAAAAACTAGTTCATTTCCACACTGCTGCAGCCTACAACCTCAAGGATAAACAAACAGAGAGAGGTGATACCTCTCTGACAGTGACAGCTCAAAACTGAACATCATTATCTTTGTAAAGGTAAAATTAATGGCTGAGCTGTTGTGTTGGATTGCATTAGATTTCACAGGTGTGAAAAGGCTGAAGTTTGAGGAAGCCCAGAGTAAGAGGCTCTAACGTACTTTATCAGAAACTCTCTTTCCCTGTGACCTCTGCCATGTTGGGATTCACACGGTGGTTGAGAAGCTGTGAGAAAGGAAGCAGGGACTTCTCTTTTTGTCATTCTCATACACAACTGTCATTTTTCATGTGAACAACTGAGTGCAGCACTATGAATGATTTCCAGGAAAGTCCGAAACTGTGCGTCATTATCCTTATATTTAAATGATTAAGTATAAATTTAAGTCTGCTGATGTGTAGCAGTTAACGGTTTTAGATTAGCATGCTAGCATTTGCTAATTAGCACTCAATGTCATTAGTTCTGCAGGTTATGTGGTTATAAACAAATGTATTGGACACATTAAATTGTTTATCCTGATTCTGGTATTAGATGAAAAAATCCAGGGATCATCGAAGCTGATAAAGTTCATCCTCAGGGGGACATAAATGTGTGCACCAAATTTCAAAGCAACCATTCCAATAGCTGTTGAGACATTTCCACTAAAAAAAACAAAAATGTCAATCTCATTGTGACATTAGAGGAAAAATCAGGAGCGCACTCACATCATTAGGAATTCATCCTCTGGGAAACACAAATGTCTGTAGAAAATATCATGGCAATCCATCTAATTGTTGTTGAGATATTTCAGTCTGGACCACAGTGGTGGACAGACGTGGCCATCCCCAGAGCCACATTGCTAGTGTGTCGAATGATGCATAAGACATCTGGTATATGTCTATTTTATGGGTTAATTCAGGCATAAAAACATAGTATACAGAGAGTTTTCCTGCATTATATAGATTCAGTTAAAGCTGGAACAAGATGGTACAGTACATATACTGTAAGACAGTGTGGAATAAGATAAAGCTACTAGCTAACAGGACTCTAAAGAGGAAAAGTGGATGTTGGAGGGCTGACTGAAAATGAGAATAATTCTTTTCCCATATACACAACTGGGAATAACAGAATAAATGGAGGATAAAATCAAAAATTAGCATTCTTCTGAACTCCTCAATCTAAATGAATAGCTTTACACAAGTTGCTCTGCCTCAGAAGGAACCACCTCGGGTCAAGAAAATGAGGTTTTGAGGTCAAAGAGGAAACTTTGCATCACATCATTTCTCTTCATTAACCGAAATGATGCAGAGCACAGACTTGATGAAAAATATTCTGGAAGCTGCTTCCCTCATTCTGCCACCAGAATATCAACAGCCTGCAGTGAAAAACCCATTTCAATTTTGACTTGAGACCACATTTCCTATTTCCCCCCGCAAGTTATTAAAGTGGCACCAGGAGAAGGTGTCTGAAGGTCAAGATGAAAACCCCGGAGAGAGAGAGACTGAACGAGGCAGAGAGAAAGAGGGAGGAAAGAGACGACAGAAGGAGAGGCAGAGGGATAACGACAGAGATTGAGACAGTGAGGAGGAGAGAGAAAAGAAAATGAGAATAAAAAGGAGACTGAAGAGAGAGAAAAACAGAAACCAAGAGAGGGGCTGAGGGGAATGGACTTCTCTGCTCACTCCTCCGCCACTCATCCATGTCCACTTCCCTTTTAATAGATTTCTAGCATGGCCTCCTCCTCCTCCTCTAGCAGGCCCGTAGCAGCTCAGTAGATTAAAATGATAACCAACAGTAATGAGGTCCTACAGGACTGTGGTTGCATGACTAATCGAAGGGCAAAATGTACAGGAAGGTCCAGGAGCAAGGCTTCAAAGGCCAACACAACGGCCCGTAATATACAGATTAGGCAGGAGGCTTGAATCATGATGACGCAGCATAACCAGCGCAGAGAGGAAGACGTGTTGGTATATTTCATCTGTGTGTGCCATTTCAAACAGGCTCTCTACAGCCATGCATTCATAGCAGTGACACACACTACACAGCCAATTCATTATCAGATCAGGGAATGTGATTTCACATCTCTGGCCTCTGTTTGCTGCTTTCATCTCCTCTATGAAAAATATAGAAATGTTGAGTTATTTGGTTTGCTAATTAACATTAGCCTTGACCCATTAAAGAAATGCAGCTTTTAGCAGATTACATACATCCATTCTGGTACTTGGAAGCATTGCAAATGAGCAATATGCCGTATTTTAAAATGTGAAATCATGCAAATATTAAATCTATATGAACCCAGAAGTACATTCATCCATACAGTGAGACAGATTTTGAGACCTACTATGGATTTGAAGGAGATTTTTGGATTACAGGACTAAAAACAAAAATCATAATTATATAAATTACCTAGTTTGGTTCAACTAAGGGGTGGAAAATGTGTATTTTTTCTAATAGTGCACTTTTTCAGGTACTTCACTTTGATTTTGTGCAACTTTATACTTCTTCTTTATCTACTTTTTATTCAACTACATTTATTTAGCTGCTGCAAATCAGTCTAAGTTGACATTTTTAAATGTAAAACCTGACTTTTTATTATACCCAAACCTATGTACAATATCTGGATTTAGTTTAAGCTGAATCAGCAACATTAAAAATCCTGAATACAAACAGGCCATTCTTTTTAGTATTTTACTATTTACTAGCATTTTGCTGCTAATACCTTCAACACACCTTCTCATTATAGAATATTTTAACGCTGCTACTTTATGTATCTTTGTAATAAAGGTTCTGAATTAGAGGTCTTCACAGATCAACTCAGTTCCTAATACCCGAGACCTGACCCAGGAGTGAGCGAAGCCAGATTTACATTTAGTGTAATCGTGTCGGATAGGGTCCCGTTGTATTGCTGAGGGTCTGATGTCTCTGTGTTAATATGTATAATAATCAAAGGGATCCAAGTGGACCTGCTCACAGTGTGTTATAATTACAGCAGGGGGAGGATGTGTTCTTTAGAGGTGAGATGTGAAGTGCAGGTAAAAATTACATGCTGCTGCCAGTGTTGCTCTCTCTCTGTTTGGGTCTGCAGAGTCGGTCATGTCAGTCTGGTCTGACTCTATCTTTCCCTTTTAAAAATGATTTTCCACGGGTCTGTCTCAGATCTGGTGAAGACTTTTAATCTGAACACTTTTTCCATTGCTGATCCTTCCACTGCCTCCTGCAGCCCTGTCTCAATTTGATGTAATTAATGCAATTAATGATAAACTGCTGCCGGTAAATCTGACAAATTTAGGATCTCTGGCATGACAAAACTCTGATTTATTTACGTTTTCAGCTAAGTTGACACTCTGTTGGTTGCTTTGCCTCGAGCAAATAAGAGCGTGAAATCTCTATGGGAAAGTGATCAGAAAATGTAGCAGTAGGAGCCTGTCAACATGGCTCATAGTAGAGGAGTAGCAACAAAATCAAGGTTGTAAAGTTACCACTAATTTATACCTGACATCTCCTGAAATACACACACTTTGTCACCACCCCTATATTTTCTTTATTAGGTTTTTAAAGTTGCAATTACATTACTTTTATTGTCACTCCTCCAACATACTGCACTTCACTGACAACTGTGCTGCAAGTATTCTGTGACAAGCTGCTATTAAAAGCCTTCAGCCTGACAGCAGTGTGCCAGCAGGTTTAGCCATGTGGTTGATTCACCAAAATAGAGTTTTAAACAAACACTGTGTTCTCTGAACATACAGACAGGGTGACACACAGCTGAACAAAGTGATTTCAGTTTAATGGCAGAATAATGGTGTTTTTCACGCCTGAAAGACTGAACCAAGGTTTTTGTTGTATTATATACATTTGATCCAGTTAGTTGTGGTTTCACATTGCACAATTGGAAGCACACTAAAGGACTCTGTCATCATCACCTGCTGCGTCTTCCTACATTTGACACTTTGACATTGGTTTATAGATGGGCGTGTCGGCATGTTGTCAATTCAACTCATCCTCTCAGAAAATAACTTACAAATTTTGGCATTTTTATACATTTATTTCAAGTTGAATTGTGCTGCTGGCCCCTTTTCCCTCCAGTTATATTTCTTTTTCTATCGTTTAATGGGTGAGGAGCCTGTTTCAGCTTCCTGTAATTGGCCTGACAGTCTGTGTTTTCGCACCACTAACGAACCGAGACCTTCCTGGGCCAAGAAAACCTTTTTTGGTTGGCCCAAATTTTAGTCTGAGGCACCTTTTACACCTGCTATTTTGATTCGTATCAAACGGATAAGTCAGAAGGTGTGGACCAAACGAGGCAGATGTGACATGCTCCTTTATGTCTGACTCAGTATTCGATGTTAGAATATGTATCTGTCCATTAAGTCGGAATAAAAGCCATGAGAGTTTCATTCACCCCCTCTATCTCCTCCCGCCTCCTTCCCTCCTGCACCCTTCCTTCCAGCTGGGCACAAACTGACAAAGCCTTCAGCTTGGCATTTGTAAAGCAGCCCTACCTTCTTGACGTAGCCCTGGATGAGCTCTGGGGTGGGCACCTGCTCGGCAGACAGACACTCTTCCAGCTGTAGTTTGAACGGTGGGCAGACTGGCTGGCTCCGTTCCACCCTGCGTGCACCACAGTGGGGGGAGAGAGGACAATGAGTTTCAGCCTTTCAGCCCAGCCAGCCTGCTGGACAGACACTCAGGATACACGAGGGTACCCGTGCATTCACACACAAAACACACATTCACAAACAGCCTCAAATTATAAAATTACAATCATAAAACATCCACAAACACAGACCCAGGCATTAAAATCTATAATGCAAAAATAACCCCCTATCAACAAATTACACTGCATCAAGAAGCTTTGTTAATGTTATTGTGTCCCGGTGGGAGGCAGGAGAAAAATACAATAAAACACTTAAGTGAGACAAAGATCCACATGGATGAAAGCAAACACATGGGGAGCACGGAAAGCAGGAAATTCAATGCAAATCTCGTCTTGTGTGCCCCCCCCCCCTTCCCTCCTCACTCCTCCCCGCTGAGGCCATCAGTATTTTGAGCGGGGAGAATCTATTTATATGGTGTTGTATTTTCCTATTCTGTCCTCTGGAGGAAATCCCAGAGCTAGCCCCGAGGAGACTAATGCCCCAGCTTCCATCTCCCTGCTTCTCATCCTGTTGACAAGGCGAAGAAGCTCCACACACCCTTTTCCTCAGTGTGCAACAGAGTCTGGGTGCATCTACAGTACACGTGTGTGTGTGTGTGTGTGTGTGTGTGTGTGCGCTCTGCGTGAGCCCTGACTTTACACGAACACCTGATGTGCGACAGGGCAAAAGATGCATGTGTGCATGCTGGTGTGTGTATTAAAGACTGCTCTTGCAGCTTTCCAGTTCACGCAAGGACTCCCCCAGAGTACACGTGCATATCCCCACCTCACTGTGCGTGTGTGTGTGTGTATTTCTCATGCATTATCACACTGATTTTCCTGTCACTGGATACAGGCTGAACAATATATGTATCAACTATGAAAAACATTTGAGAGATTAGTAAGAAAACAAACAGTTTAAAGGTGTAGTTTTTGGGAAACCTGCTTGTTTACTGTCCTGCTCTGAGAAATAACTTTTTTATTCTCTTTACATTTTAGTTTTTGTACAGATTAAATGAAACACGTCAATGAGCTTTGGAGGTAGTTGGATTTATTTATATTTCAACCTGCGGTCATAAGTTTCCCCTCCATTTTTTCTGTCTTTACACTAAGCTCAGTTAGTGTATTTTATATTGTCTGAACTGAACTCTTGGCAACAAAATGAATAAATGTATTTCCTCATGTCAAACGACTCATTTTATGTTATTGGAAAAGAAAACTTGTCTCCTTTTACCGTTATATGAGTAACTGTTGTTCACATGAAAAATGCTGATTACAGTGACTCTCCAGCTGTTCAGGATTTCTGTAAAGTTAGCCAACTCACAACAGACAGATTTAAAACTGAAATGATTCAAATTGGTGCCATGGGGACTGAGCTATCCTGACTTTTAGTCCTTAGAATGAGTCAGATGCACTTCCCATGATGCAACTCAATAGCCTCTTTCATTAGGTCGTCCCTGCCTGGTAAACACCCATCTTTCAAATTTTAAGCCCCTCATTTGTCACATGGGCTTTCACTTAAAAAATGCAGTCTCCAAGCCCTTGGAGAGCCCCTTTAACGTTTGCCCAAACCACTTGAGTTTGAAAGTACAAAAGACGATTCTACTGCTCTCTACTGAGAGCAGAGTGAGGCCCTGACTCATATCATTCCATCCATAGAGGAAAAAAAAAACCCCACAGTCACCACACTTCGACTCGACTGTCACTGACACCCGTCGCTTTGGGTATATCAATGTCGCAGCACACAGCAGAACAGAAACTGGGCCGACTGACTCGGTAAGTACAAACTTCACACGCTCTGTGAAACATTCATTACGACGAGCTGAGAGCAGGCGCTCTTTTTTTTTTTTTTTTTTTTTTTTTTTTGCAGCGTCATAACATTCAAAGGCAGGATGGCAGAAGCCTGGTGGCACTGTCAAAAAGGTGCATGTATCCCCCATTGGTTGTGACATAAATCACAACCTCTTTCTCTGTTTGGTTGTGCTCCAGGCACAAGAGAGAGAGCTACAGACAGCCAGTAAAGTGCAAACCATTTGTTGTCTTTTGCTTTCTTACATTATAAATTATTACACTGGCGCTGTGGATCTTATGCAGCATATTTTGGTGATACTGTCCTGAGTGGTCTGCAGGTGCTACTGTGTGCTGCAAATTAAGAGGCGGTTTCAAAGAATAATAAAATAAAAAGGCCTTTTTTTTCCCAATGAAAGAAATTCATTTTGAAGAGAAATTGAAACACCAGTTCATAATTCTGATTCTACCAATATAATAAAAATGATTCAGGCCTTCTGAGAGATTTCTTTAAATCAAGAGCTGGCACTTAAGCACTGTAATTTGATTTCATTTTGTGCTATCAAATATTTTGCACAGAGAAGGTGTCACTTCTTTTCAAATGGAGAATAGCTCTTTTTGGAATGAATGGAGGGTGGTTTCTGCAGGCAGAGCGTCAGGGGGAAGTGAGGAGAGACGTGGCGGAGAACAACAATTCAAACCGTGCACTCAGTCCTGGAGGGAGGGCCTTGGGTTAAAAATAGCAGCTGCATCACCTGCAGTCCATCTTCTCTGTGTGAAACGGTGACTTTTCATGCAGTGTGCAGCGCCGGCTGTCAACTGCCGAGGCCTCGTGTGGTTAGACGGGTGTCAAATGCCTGCCTGCCTGCCTGCCTGCCTGCCCACCTACCTGGAGCTCCCCCCTGGGTGAGTACACCTGCTAAACTCCCCCTCCCCCATCGTCTGCCCACAGATGGGTCACATGCTTTGTTTCGCTGTTGAACATCTTGTGTTGGGCTAATCACTCCCGCTGGAGCTGAACGTTCACATGGTAACTAATTGCGTATTACCTGTTAATGGCTTGCTTTGGGATTTGTTTTAGCCGTGCGGTGGCTACATAATCTGTAAACGTGTTTCCAAGTGCATCATGTTCACTGAGGTATGAAAAGGGATTGTGGTGTCATATTACTATTTTTCAGTGTAAACCAGCAAACTGCAAAAAAAAAAAAAACCAGTTTAGTCTTTGTTTAATCTTAATATTTAAGCTTACCGCATCTCAATTTTAATTTGTAAAAGAAACTTAAATAGCTAGTGGTCACGTTCTTTCCTTATTATTAGTTGTCAGTTTGTGGAAATAAACACTTTGGTGTTTCTGGAAATGAGTCTGTAGATCGTGAAACTCATTGAGGTACATCCTCTGAGAATCAAGAATGTCTCTACACAATTTTGCACCAATTCATCTGGTAGACATTAAATGATTTCACTGAATAAGTGAAAACTTGTCAGGGCATCACCGCAATCTTTGAATTTATCCTGTAGGGACTCTGAGAATCTGTCAAAACTTTTTACACCAATCTATCCATCAATTGTCAAGGGTATTTAACACACACACAAAAAAACGTCAACCTCACAATGGTGCAAGATAAAAAACCAGGGTATCATCAAAGTCAGGTCTCCTTTACAGACCATGAACATCTGTACAAAAATTCCTGACAAGCCATTCTGTGGTTGTTGAGACATTTCTGTCTAGACCACGTACATATTTATAGAGCCACATCACTCGCATGGCTGAAGCTCAATTAACTCAGCCTTGAAAATGTTCAAATGTCATGTCATTTACATCAATATTCAGAGACCTGATTAACTGTCGATTTGCTCACAAGAACTTGTGCTTTTACTTGGACTTGCCCCCAGAGACTCTCTCTACAACTGACCCATTCCCTCTTATACTGTTTATGTTCTGGTTGCATGGCTGCATTATGCACAGGACCATATCTCACAGGAAAGACGTGCCTGAAACAACAAGTCAGATCAGGTTATATATTGTTTAAAGTAATCGCTGCTTGAGAGTAACAAAGTATGCACTCAGTAAAATGTTTTAAATCATTACTTTAATGTCACCTGTTTTAGGAAATTGCTTGAGAGGATTGAATTGCACTTAATGTATTCAATAAAAGCTTTTCTCTTTTCCAAGACAAAGTCAGGGCTGAATAAAACTATTATTACGGTGTAGTCGGTGAGTATCAGTGAAACATGTTTATTCGCTCAGGTTCCTTTTGCATCAGAAACGAAGTCGTGTCAGACCTCTCACCCACCTTCATCTCACACTGCTCATCCATTGCTATGACGACACAGCCAGGGAGCATCTGAACCCGTGTTTAGCACTCTGTCACCGTGGAGCTTTAATAACATAGTACACCTCCTCTAATGTCACATTTTCACACATTCGTGAATAATTTCACCTGGAGCGAATCCCCTCTAATGGTTTTTAGCCTGTACCTCTTTATTTTCCTCCTTCTCCCATCTCTCTCTCTCTTCTCCTCCCTCTCAACCCATCTCTCACTTCCAGTCCCTCTCTTTCCCTGCCTGCGCTCACGGGGGCTCCTTGCAATTACCCAATAATGATGAATATATCCCATCAGACATTGCCTGCTGAACTGTAACCCTATTCCATCGCAACCAAATTGAACACTAGGAAATTTGACAGTTGACATTTTAAATTTTCAAACGGTCCAATCCATTCTGTCTGCATTGTATTTTTTTTTTTTTTTTTTACCTCTTCTTTCCCGCAGCGGGCTGTAACAGGGAGGCAGCTGCCACCACTGACAAATTGCCAGCTAAGGTTTCTAAAGTTATAACCCACTTAACTAGATATGTCAGTCAGGTGACAGTGTCTTAACATTTACAGATGACACTGCGCTGTATGTACACAACCTCTGTGTAGTTCCCGACTCCTGCAGCGTCACCCCCGCCATGTAAAGTGTCTTGTTGGCTGAGCCTTTTACTCTGAGGCTAATACTATAGAGACTATACTGGGACTGTGTCCAGGCATGCTGTGCATGTTAAGTAAAGAAACTCCTCTACCTTGACTTTTGTTTTCTGTACAGTTGTGAGAAACAGTTTGTTTCAGAGGGACGGATGAATGTTAGCTCACTGTCATGCTTTCAGTGCCATTCACTGTAACCCCTCCCGCCCTCAACCTCCTCCTCGTCTTCCTCTTTTGATTCCGGGGTCTGACAGCAAAGGGGAACGGGAGGGGCGATGCTCTGCTTTTTGGTTTCTCTTCCCTCATTTTTCCCTGAAGGAGATTTTGGATTCCCCTGGGCTGGTGCTGATGTGAGCAGCTGTCTCCACAGAGACGGTGACAGACGCTGGAGATAAAGCCTGGGCCTCCGCTTTCGGCCGGGGCCATCAAAGGATGGTAGACTCCTCTGCCCTTTTCACTCAATATCTCTCCCTCGCTCCTTTTTTAAAAAAAAAAAATATACCATTCAACCTCCTTCTGTCTTCATAGCTCTCTTTACCCAGCTGTGATTTTCTTTTCTGCCTCTCTCCCTCCCCCTCATGGTGTCTTTTTTTTCTGAAGCAAGGCAAGCATGTCTTTAAAAAAAGGGAGCGAGAGAGAGGGAGAGATATGTAGTCCATTCAGCTGTACCCTTTTCATACAGAATCAATATTTCTGTTGTCCGGTGTTGCAGGAGCAAAGAGCTAAGGAGGGTTTGTGCTGTTTGTACGAATGTCTGTACATGCTGAAAGTGAACCTGAGGTGTTCTACACAACAGCATGGGAGGTGATTACTAATGGACACAATCTGCAGGAGGGGAGGGCAGATAAGGTGCCCTGCATTTCAACTATATGACCTTCTAAAACATGGCTGCCTGACTTGTTTTTCCAAGGTCTCAATAGGTGCGTTCCAGTCACCGGTTTTTATGTGTATTTACAATAAAGCTGCAAAGTCAGGAGTTATTTTAGGCAAACCAGCATTCAGGAAGTAAAAGTCATGTTCATTTTCTGCATAGGCAATTGTAAGTGAGCAGCAGTTTCAAAGCTTACTTGGGGATAAAATGAATTATCAGTATAAAAAAGTAGCAACTGAGTCAGAGAATATCTGGTAAGGAGTCAAAGGCACAGGCCTGTGTATATAAAAATGCACGGAGAGAAGATAAGTACAACTCCCGCTGAATGTTTCAGTAAAAAACTGTTCAAAACCTGCAGTATAGTTACAGTTAAATTAAAAAGAAAAGGGAAAAATAGCAGATTTCTTTTAATGCACCTAGACGTCGTGGTACCTGCTGTGCCTCCTGGTGTTTCTTTTACTGTAGACAAAATATTCATGGCATGCCGTCACTCACAATTAAATGCCTCTGCTTCACCGGAAAGCTTAAAAAAAATAAAGAATGAAGCCGGCAAGGAAGTCTAGACGATGGCCATTGTTGCATGTCACTCTCTATTTCTATCACCATAGCAGCTGATAAAAACACCACAGCATCCACGTGGATCAGAATAGATAAAATCATTCATTGAAAAACAGCTGAATGCACATCAATGAAATGCTGCGATGTATCAGGGTTATTGGTGCTTGATTTATTATGTAATGTTGTCATATCCTCTAGCTACTGTCTTGAATACACTTGCATAAAGGCAGCTGATGAAAACATGCACTGATTTGCATTTTTATTCTACCCAAGTTTTAGGCATTCACTCAAAACTTGCCCATCATTTAAATGGAAGAGTCTGGTCTCCATCCAGAAAAGATAGCTTTGGTCTTTTGTTCCAACACTCTAACAGCCTATGGTTATGTTTTCCTGACAAGCAACCTCCTGTGGGTGTACCAGTAATGGCTTGTCATTCAGAAGTGGAGGCAGTGTGATGTTGTTATAACAATCACCGCTGGTTTAAATAGTTATCTTTAAACTAGACCCTAACCATAGAAGTGACACTCAAACTCTTATTTCTAATGACTAGACGTCCTTGTGGACAGCACTGATATTCATGTTTTAAATTATGAATGTCAGCTTGAAATGAATTCTGTCCTGGTGAACAAAGATGTCTCAGATGAGAGTACCTGGATGTGAGGAGTAAGACTGTACAGCAACAAGTTTTTAAGAGATTTATTTTCGTCCCGTCAGAGTCTTCCATTTCCTCCCACCGCTGTCAGGTGATTGACAGTAAGCAGGGCATATCGAAACGCCTTGCACCGCTCAACCCTGGCAAAATTACAGTAAATAATGATAAAACAGAAAATTTGACAAACCCAAATTAAGTTGTCATGTTTGCTGTGATGAATTATCTCACGCTGTGGAGGTTGTTTCTCATACTGTAAGACAAGAAAAGCAGCGGACGGTTTCTTCTGAAGGGAAGAAAACAGGCTCTGATATCTCCAACAAACACCAGCAGGAATGAGGGAAAAGAAAGTGACACGTTACGACAGTTGGCACTAACCTGAAAACAATTTTTTCCTCAGGACATAATTTCTGCGCTCCCCATAAGAATTTAAATTATCATCAGCATACATTTGCACAAACCAATTAATTGCCTCCTCTCCAATTTATTACTTTTTGACTGTTGTATTTTTACCGCTCATATCTTTTGTTATGTTTTTGTTTTTGCTCACTTTGCTTGTATTATATCTATCTTCTTTTTACTTTGAAACCTTACATTATCCCTTAGCACTCTCCCATGAGGATCCAGAAAGTTTCATCTTATTTTATTTCATCTTAAATTCATCAGAATTCCCTCTGGTCATCGTCCTTCTCCCTTCTGAATCACATCCCTGATCGTCCTTTCATTATGTTTTCTGAAAACAACAACAGCAACAACAAAACCCCCCTACAGTATGTCTGTCTTTAGTTTCTGTTTTACGTCTTCTGTGTTGTTTTTCATACATGATCACTCTTTGGTTGCAACAGAGCTGTCAGGGCACAGCGGCTCTGATTATTACACTCCTTACTCTCGGTCGCTTGTAATATCGGGTATTGGTTTTTTGTTATTGTACTGTCGCTGTTGGTGAGAGCGTTAGCTAAATGACTGAAATGTCAGTGTAGATTAGTAACAGTGGTGCTGTGTTTATGCTCAGTGGTGAAGAAATTACAGAAACGGTTTGTCAGCATTGAGAAATGTGTTATGTGTTTTTTTTTTTAAAGGTGTGAAGAATATGAGGGTAAAATCTGCTCAGGAACAGCAGCAAGTTGGGAGACTTATCCAGAGCAATGTCACTTTACACAAGGGCTCACAATCAGGTAATGGTCCCTCATATTAGCCGATTTAAACCCTTTAAACCTCCTTAAACCTCCCATAAAGGCACTATACGGTTATATAGGGCACCACCGCTGCTCCAAAATTCCCCCAAGTGGAGCTCCAGATGATGTGTGCTGTAGCTGACATCCAGCGATACTCTCCTAGTGAGGCATTTAGGAACATCTGTAAAACATACCCTCTACTGTCTGTATGCAAGGCGTTTAGAGGACATCTGTAAATTGCAGCTATAGAAAATCACACTCTCTGGGTGGCTCCAGTGCCCCCCATGACCCTCAAAAGATAAGTGGTATAGCTGATGGATGGATGGACACTCTCCCCCTCTAAACTGCATCGGTCATATGCTGCACCACGTACCATCACAAGTAACCTGTGGGAAACACTGCAACATTTCTCTGGGTTACATATTTACATGTTGCTCCTTGTGTTGTGTCTTAATTTTTAATGAATCGCTAACATTTGATCAAGCACAACTGACCAAATTCATTTTTTTACTGTACTGCCTGGGCTCCACCAGAGTCTAGGAGCACCCACAAAAGCCACAGAAAGCCACCTACTAAACCCACAAAGTCGAATTAAAACACAACAAAAGTTAGCTTATAAAAAAAACTCTAAAGGGGAAGTGAAAGTTTTAAGTGCTGGATCTCTTCAGGAATGGGCGAGACACTCACACATTCAGCAGACACACACACCCGTGCCCTGCAGCCAGGGAACAGTGTTTTGGTAAACAGGCCTGGATGTTCGCTGGGCTTCAGAGCCAGACAGAGCAGCCACTGGGGCTTCAGCTGCTCGACTCCACCTGTCTGCATGTCACTGCTACCAGGGAAAAAAGAGAGAAAAATACCCTTCTCCTCGTTGCTTCAATCTTTTTGATTGTCATGGAACTGACTTTACAGTATGTGGTCCTGAATAAGCTGATCCGGTTTCATGACCCCTGGGGCTATCAAAGGCATTCTGAATTTTTCCAAAAGCTGCAGTAGCTTTTCTGCTTAAGTCCAGAGAAAGTGATTTTTCAGAGACAAAACGAAACCTCCACCCTCCACTGTCCATCACTGCTCCTCCATGCCCTTCAACCACCCTTGGAGCGGCTCCCTGGCGTCCTGCCCTCACTGAAGTGCACACCCACCCCCACAGTTCCCAGGACACAGTCGGGGTGGGGGGCTCGGGCACAGGGCTGGAGGGCAGATGTAGGGGTGGTGGTGGGGGTTGACTTTGGGCCATACAGCCGGTTTTGGCCGGAGCGTTAAAAGGGCTGGAGATGGAGGATTGAGGTTACTGCTGACTCACATCCAATGCAGCTGCCCACATGACAGCTTGCTGAGCCACAAGCAGATGTTGTGATGCTCTGAAGCAACACTAAAAGGTTGAACCACTGATATGAAATGCTACATGAACCTCCACTGTGTTTCTTAGATGGTTGTCATGGTACAAACTGTTCTGCATTATATATATGTGTGGTGTGTGTGTGTGTGTAATGGCTGTAAACATGTATTATTATTCCAGACACTCTAATGTCACCTACCGACAGCCAGTATATCATTTTTGTACCATTAAACACATGAAAATAAAGCAAGATCTGATTCCCACCAAGTGTTTTTCTGCATAATGACACCAATTATGGTACATTAGTAATCTCAACATGTTTTCTTAAGTGACTATAATGGCTACTTCACTTAGTGATTTTCCCAGAGGTCTAACTAAGACGTCTGAGGCCCCTGGACGATGATTGCCTCAGGGCCCCCTACCTTTGTTTAGTAAAATACATTTATTTTAATGCTTCTTCCTTTAATTGTCATGGCCTTTGCATCACTGGTGACTCTGAGGCTTATTTGTCAAAAACACCTTTGTGTTGACTTGTCGACTTGGAAAACTGGTCAAAATGCATATATTTATTAATGTGTTTTTGCATTAAAATGCTGAAAAATGTGTGACTTTACTGTTTGGGGAACATTTGCGAGCAAAATGTGTTTAAAAATAAACGTATCTGCTCCTTTTATAAAACCAGGTACCTGTTAAGCATTTATGTACTCTGGCTCTTACCCATCGTTGAGTCGGACCAGTATGGCCCGGTAGAGCTGGTGCTGTGGGCTGTTGGACTCCGGTCCGCAGGGGTGGATGAACGGGTGAACGGCTGCCAGAACGAAGCCCTGCTGGTAGAGTTCCTGCAGCTGACCTGGCAGCTCCCGCACCGACGAGAGACGCAGCGTGGACGTCCCACCTGAGAGACACCAAACAGGGAGGGAACGTGTATGAGACTTAAATAATAATCTGAGAATTCATATTTCTTCTTATTTTGTGGGGTTTATTTGGACACAGTTTTGCTGCTCAGCGCAAATGGATGTGTCATTTTTGCCCTGAACCTTCTGGAAAAAGTTCTGATGAAAGTTTACAGCACCATTTTCTTGTCAAACAGATGAAGCAGAACAATTAGTTTGGATCTCTGTGTTTGAAATTATTGTTTTCTGTATTGCCCGTCTGTCAGCCATGGTGGTGGTGGGTGTTCATATGGATAATGCCCTGATTCTTCTGTTTATTCTGAACAAATCACTGCTGAGTCTCCAAAGCAGTAACTTCTGTTAAAACAGGAAATTTCGTGTTTAGTGGCATGAAATTCAGCATCACAATCTTTTCATTTTCCAGCCCTCTCTGCACACCTGACCCTCATCACCTCGTTGGCTCACACCTGCCCCTTGTTCACTGATTTGACCCCAGCTTATATATATACCAGCCACTCTGCTGTTGTCTGGTTGCTGAATGTTGAACTCCTCTTGAAGTCCCTTTAATTCTATCTTTTCTGCCTCTGTTTACATTTTGTTTTTCCCCTGTGCAACTAAAATGTGGCGTTTATAGTCTACACAAAATGTTAGGGAGAATAGTTCGGCACAGATTTAGTTGGCGCAGTCTTCCTGCAGCTCATTGAACAGAGCAGCAGGAAATATCCAGTGCATACCGTTTCAGGTGATTCTAAAGTAAACTGACATAAAGAAACCACATGAGAAATAATTTCCACTGCAGCTCTTTCTATCTGCACTGTTTCTGTCACACTGTGCAAATGACGCAAATCACAGTTCTTTTTCACAGCACTTAGCCTCTTTTTGATTTCTTCTATTCAATTCATGTTTGAGGTCTTGATTATTGTAGAGAGGTTCTGGTACAGCTAGACCTTCCTAACTTTGCGCATTTCTTGTTTAACGAAAAAGCACAACAAGAGATAAATAGGTACCAAACTGGTGGACAAAGAAAATTGCTGGGGGGCACCATGTGACGATTTGCAATTTAGATACGAACACTGATTTTTTAGAGTCACTCCCGGTTTGTTTTGGCAATTAGCATCACGCTTTTCACTCCATCCCCTCAATCTGGGAGTTAATAAGAGTGGATCAAAATCCAATCAGAGTTGATTGCTTAGGCTCTGTATCACAGCAGCTCTCTATATTCTGACACTTACTTTGATTCCCTCTCTGCTCAACCTAACTGTCCAAGTAGAGCGGACAAGGGCTTGACATTAATGAGCAGCAATCAGTGAGTGACCAGCTGTTTTTTAAAAAAGGAACATTAGGTAGGGAAGTTAGTGTGCAGAGCTCTTTTCTCTGCATTATTTTCACCCAGCTTTCCCACCTCAGGGGATAAAACCTGCTGCAGACAGCTGCTGGTGACGGCCTTGTTCAGGGAGCAACCAGCTGTGTTACAACAAGTCACACACAGCTTCTGTCAGGCAACATCAGCCAATCGGGATGTATGGCAATGAGAGCAGAAAAGGAGAATGGTTCAGGTTCAGGAATGGGAGCAATTAGATTAGGAAGATGGCGGGAAGAAGACGAGAGGAGGATGGACAGGAAAAGATGGAGGAAGAGGCCAGAAAGAGGTCAAAGCAGAGAGGAGGAAAGGGAAAGTTAGAGAGGCTACGATCGAGATGCCGCTTGGCCCCGGATGCATGACGGCTGGGATCCCAGCAGCACACTGTACGAGGCGACATTTACTACAGGCCAAACAGCTGGGGCGCGTGGGAGAGCGCCAAGACAAAGAGCTGGGTGCAGAACGAGAGACCGGAGAGAGGAGAGGAGAGGAGAGGAGAGGGAGGGGGGAGGACAGAGGGAAGGGAGGTCTGGCTGTCTGTATGAGCTGTCACAAGACGTGGGAAATGCAGCTACGGCTAATTAGAGTCAATGAGACTTTACAGAACGAAAGGTCCAGATCCATGGGAAAAGTCAAAGTATAGAAGTTCAATGGGAGGTCAGACAGAAGGCGAGTGTGGGCAGAGCTGACTGGCAAGACGATGGCACTGTTTTGTGTGTGTGTGTGTGTGTGTTTGGTCTGAGGTAGCATCAGGAACGCTAATATAATAGCTTTATAGTCCATAATGAGGCTGGAAAAGTTACTTTCAAGTCCTTTTTTTCCCACGGTGCAACATGAGGTTATCAGCAGCCGAAGTCAAGTCAGTCAGTTGTCCCACATTTAAACTCACTGGCACGCAACTCAACAACTCTCACACACACAGTGTTGTTGTTTGTTTAATGTCGAAGTCTTGTTAATGTGTCCACACTTGCAAAGCTGTTCTGCATTACATCTGTGTAATTTATCACATGTGGCCAGTACAAACAGAGATTTTTGGCAGACGAGCTCCTGTGATAATAACATGGATCTGTTGTTCTTAATACAAATCTATTGCTGCCATAGTATATATCTTACAAGCTGTTGATTGATCTGGATGTCTTTAGTCACAGTGGCATCTGCTACTTTTATATTGTGTCTTCATATTTCATAAATTTAAGCAATCAACTGAGAAGAATCCATCAAAGCAGTTTATCTGTTGCACTTGTACTTGGTATAAATGGACATGACAAATACAAATTGAAATTGCTACTGGAAATAATTTAAGCTTCATACTTCATCATACGTTCTACAACCTTAATCACATTTATATTATTGTAACCATGACAACAAAGGTCCTCAAATATTAAGGAGGTGCTTATTTTATCCCAAACCAAGTCGTTTTTGTGTCTAAACCTAATCAAACCATGAGCATAAACTGTGATGTTTATTACTGTAACCATGACAACCAAGGTCCAGTATGCCTGCCACTGCTGGGGCTGCTATTTCAGGAGATGCTCATATGGGTTGTATCAGAGGTTAGGGACACACAACCTCTGTGATCGTTCAGGCTGGAGGACTGTGTTGTTGTTGTTGTTGTTGTGTTTTTATTTTTACATGCAAGTGGACGCAGACAGATGACGCATCCGTTGAAAATGTTTCAACTTCCAATTCTCTCGAGGCTCAACAACTCCATGAACATTCAGAGATAAGAAGAAAAGCAAGAGGGGTCTGGAGGGAAATAACAAAATATGGGGTTCCTGGGGAAGTTTTGAGATCTGAGGCTGAGGTGTTACACAAACACAGCAGGACAACTCTGCATATAACCTGTTAGTGTGTATATTTCTAGATATCTATGGCTGCATGGTCCATACATGGGAACAAACAACTGACAAATTAGCGCAAACAAAACAAGGTAAATACACCATTTAAATGTCTTTGAGCTGCTGAAAAAGGCTAATCTGATTTGTGTCCTTTTCAAAATCTGTAACTGATCAAATGATAGTTCTTTAGGAATTAGACTGTTTCTCTTCCTCTGTCAGGAAAATTCAGCTAAAGCTCATATGTGTGACATTGTTCAGTCATTTTGCGCCGGTTGTAACACAATGGTGTGGCGTGCTTTCAGCTTACACTGCATCATCAGGACTGTAACAGAGGAGAAGGGGATTTCTGGAACTAGTCTGGTTAGCGCCAATCAGGAAGCAGCTCCTGAGATGCAGATATAGCGCTGATTCAGTTTGGATCCTAACTCTTCCTTCCAGGCACAAATCCAGAGGTTCATTGTGAAACCACTAAAGAAGCAGAAGAAGAAGGAGTAGAAGGAAAAGGGGAGGAGGGAGGGGGGGGGATCATATGCTGTCCCCCCCAGGGCAAGTGAGTGCTTTGGCTAAAAATACTCCTCCAAATTTCTCAATCACACTCTGTCCTACTCTGCCACAATGCAGGAGCTTTAGAAGTTAAAAGGCGTGGAGGAATTAACACAAAGAAATAGGTCGCCATTGCAAACTGGTAAAATGTATTCACCCTCCCCACCCGCCTCTCTCTGCTCCTCCCTCCCTCCCTCCCCTCCTCTCCCTCCACCGGTGACTGCCTTTAGAAATGGAATTAATCCTTCTGTGATCTGTGATTTTTTTTGTTTTTTCTTTCCTTCCCTCTTCGTTTTGGTGCAACATGAACACCCTGTCCTTCCCCCAGAAGGATGCTGTTGCGTGTGCGCACGGTTCACGACGCGGTAGATATTAAGTGGAAAATGAAACCGTCTTTGCTTGCTCTCTCATCCCCTTTAGTTGAGATGAGTAAATAAGGAATGGTTTCAATTAGGCAGAGGGAACACAGCCGCTGGCGACTTAAGTTGGCTTTAATCGCTGTGTGAGCTGCTAATAATCTCATCCAGAGGCCTTTAAATACACAGGCACTACATTTATTTATCAGACCAGATTTTATTTATCATGCTGCCCCCAGAGCAAAGTGATGCCCAGTGCTAAGTTTCTCTGAATCTCTTGCTGTTGTAAAGATGTTTACTCTGCCCTAAAATCGTGTTATCCAAGGAGAATCGCTTTGTTTGCGTAGATGAGAGCAAATTAGCTGCTGTATAACTGCTGTATGTGAGTGTCAGTGTTGATGTTTTATACTGCAAATCTTTGGGCCTTTGAAGGAGTCTGTGGTCGATCAGACAGGCAATCTGGTAAACCCTACATGGCAAACTGGCAGCCAATTACTCCACTTTGTCTTTTTGTTTACCCTGGAAGAAAATTCTCGCACATATCAACAGAGAAGAGCCCTAAACTCACAGGAACAAATCGCTTCGTGACAAATAATGAGAAAAAAGGGGGCTTCTGGCTGACAACCAACAAATTGGTTTTCTGGAAAATTGTGTTAGCGCACAGCCATCAAACAGACACTGCCATTAAACACAGAGGAGGAAGCCAAAGTGGGGGCAATGTGTATGTTTGTCTGAATGTATGAAGAGGGGAATGATGGCTGTGTCTTCATGCTAACAGAAAGATGCATGATCAGTTGCTCAGTGTTTGTGGTGGATGTCACGGGTCACGGTAACTTCTGTGTTGTATGAGCTGTTTATATCAAAGCCCTGCTGATTTACAGTGATCCGCCTGAACAGTACAGACAAACACTAGTGACATTTAATGTGTATAACACAAAATAGAAAAAGTAGAAAAAGCAGTTCCCACAGATGTCAGGTAGATCAAATGGAGCGATGTCTTTTTTGTCCTCTGGATTCTCTGTTGATACAGTCTGAGATATTTGTCGTCTTTTTCTGCCTCAGATACATCCACAGTGTCTTCCTTCATGGATTTATTTATCAAATCAACATTCAGACTGAGGTTTAAGATTCCTTCTTGATGTTGGAAGCAGCAGTTGAGAAGATAATCTCACCACAAGGTCAGCTTTGGATGAGAAGTCCTAAAAATTCTCAGAAAAAGATGGATATTTGAACATCTACAACTCCACGACAACTTGCTGAACTCCATCTGCTCCATGGGATATGATCGAAAGCTCCAGAACAGCTGCTAAATGCACCCCGTGATTGTGATTGTGTTTTCTTAACACACTCTCACATAAACCACTTGCTTATCCAAATGCCAGAAGATGAAGATGGGATAAGAATGTTGAGTAAGTGTAAACATGGAGCGTTTCCATAAAAGCAGGATGACAAATGTCAGAGGAATAAAGTTACAATATTGCCCTCAAATACTGCAGGGAAACAGTTTAGCAGTGTGTGTTTGTTCAAAGAGGGAGACGAGGAGACGAGAGAGTGTGTGTGTGTGTGTGTGTGAACATTTCTGTCTCTACATTCAGTTCACGGTGAGGATGTAAACATGCAGTTTTAAATATGCAAGCATGAGAGAGTTCATCTAAGGAGCAGAATATATAATAAACACCCGTCCCATTTATTTCTGTGATGCTGACCTTCCACACATGGCCACCCATATTTAACTGACTCATCACTTGGAATTAGCAGTGGTCCTCATTTCACGTGTCTCATTTCTGGAAGAAATCCAGACATGATTTAATGGACCTATATTTACCAACAAATCTGATTGCATCCGTCTGTGTCTCCCTGCCCTGCAGAATAGTTAGACCCCAAAACTGTTAGTCCAGGTGGTGGAAACGCAATTACAGCTGTCTGTCCAATCACACAAAAAAGGAAAGAGGAAAATATATGAGAGGAAGAGGAGAGAAAGCATAAGAAAGAAGAAGACTAGAAGGAGTAGAAGTAACAGAAGGAGGATTTAAAAAATGGAGAAACAGGAGAAGTTGGACAGAAGGCAAAATTTCTTGCTGACTTGTGCTAAAACTGTTTAACTCTCCCACAACAATAACTCACATAACTGGACAGTGAATGAGCTGGTTTCCATGTGGACACATGGTAGTTGCCCTGATCAGGGATGAGATGAACACTACATACAACAGCACATTACACCATGAGTATTTTAGTAAGTGGTCTGGTTGATGATGGCACTGACGTGTTTGTACATATATCTTAAAACTCAAAACTTCTCGATTCAGACCTAAAACTGCTTTACATTAAAACAATGCACACAGCTGGCTGAAAATACAGAAAATACAATCCTGTTAGAAACACTGAAAACTTATCAGACACTAAAACACTGCAAAGTGGTTAAAATACGAGACAAGTTTTTTTTTTTTTTTTTTTTTTTTTTTTAAACAACTCTGGGAAGTTATTTCACTTTTTGTGGCTGCAATCAAGAGATAAATGGTTGAAATATAACAGTGGTGTAATGAGTCAGCGCTGAGCCCCAATGCATGATGGTCAAAGCGGGTCTTTCCCATCATGCTGCATCAATGTTTGGGCACATCTGCACATTTTTGAACTTCAAATCATCCATGAATCCATAACTTAATTTAGACATGTGAAACTGAGGTATGACTCAACAAACTGCTTGTATATATGTAAAACTGTTTGTTAATTGATTGGTGAATGAATGATATCAAGGACACCATGGAGCAGATGACTCGGCTCACGAATCTTACTTACTACATAACATTTTTAAAGTGTATCTGCTCCATGTACACTGTAGACTCTGAGCCAGAAATGCACAACCTCTGCTGAGATGATGAATGGCATGAGAAAATGAAATGAATGCCCTGAAGAGTTGCAGGCCCTGATGCAGCTGCATTCCCTGCATATGCAACAGCTAAACCACTGGTTTACATGTGTTTAACTGGCTTCTGCACCACCTTGCCAGATGACATGTTGTGGCCTCACACTTGGTCAATTTGTGTCTTAGATTGGAAGCCAAGTGTACATTAGTTTACCCTCACTAGATGCAAATCTGGGTACACCTACTGAATTTATTGGCAGGCCTTTACTCTGCAAGTGCCCACTTCTACACACCACTCACTGGCATTGCTGCCCCTGGGAGGAGAATCATATATGTGACATAGAAAGAGAGAGATTCGTTTACATCATTTCAACATCTGGCTCGAATGCATCTCAAAACCACCACCTGTCGTTTGAGCTCTCAGACTGCCTCTAATGCTCCTTGGCTGCATTTACACTGTGAATGGCTGTGAATGAAATACGTGCAGGCAAGATAAAGGTTTTGTCACTGCAAAGCCGCCAGTGTGAGTCCTTCAAAAATGCCTGGAAAAAGACATACATTTGAAACATTAGTTGCTGTCTCTTAAAAAAAAAAAAAAGTGTGCCCTTGAGCAGGGCATTTAAGCCCCAAACGGGACAAATGTAGCTTTTGTACTGAATAGGCGGCGCAGTGAGACGCCATGTATGCTCACTCAACTTCTCACTTTCCATGAATAATAAAAGAAAAAATATCCCTCAACTTTGAATTGAAATCCTGCCTCTGACACTGGCTCACTTCCCCTTTTTTAAATCCATCTGCCATGTAAGCACCTCTGAGCTGCAGCCTGCTGCATTTCCATCACTCAACACATTTAAAAATAAATGAATAAATATGAAATTAATAAGCTGAAAGATTGGAGCGCAGAGGCTCTGCACACACGCGCCGTGCACCACCTCTGGGAGAAATGGTTCGACCACATTAGCATGGGGGGAGAAAATAGCCCAGCATATATTATCCTCCCGCTGCAACTGATTTTTTTGATCCTGCTGCTCCTATCAGCCACATCTCTCACTCTGTGATATTGCCTCCGTCTCATCATTAGATTAGAGAATTGTTTGTTTCTTCTAATAGTAATGGCTCAATTAGCAGCTGATGTGTTCATACTAGTGCACAGCATCTTTAGAGGACAAAGTGTTTTATTGTCTTTCAGAGGAGAAGAAGTTGAGAAAGTGCTGCTGTGCCACTGGGGACAGGAAGTATTTATTTCTGGTGCGACACAGGCAGAACTTTCAGTACCTTTATAAGGACAACACACAGGAATGAAACAAGTGGATTTACTCTGGTGTTGAACATAATTTTGAGGTACATCAGTGTTGCCACTGGCTATAATTAGCACTTTATTAACAGTGGATCACATGAGAACTTGTATGTAAGAGCAGTAGTAATGAACCCACAGAGAATTATCAAACTCTGCCGGGACTCTGCAGGTTCATTCAGCTTTATAATGTCTTCAGGCCACAGCAGGCAGTTGTTCCCAGTGAAAAAACTCTTAAACCCCAGTTCAAACTACACAAATTTAGCCAGAAAGTGTAGCATGTCAGGATGTTTTGGTTATATCGCTGCCTTCAGGTTTGGCTCTTGAGTGCATGTTTTATTTTCTTGATCCTCCTCCCTGATGAAACACAGGGACATGAATGATGATTAGTCGGGGTGAAACTTAATTTGTGGCCTAATCTGACATGGTGACCGTTGTGATCCACTTTAGCGATTAGCTGGTGTACACAGTGGAGCGATAAGCAGCAAAGTAGCCAGCTCTTTCCCATAGAAGTTGGTAGAGACCAAAACGCAGCTAAGAATTTTGGATTTACATTCATGAGCTGGCCAGAAAGATGATAACGCTGCTCCATTTCTGTTAGATGTGTTAAATACGGGAGCTGTTTGATAAAAAGAAGATCGTGTGTCCAGGGGTAATAGAAGCAAACTGAACAACACTGTGGCCAGAAAATCAGCTGTGCAGGTTTAAATAGTCCCACTTTATGTTACTGACAAATCAAAACAAGGAGCTGAAAGATGCTAAAACACTGAACTGCAGAGTGGAGTAATAATTCTCTGCTTTTTTTGTACATGTATATCCTCGTGCACCTGCTAGTAGAGCACAAGAAACCATTGCTCCAAAGGCCCACTAGTAATCCAAAACCAGTCATTGCTGGCTATTCATAATTTTAAACTCCCTTCAGTTGTTAGTATATTTCCTCAGCGGAATTAGAAATAAAATCCTACAAGAATCAACCTGTTACAAATCTGTGCACCTGCATAAAAGCAATACAACATGAATATACTGTAATTGGCCTTTTGGAGCAGAAAGCACCACCCCACTATTCTCTCTGTGAAGTAGTAATATCGTTATTCAGTGTCCAATTAAAATGGCCTTAGTCTCCTCAGGAGCTCTCCACTCCTGCGAGGACCACCTGCAGAACCCTCGCTCGGTCTCAGCAGCCTGCCTTGAGTCATTAGCCTTCATACAGGCTCAAAATGGAAATGCCACTAACTCCTCTGTCCTCCCCACAGCCACCTCCTTTATTTTTTTCCTCTCCTCTCCCTCAGCTCCAATTTCTCACACCCCTCTGTCACAGGAGGGGAAAGTTTCTCTGCTTGGCTCCTCTGCACATTTAACCTATTTCTCTTTTTCTTTCCCCCCCCTTTTTTTTTTGCCTCCGCTCTCTGCAGGGAATCTGCTCCACTGTCTTCAACTCTTCTCTACTGCTTTTTGCTGCTGCAGCCCCCAACCCCCACCCTCCATCCATTCCCTACACTGCGTCGAGAAGTGCAAAATCTTTGAAGGGTCCTCTCTGCTCTTAACCTCTTTCTCTGCCTCTACACGTGAGAGTCTATTTTCTCTATTTTTCTCTCATCTCTTCTCCTCTGTGTCAAGACAGCAGAGCAAGCCAGGCCAAGGCAGCAGTGTTGTGATGGTGAAATGAAAAAAAGAAGAAAAAAAAACGAGCAAACCAAGAGCTTCAGTTGCTCGACAGTTGACCAGTATGAACAAAACCATATTCTACAATAATAGTGTCTCTTGTGTTGTAGAGCAATCATGCATTCAGGGCTGTACTTACATACACAGCTGCTTTGAGCAAAGTGCAAATGTCAGCATGCTCACATGCTGAGGTGCTCATGCTCATCTTGGTTTAGCTTGTTAGCATGCTAACCGTTTCTGCTTATCACTAAGTATTTGGTCATAATTCAAAGTTTTGAATTTTTGACTTGATGATGGAGCGAGAGGGAAAAGTCAGGAGATGAAATCATCATTTTACATCCTAGTGTCATGGCAGTTCATCAGATAGTTGCTGAGATTTCAAATGGCGACCAACAGATGCTAGTGTGGCTAAAATCCCAGGCTGTGCCACTGCAGCATGGAGATTTACTGTGGTATATGTAATTTTATATCATGATGGTGATATCTATTGTGATATAGTACATTATATGGATATTCTATGAGTACCATTTGGAGTAGCACTGAAATACGACTACTCTACAGATTAAGAATGATTTTGATATCACAGTAACCAAATCCCACACAATATTAAATCTTAGCTTGTGATATGATTTATTGCCCTGCACTGCTGTAACTACAACAGTAATTTTTCCTCTAAGTGTTCGATATTTTGGATATAAGGATGAAATTCCAGCTTAAGATTAACCGGGTGTCGATTAGAGCAAGAAGAAGACGGAGATTAGGTTGTAAAGTTCTTCAAGATATACCACAGCCTACATGATTCTTTTGGGTAGATTACATGTCGTGAAGACTTTGTTACATTTCATTGTTTAGGTTCCAAAGGTGAGTAAACTCTACAGTATTCTGTGGATAAAAACAGAGTTTAGGTGGGTTTACTGTCCATTATCTCCCTGCAGGGTGTGAACAGTACGTATCGACCCCTCCGTCTTTTCACCTCTCTGTGCGAGACGCATTCGGGGCACCTACTGTGTGAACCAATCTATGTCTCTCTGGTCTCTATCTTGGTTTCTCTCTCTCCCTCTCTCTCTCTCTCTCTGAGGTCCAGGATGGCGTCATTAGCAGTCAGGGCTCAGAGTGCAGCTCGCTGGAGCCCTGGGGCCAAAGCTTTGTGCCTTAATTACCCACCTAATGAGTCACTGGGAAAGTCACTGGGCCTGCTGGTGCCTTCCCCTCTCTCTCTCTCACACACACCACACACACACGTACTGTATATTCACTTCATTCCCCTTTGACTTCTATGCTTAATCACTCATTCACTCAATGGCGCGCGCACACACACGTTCACACACTTGCACTTGCTACATCCACCTAATGACTGCAGTTGTACTCACTCGCTCACTCACTCACTTACTCACCCGCCTGCTCACTCCCTCCCTGATCTACACACACACATACACACATTTATTTATTCACTCACTCAGTTGCTTGTTCAGTCCCTCAGACTTCATGCACGGCTCAGCCAGTTAAATCTGACAAAGCTTTTTAGGTGTGAAAATGACACGTCCGCACTTTTTTTTCCAGGTAGTTTTCATAAAGATCTCCATCCACACCGAAACGCCTGAACAGCTACTGTAGCAAAACTAAACAGCAGAATATTTTCCTCTTTCGTTTGGCACACGACAAACCTTTGCATCGCAGCCAACATATGGTAAAGAGCTGGACAAACGCTGCCCAGATACTCAGCTGTGGCTCAGCTGAACAAACCTTTGTTCTATCCCCTCATGCTCTCTGTGATCGCTTTAACTGTTTGAATACAGACAATTCACAAGGTAGTAGTCGCCCTCGTATACATATGTTTCTTCTTCTGTTGTCAGACATGGAAAAAGCATTAAAAGTGATTTGATCACAACTCATAGACCAGGCAGACGATATATCCTGCACTGCTGCTCATATTAAATCAAGAGAATCACTATTTTATGAACATAAAGTTGTCAAAATTAATGTAAATAGATGTTAATAACAGCTCACAGAGAGGGTTAGAGGTAACAAAAGTGCAGTTATTGAGATGAAATTATCTTACAGAGCATGATTTCTTGCACACGCACAGACTCAAGAGACACCCTCTCTCCCTGTGCCTTCACACCTCCTGCGCTCTCCCGCCTCATATTCTCACAGTAACACTCAGAGCGATGGGATCACACCTGCATGTAGAGCAGAACAGTCTGCTCCTGTTCACTTCCCAGATGCTGCGAGTGGACATGATGACACTTGCTGTGCCATCAATGTAGGACCGAGCCGCTGCCAGGCGTTGAATCCCAGCGCCCGCCATGAAGGGCTCTATTTAAACCAGCTCGACCATGAACATTAAACTAAAAAAATTAAACTAAACTGAATCATGTTTTCAGAGTAGTAGTTCATGAGAAATGGACACCTGTTCTATCAAAATCATTGCCAGATTAAGATGTGTGAGTTTGGCAGCTTTCTCATGACCTTTGTTTTCATGAACACACTTGTTTGATCTGAAGTATTGATATTTGAGTTGGATATATATTTTCTGAAGTGTGAAAAGTGACAAAAACTCTCCTTCACAAATGAAGGATGTCCACAGATCTTTACTGCTGCAGTTTGTGGTGTTGACATCGCAAACGTTCACATTTCTAGCTCAGGAAATCTTGTCATTAGGGTAATGGGCACCAAAAGGTACTGGGAGGAAAAAACAGGAGGAAAACGGTAACTAGACAACTGGTGGAGCATCTGCCCTGTGGCAAAAATTCAAAAGGCAAACCTGTGACCGGAGGAGTGAGGAAAATCTGGACATGGGAGGCGAATGAAATGCCTTTTTCTGCGCCTTCAACAACTCCTGTTAAGATGCCCTTGAGCAAGGTGCTTAACGGCCGACTGCTTTGATGGAGCTGCTGACTGGCACCAGACTGCGGCTGGACTGGGCAGCTCCTAGGTTTTCATGTCCGTAGCTGAGGGAGTGTGAAGGGCGTTGCTGAATGAGAACACACAGCAGAGCTTTTCTGGGTATATAAAGATAAAAACAAATAGCCCTGATGGCCAGCTAAATGCTAATGCAATTGCTTTCTCTTTGTCTAGACAGAGCATTTAAGGCTGCTTTGGAAAATTTCTAAATGCATATGCATCTCTCAATCTGTGTCCAGAGCTCCTGCGGAAGCTTTTACTGGAGATGGGGAGAAAAGCAAGTCAAAGTCATCTACTGTTCCCCTCGCTAAATGACTAGAACACTGTATTTTGAAGGCGCACGGCTAAATGAAAAGGCGCCAGATGTCTTGATGGGGGAAAACTACCTGTAATTTGTTCAGCCAGTAAAAAGGTTTATATATAGAAAGAAAAAGGTCTGTATCTTTTCCTTCTGTGTCGTTCTCTCTCTCCCTTTCTCTCAGATATTAAAGTATGCCTCCATCACCAGTCTTCAGGCTGACAGGAGGCCTCCAGAGTGCGTTTTGTCCGCTCGACGCCACCTCCTCCGCTGACAGCCTTCAGTTGCCTGGAGACGCCGCTTGAGAGACAAGCTGTGGTAAATGAGCAGGTTGTTGATCAAAGCCCACGATGGCTCCACTGCTGCGTTTTCAACGGTGTGGCACTCAGGCGCCGCGCACCACTCTCACTTCCTGTTCTCCGCTAAGTACAAGGAGCGGGCTTTTTCCGTACAGTACACCCTGACATTAGCCTTACGTCGAAAATCACATTTGAAGCACTTTCTGCTGAGACGTGTTGGTTTGATTGGGGGGGGGGTTCTTCCCATTAGCATTGCAAAAGAGTGCAAATTTGAATTTTAAAACATGGGGTTCTGCGATGATTAAGCTCTCTGACGGGCCTGGGATGTTTTGGTGGCACCGTGGGTCTGCCATTAGATGCTTTGTGCTGTTGATTGTGGTGCATAATTTGCTCTATATACTCTGAAGACTACAACCAAGGCAAACAACCAGTGTTATTGTTACTGACACCTTTCAGGCAAAAAACTGAGTTGAGTGTTGGAGAGGAAGAAAATCACAAGTTAGTTAGTGAGTGTTGTTATAAATTCAGAAAGAGTCTGAAACATTCGGTTTATACTCGAATGCCACAGATGACTATATGAAGTGGCGGCTGTTAAGGCAGGTGTACATGTTTGCAGGGTGGTTACTTCAGTAGCAAAACCACAATGTAAAATGTGACAGTGCTTTTAGACAGCGAGCACTTACTGTGTTCTGTATTAAATGGGCATGCACCACAGGTTGCTGCTATCTTACTCTGGTCTCATTATGAAGCCAAATAGAGCAAGTTGTAGCTAAAATTGTGGAAATGTTTTGTAATATGATGCAATTTAAATTGGAAGCTACCTAACCAACATCAGAAACCACTGAACCAGACTGTTTCCCAGATTTTATTAACTGATATATTAAAGAGCTGTACAAACTCCGAAACCAGCAAAATCAGTAGCTGCATCATGCTTGTTCACGAGAGCGGCAGCCACCCTCCCGCTCCGTGACGCTGCCGCCCACCATGGTGGAGAGGGTGCCATTGTGTTTGTTCACTTTGGAAACAATGGGGGCTGTCACAGCAACGTTTCACTGTCTGTTATCAGTCCTGTCTGGTTTTCCGGTCCTGAATTGTGCAGGAGTCTTAGTGTTGTGTGGTGGATTTGTAAGCACTGTAACCGGATTATTTCTGATGATTACTGTGTATCATTGTCATTTGCTTTTTTGCTGTATTTATATGTTTTTTAGATTAATACTTCATCTGTAAAGTAATAGTAACTACAGCTGGCAAATAAATGTAGTAGAGTACAAGTAAAGAGTATCATAACTCTGAAATACTTGGATAAACAGATTTAGTCTCATCTGATGTGTGCTTAAAGTCAACAAAGGGAAAAAGGACTGAAAAAACAAGCAATGCACACTTGGACACACACACACTTACTTTAAAACACTCTTACACTCAGCCTGAAGTCCTTGACATTCCTCTGGGCCCCCCCCCACCCCCACCCCCCGTGAGAGCTGAGCTGTGCCTACTCAATTACTACCACAGTCCTGACTGGAGAAGAACCTGACATGTCACTTCAGATACTCTGTAAGCAGAAAGCTTGTCCAAAATACGTGGCTGGGAGAAGTTCAGTGACAGTGCAGAGTGGAGGTGAGCGTGGGTGTGATCGGTGAGTGTCAAAGGTAGCTCTGGGACATCACAGTTTCACTGCTGGATGTGTTGTGATCTAGATTCAAGGAAACATCTGGGAACTTGTACTTGTCTCATTCCCCTCACTTTTCCTCTAACATCTAACTCTGACTTTTACCACATGGGATGGTAGCTATAAACGATAGCATCAATAAGAAATTAAACCTATAATGTAAAAAACCTCAGCAATCAGAGCGCCGAGGCTGAGCTGCTTGGGGACAGGGTGCAGAGTGTTTACTGAAAAGGGCAAAAAAGAAAAAAAAATGCCAACAAAAACCAGATCAAAGTTTCCCCTAACCCTCAGTGTAACACTGAGTTATGTTTCTCCTTTAAAGACTCTGCCATCCGTTAGTCTGTTCCACACTTACAAGATGAGGAGTCAGCCTAAAAATAACAACAAAGTGTGAAATGGTTCCAGGCTTGCAAATTGCTCTTGACTGTGAAACTGTACAAGGGCTCTGGTGACCTGTTTGTTGCAGAGCATAGCAGTTTAAAGTTGGTATCTGGGCCTGTTCTGCCTGGAGTCTCTGAGCACAATCCCAAGACTGAACTCAGGATTATCCTTTTTATTCCACATCTGCCAGTTCTCAGAATAAGGTCTGACTGTGAAGTATCTGGTGTGTCTCTTGTTATTCAGACTTCACCTTCACGCCTAATCCATCAATATATTTCCAGAATATATGTCCAGACGTTTACTGCACAGACAAATGCACCACCTGTCACATAGTGTATTCAAATTGCAACTGAAACACAAAGATGCAGAGGATTTCAGGTCTGTCCATCTGAAACCAAATTTACATTGTACACAGGACTCTGATCAGGTGCTAACGTGACCTCAGAGTGAATAAAGTCCTTTCAAAGTCAGAACCATAACCTACATGACCATGTAAGGCTCCAGGAAGGAAGATTATATGTGTTATTTGTCCTTTTAGTCTTGTTTTAACCTTAAAATTAAGCTAAATCTCCTCCATTTGAAATTCTTTTAATGTCATGTACACACTGCATGACTTTCACAGTCGTCAGATTGCTGAACTGTTCACCCTACAAAACTTCAAAATCGTTGTGGTTTCCACACTCCATGATCTATCAGTGACAGAGGGGGTCACAAACAGCAAGATTTTTCACCAGGACAAACCCCCAACAAGTCTGTCTGGTCCCCAAACTATGTTTTGTCATGAAAACAGACATGTGAAGGGACACAGGAATCCCCCCAGGGTTTTTCCCTCACTCTGTGTCTTACATTCTCATTGGCTGCAGGTTGTCTCTGCACTCATCGTCAGTCACAACCAGGTCACAACACAACTGTATTTAGACTCCCCCAGGTCCAGATATTCAGCCTGTTAAGATATCGTTTGGGCGTCTGTGAGGCTCTCAGATCGTGTCACAAATTGCGATCAAGCACTGATTTGCCTCTGATCTGGGACTTTTCTCTGCAGCCTCCAAAACTGTTAGTGAGTGGAAAATCAGGGTTAAAATCAGGTAGTGTGAATGTAGCATTAGGTTGAAAATAAAATTTAAAAACCTCAAACGTCCAGAGGAAAAATTTCATGCCTATTCATCTGGTAGTTGTTGAGATGTTTATGTGTAAACCAAACTGAGTAAACTACCCCTATAGCATGGCTAAATACTGACAAAACAATATATCATCTAACCCTAACTCAGACTTTGTGCTGGAAGAATATGGATGGATGGTTTTCGACAATTGAGAGTTTCACTGGGCTGCACTGGAGGGCCACGGGGAACCAGAGACCGAGCGTATGCTAATAGAAACACAGTGCTAATCCATCACCCAGTCTCTTCAGAAGTAATTAAGTTAAATTATAGACACCCCCCTGCACCCGCACCGTAATCTCCCTCCAGATGGGGACCCTGCTGAGCAACAGGTGGCCTCTCCTCATACAAACCTGCATCCCACCACTGTCATTTGAATCCTCGGAAACAATGGTGGACCCAAAGAGCCAGACACCCCGAGTGAAATATGAGACGGATGTGTAATTATGACAGAGTGAGTGTACGTGTGCGATATCTATTTCATAATTAACCACCTACTGTGCCTCTGTGACACCTGTCTCTGTCTTTTGTCTGTGATTATAACAATAGACCAACAAAAGAGATGCACACAAATGGCTGCCTCGCATTTTCATAGTTCAGAAAGTTCAAGTCATCATGTACGTGTGGGACAGAAACAAAACAGCACCTGCAAATGGGTGAACACCGGCTTGTAAAGCATACTTAGAACTCTTTTAAATTCCAGGAGTCTGAGGGGCATAATTAGAAGCTCATTTTCATTTCATCTGAGAAGATTATCTCAGTTGTGTTTAGTGCAAATTGTTGTAAACTATGGTGATTTTGCTTATTTCTTTTGTGGCAAGAAACATTATTTTTGGGTGCATTCAGACATAAAACCCAGATAAAAATGTAAAATCCTTTTATCATCTTATGGTGAAAAGCTGTAGAAATGCCTGAAACACACTCCTGATACAACTGCATATAGGTGACCACTGCACTTTAATCCCACAGCAGGTGATAGCTTCTGCACAGTGTGTTTACACATATCATCATGCAGTATAAACTCTGCCTAATCAGGGTGCCATCGCCTGTCGTCACAGATGAACAGAGAATTATACGTCCACGTTGCAGTTGAGGACGGTGAACTGATTGCTTCTCCCTCGCCTCTCTTCCATGACTGCAAATTCATCATGCCAACAAATTGCTCTCTGCATCTCATGTGGGTGTAAGTGCAATCAAAGTGTAACGTGCACGCAAATCGACCCCAATCAGCATCCTATTTTTGAATGCCACCCCTTGATGTGATGGCTTGAAAACACAAGCAGGTTTGAAGCGTCTCCATCAGTGTTTGACAATGGCTGCGGGCAAATTGTTAGTCCACAGTTGCAAGAATAAAATCGCATTAAAGGTCTGCGAGGCCACTGTATACACAGCTAGTTGAAGCATGACTCACAGAGCTGTCTAAAGATGCTCCTCTCAAAGAGTCAATTCGGCTTTGCTCAGCAAACATTTTCCATGAATTTCTCACCCCGTTTGTCAAATACACTTAAATAAAACAGCTGTGTTTTTCACTTATTGATGCTGTGAGTCCTGTAGGCCTCTCGCTGGAGAGCTGGGGGAAGACGGTCTAGTGAGGGGCGGTGCAGCAGAAAGCGGCACACTGCTTCTGCCAATTCATTCTAATGAGAGGAAACTTCAAATATGCTTTTGAAAAAAATGTCCGGCTTCCAACTCCTAACATGTCCACAGAGAAGGGTTCAAACAACTTCAGAGGCTTCGGAAGTCTCAGCTGGAGCTGGTTAATGGGAGTGGGAATAGTTCTGGCACAAGGAGAAAAGACAACCACAACTGTCTGCAAAAGGACAGTTTGGATATCTCTAAATCAGTGTGTCTCATCTATGCATGAGATCGAAAACTCACAGAAACAGACTGAGCTACGGTGTAAGAGGAAAATCAAGATGAGGATTCTGCTATTTCTGATCGATGCAAGAATAATTTATTGGCAGGATTTATCATCTCGTGTCTATTTTGGAGATGTAGTGTCTGAACCTAAAGCCTGTTAATTATGTTGTTGTCCTCACTGAGGACACAACATGCACAGCCAAAACCACACATAAGCTGTGCTGTGTTGTCTCCATTCATAATAAAAAACCTGTGCGTGCTCTAAGCCTCATCTAAGCAAACCTTTGTTTTGTTGTCACTGGTAATTACTTTAGAAAAATGAATTTCATTTAACTTGTAAATAACTGCTACTGAAAAATGACACCTATTCTAACAAAATGATTGGTGGCACCTCATAAAAAGGAAAAATATTAATGGCATGAGTCATCTTTGCTTACGAAGCTGTTGTGTTTTTGAGAACAAAAAGATATTATTTTTTGGAGGGAACTGCTGAATTTCAAGTGGCAGCAAGTTTCCCAAAATGAATTCATGACATTTTTAAACAAATGTCTAACACTTTATTTAAAAATGCAGCCTCTTTCTCTACTTGCATGTAAATTGATTTGGAAAGGACACAGAGTTTTACAGGAGGAACAGTTTATAACTTTGAACAGTGGGGAAGCAGCTGAGGATTTCATTATAAAGCTGACAAATCACAACATTTTCTTCCTCTCATGAAAAAGACTGGAAATGCTGAGGGTGTGCTTTGTAATGTCATTGTGCAAATACTCGCCGTTAGGAAGAAAACTCATAACTCAGATTTTGATGATTGTTTGTTTTTCAGTTCAGCTGAGTGATCACATGGTTCCTTTTATGAGCTGAGAAAATTATCCGACCTCTTGAGTTCATAAAGTCATTACACAGCCCCCTGAAGGAATGTCAAGTATGCATTTGCCTAAAGCTAAAATCAGGCCTGTTTATATTTCAGGTCACCATTGCACACATGAATTACATTTTAGATACTTCATGGTCTAAAAGTTTTTCCACTAACTGACATCTGTGGTTTGATGAGGAACCCAAAAACATCTTTTTGCTTTGACAACATGCTGTAGCCACCGTGCTTGGCAGGAAGTGAGGTCAAGACTGAGGTCACTTCCTGCACACTCTGCTTGTGCAGCCTCACAGGCTTCTTAGGGCGAGTGTCTAACAATAGCTGTGACCGCGTGAAAGATCCCCTGTTTCTCTCCGCACACATAAATACATTTGTTCCTCTTTGGGAGGTGCTATCGGGGGCCTGGCTGAAGGCCGGCGGAGGTGTTTTGTTAAATTTAGATTGTTTGCTCCTCTGCTGTGGAGACCCTGATTGCATTTCAACACAATCAATACTGGCATATTGGATCTGAGTGAGAGGGCAATAAGAGCCAATAAAGCTTTGAGGGGGCGCTCAGGCGTATTGTCTGTCAGGCGGGCTGGAAAACAGCGGAGGCCACGTTAGAAGAGGCAATAAGCAGACAGGCTGGATAAAAACACAGCAGTGTACAAACACATCTAAACACAAGATAAACCAGCACAGACCCAGACAAGGAGGTTCTGAGACTAAAAAGACATGTCACCAAACTACATGTGTACATACACACATACCAGACATACACACCACACACAGTCTCTATCTTGGTTTCTATCTTTCTCCCCTCATTTCCTCTCTCTTCAAGACACTCATACTCACTTACTCATCTAATGACGCACACAGTTTCTCCTCCCACATGCAGAATTCATATCTCAAAAATAAAATCCAGAGCCTGAGGATGTGTTATTTTGCCAGAAGCACTGGGATGGTTGATAACAAGGTCGATTAAAGTGGAGTCATGACTGGAATCTCAGAAATCTCCAGGGATTTTAGATTAAAATCCAAATTTCCCTGAAGATTTGCCAAACTTTAAAATGTCTCTCTGAGTCTTACTGCTTTCCTTTTTTATTTTTCTGTTATTGGCTGGCCTTCTGACCCTCCATCCTCTTACTCATCACCTCTCATCTCACACAATAAGAACTGGCAACCAGCTGAGAAACCTGTAACACTCTCATTGTGCAGGCCTGAACAACCTGAATCAAATCATGAGGAGAATATTTTTCTCTGAGCGAGGGAAATTGCATTTACTGCAACAGCATACACAGACTGGAAACTGAGTTCAGTTAACTGCAATAACAAAGCCTTCAGACACAGGAAATAGTCTGCTCAGAATACGAAACATTACAAGGAAAGCTAATCTTAAACATACTGCTGAGAGGGAGGGAGAGAGGGAGGGAGAAAGAGGAAGGAACCGAGCAGAAATCTGCGTTTCCTGTTGCTGAAAACTTTGTCAGCAGATGCAGCCGTTTGAAGCTTAACGAATGGAACCTGCTGAGCTCTGGCTCTGTCACACGCCTAAAATGCTGCTCTGACATCTTTGTCTCAGCAAACGATGGCTTGGCATTTTGCTGCCTGAGTGGCTCGAAACAATGCAAGTAGCACCTACTTAGTATGCCACTAACTATGGATGGAGGCAGAAACAAGAGGCAGCGACACGAGTCTGAATTTGTACTGTCAGCTCGGACGGCGGCTGATGCATATTTCATGCACATTTCTGGAAGATTCCACAATTTAGCAGTAATCACACTGAGTACCTTCATCAGGAGCGCTCAGTGTGCGGTGACAGGCCCCGTTCCGAAGGAGGTCCAGGTTATTAATTCTGTATTTTCCAATACATAATCACCGCTTGCCCGTTTTGATTTCTCAGAGCATCAGAAACACATTCCCCATTCAACTCACTTCAGCCTGCATCTAATTTACAATCATGTTTTGATTTGAGCTGCGCAGCCACACCCTGGGCAGCAGGAATATAATGGAAATATAATGTAAAAACCAGATGACCGTGAATTCAGTCTTCAATGTCATTCTCCCCTTCAATGACTGCGATTCAATTCCACCTCTCAAGCTGAGGAGGCCAGGGGATAAATCCCGGCTCCCCCGCCATCCAAGGACTAATCTCCCCTCGGAAAGCCACTCCGGCGCGTAGCGTTCCTGCTGACCTCTCCTGCAGCTCAGCCTTATATCTGAGTGAAGTGATGTGGGGGTGGGAGGGGGAGGGGGAGGCTGCTCCTGTGTGTCACTCACCTGCCGCCACTGCTACAGCTCATATTAACAAGGGGACTTGGGGCTCTGGGGGTTTTGCATATAAATGATGTGTCTAGTTTCCAAGATGATATCAAGCGGTGTGTGTCTGGGCCTGTGTGTGTGTGTGCAGGCCTCACATGTCTGTTCCCAGGCTTTGATGTCAAGGGCGACAACTTTATATTTCCAGCATTCCCAACATGCCTGATGAGGATGCAACGTATTGAGCATGTTTTCAATTTTTCATTCCTCCTGACATTTTAAACATTTTAAAATCACATTTTGGGAAATAAGATTCACGCCACACACCCCTGAGTCTGTTGCGCCTGTGTTTACGAATGAAATGGCCTCTTTCCACACCATGTAACACAGCAACAGCGAGGCGCTTTCTCAGTTCCCTGTGGGGTCATGATCTCAATATCAAACAGACTCTCCGTTTTTGTTTTTCTGCAGCTCTTTCAGAGGTGAATGAATGGAGCCAGAGTGACCATGAAGCTGAGCGCGCGCTCCAAAAATGATACGGCAACACGAAGCTACAACTCATTGGTGGGCTAATGCTGATATTTAGTGCAGAGGAGGTTTATTACCTACAGCTTTCCACCGATTTACTCTTCCTTTCATCACTGTTTCTGCAGTGAAAGGTGTTATTTTTGTACATTTGGTGGCTGGTTAGTAGCCTGCAGGGCCATTGTGGTGGCAATTGCAGAGAGCTATGATCTAACACTGTAGCAAGAAATTATTACAAACATTATTCACAGTGCAGTAGTCAGAGTGAAGAGAGCTCAACAACACTAGGACGTACTGTATTTCCCAGGAGGAGAGAGGTGAAGGGGAAGCAAAAAGTGAGCCTTAATTTTGTCCCCATCTTATACATGCTGGTGCAGAACACATCCCTGCTGCTTCTGCTGTTTCTGGTGGCTACATTATTTTATTAAGAAAGGTTTTCTGCTCATTATGCAAAATTTTGTTATAAAAGACAGTGATAATGGTTCCTGAATTAGAAGTTAGCAAAAAAGAAAAAGAAAAAAAGAAAAAGAAAAAATCCTTTCACAGTGGCTCCTGTTTTGCATATGACAATGTAATTATTTTTGATGCTGCTAACTGGAAATGGAAATGTGTTCAACATGCTTATTATAACTCAACAGTGCTGGAGAGTAACAGAATACAGGAACAGCGCTATGTATCTATAATACAAAATATGAGTAACTGTATTTAGTTAAATATGTAGAAATCAGAATACAGTTTCATTCTTAAAATCAATAGATTACTTTTTTCAGCTAAAGTAGTTATATTTAGTTGAAGGCTTGCTGGTCAAATTGCCTGCCTAGCAAGCTAACAACTTAGCCAAAATGCTAGTTGATGACATATGAGCCTGTTAGCATAGTAGCTATCTTGCTAAGCAGGTCTAGCTAACAAACAACCCACCAAGTTGAGACCAGCCAATTCACAGCATGCATGTTGTGTACTATAGTTTTGGCCAATTATCCTATATTCAGTAATATATATATACCTACTTAAATGTCTGGGAACTTTAACAACTGTTTGAGAACTAGGCTACAGCTTTTTGGTATGTGAACTCGCTTCCCCGCTTTTGCAGCACTGAAGATTTACGTTATTGTATCTTTTTCACACATTAAATGTGTTGTAAAACAGACAAAATAAAAACAGCCTTTTCTGCTGCTATTTTTTTTTTTTTTTATCTTAAGAGGATTAGTTGCAAGACAACAAACTGAAAACAAACCGTTCTATGGAACTGTAAATTCACAGTTTTATTTTACATCTTGTTTTCTGGTTTTTCTCTCTAACATAATGCTGTGGAAAGGAGGAAGGAGGAGGAGAAACTGTGTCTTCCTCCCTTTTATCAGCAGTATTGTGTGAAAGCCACATTCAATTGCAGTCGCATGCAATAAGAATGTAAGACAATGTTGACATATGTTACAAGAATATGTTTTTAGAATTATTATTAGAAGAAATGTAATTCTCACTCACACAGCTGACTGTTTTTGAGAAAAGTTATGAGTAATGACTCAAATTATGGAGTAAAAAATGATTGCCAATTTTTGTTGCAACTCACACCTCAATCTGTATTTATGTGCGAGCCCTACAGCTCTGCCAGAGACTATTTTCATATTCATAATCTGTCTTAAATATTTTAAAGGCTTCCTGCAGAATACGGCCAGACACATGAATCATTACCTACACTTACACACCTGGTACAAGGTAATTATAGCCATGAGTAAGACACTAACCTTTCAACCTGAAAATCTGCTGATGCAGTGAAATGATACAGCCACTGGGGCCACAGCCACAGATTCAAACTTGATGTGCTCTGATGGAGAACAGGCAGACACACACATACGCATGCACACACATACTTTAAGGGATGAACAACAGTAAAACGTCAGACAAAGGCGTACTGACAGTGACAGAGTGACAGAGAAAGAGGAAACTGATTACAGTAAGGACAAACCCCCACCATTACAGAACATACTCGTAGATAATAATGTGGCCACAAGCCAAAGAAACACACACTAACACACAGTTCAGCAAAAGGCAGGCACCAGTCTCGCCCCCCCCCCAGCCTTTGTGTCAGGTCCCGTACGAGGGAGGATGGAAAAGCCCGCCTGGCCCGCAGACACCCACGTTCCCCCGGCTCCTTCATCCATCCAGTCCAGTCAGCCTGACAAACTAATGGAGACTAATCAACTGTCAGGCTGAACACAGTGCACACTACATCTCCCGGCTTCCCGTACCATCCCCCCTCCTTTCTCCAACCCCCCACCACCACCACTCCCAGTGCCGCCACCAAACTCCCCTCCCACCATCATTTCAGCTATAACTGTCATGAGCAGAAATAACAGAGTGATAGCTATATATAGCTCCCCGACTCCTCCCTGACCTGGTGCACACACATACACAAACACACATAATGTCTTCCCTGAGCACATTAATTTTCCATTCACTCACCTTCACCTTAATGACCCCTATTATATATTTAACCTTAATTTAATCCTAGTTCTACACCTAATCTTAAACTAACCTTAACCTTAACCCCAGTGCTGTTGTCTGTCTTCAAGCAGCTATCAGCTGCTTAAGTCTAAAAGTTGGCAGATGACATGGCACTCTACTTTGTAAATCAATATATTTGACAGCTTCTTGCCCCTGGTGGAAGGACGGAGCTCAGTGTGTTTACAGGCAGTCTGGTAATTTGATTATAATCAGCACAAGCACAATACTTCTGATTATTGCAACTGTCATTTAAACACATGGTTATTTTACTAATAGTCTAATAATGGAGTTAGATTATTCCTAAATAACTCTGGCTTTAGTCTGCTTTCTTTCTTTGTTCTGTTTCTGTTGCAGCCAAAATGTCATGGGAGTGAAGTGGAGGCAAAGCACTGTGTCTGAAAAATGAATGGCTGTGGAAGAAGAGGAAAGGGCTTTACTTTCTGATGCATTAACAAAATGTTAAAATGAACTGCATCAAGGTAATACTGGTTGTTTGAAAGGCTCTGTGAATTCATTAATGTGTACATCCCAGGTAAAGAACCAACTTTAGTGCCTGTAAACATACTGAGTGTGTCCGTATCAGCGTGCAGCCATGCTAATGAATGGGAGTCAATACATAAACTTTGTTTCTGAAAGTTGGTTCAGACGATAAACACTGACATATCATCACCTTTTAAGTCGTGTTTCTGTCCAGCCGATTAATTTAGGTCCAATATTCGCTCTCTTTTAGCTCTGGTTTTGGTCTCTACCAGCTCCCATGTTCATGTTTAGTATGTTTGGTGCTGAACAGTGAGGTTTATCAGTGCAAACATCTGTTTGCTGTGGGTGAAAGTGACGCTATAAGAGGGGGGACAGTGAACCACAGCAGTAAAGTTTTAGCGAGCTGAAACTCACCATGAAGCTCCTTAAAACTGAGTGGAGCTGCAGAATTCAGGTGATTATTCTTTGTAGATTCATCCCTACAAGCGAGCTCTCCCACTTTGTTTTCACAGTCTCTAGAATTTGACTGAAAAAAGTTGCCTAAATCTGTGTGATAAATGATTTTTATTTCATTTAACCTGATTTAACCTAACCTGATCTAATATCGTACCCACCCTAAAACTGTTCTAAATTTTAAAGTTTATCTTAAACCCCAAAACTCTTCAGGCAAACTGTCAGTTTTTGTTGGAAAATTACGTCCTTTTAAGTTTCAGACACAACGGCACAAACATGCATACTTTCCTATACACATCAACAGACAAAGAAGCCCCCGAGCTGTTAGTTTAGGTCTAGGCATCTCAGGAAATAACGCCCACCTTCCATCTCATAAACACCTCAGCCTGAGTAGAGGAAGAAGAGAAGGGGGTTCTACCGGCCTTTTCTCTTTGTGTATGTGTGTGTTTGCTCTGCATCTGTGTGTGTGCATCAGTGGAGGGATGCTATCTTCGCAAAGGGAACTGATTCATTTCCATATTTTCATGCACAGCACAGGGAGCCGCAGATTCTGTTAGACTGTCAGCAACATCTTTAACTTGTTTACTGCTCACCAGACTGGTTTGCAGCACAGAGCCCAGTCAGGTCGGCGTCTCACCTACTGAAAGCGCACTGAAACTATAGCCAAAACATGGTTCTGTGACCTTGAACAACACAGTCTCTCCACCCAGCGGGCCACCCTTTACTTTGTTTGCATCCCCTATTAGCAGTTAGGACTTGGTGCCATACATAATTGATGACCACCAGCAGGATATTTGGCATGGATTGGGCAGGAAAATTCTATATCATTAGCACAATGTGAAAGCATGACTGACTAATTGTGAGAAAAGAAATTACAATGGCTGCTGCTATATAGGGAACAAGCGCTAATTAACGCTCCATCATTTCAAGAAAATCCTGATGAAAATTACAGCCAGTGTAGGTTATTCCATAAACATGAGTGATATATTTCTTCTGCATCTGAATGCTTAATGTTTTTCTGCTGGGGATATGCAGGTATAATGGCATTTTCAGAGGGGGTGTAGACAGATTAATCACACTGAAGGTAGCATTATTCTGTAAAATACCACACACAGCATAGAGTTGTAGATTGCAGTGCAGCTCAGGCTCTTGCAAAACTTGTGAGGCACATTGTTGTCTTATTATGCAGAGGTATGATGCAGCAAAATGGCAAATGCCTTGAGCTATTCATATAATTTCTACTGTGCCTGTGGAAGGGGCAATATTTTATATTTTACGACCCCACAGCACAAAAGGACTATAACATATCTGCAAAAGGGGGCTGTGGGAATTATTGATCAATAACAACAATTGCAAGGATGAGATTTCTGGCTTGGGGATTGTGATAGAAACCTATAGATGGAGACATGGCTTGTCTTTGTGCTTGAAGGCTCACAATAAAGTCACAGTCACAGTTTTGTTGGTGTCACTTAAAAGCAGAACAGTAGAAATCCTTACCGTCTTTGCCGATCAGAAAGTCCAGGTAGCGGTAGGTGTAGGCCACGCCCACCTTGGTCTCCACCTGTGGTCTCTTCAGGGTGGAGTAAATCTTCCCTGGACTGTTCTCCTCCGAGGTCGGTTTCATCTTGCGCAGCCCGCAGCCCATGGCTCCACAGTTTGTCAGTCACTCTGTGCACAGATCCTGCCAGCCAGACAAAACAGACTGAGACAGTGTTCCATTCACTCTGTGTGTGGCATGTGAGTAAGTTGCAAGTTTGGCAAGTTTTAGCTCTTCAGCATTTTTGCTGATCTTTTAAAAATGTTTCTGTACAGAGTATATATATATACATAAATTACAGAGTGTATATATATAAAAATCGCGATAAAACCGCTCCTCATAGACATATAACACATGCTTGATAATAACGTCGATAGAACTCATTCCACCAGCGTTCTGACCGGAAATATGAAAAGCCAATGATAATGAGAATAGCGCCGCGCTGAACCAATCATGTGGCTGGAACACAGACACGTCAGGTTAGGTTGACGCACAGAGCGCAGGCGTAACAGAGGATTAGCGCATGTGCTAATGTTTTGGCTACTGCCGAGAATCAGAGCGACTCACACTGCCTCCGCCGCGCTGTCGCTCTGCCCTCCGTTTTCATCAAGTATCTAACCCCACAGTTAGTTTTGTGGTTTGGTCATTTAAAGGTAAGATGTGGTTGTAAAGTTTACAGCCTGTTGCTCTGTTGCTCCTGCAGTGCTCTGTGTGAACTGTGAGGCAGCTAAAAAAAAAAAAAAAAAGTGTAACAATTTGTCCACTGACATTCTGTGAGTTGAATCAGGGTCTTTCCAACTGAGGCATCAAAAACTGACCTTACGGTATCTTCACATCTCAGGGGTAAAAAGGAACCTCTAAGTTTGACAGAAATCGTGATTTGATGTATATCGAAAATAATCTAGTGAGTGTTAAGTGACTACAAGTGAGTACATACACTTAATATGTACAAATATGTGTTAGAAAATTATACTTAAGCGAAAGCAGTCATCATATAGAATGGCCACAGAATGTTAATTATTATGTATATTAATTAACATTACAGATGCATTAGCTTGCCATGTAATCTGTCATAATGCATCACATTTCAGAAACTGATGATGTATCCTTTGTGTAAAATCTTAATTTTTAATATAAAGAATGCCTGCAGGTGTCAAATAAATGCAGTAAAATAGTGATATGTAGTGGAGTAAAGTAGCATAAAATCAAAAAACACTTTCCTCGCCGTGAGTATCACTGGTTGAGGGTCAGTTTAACCTCACTGTGACATACTGTACTCACACAGACATGTAAACACTCACATGTATGAAAGCAAACATTCATACTCTCAGATATTCCGTGATTCCTTTGGGATTTCAGAGGGAAAACCAATAAAGGAGAACATGCTGGATAAGCGTCTGTAAATAAATAAATAAACGCGACTAAATGAGCTTGATTTTTCACGGGTTCCCTCTCCCTCGTTCCCAGGGAGACCAAATTAACAGAGACAACCATAGAGAAAGAGGAGGCCTTAAAGAGCCGGCGCTATGGACGCCACCTCACCCCAAATGGTTTGTGACAGCATCGCTGTCTCTCTCCAGTGGCTGCGTTTGGGAGCAGGTGACATCCTATTGTGTCCCGCTGATTAAACTCAAGGATGGATGGTTGGATGGATGGATGGATGGCGGGGGGTGCCCTCCCCTCCCTTTCCAACTCGACTGATGAGGAACCCTCTCTATTATGCTCCCTTCTAATTACAGTACGTTGCGGGGCCTTGGCCGGAGACGACGAATCCGAGCAGGCTGTCGCTTCAGAGACGACAGGACAGGAAGTGAGGAGGGGCGGAGGGCTGCGATGTAGGAAGGAGTGGGAGGCAAAGTAGGAAACGAGCAGACGGGTGCTTCGTTAATGAGGTGAGTGGCAAGAATGGAAAAGGTGAGAATCAATCAAGGGAGAAAGAGGAAATGGGGGTGGCCGGGTTGGAGATTGTTCGTCGGAAAAAGGGGGGGTGGGGGGGAAGGGGTGGGGGCAGTGGGTAATGCATGGCAAGTAGAGTCTGGAGAGGGAAAAAAGCTTGCAATTAGAGTCCGTTGAATAGAAATGGGAGTGATCAACATATGACAAGGGAGCAAGGAGAAAGAGAGTGAGAGATGAAGCGAGAGATTCATTACGGTTGTCACGAAAGCCAGTATTTCCAGTGTCACGTACATGAATGTCTTTGTTTGGCTTTGTGAATCTCAACATGCACCACAATCATATCTCTGCAAGCTTCATAACAGCTCCCTGAAATGGACCGCGGGCTGATGGACTTGTGATTACTAATAGAACACACTGAGTCCCGCTCGCTGCAGGCCTCTCAGTTTGTGTGTTTAATGTTTCAAAGGCCTTATAAATGGTTTGTACGTGTCAAAGATGTGCTGAGGAGTTGTGTCTTTTGCCTCCCAGCACGTGCCAAGCAGGACTAATGTCTTGCTTCTGTTTTCAAGAACAAAAAAGCCAAACACAATCTGCAGGAGCTGGTTTAGTCAAAGACCCTAAAAGCGCTTCAGTCCCCTCTTAAATTGTCACTCAGGACTGCGTTGCACTGCGCTGCAGTTCACCACGCAGCATCACAAATGACTCTGGCATCAAAGAAAAACAGGGTTAAAAAAAAACAGCTTGAATTTTTCCAAGTCTTAGATTTTCATTGTTGCCTACAGTTACTTGTAAATAGCTTTTATCATTTCTCTGCCTACCCCGGAGAGAGAAGGAACAACAAGAGGGAAGGCGAAGCTCTGTCATGTAGTCTACAAGAGATGGAGAAGAGGTAGTCAGAACAATAGGATAGGGGGGAGGTTGAGGGAGGGGTGGGGAAGAAAAACAAAGTGGATGAGCAAAAAATGGAGGGGCTTGTATTTGCATAGCTCCTTGAGACCAGATAGGAGGCGAAGGCGAGTATTTTTAGAGCTGAACTGACAGAGAAATTGTGAGATGTTTATGATTTATAATTTTTTTTTTGAGTCAGTTTCTTGCCTCAAACCTTCCCTCTGTGGCAGGAGCTCCGGGCAGTTGCAGCCCCCCCCCCCCATGCCCCACCTCACCTCATCTATCGTGGTTTTTTTTTTTCTGAGATTGACAAGAAGGGAGTCAGGGATGCTTGACGGGGTAGACAGACACTGGGTAGCTATGGAAAAAAAAAAACAGGAAGAGGGCCATTGATTTCCCTTTTGCTGAATTAGCAACGATCCTCTTGCCATTTTGTTCTATCTTTTGTCTCTTGCTAATGGCATTTTGAGGTTTTATTCGATAAGAGGGTTTATTCGATAAGATTCCCTCCTCGTAAGCCGGGATTGACGTTCAGATGCTTTGTTGTAGCTGGGATGCACTTAGCTTTGGCCCTCATGCCCAAAACATCCCACAGCACTTTGTATTGTGCTGAATGTGAGAGACAACATCTGAGACGTGCTTGTCTCCACTGCTGCGTTTTGTCGTCACTCAACAGTTTGTCAGTTCAAGGTTTGCTCTGTTTTCTCTGCTCAAATTGATCACCGGGGTCATTGCCTGTTGCTTCTCAAGAGATTTGACACATTATTAAAGCCAAAATAATTGATTGTACCATCACTCAGGGGCAGAAGAACTCTGCTGAAAGCTGAAAAACACAAGGCCCTGACATATTATCACCTTATAAAGTAATTATGGCTAAACAGTTGCTTACTTACACATTAGCAATCATCGTAACTAATACAGGTCCAATAGTAATTCTCTTTTTAGTTTGGTTTTGGCTTTAGATGCTAAAAGCTCCAGTAGGTCCACTCACTAGCTGCTAACTTCTTGTTACCGAAAACTATGCTAAGAGAGGGTTGTTCTGAGTAAAATATCTGGATCCTTAACTGCTAAAGTTAGACACCAGCCTTGTCTGTCTGGTATTTGGTGTACAGTAGGTAGCGTCCAGCTAATTTATCAAAACGTTTTTATGGTGAGAGCAAAAACTCGTAAAACCAAAAATTGAGCAGTCCACTGTGCAGATTGAAATACTGACTAGTGGAGCTTTAAACTGTGCCGTTGTTCTAATGAGAAATCAGAGCGTTACAGTCTTTCCTCTCATGGTGCATCAGTGTGGTAGATGATCATACACACATATCAGGGCAGCGACTGCACTGAATGGTTTTCCTTAATGTCGTCTGACTGAGATCTTCTCCATATTACAAGACCACGTTACAAGGCTTTGATAGCAGCGATGCTGAGATCAAACCCAGCAGCATGGGAAGCTTCAGAGTGGATTAATGGAGGAAGACATTAATTAGGACACTGTGTTCTTGTGTTCCTCTCCATGTAGTCTCCCTTTTAAGCCCGCTCTCTCTCCCTCACACTGTCTCTTTGCCTGCCTTTTTTTCCAGACTTTTGATCTTTTTAATCTGACAAGTAAATTGGAGCACTGGGCTGCATTTGGTGGGTGGGTACTGAGGGTCCAGCATCATCTATAGTTTATTGTGAGGAGTAGTGTCAAGGGGCTCTCCAAGGAAAAGTGGTGAGAGAGACTGACCTCACAGAGTGGAAAACAACAGCGGTGCTGGTTGTTGGCTGTAATGCTTCATTTGACCCTTGTTTGCGTTGTTGACAACCAACTGTGGTCATGTCCTCTTGAGAAAAATGTCAGAACTGGTTATTCTTTGCAAGTCCAGAAATAAAGTTGGAAGTAGTGAAGGGAGGGAATCACTGTGGATCAGTGCGACTAAACTCAGAAGACTGTGTGGTTCACATTCTGTTTCCTACCCACAGTTATCACTGGTTTCTTGTATACATGAAGGCGATCGTTCTCTGAGCTTAATCATGATGTTTTAGGGTCCTTTAACATCTGCAGCTCCAGACTGAGGAAAAAAAAATACAGTTTTTGTTTGTTGTAACTCATTTATTGAACAGTTGTGCCAGCTGTCATCCATCCTATATGGGCCCGCGTGGGGAAATCAAAACTTCTGGAGACTGAAGAGCAAGTCATGCTGCACATCTCTCATCTGATGAGCTCATGCAGAAATAACGGATCATGAGTACTGTTTGTCGAGACTGTAACTGGACCTTATGTTATGTCGTGTATAACGATGAATAGAGAAGAACTCTTTCTTTATGCACATTTATACTGTAATATTAAAACTTTACTGTGTGGTTGCTACATTTCACTCATTTTTTATTGGGGAACTGCTAAAACAGGCAAGTAGGACACACGCTCAACACACTTCTGACTTAAATCATTTTTCTTTTTGATGCATCAGGGAATATCCCTGCACTCGTGTGCTTAAGTGTAGGTGTTGCCATTGTTTCCAAATTACTTTGCATAAATATAGTTTGTAGCCTACAGTATAACAGTTCAGCAGATGGATTTGTAAGGTAGTTGAGCATCTGAAATCAGGCTAAAATAAAATATCTACTGTCATAAAATCATGTGGTCGGTATGCTTTGCTTTCAGACCACAAACATGTCAAACACACACCAGAGTTCACTTGAAACCATAGCAAGACCCTTCCTTTTCAGACGGGTGCTCAGTCTGCACCAGATTTCAACTAACATCATCTGAATGAACTAAACAAGCAAACTCGCAGAGCGTGAATTGAAGCAAATAGGTGTGAAAGCATTTTTTGGTTTGTTTGTTTTTTACCAGACCTTTTCTGGAACAGGCACTTACAAACAACCCATTTGGAGGAAAGGCCACAGGACACACAACAAGTGTGTCTAATAGGCTATAACCTCGAATAGTGAAAATGTCCTTCACTAACTCTTTGAGCCTCTGCCTCAGTCTCTGCCGCTTCAGGTGATGGCCTCAGTTAAATGCTTGAAAATGTTAACGCACTACAGCTGGAAACCCCCCACTCCTCCCTCCTTCCTTCCTTGCTTACGTATCACCTTGAATCTTTAGCTAAGTTGGAAAACAGAGAGGATGGAAAAAAGAGGGACCATGCAGAGAGAAAGAGAGGAAAAAAACAATGGACCCTGAGGCAGGATGTTAATGCTGTAACCTTTAGTGATTAGACAGTCCTTTTAAGAGAGGGAGCTACATGTGATTTACAGGACCCTTTTATTCAGACTCAATCCACTGCAATAGAAAGTTAGCTTACCAGTCAGCTTTTTACCCACTCTATACCTGTCATCATATCATGACAAGACATAAAAAGCTCACCTATCTAGCTCACTTCTTTGGCTAAAAAAAAAAAAAAAAAAAAAAAAAAGACTTTTCGGGCCACAACAGGCAACTAAATGGACAGAAAAGAAGTTTCTACTGACACTTAAATATTTACAGTATTTTCTCCATGAAACTGGGTCGCTGTTGGAATCAATTTAAACTGAGCGTCATCTCCCGCAGAAGTTTCCCTCTGTGCTCTGTGTGACAACAGTAGCGAGGCCCTGGACAGATGGCCAGAATTTACAACTGGAGCCTGTTGCACTTTTGATGGGCTCCTGCAGTAAACAAGCGTGTACTGCCTGTTGCTCACAGACGAATGCAGACTGAGAAAACACATGCAAAACAATCAGTCCATTTCTGTTAATTATAAAGATCAAAATGCACCACATTCTTTGCTGCACTACAATTTCATGCTAGTTTTACGTCTGTAACACCACCAATCTGAATAGGCAATTGCTTTTAGGGTCTTCAGTTGAAAGGAAAGTTTCATTGTATCCTCTAGGAATGTTAAAGGAGGAAGTCAATCCTGTTCTCATAAACACTAAACCGTTTGCTGGTAAAATGTCACGGCTCAACAGATGAAGTCCACAGGGTGGGTCATGGTTAGTTCAGACATGTTTCTAATAACAGCAGGACAGAGACGAAGTTTCAGACAGCAGGGATTACAGCTAAGAAGTTGGAAAAAATTACTTGAGCAATAACAAGTCCAGGGGATACAGTCAAAACTAAGTACCCACGATGTTGTATTGTTGACATTTAAGAGATAAGAGATTTCACCGAGTTACAGAAGTTAGTGAAGCAGACGCTAACACAGATATAATGTCATTGCTTCGGCTCTCTATTGGTGAAAATTAAATTAAATGGATATTTTACTGTAAAAAGGAAACAAAGAAAGCTTGAAGTTTTGAGAGCCTGCACATTATAAAAGGAGTGCACCATGGAACATTTCTACATTGAAAATGCTGTAAAAAGGTTTAAATTTTAGATATTTTGGATATTTGAAACCCTTATGCACTCCCAATGAGGAGGCCATGGGTGCCAAAGGTGGAATTGCTTTTTCAACTCACTGAATTTGTTATATTTGCTTTGAATGCCCAAGGATGATACATAATGGCGAGCTCACAGGAGGAAAAAAAAGGGAAGATGAGAGGTGATGAGTGAGGCAGAGAGAACAGGCGAGTAAACAATAGTGTCTGTCTGAGATTTTCCGCCGTTTCAAGGCTTTGGGTGGCTCCTTGGCTCCCTACGGCCTCGGCCAACCTCGTCTCCGTACAGTCTCAAGGCCCAGTTACAGTCCGTCCACACACACACACACACACACACACCACACACACACGCTCATTGAGGGAGCTATTGCCATGGGAACCAACCCCTCTATGACTATTCCCTTCTCGGGAGAATAATAGGCACCAATCTTTCTCAACCTCTCTCTCTTTCATTGTCAGTTTCTCTCTTTTTTCTCTTTCTCTGGTCGCTATAAGCTCCCACCCCTGTTCATCTTCCTCCCTTTTCCTCTCCTTCTCCTCCTCCTCCTCTTTCCTCTTCTCCATATGCAGGAGCAAACACCCCCTGTCCTCCTGTTCCTCCTCCTCTCTTCTCTGCATGTCTTTGACAGTCATGAGTTTGATTTGTTATGCATAATCTATCCACGCTGGGATTTGTACAGTTCTCACAAGTGAAAAGCAAAACATTATTTCAGCACAACCTGCACAAATGCTATAACACTGTCAGTAGTTTTCAAGCTGCAGTCAAAGAAACACGGTTAAAGACGGATAGTTTGTCATTTCAGGAACGAAGGACAGAAAGATACTTGGTTAAAAATAGAAAATTCTTTGGTTGCCCCCTTTGCTATTTTTCTCCAAAACGCAGAGGGGGTTTGACGAGATTTCCCGTGAGTGACTCATTGCTTTCTGTGAACTTGCTCCAGGCAGGTCATTTTTTATTAAAGCCAGCCGAAGCCAAGTTCTTAGGTTTTCAGACACCCTATCGACATGTCCGTGTTCAACATTACCCAATCAATACTGCTGCAATTTTCTTGACCACCCATTACAACAGGAGTCAATTTGCCTTATAGAAATATCAAGGGGGATGTTTTTTTTTCTCTCCATTTCTTCAGTTCAAGGCTAAGCTATTAAACAACTGGCTGAATATTGGCTCTTGTGTTTTCTGTCTCGCCTTGAGGATCTGTCCTAATATGCCGTTTCAGGTCTAGGGCAGTGCCAGAGGCTTGAATAACTTCAAAAGCATGATCACTGTCACCTCGCAGGGGAACGAGGGAAAATAATCTTTGCCCGAGATCTTGTAACCAAACATTTCTGAGGGAAAAAGATGTGAGACTTGCAGCAGAGGCTGAAATCAAGATGACACCCTGTCACGAGAGCTGCAAAACTCACACCTTATCTGCCAGCACGTCATTCAGCCATGTTGCTGCCCAAACTTTATATTACTGCCAATGACGATGCCACATCTGATTTCTGTTCAACAAATGACACCAGTTTGTATCCAAAATGCACCAAACCATGACAAAAAATAGCTGGAATTAGCACTGTACGTCTAAAATATGGATATTTTATATTTCACCATGTCCCAAATCTGGAGCTTCTCTGAGTTTCTGTCTGGCAACAACCACCAGAATGAAATGAGAGTAGAATAAAATTAAGACTGCTTAAAAATAACTTCCTTTCAGTTGGATGTACCCTAATATATAATGTTCTAGCACTGTGTTGTGTCTGTCTGTGGGTGGTTTGTCTATACATACTGTGTGGAGGGGAGTACACATTAATGGTTTACACCAGCCAACGCTTGCCAATTACCTTAATCAAATTTCACACCACACAGGGGGATTCACTGTGCCCGGATCAGATAGCAAACATAAGTTGATTAAAATACATGTTTGCTAAAAGACTGGAGCGAAAGAAAATCAACAGAGGCTCAGAAAATACACAGACTGACTGCTGATAGAAAGGATTCAGACAGTCAATGAGTAACAGACGAAAAACTCTGAACCACAATGAGTGTTACTGTATGTTGTAATGGATAGGTTTATGTGTGTCACTGCTGCACAGACAAGAAAACATCCTGGACTGATTATAAAGGGCTGTTTACCCACATTACATGGAACATATTTTCTCATATTTAGCTTTGAGGTTTATTCAGTTAAATGCTAATAAGTCATTGACAAAGGCATAAATGTTAGTAAGTCATCAATAAAGGTTAATGGATCTAACTTTCTAAAGAACCATCACTTCTGCAGAGCAAATGTTAATAAAGTCATTAATAAAGAGTTGCGAGTTGTTCACTTTCTAATAAGCCGTTGCCAAAGGTTAGTGAGTGATTTGCAACTCTGGACGTTAATAAATCATTACTAAAAGGTTTTTACAACAATTCATCAAGTGTTGGTGCTTTTATACAATAACTGGCCTCACATAAAAACATTTTAAAAGTTACTGGATGCTAAAATCATTCCTCCTGTCCATAGTGGCCATGAATTGATTCATTCTTAGCCTGACTACAAAGGATGGAAATGAAGCACTTCAGCTGTGTGTACGATCCAGATCAAGTGGGCATCTTTCAAACAGTCCTACAGTCTTTACAGTGCAGAATTCCCTCTTTGTGTTACTGTCTCTCCGCTGCAGCTCAGCAAGCTAATGCTGTCAGGGGAGCAAAAAGTTGGAATTTCATGCTAAAAAAGACCAACTTGATTTGTCTAACTCAGACTGTTGAGGCCTCATATTACCTTCAACATAAAGGCATCACTTCACAGTCTGGATAGGGGGAATGATTGCAGATAGGCACGGAAGTATCATATTAAGAAAACTCTGAATCTTTTCTTTCTTAACTTCAGTCCATTGGAGCAAAACTGCAGCAAATATCATGCGAGAGGGTAAATACCAACCTGGCAACCCACACTCTGCTCCTATTAATGTCTTATATCTGATTTATAAAGCATTACTGAATTATTTATCAACCGTTAATGAAGCCATTAGTTACACAATGTGTGTCTTATTGGAAAATGGTACCTAATTTTTCAATGCTGTGAGTACCACAAATGAAATGTCATTCATTACCATTGTTTTGGGAGCTGAGTCAAAAATCTCAGAGATGTTTATCTCAAAATAAAACCTGGATAAATAAAAACAAAACTATCTGCATAGCTATATACTGCGAAGAGATAAGTAAAATATGTTGTTTTTTTGGTTATTTGCATGAGTTAACTATTTGAGTTAATGGTTTCTCCACCTTTTGCCCTCAGTAATGACTCAATTTTCCATGTTATATTATAGCTTAATGACGTCCAAACCACAATCACTTCCACATTTCCAACAGCCGAGCTCTGGAGTGGCCATTGTATAATGCATCCATATGGGATTTCTATGGAGAAGTGTGTCCTCTGTGTGTGTGTTTGTGTGTGCAGCTATGTTTATGTGCTCATGTCATGTGTATGCGCAGCATGTATGCATGCTCACATGTGTTCACTGCATGTCCTACGCATTCAGTACATTTACCCTTTGATATAGACACTTGACATAGAGCACATGGCTGTTTTTTTTCCCTCTCTGCATGTGTGCGTTTGTGTGTAGTGTGTATTTACAGCGTGCTTTTGTCAGTGAATATGTAAGTGTATGCAATTTGTTTTGCACCTGTCATCTTTTATGTTTGTGTTTGCCTTTGTGTGTACCTGTGTGTCATATTTCAGTGTTAGTGTTAGAGCCCACATGCGCTATGCCTCATGGGTGATTTTTTATTTTTTTTTGGTGATGTCTCTGCATGTGTGTTTATCTGCGTATGTTTTTCATGCATATGTGTGTGTGTGTGTGTGTGTGTGGTGTGTGTGTGTGTGTGTGTGTGTGTGCACATGCCAGACAGACAGACTGAGACAGAGAGAACTCCTGACCCACCAACAATGCAGACTTAACGCAGCCTCGACGCTCCACATCTCACCAGCTGAAACTAATTAACAACAGTTCAGTCAGATTGAGCTCTCTCACTCACTTTCTCTCTCTCTCTCTCACACACACACATACACACTCTTCTCTTCGTCCTCCTCCCCCCTTGGCTTTTCCTTTCTCTCATGCCCTCGTCTTCCTCCTCCCTGACATCCTCACCCCCCACCTCCCCGCCCTTCCTTCACCTCCTGCCATCCCTCAACTTGTTTTTCCCTTTAAACCTCCTCCTCTTGTATCTCATACACTCACGCATGCTTGGGTGAACTCATGCACCAGAGCACATAGTCTAAAGCATGTAAACATTCACTTGTACAGACAGACACGGACATATCAGCACGCATGCCGCACAAAAAAAGTACAGTACAGTAGCTCGCAAATCACACACTCCACCGTCTTTCTCCTCACTAGTGGGAGTGGTGTGATACTGTACGCCAAGCACATCTTGAAACACTGTCAGGGTTCAGTCTGAGATTGGATCCAGGTTGACATTTTTGGCATTCTCAGCCCCACTCGGTACCATCCATCACACATGTGACTTCAAAACAACCAGACTTATTGATGTGCGTGATGAATGGCCAGAGTGGGTGTGAGTGTGTTAATGAATGTGCGAACATGTGTGTGTGGTAGCAGTGGATTTAGAGCTTGTTGTCGAACACGCTGCTCAGAAGCCGAACTTGTGGCTTGTGGCATCGATCAACTCTCTGTGGTAAACAATCGCCACCACGCAGTCCAAGTTTACAGTGACTGCTGCCCAGAGAACCAGGCGTGAGAGCAGCAAACACATCTGTTTGGAAGTTCAAATTCACACACATGCTGAGAAAGCAAACAACATACCTGTTTCACAATCTTAGTTGAGAAGTTCACTGCTCGGATGCAAAGGCAGCAACTGGACCAGAGCTTCCAGCAGAGAATCGCATTCTACTTGGAAGGAGACCAGAACAAAAAAAGGGGGGGATGGAGGACGGGTTCAGATCCTGTCCGACAAGCTGACTGAGGTTGCTGTGGAGCTGGCTGTCTCAAAGGAAACACAATCCTCCAGCAGGCAGCAGAGAAACCAGAGTGTCTGTCGGCTCTACAGGCACAGCAGCAGCAGCAGCAGCAGTTCCAGCGGTTTGCTTCGTCTTCCCCCTCGCCACCTAACGGACCTCAAACACACTTGTACGCTTGGTGTGTTTAGGTCATGCTCAAAGTATGCCTGTATACTGATGTTCTGCAAGCTCAGGGAAACCACATCCTGTCACATATTTACCTCCCTCCCCTATCTCTCCCTCCCTTTTCTCTGTTTTCAGTCTCTGTGTGTGTGGTGTTCTCTCTCTTTCTGTGTCTTTTTCCTGTGTCTTTCTCTCGCTCCCCTGTGATTGTCTGAAGCAACTGAGCGCTCTGACCCAGCGTCTGTTCAGCACAGCCTCTCCGCCTCACTGTCTATCTCTCCGGCAGCCGCACCAGTTCCACTCGACTGACTGAAGAATCCATCTGAGGAGAGGAGGGTGGGGGGAGAAAAGAGGAACAGGGAGGGAGGGGGGGGGTTGATAGAAGGGGAGGTGGGGAGGGGGCTTCGCTGGGAAATACCAGAGTTAAAGAGAAAGAGAGGGAGGAGAAGGAGGAGGAGGAGGAGGAAGGGTGGGGGGTGTTGTTTGGGGAATGAAGCACTAAAGAAAGATGGGAGGACAGAAATAGTAATCAATAGTTTTTATGAGAGAAGGAAGTCGACAGAAAGCAGCAGAATACTGTGCCATACAGTCAATACACATGCACACACTGTAGTGTTTTTGTGAGCTGGTGATAACTTTGACTAAAAAATGATAAAAAGGTGTGATGGTTGTTTTGTTTTGAATGTGTGTGATTGTGTGTGTGATCCTCAGTACTTTGCTTCTCTGTGGTGTCTATGCATATTTAATACATCCAGGTCAGGACCGCTTATAGCTCTGTATTTATTATTTACGCCAGTTTGTATGAGGGACCACCACTCTGGAGAATCTGATACATAAACTGTGCTTTCAACTGCCACAACATTTACTACTACTACTACTGCTGCTACCTCAACAGCAGCAGAGATTCATGTCAGTACGTAGTATCCTTGTTGGAGGTGAACACAACTCTGCAACACTGCTGACATCAGGGAAGAAGTTTCCATCACTGTCTGTCTGCACCATTAACTCTCTGCAACACTTGAAATGCATTGATGGTTACAGTAAAGGACTGTGTGGTTGGATTCTGTTTGGGTCAACAGAAAAAGTTTTGTGCTGACTGTGTTGTAAAGGATTTGTTGACTGTTTTGGATTTTAAAATGACTTAAAACAGCTGTTGAGGGGTCATTCACCGAACTCTGTAGTTCCCCTCAGCTCTATAGAGTGTTTTTACGTCTTTCTCATAGAATCATTTTTGGGTACAACAGGCAACAGACAAAGTTTATGACTAGCTGGTGATCACACTGGAGTGTTTAGCAGCTAAAGAGCCAGATTTTTCTCTCAAGAGTTGGTAGAGACCAAAAACAGAGCTGAAAGGAAAGTTAGAATTGGACTTGCATTCATCAGAAAAGGTAATAATATGTCATTGTTTTCAGCTATGGTAAGATGGTGACAATATTTCAGTAGGCATGGTTGGTTTGTTGTTGTTTCATGCTTTTATATTACAAAGAGAGAACATGACCCACTGACCCTTGTGTCTGGAGAGAGGCACGAGTGTTGGACTGGATCCTGGTGGGTGAAATGAGTTTGGCGGTGGCTCAGTTACATCTTCAGATGGATGAACAAAACCAGTGAATGAAAGAAACTCATCTAAATTTTTCTGCTCTCTTATTTGTAAAATGCTTTTATCCTCACTTGTAAAAAACAGTATTTTTATTGAACATGGAGGTTTATTCTCGACCTTGGAAACAACAGTGTGACATTTGTGACTATTTGGTTCCATTCCAGCATGACAAGGCCGACTGATTCAGAATGAGGATTTCTTTTTAAAATGTATTTTGCAATGCTGACTATTTTAACAGAGCTCGGCATTTGTTTCTGAAGGATGGAGAATAGGTGGTGTTTAGACAGCACAGCTGTTACACTGAATATATTAGGGTTTAGCATCATCTATCTGTCAGACCACAGCTTTGGTCTAGCAGACCAAAGACTTTTCATCTTGTGCCACCATCAGGCCAGTTTTTTATTTTGTCCTGTATTTTTGGTTTATGACCAAATATTTTTCAAAACATTCCCATCAGCCTTAGCTGCTTTGTGTTTAGCATATGTTTGCATTCTAACAGGCTAAATAAATATGAGAACATGTTGTACCTGCTAAACATGTTAGCATGTTAGTCTTCTTAATCTGCATCATAACACAAAGACAATGATGCAATGTATTTATTCATTTCTTTCATTTATAAGCAAACAAGCAAGTACTTATTTAAATTGATAACTGCAATTATTAGTGAAGAGCTCCACGTACTGGGATTAGGCTTACCAGTCCTACACAATGTGATCATGACATTGGGCTCTTCTCAAAGTCATTTTTAGCCTAATAGGGGATTCACCTGCTCATTTGCCAGGGTTGTAGCAGCCTTTTCAAGGACAGTCCTCATTGTGTTGCTCAGACATGGCAACCAGAATCTAACTCCAGGCCGCAAATTAATGATGTCTACTTTAAAGATGGAGATTTCCTGCCTGTTTGCTGTCACATCAGGAGCCCCATTAGACTTTAATCACCCTTCCTGAAAGAACAAATGGAGACTGCCAACACATATCTAGATCTGGGCAACGCACGTCCAATTTTTGGACGGATGTTTTTCTCACTAGACCACCTTGACATGAAAAACGTTCAGTGCTGGAAGGGAAAAGAGTCAATCTGTAGGGAAAGGAGTCATATCTTTGAAATACCCATGGAGAGACCTGAAGTTGGAATAAAAGAACAAAAGAAAGTGAAATTGTTAATGCTGTGTGGATGCTTGACTGGTTTCCAGCCCTTTAAACTGAATGAAATCAAACAGATGCCAAAATGCTGAAGCCGTCCTGACTGGCTCTGAGGCCTGAATGACACTAATGATCACCCACAGTGTAATTGCCAACATGCTTTAGCTCTGGGTCATAGCTAAAAAAAAAACAAACCAAAAAGTGAAAAACATTTGTATTGGGCAACATGACATTTCCATGAAGTCATCTTCAAATCCTCACCTCAGTGGGCTTATTGTTTAGTCGCAAATTAGTGGTGTTTAACGTCCCGTAACTCGGTGGAAACTTGACCTTTCTGCTAAAACGGCCACAGAGGGCACGGTGGAGAACTGTGGAACAGCTGAAACGGGTAACAATGTGTGGAGAGTTATAAAGATGGGCAGCCAAGCATAGTGTTTGCGCAAGCTGGTGTTTGTGGAAGCATCAGTCTTACATGAGTGGCTGAGGACTCAGGCAGACAGCTGATAGGACGAGAGAGCGAGTGGAACGAAACACATCACTGAGGGAACCCTAAATGAGTCTCCTCATTCTGCTGTAAAATAATGACATTGTCCAATCACTGGGTCCCTAGGTTTCATACATAGAGTCACAGTTGTGTTTTGTCATTGAACCTCAGCTCCTCTGTGTCTAGAGATGTGACAGTGCCCCCCAGTGTTTAATATGGGAAGTGAAGTATGTAAGCCTATAAACATCTCTTACAGTCTCTGCTGTCTTGTTTTTATATTGCCAGAGTGATTTACTGTATATCTTTATTTTTATGCATCTTATTTTATGATATACATAATAACTCATATTTGAAGTTTCTATTTCCTGGAGAATATGTAAAATTATCTCATAAAATCTTTTTCAGTCCAAAGTGATTTTTCTTTCTTTTGGTTTTTGATTAAGCTCAAGTGGTGAATCACATCAAATACAAAACACTGATGAAACAGGGATTTCAAGAAAGGCTGTGTGTGTCTTAAATCACTCCCTAGTGCACTACAGTGTATTTTACTTTCTTCCATTTTATTCAAGTGCTAAAGAAATCCCACAATGCAGTGACAAATGTCCATAGCATGTACTCTACTTTATGCTTAAAAGGATTGCTACATGATGAAGTGCTTTGGCTTTGATAGGATGTGGAAATTATAGTCATGTGACGCTGACAGTAATGACACTAAATGACATTAATGCATATGTGCATGTCTGAAATCTGTATTTACTGCTCACTATAGAGAAAATTATGCGATGAATATATGAGAAAGTGGTTCTGGACAAAGCTCAGGCAGATTAGCATTCAGTGCAAAAATACTAACGACTAGCATTAGCACTAGCATAAGAGATCTTTTAACAAGACTGGAGTAATTAAGCTACAGTGAGATTCAGTCCTTATTCCTGTGCTTGTGGTATGTGCTTATGTCTGAGTTTGTCTGTAACACAGAGTTTGTTTAGATATGATGACAGCATGATGCCCTAAGAGCTATTATTATTATTACTACTACTATTTACATTTTGACTTAGTCTGTGTATCTGCAATGTTGTCTTTCTCTTACCCCTGGCGCTATAGAAATAAAATTGACTTGACTTCATAATTTTAGTGTCAATTTATGAATATACCTCACAATCAGAATCTGTCAGCTGTATAAGCTCCTGAGCAGCATGCATGTATTCAGTGGTATTTTTCTTTTTTCCCAATGATTAGAGCTGCCTGAATTCAGCAACAGGGGTGAGCAAGAAAAAGATTCTCAACAAAAGGCTTTAACCTTTCACATAATTTTCACAGAGCCATGTTGCATTAGGTTGTCAGTTTTCTGCCTGGGGGTGTTAGTCTGTCGCTGCACTCAGGGCTGTTTGGAATTCTCCTCTGTAATGGCTACTAATACTTTAAATGGTGTGTGCCTTTATTCACATGGGAAGAGTTTTTGTTCTGAGAAAAGCATATCTGAATGTATACAACGCCATGGGTACATAAAGCACTACACCCATGATATCCATCACCTCATAGAACATTTATTACTGTTGACGGGAGGACAAACCAACCATGGGTTGCACTTCATATTGTACTGCTAGTTTACTGTTCATGGAGCCGGATTCACACATCATCATAGCTTTATCAGATATCTCACAATTTAAAATTATGCTACGTCACTTTCTGGACTTGCATCAAACTTGATATCTTAATTTTTAGCTGTGCTAGCGGTGTAGCTCTGGAGGTGGCAAGGTACATCTGTCTGTCAGGGGGAAAATTCAACTGTTAATTGGTTTTCTGTAGCAGAAGTCAGACAATGTTCTTCACCATAAGGACCATTAAAGCATGTGTAAAAAAATTATATTTCTCTGATGTTGTAACATAAAAGAATGTTTTTCAAAAGAATCAATAAATATAGTGCATAAGAATTAAAATCATGGAAAAACAAGACTATGCATACTTCATGCAGCTCAAGTAGAACTTATCTTTGACCAGCAAGACTGCAAGACTGTTTGACTCCAACTACCCATTGTGCTGTATAACAAATAGCACAATAGTGCATTAAGCAAAGAGGCGATAGCAGCACAATTTATTGTACATTAAGACACATAATCAAGAATCAACAGAGAGGAATGTGCTGTGTCTAGACCATGCAAGTTCGCTTGAAGATAAAATTCTGCTTAGTTCACACAAAGCTTCTTACAGTGTCAGCTAAAATAGCAAGTTGTTCCTTTACTTCACACGGTTCTTCATACTGCTTGGATTAAATGAAATATAAATAATAGTACTGCATGTACCATACTGGACTTAGACTTACAAATAAAACAAATATTACAAACAGGCTAATGGGCAAAAATTGGTATAAAATACTCAGAAATTGGTGGGGGGGCTTTTAGAGAGGCTAGAGAAGGAAATTGCATTGCATTTGGAATAGCTGCTGCCATGTTGTTGTTCACACAGTTGCATGCATGTTGTTGCACTAAATTGTACTGTGAATTTTGAAAATAACGGTCATTCAGAGGTGAAGTAGATTTATTCTACTCTGGCGTGAACAAAGAGCCCATAATGCATTGCGTTGTTGCCATCACAATCCTGAGCTCTGCAGCCTAGGAACAGTATGACGCAAAATATTAGTGGTTTTGAACCCTTGACTTTTTCAAACCACAGTATACCTTGAAACCAGTAACTGGCCCATGCTTAGCTGTGGCTTAGGTGTATTTACACATCCAGCAGACTGAGAGCAACATTAAGACTCCATCTTGTTTGATTTGTCTGATGAATGTAAGTCTAATATTCACTCTCCTTTCAGCTCTGTTTTGATCTCCACCATAGCGTGATTAGCAGCCAGATCTTACTTCACCAGCTAGTTGCTAACTTTGTGAGAGACCAGTGATAACTGTGTAGTTTTAAAAACCTCATTTCCTGTAAGATTTATCCCAGGAAGAGCAACAATTTAAAAGTTTTCATAACCTACCTTCACATTGAAATGTTGTTATTATGACCTTCACTATAACCCCTCCAAAGTTTACATCAAGTCCTACATTTCATTTTTTGATTATATAACGTTTAAGATACGTTATCTCATATTTCACCTCTAAGCTTGTGCTGCTATTTCAAAGATCAATTGTTCTGCATCTTTCTGTGTTTTATTTAAGCAAATAGTCACAAACACAGCCTACAACACTGATTGTTCACAATCATACACTTATAAATACAAAAATTGGACAAATTCTATACCACATTTTTCATTACTTACTCCTACGCGTTAATTAGAGTCACATTCATGATGTGTTGCTTTTTCTGCCATAGCAAGTGATGGGCGTGTCTTCATCTTACATGAGCTGCATGACTTTAATCCATTTACATACAGGACCATACAGTTCGATCTTGTAATCTAACAGTGCTCCTTTCCTTTTATTTACCTTGACCTCAGAGGCCCTTCCATTTTATGCTGTATAAACTCGAGCCAATACATCAGGTAGCCACTACACCCTAGGGCTTAACAATTCCATGTTTACTCCCTGTCAGTTGTACTTTTTCTAAGAAATAGCCTCTTCAGTGCTGCTTGATGGACTTGTTTTTGCCCAGTATCCGTTGTGTAAAGCCCTGGATACTGCTGCTTCACAAACAGCCGGAGGGGGGTGTGATGTATCCTTTGACTACAGTGAGCAGCAGTGGGTCTATAAAAGGAAGGAGAGGGAAGTGCCAACTCACCTCCACCTCCTGAAGACCCAGGTGCAGGTATGTCTCCTATCTGATATATTTCCTGAAATTCATTTTAAGTGTTTTTTTTTAATCCTTTGATAATACTTTCAAAAATTAATGGAAGGAAATATCTAGCAGTCGAGGGGGAAAATTCAGTCCCTTGGCAGCAACATTTTCTTTATGCAACTTTATTTGGTCTAGCAGACCAAAGACTTTATTTTTTTATTTATTTTTTCACTAATTGCTTTGTTTGCTGGGCATTAAATTTCAGATGGGAAGATGAGATACATATAAAATGCTTTTTGTTTCTGAACTGATGTGGAGTCAGAATGATATGTCAAAATATTTTATATATATTGTATATAAAATTTTACAGTGATTCTTCATTTTTGTCTTGTTTTCATCATGCTGTAGGTAGAAAATGTTCGCACTCCTGATTTGCGTCTTGACGCTGCACCAAGTGCACTCCGCCTGTGTTGTGGTGAGTAGGAGGGTCAACAAGTTTTTAATATTTTACAAAATTGTTATACAATTTAATGTATTTTTTGCATTTGAGGTGTTTTTCATGGGCTGGAAACTGTGTTTGTTCAAGTGCAATACTGGAGAACAGTTTTGAGGAACTAATATTGCATTTAAGTATTTCAGTTTTGTGAGATTTTACCAAATTACTGCATACTACATTTTAAAATTTCCAAAAAATACATATTAATATCATATATTGCCCAGCCCCACAATGACTGATGTAACACTATGTAAGAACCTCTCTGTACAATGAGTCTTTTTGTTGTAAATACTCTCTAAACTACTAATGTTCAAGTACTTTTAGTACATTATTGATGACATGAGTCATTTTCACTTTTATGTGTCACTGATGAGACCTTAACTTGAATTTCTTCTCATTTTCAAATGTGCTTTGCTGCGTGCCGTGGTGTGTCCACAGCAAGGTAAGCACAAAGTTAAACCCAACTTCACAGAGGTGTTTTATTTTCCAGCATCAACTCAGAGACCATGCCAGAAAGTCTCTCAATAAGATTATGGGATTTCCCACAATCCTCTCTGTATGTTCTTTTGTTATGTCAAGTAATTTCAGAGTAATTAAACCAGGATATGTTTGTGAGTCATATCATGGACTTTAAGCCACCAAAGTAAATATCACTCTTTATTGTGTCGTTAGTCTGGTGTTTACACATGTCTGTGTGTGTGCACCTGTCTCTCTGTGTGCGTGTGTGTGTGTGTGTGTGTGTGTGCAGATGTTTGCCCAGAAAACACAACGGTTCAGGCTGAGATCGTTGACGTGCACAATGCCTTCAGGAGAGCAGTTCAGCCGACGGCTTCTAACATGCTGAAAATGGTTAGTTTGGCCGTAAGATATTATCTGACAGTAATCTTCAGCATTTGTTTTCCTTTGTTTGTGGGAAGGAAAAAAACAATAAAGCGGGTGAGGTCTTAAAATAATAATAGAAAAAATAAATCATAAGCAGCTTTTTGTTTGATGATTAAGAGCTGACTCAACCTTAATTGTTCTGATGCAGTGAACCTCCTTTATTTTTTCAAGCATGTCAACACCTTAGCCCGTGAGGATGTTGCAAATGATTTATGAATGGCATTTGAAATGTGAAAATACATTTTTGACCGTGGTCTGTCATAAAACAATAGTGACTCTAAAATGTTGGTTACTGAGACCAAATGCAAATGATCTGTACACAGCTGAAAATCTGTTATTTAACAGAAGTAAAAGACATTTCATTTCCTTTCTAACAGAGCTGGATGTCTGGAGGTCTTTGCTTTCTGTAGAAGAGCAAAAAGAAAAATAAAGTTTATATTGGAATTCAGTTTTGGGCTTTGGGCTGTATGACAGGACACCAGCTGGTCTCAAAGCCGAAGGCTACTTGAGTCAAAACCTTTCCATATTTTAAGGTTTGGAGTGGAACCTATTTTGAAATTTCATCAGTCTTTCAAATCACAGATGATCCAGCTTTCAAAACCAATATCTTGCAAGAGAATGGATCTTTCTCTACATCATGGATGTCAGTTTGAAATGAAACTCGTGATTTGTTATGATATTATTTTTTTTTTTTCCCTTTACAGAGCTACAGCGAGGAGGTAGCAGCCAGTGCTCAGGCCTGGGTTGACAAATGCATTCTGGCTCATGGAGCACCCAGCACCCGCAAGCTCAATGGTATATTTCTCCTTCCTTTGTTCCTCCTCTCTCTTTGTCTCCCTTTCACCTTGCTCCACATATGCCATAACCTTAAATATTACCTAAGAGACATAAAGGTTCCCTGTGAACTGACTGACCTTGTGGCTGACGGTCAGAGTCGCAGTGAACATTATCTTATCTCCAGTCTTAATACCTTCTTTTAATAGGAAGTTACATGGAGTAGGATATGTTATCATCAAGGAGATTATTATCAATAGGCATCTTAATGAACTCTGTTTTATATAAATAATGTAATCTACTAGGACATAAAAACAAGAACTGTGTATTTGCAGACACCCACTAATCAGTGCTGCCATGTTTTTCTCACCATCGAGCAGGATATGAATTAGGTGAGAACCTGTTCTATTCATCCTCACCTTACTCATGGACGGACGTCATCAATGCCTGGCACAGTGAGGTGTCACACTACCTGTATCCCAATGGATCCACCAACAGTCAAGCTATCGGTCACTACACACAGGTAACACTAATGTCAGGGTGAGAGTAATGTGTTGACATTGCTGCTTTAACACTAAATGATTTTTTTTAACTGAAGGTTAAGTTAGCATACTAACCAACTAGTCTAACTGATAGTGACTCACTGTAGACTACCATGAAGAAGAGGTGCTGCTCAGAAGGCATATTCTAACCTCTGACTGTAAATGCAACAACAGCTGAAGCTCTTGGCAAGCAACCATCACCACCACCCACTCCTGGAAAGAAACTACGTATGGCAGCAGAGAGAACGTATAAATAGTCCCTATTACATAGCAGCTATAATAATAATAGGTCAAATGACTACTTGTATGTGAAAGAAGTTGCTTATAGAGTGGTTAGTGTTTTTCAGCTCATTATTACTTTGGTTTGCTGATCTCATAACACTGTTTTCAGCCACAGCTTGCAGCAATTTTCAGCTGTAAAGCCCTACAAAAACTAGCCACCTGTACACTAGCCACTGAGAATAATAGATTGTTCCCTCTGGACTTTTTGGAGACCAAAAGCAGAGGTAAAATTACTCAAAACAAAAGTTAATGTTGCTCTGTCTGCTGGATGTATAAATATGCAACTGTAGCTAACAACTTAAAAGATGATATGTCAGTGTCAGTGTTGTTTGTCCATGCTACAGTCAAATGGCAAGAAAGGTTATTGCAAGTTCAGTAGATGAAGGACCAGTATTCTCCCCCAAGCTTTACCACTGGTTCATAAAAGTGTAATATAGCTTTCTGTAGCTGCTGAATGAATGTTTTGAATTCTTAAATAACAATTTCATGGTGAATTGTCTGTACAAGACGTCTTGTTCACACAAAATGAGCGTGGCCAATTCATATCCCTCTCAAAACTTTGGAGAGATTGCAATTTTCAAAAAGCAGTTATTGTACCATCATAAACAGCCATTATTGTTATTGAGGAGACACTGTTAAGTCTTTTGCAGGAAACAAATGAACATTTTTGATTTTTTGACAAATAAACATGCACAAGAGAATATATTGCCTGTTTGAAAAATGAGATATTTAAAAACAGAGCAAAGCTTGAATAAGTTATGATGGTGTTTGAACAGTCAATATGCATAACTGTTAAGAAGATTCCAAATTAATCTGAAAACAACAACTTCTTGTTTTTGCTGTCAGGTGGTGTGGAACAGCTCCTACAGAGTTGGCTGTGGAATGACACTGTGCCCTAACAACATCTATTTCTATGGCTGCCACTATTATCGAGCGTACGTGACCCCCCCACACACACTTGAAACCCTATGACTTTGTTTTACACTTGTACATCTGGTAATAATGGGCGTAAAAAACTGACATACTTGTCATTTATGTAACAGAGGAAACTTCAGGAGATGGCCACCTTATAAGGCTGGACCCACATGTGCTTCCTGTCCTAATGCCTGTGAAGACAAACTCTGCAGTAAGTGACAGATAATGTGACAAATACACACACTGTATGACAAACAGGATGTTATACTACAAGGAATATTGTTTACTGAGGTAGAAAATAGACAGTGGACTAACCCCTAATTGCTCTGTCTGTTTTTCACTGCAGCCAACCCTTGTCCTTACATAAACAGCTTCATCAACTGTCCAAACTTGAGTGTCATGATTGGATGCAGCAATGAGCTGGTGTACGCCTGGTGTCCTGCTTCATGCAAATGCACCAATCAAATCATCCCTATAGGCTAAAGAACCTGCTGTACTTCACACTGTGTACAACCAATATGGTTCTCAGTCTGTGAAATAACCTGATTGCATGTAAGCTTTTAAGAATGGCATATACAAAAAACAAATGTCTGGAAAAAAAACAGATTTAAAATAATTGTCTTATGATAATGGAAGGGTGTTGACAGTGTTTTAAACTGTGCATCTCTAATCAAAACCCTTCAGGACATTTCACTAGAGAAAATACTTGCAGTGTTTCATGCATATAATGTTGTTCAAATATAAACTTTACACATTATCATACAGTGAAGGCTGCATTAAAAAGAAAGTGGCTGTATTTTGACTGTGGTTGATTTTAAATTCATAAATATGGATGATTTTGAATGTATTTTGGACTCCAAAGAGTGAAACATCTAAAATATTTAGATATTTAGCAATGTCCACTGGCCATATGAATGAAACATACATACATAGAGTCAGATAGATTTCCTACTTTAAAACTTCAAGCTAAAACTGTTATAAGCATCTGTGTGGTGAAGTATATGGAAGAAAAAAAACAAACTGCATTTACCATGGAGTCCATACTCTGATATTGGGAAACCAGGATTGTCAAATTGCACCTGACTGTGATTGTCAGTCGAAAGTAAAGAAAGGTGTTTATATACCGAAGGCAACAAGATAAATGAGCTTCAAACACCAGATGAACCAGATGAAGATTCCTATTTCTGCTTTGAGTGACTATCAACATGCCCAGTGTTACAGCTGCACCAATCAATATTTTTACATTAACAACGGGCCAGATGACTATGTGTAATGTGAAAGGAATTGCTTGCACTGACAAACCCTCAGGGAATGATCACTTGACTCTGCTTCCCTTTATCTCAGTTCCATAGATCTATCTAGTTAATGTCTTTCAGCTCATTCCTTTGGTTTAAAAGCCTGCAAAATTTACTGGTTTGGTTCTGTCACCACTCCCCTTAACCTCATCTCCAGCAACGACAAGCTCTGATAGACCTGATCTACAGGCAGAGGGACAGAGTTAGGTACTGGTGAAGGGCACATAGTGGAGCATTTAGCAGCTAAAGTGATGGCTATTTTTCTCAGGCAGTGAGCTTAGACTGCAAATGAATGCTGATGTTTGTATGTTAATTAGGCAATTATTTGTAAACATGACCATCAAACTATCACCTGAACAACAGCAGCTTAACCAGGGTGAGCAGTTAGGACTACCAGTGCTGTGGTAATGACTGTTTATTGACTAGAGCAGCAGCTAACAGACATCTGTGGTTTATGGTGAAGTTGCTCAAGTCATATTCCAGCAAAGATGACAAAGCACAAAGCACAGAACAGTTGCAACCTTTTCTAATGTTAAATCATCCTCCAGCTTACAGATTTAGATCGGAAACTGCTTTAGTGCAGTGACTTGCATAACAGTTGCCAGCAAAAGTCTTGTGCCAACTCCTCTATAACAACCAGAGCAGAGCCAAGTCTTTCTGAAGTCCTGAGTGCACACACACTCACCACCACACCACCATGTCCCATCTTCAAGTGAAAGGATAAGAGATGTTTGATCATCAGCCTACATTTTTAAGCTTGGACTGCTTAGTCTTCCTGCTGGTAGCAAGTAAAATTTAATAAACGATAAAGACCCCTAATGTTTTCTCTCAGGGTGATATAGCCTACAGTATATCCATCAACATAGAGCTACATATACAGCTATGTTTGTACATACTGATGTAAAGGGCGTTAATGATGCATGAGTGCAAGTAGGGTCAACATCATCACAGCACTGGCATCTTTATCAGTTTGCATTATTTCCTGTTAAGACTGCAAAGTAACACATATCTCTTAAACTCATCATCTTTGAATCATTGTACAGCAATGCCATGTCACTGTGTGTCACTGACTCTGGATCAGTAGTTAGCAGGTCACAAGGTCACAAAATAAATGTAATACCACCAAAAAACTAAACAAAACACAGGCAGATATCTGCTACAGAGAAACGTGTTTATGTTTGTCCTCTTGAATTTGGGTAATTTAAACTCTTCAGACCCTCCAACATGAAATACATATGTAGAAAACTACTGTGTGGTTTGCATTTTCACAGCCAGGAGACATACACAGCTGGTAATGGGTGATCACAGGTAGACACTGCTTTGTTATAATGGGTCAGAAAGGCTGGGAAACACTGGCCTAGGTATTAAAGCTTTGAGTAGCAGTGTATTTTCAGGAGAATAAGCAAATCCTCACTGCATAATAAAGACAAATCCATAACCTTTGTATACCAGCAGATGGCTCTGTTGTACAACTCACCATACCTGCTTCTATACCCCACAATATTTACCTTCTCTGCCTTCATCTGAACCACTGGCCTATGAATAAAACACATTAAATCATGTAGAATAATGTGTCTCATCACTCACTCTCTGTGTCTCTTATGCAAGAGCCTATAATTTTTAGCTTTATGATGTACATGTAAGGTATGTGTTGAACCACATATGACTGATATTTGCCCACATCCAATAATTGATGACTTGTGATGACTTTGTTTGGTCACGTAAGATACTGTGAGGGTTTATTTTCACAAGAAACCTGACGCAACGCAAGAGGCTGTTAGGGCTGTTACTTCACCACTGAGATTAGTCCATCGCCTTGATGGACGGTCCTCATAAAGAGGAAGATGGGACACACAATGTGACTCTAAACAGACAAACAATTGTCATGTGAGCCTCTCTGGAAGATAAGTGCTATCCTTGAGAGATGTCATATGCAGCTTCTGAATAAAGCTGACAACAAACGCTGCAATGTTAATAATACAGAAGAAGAGGAATACAAAGGCTGAACACAGAATGATGTTTTTCAAGTACTCATAGGCAGAGAAGGAGAAAGGTTATATTCAAAGCCTTTGTATAATCAGGCATGTTGGTGTAAAACTACTACTACCACCCTGATGAAGACCTTGTGAAGGTTGCCGTTTTAAACCAGAATCCCTTGCTAAATAAAAGATTTTTATTTAACTTTACTCCTCGCTCTGCCAAAGAGTCCCTGAGGAATGTCTTCTTTTCTGTGATCAGCCTTTTGTATCTTCAAGGCTACCTTAAGTTTCCTAGATTTATTACTACATGTGGAACTGTAGTTTGCAGCTTTTAACAATTATATTTAACACCTATTTGTGGAACATGTACAGAGATATTTAAAAATAAAGACTCATGTAAATAATAATTGTTTTTACTGTTTTATTTGTCGTTGAGTTTTGTTTCTGCTGTTTTGCATGCATTTTCATGTTTTGTTTTGTGGTTTTGCTGTTTTGCATATTGCTTGCTGTTGACTTTAGTGCTGTTTTGCATTTATTTTCTGTCTAAATTTAGTTTTTTGTGTTGTTCTCATGTATTTTCTAGTTGAATTTGAGGTGTTTTGTATGTATTTTTTTGCTGAATTTTGTGTTCTTGTTGACTTTTGTGTATTTTAGACGTCCTAGGCTTTGCAAATTAACTTTAAATGTACATGCACATCTCTATAGAATTTAAAATAGCGAGATATAAAGATAAACTGTAATCTAAAAGGTGTTCTGAGTGGTGGACTGTGAACTGTGTGCAGCACGCAGGTTTGTTTGTTTTGTAGAGACGTGAAAAGGAGGCGGGACTCGCTGTCGGTGAAAAAATAATTAGGTTTGATTGACAACACAGCCTGTTTTGCTTGTCGCGCGTTCACGACACAGACACAAGTTTGTTCCTTGGAAACGACTTCTCCGCGCGACGGTGTGTCAAGAAGTAGAACTTCATGACAGACACCTAACTGCAAATCACGGTTTACGGGTTTTTATTTAAAACTTAAAACAGTTTAACTGTCTGACTGTCGAATCTGAGCGGCGGGTTTAGGGAAATTCCTCCCTTTGTTTGCTGACCGGGCTGAGCGACAGAAGTTTGTGTTGGCTGGACTTTTGAGGTGGCTGTTAAAACTAACTTCACTCAGCTAGCTAGCAGCGAGTGAGGAGGTTAGCTTGCTAGCTAACTAGCTCTGCTCAGCTCAGCCCAGACACCAAACGGTCAAACGGTAGTCTGGCTCCCTTCAGCTGCAACTTGAAAGGAAGACCATCCTTCCCATGGAGAGAAACGGTACTTCAAAAGGCAAGTAAATAAAGCCTCTATTAAACCAACCATAAAGCGAAAACTTAACATGCTTTTTAAAAAAAACAAAACAAAAAAACATTAAGTTAACGTTACAGATCACAGCTAAGCTGAGGAGGGTGGGTTGGTATTGATGTTAAAATGCAACATAGTGAAGCGGTTTGTGGGATGAAAACGGATGGAAATGTGCTGAAAAATGTAATAAAAATAAGACAGGGAAAAAAAATCAGTATACATAGGGGAAGCATGTCGGTTGTGTGCCTCTCATCATGCTGCATAAACGGTGATAGTCTTCACTGATTGTAAGTTAACATCCGCTTTCCGTGCACACGAAATGTGAGTACTTAAACGCCCCAGCCTCATGCTTTCCTCTTTTTTCTTTTTCTCCTCTTTCACGTGGCTGCTGCTGTTAACGTTACTGCTGTTGTAACGTAATGTCATGTTGCCTAATTATGCTAATCGCTGTGGTCTCTCTATTCACAGAGCACAATGCACGGAGCAAGCCCCTCTGTCTGTAGGAGCCTGACAGATATGTGCACCGAGAGATGATATGGCAGAATTTCGGGCAAATGTTGCAGCGAGGCAATAGGCCAGTCAGGAAATTGGAGTAAAGCTGAAACATAAGGCTTTGCTACCCAGCGGCTTGTGTGTGTGAGAGAGTGTGTGTGCTCGAAGTGCCTATGGCGGAGTTTGGGGAGGACGGCAGCCGCCTGCCTCCATTGAATCTTGGGGATACGGCCGTGCCCAGCGACGAGGCAGCTGGCAAGACGCATTGCGAAGTGTCGGTCTTGAATGGAGACTGTGGGATATCAGAAAATATGGTCGGTTCAGGATCCCACGTCGCACCTGGCAGCCAAGCCGGGGTGGAATCCGCCAACACCTCTGTCGTATCGGATGCCAAAAATGAAATACCACGCAGGAGCAGCATTATCAAGGTAAGCCTTAAAGTTAAAGTCTCCGTGTTTATGCCATTCATTCTGGTGAGCATTAGAGTGTTGGAAGTTACAATGCAAAACCCTACCCTCATTGTATTTTTTTTTTCAGTAACCCCGCCTATAACATGTGCACTTAACATTTTGAGTGAAATAGGTGGTTGTCACAATACAGGCCAGTAAATGGATCTCCAGAAGCACATCCTGTACTTGGTCTGAATATTCTGCATATGAATTTGTATAGCAGAGCTTCTCCTTATTCTTGAACGTCAGTAATCTGGCTGTAATGTGTATATGCATGTAGAGGCAGGGTGAGAAGATCTTCATTGTTCTCACAGGGGGAAAATAAAGTGTTACAAGAGCAGAGAAGTACTAGAACAAAGCTGTGACATATCATATGTCAAGGAGACAACACAAACAAAACTCTTATGCAAGAAGCATGTGGTTGAAAGTACTAAGCTCATTATTCTGATTTAGAAGCTAACGTATCTGGTGTAACATCAGAGATTTGAAAAATGTCAAATAAAGATTGCACATGGGTCAAAGTGGATGGAGGTGATTGGGATATCTTTATAGAGAGCAGCAAATGGAATGAAATAAAGCATTGCACATGAATGGGAATGAGACCGTGTCCATTAAGTGAATAGCATTAGAGTTGAGTCAGTTCAGCACAACAGCAGATAATGTAGAATGATAGTGGTAATTATATAGCATGCAGGGCCACTAATTGTTTTGTATGTTGGTCTCACATGCACAGACTAATGAGAGTCTGCCTTAAAATTGTTAAGGTGTTGTACATTGTTACACTTAGAATAGGTGTAGTAGTGAGAAACAGAAATATCTTGTATTGCTGGAAAACAAACACTATGATGGTCCTGATGGTCATAGAAAATCCCTCAGTCTCATCATGCTCCAGATGCCGAGCCTAGATGCTCTTACAACACGTGTACATGTTTCAGAGGGATATTCAAATAACAAACATACCTTTAACTTAATATCTTTTGGCTGTTTGGTCTCATAATTACTGTGATTGTGACTTTCAGCCTAAAACAGTGCATTTTAATAGTCATCTCAGCATGGGCGTTGGAAGTATTGCTTAAGGGGCACCACAGATCATGACACTTCATCACATTGCATCAATTTACTGTATGTTGAAAGCCTGCAAGTCATTTTCTGTAGCTCATGTCAGCAACTTTTTAATGCAAGTCTTGGCTCTGTTGCTGTAGCTGTCATAATGTCAGTCATAAGACTGTTAAGGAACAAGTTTGAAGATGATAAAGGGGAGTTTCATGGCTAAACAAAGGAATCATTATTCTTTACAATGTCATTATTGTTAATATTAACTGTACTCTACGCCTACAGAACATTATCATATCCTAGATCCAATTGGTTCCTGAAAGAGATGTCATAAATGTGTGCCTCTTGTTTTGATGTTTACATTTAGCTTTTAGAGATTAGTAAATCAATAGTCAGAGTCAGGGATTTAATTCCCTCCAGGGCCAGCTAGATTTAAAATGCATGAGCTACTGTAAGGAATTTGTAGAGAGGCACTTTTCAGATGTGGCAGCGTCTGGTGTGTTTGAGTGAATTTTGTGGCTTAATCATTTATTATCATGTGCAGAAATCAATACTATAATTATGTCTATGATTTGATGTCTCAGCGAGATTCCTCTGCATTAGATACTTTCTCCAGCAGTGGACAAAGTCCAACAGCTCACCTTTTCGCTGGCAGGTTTTACAGGCAACACATTCTTGGCACATTGTTGGCGTTGAACTTTGATGTGCCCTCTGCCTGGAGATTGATGGGGGTAATATTGACATTTCTGCCATGTAAAGTTCCAAGTAATCTCTTGCTACACAAGGATCTGTCTCAGTTCCCAGGCCATTTGAGCGCGATTTATTTCAGTGGGTTGTCCACTCCTGTGAGCTATAGGGTCTGTTGAAACACGCAGAGGCAAACTTGAACATCAATAGATTTTCTTTTACTTGTTTTTTTTAAAGACACTTTGGCTTCAACTCAAAACCTGTTGTCAAAGAAGTGTCATGTTATGTAACGTTAGTTTTTAGTGAGCCGGTTCAGAGGTTTCCACGTGGTGGTCCAGTGCCAGGGTATCCAGGCATACAGGAAATCATTCTGAAATGCTCAGTGACCTAAGTTCATCTAATGCCATATCAGACAACATAATGAAAGCCTTCATGACCAGAAATATGACATGCACAACGGGTCAGTTTGAAATGATTTTGTGGCATTTGCTTAGCAACACAGCACACAGATGAATAAACATCCAATGAGTCACAGCAGAGATGATGACTTCCGATAAGTTTGAGCCAAAATGAATGTCATATTAGGTTAGCATTAAGAGAGCATTGGACTCTTACCAAGGTGCGGGTTGATGCAGGAAGTGGAGGTCTAAATCAAGACTGAAAAAAGATATTCATAGCTTGAAACTTTTTTTTTTGTACAGGGATGTTGCCAGATCTAGTCATGAATTATTGCTCCTCCAAAAAAGAGAGTTTATATTCTGAATCTACTGACTTGGAAGTCATTTGGACTTCACTGATATAAAACCATATTACACAACACAATTAATAACACGGAGACAGTGAACATATATTACTTTTACATTGGACTCGTGAAAATTGTAAGTAGTATTTGGATAGAGAAAGTGAAAATATAATGTTGTAATCTCACAATGTCGGAAAAACTCAGAATTTCCGATCTGAGAGCCATCAAGCAAATCAAATATTCAGCAAGCTGTGCCCTTGTCTGCATGCCAGTATTTTCGTGAAGGCAGTTGTTTTTGCCTCTGACAGCTATGACTGATCGAATATTGCTCTGAGATGGTGGGTTGTTGTGAAGGGTTGGACCAGTGTTAACAAGGCAGCATGTTTCACTCTGTCAGTCAGAGTCCTCAGTTCTTGTTATACAGCTTCTCAAGTGACGGGAGGATGTGGTTGGGACAACACCAACCGCATTCTCATAGTAACAGCTGTAATACTCTGTGCTTAACAGCACTTCTAGAAAGGTTTCAGTTGAATGTATTTGGCGGTGTGCGTGTTTATGCATATATGTGGTGAGAGGGCACATAAGCTAATGGCACACCTAAACTGGCATCGTGAGACCTTTCTTACAAAATTGCATGTGCACTGCATGAAAAAAGAGAAACCCACAGTTGTTGCTTCACAAAGTAACACCTTTGCAGAGCTTTTAATTTAGTCGTTGCTAAACGCTGAACTTGAATTGACACCCAACCCAAAATCTACATTTACCCTCCCACTCATCTTCGCAATGAGGGCACATTTTCAAGCACCAGTATATCCAACTGTCAAATCATGTACTCACTGTTGTTTTTGTATAAATACTGCCAAATACATTGCCTCCATGTCACCCCCAATGAAACACAGGCGCTGTCTTTTGGGCATGCTGAGCATATGAATTACTATACAATGGAAAAGAGTATTATGCTGCCGCAGTGGTTAGAGAATTATTTATGGATGTTATGATTCTTTGGAAACCATTTTAACTGACATTGTTTCAGGCAAACCACAACATATGACCACATCCTCTCCATGAAGGATGAAACTACCAGCGTTTGACAGCCACCTACACAGGGTTTGATAGTTGAGAGATTTTAGGTGGAGTAGCACTTTAAAATGACCTCTTTTATTACCAGAAATTGTTTTAGTGGAACACTTACATGTGGGGAGGTGAACACTGTTGTTTGCTAGCTTGAAGATTGTTTGTAGCAAGAGAATAATGCTGCTTGAAATCGGTGCCGGGTGGCAGGCTTATACCCACAGTCTACAACTGCTGAATCAGATTACGTACTCCATAAATGTATATTACCTTTGTTCTAATATCAACACACGAAACTTACAGATTTGTGCCGCCTTGCCAGATGTATGAACACTTGAAGTGTAGTTTAAATTATAACTTTTCATGGTCTTATGAGTTAGTTTAACTGCAGCATTGTATGTTTAGGTTACATAGCAACTGTGTGGTACTGAAGTACTTAGTATAAGTAATGGCTTAGGTGTTTATTAGTCCATTTTAAACCAAGTCTTCACCAGTAAATTGTGACCATGTTGCATGTGGGTGGCCAGTGGCAGGAGAATTAATGAACCCATAGCTATGCTTTTCTTCCCACCTCACTTCTCACCTCAGATTGTCTTGAATAAGGAGGGTGTTTCCACTGCCTTGTAAATAACACTTATTTCACAGCTCTGGTAGGAGAAGAAAACAGTCTTCACTTGTGATATAACCCCATTGAAAGGGAAAACAATATGCCATTAATTATGGTGGACCAGCAGTGCTGTGAGTCCAAACAAGTTTCTCCATGGGCATCATGGTATTGTGTCATATTATTCAGTCAGACAAGGTATCAGTACAGTCTGCATTAGTCTGACTTGGACAGATTCTCCTTTGAATTCACATGATTTAAAGGTGAACTCTTGCACTAGTGATGAAGAGAGAAACTTCAAATTCAGCATCTTTTATTTGTATTTACTATAAATTGTAGTTGTTGGTTGTGTCAGTAGTGTTGTTATATACTCTTATCATCATCATCTTCCCTTTAATGTGCTTTCCTACTCTTCCTGTTCAGCTTTTGCTTTTTGTGCTAAAGGGCGACCATAAAAACAGTGTCAGATGACAGACAGTGGATCTTTGCCCTCTACATCGTGCATACTTATATTTACATTTGACAGTGATGGGTTTAGATCAGATTTCTCATAGCTTTAAGAATTGGCTGAGGTAAATCACTGTTAAGTTGTGCCTTCACTTATATGTGCACTTACCGAGCACTTTATTAGGAACACCATACTTGTATGGTGTTCCTAATAAAGTGTATGGTGTGTATGGTTTCCCTTTGCTCTCAAAACAGCTTCACTTCTTTGTCGCATGGATTCCACAAGATGTTGGAAATACTCCTTTGAGATTGTGGTCCATGTTGACATGATTGCATCACATCATTTCTGCAGATGTGTCAGCTGCACATTCATGCTGCAAATCTCCTTTTCTGCCGCATCCCAAAGGTCTCGTATTAGATTCAGATCTGGTGACTGGGAAGGCTACTGAGGTACTCTGAGCTCATTGTCATGTTCATGAAACCAGTTTGAAACGACTTTTGCTTTGCGACATGGTGCATTATCATGCTGGAAGTAGCCATTAGGGGATGGTAAATTGTGGCTGTAAAGGGATGCACATAGTCAGCTACAATACTCAGACTGTGGGATTCAAACAATGATTAATTGGCATTAAGAGGTCCACACTGTGCCAAGAAAACATTCCCAGCACCATTACACCACCACCACCAGCCTGGACTGATGACACAAGGCTGGTCGGTTGTTGTTGATGCCAAATTCTGACCCAGCCATCTGCGTGCCTCAGCAGAAATTCAGATTCATCAGACCAGGCTACATTTTACCAGTTTTCAACTGTCCAGTTTTGGTGAGCCTGTGCCCACTGCAGCCTCAGATTTCTGCTCTCGGCTGACAGGAGTGGAACCCAATGTGGTCTTCTGGTGTTGTAGCCCATCTGCCTCAAGGTTTGATGTGTTTTGTGTTCAGGGATGCTTTTCTGCTCACCACAGTTGTTGTGAGTTACTGTAGCCTTCCTGTCAGCTCCAACCACTCTGGTCATTCGCCTCTGACTGCTCTCATCAACAAGGCGTTGACTCACAGGATGTTTTTGGCACCATTCTGAGTAAAAACTCTAGAGACTGTTGTACATGAAAACCCCAGGAGTTTCAGAAACACTCAAACCAGCCCATCTGGCACCAACAGTCCTGCCATGGTCAGAGTCACTCAGACCATCTTGCTTGCTTGTTTGCTTGCTTGGTGTTTAATGTGATCATTAATTGAAGCTCCTGATCTGTAGCTTCATGATTTTTGACTAGATAATAGCATGAATAAGCATAGCATATTGTGTTCCTAATAAAATGCTCAGTGAGTGTTTATTAATATGCAAGTGTTTTAGGAGTGCTTTCCTTAAGCCAGAGTGTTGCTGTAATAAAATATTATACTGTCACTTTAAGTAAAAGGGCACTGCTGTATCTGCACTGTATATCAAATATTTTATGCTCTGCATGGTTAATGCTAATGTCTTCACAAGTGTTTCCATTCTGCAGTCTAATTGAATGTGGTAGATGATTACTGTTGCATATGCTACAATACATTTGTTCATGTGAGTGCCTTCTCGAGAATGTGTAAATTTACAGACATTGCTCGTCCTATTTAGTATGACCAAGGAGCGAACTGAAGCAAGGAAAATGAATTGGGGGAAACATCATTTTTCTTTAAATGACTGTTGATGTGGCCTTAGGCGAGAAAGCTAACTTTGTAATATTCACACTGAACATCCATGCTCACTAAATTCCCCTTGATTAAAAAAAAAAAAAAAGATAGAAGAAATGTCAGCTGCACAGTGTGTTTTACTGAGGTGGGTGGTATATCATTTTCCATTAACAATGTGGTGATGCAAATGTTGTGGATATTGCAGAACATTGTCAAATTAATTATTCATGATATACTTCGAGAAACCACTGCTTAAGTGTTATGACTGACTTCCCCACCATCATTTAGCCTAAATCTACCAAGAACAGATTGTTGTTTAACCCAAACTGAACTTGTGTTTTTACTTCACAGAGGGGCTTGCTGAATAATATGTTTGAGCAATGTAGCTTGCATGCTTGTGTGAAATCCAGTTGCCCAAACCAATGCCACAGGCAGTTGATGGGGCAATTTATTAAAGATCTTTTGACAGCCACCCTTGATACAGGGTTCTGCTGCTGTCTGGCATTCACTTTTCATGGCTGTGTGTGTTCAAGGCGACTCACAGCAGCTCTCAGTCACTTAGTTGAATCATTGCCTATTCATTCATCAGCTCAGGTGTCACTGATTTACACAAGTGCTGCCTGCCTCACCCAGTTATTTCAAGGGTAGCTCAAATGACTTGGCAGTGATTACTGTTCTGCCACTTTAATGGCAGAAGTGGCTCTACGCCCTTGTGATAAGTTGCATTAATATTTTACAGTAATAATCTACGAAGCACAGAAAGGAGGATATATATTTAAACATTAAACATGGAGTTTAATTATAAATAATTATGTTTCCACACAACTGTCATATATTTAAAAAACTGAACCGAGGCTGTGACTCAGATGTCAATAAGACATTTAATAATCTCTCTCTTGAGACCCAAGGCTGACTGTCACTCCTAAAATGTATGTTTAGGGATTTAACAGGGTTTAGCTGTTCTAAAGCGTGGATGCATAATTAATATAACCGAGACCATAAAGTGTCATTTGATATTGCCTACTTCAGTGGTAACTGCTGTAGACTAGAGCTGCAGCACTCAATTGTTTGAGGCATTTTTCAAGCAAAAATTCACTTGGCCGATGCTTTTATCCAAAGGAACTTTTAAATGAGGAACAACAGTAAAGCTTCAGTTCAGTAGGAGACCTTGAAGTAAGAATCAAGTACTAAATCTCTGCACCGGAAGAGCATAGTAGGTGCTAGTTAGGCATGTTAGGGTGTTAGACGAGGTGCTTTTAGGAGGGATGAGCCTTCAAGAAATTCTGCTCTGGTAGAAGGTTTGACAAATTGCTGCGTTTCCTTGTCTTAACATAGTAATAAGCTGTATATCCTTTGTTTTAGACTGTTGGGTGGCCAAAATAAGATGTGTGGTGACATTAGTAATCATTCTAGGACTTGTGATGGGTGTTTTTCATTGTTTTCATATTTTTAGATCACATTTTTTATCAATTCAATGAAAAAAAAAACAAAAACGTCTGATTATTCAGTTGGGAAAATAATTGCTAGTTGCAGCCGTACTACAGACAGGCTCTTGACGAGTGCTAAAATCTGAATGGTTTGGATAACAACCGTCATTTCTCGCACACTAAATATTCAAATATTTAATAAGACTATCCATGTAATTGTCAACCATGAGAAAATTTTAGTGTTTATATTTTTTCTAACACTGTTTACAGTGAATCCTCTCTCATTGTAATTTGATCACATTGACAAACTTGTTCTTGTTGACTTAATGAACCGGAAAGCTCTGTTTGAGGAAATCACAAATTGAAATCCTGCCAAAGTCTACTTTTGTTTGCAAGGAACGTGTTAACACGTAACAGCTATTCTATAGGCACTTTACATCTGTAGTTGGAACCATATAATCAGCGGTTGACACACTGAACAAAGCTGATGATGACGTATTTCAATGTTAATCCTTGCAGAAACATTCTGTGTTGATTTGATTTGAATTAAATTGACCAGGTATTTGTTATTCTCTGAGCCTTAACACTGTTTTGCATTGCTGTTCAGCCTTTGGAGGCTTCATAGATGAATCAGTTAAGCTGTTGTTGCAGTAATGACAATGTTGGCTGTGGAAATCTTATGAAATTGGCAGCTAATAGACTGTTAATTTAACTCGGAGTGCAGGCAAAGTGTTTGAAGCCTGCCAGTGTTCTGAAACTGTCTCATCATGGAGGCCTTATCAGATGCGGAGTTGTGCTGATGCCGCGCTCTCTCTTTTTTTAATTTGAACTGTGACATGACAGTTTTGCTTGATCGTTCTCTGGCTGAGGTCTGATCAGAATCAGAATGAGATCATTTTCAGCAATTGCGGTGTTTTGACCTGACTTGAATAATGCTTTGAAGTCTGACCTGACTGAAAAAGTGTACTGTGCACTGTTATGTTACACTGATTATCAATAAATGGGCTCAGCATTTTCTAGTTATGTTTGTGAAAGCTCAATTTGATCAAGATAATGTTTTCATTTCCGTTTTAATGTGCTTACACAGTTTAAAGGTCTAAAAGGGAAAAATTTGCAAACATTGTATCTTCAGGAAAATGTCAGTCTTAACTATTTTCAGCTCAGGTCTCTGTATATGGTCTTCATGTACTTTTAAAAATGTGAAAGCAAGCGGTTTAAGGCATTTTCCCCTTGTTTCAGTACTTTTACATTAGTAATCAGTATTAACCATACTGGCATTCTCAGGTGTAGCAGTTTGATATCTCTGGGTTTTACTTGCTCAACATGAAACTACAGGGGGGAACTACAACACATAAAAAGCTGTTTCGTACCTTGATTCTGTGTTTTGAAAGTGCAAGGCTCACCCACACTCTAATAAGAGTCCCCACATTAGTTCCACACTGACAACACTAAAGTAGTATTTGTCACACGTTGAGGTTTATTTGTAGTGGTTGAACCCAGAAGGGGAACAGGGAGGTTCTGACATCCAGGCTTAACACTTAAAGGTTGACTGCAAAACTGAATTGCAATTACATGCTTGCTAACTTTCTGTTAGGTTGGTCTTTTCTTCCTCTCAGTGATATAGCAGATGAATTCTGGCAGTCAATTCCCAAAAAGTATTTGTTTTGACTTCTTTAAGATTTTCACAGAAAGAAACCCACAGAACCCAAAAACTGTGAACCACAGACGTAAGAATTTTGTTATGATACAGTTATATGGAGAAATGAATAAAAGGTAAATTATACTGTCAGGGTTTTCCCTACCAATATAAGGCTTAGGTGCAGCACCCAAGCCATTCTGGGCACCACCTAAGTTGAATGAAGTCATTGTGGAGAGCATCAAAACTAACTAAATGACTTTTCCCTGATCCCATGGGTTGGTTCCCTGTGAGCTTCTTTAGCAAGTTTTGTCTTGAAGTGTTTTGGGTGTTGTTTATATATTATCTGCTCTAGCTTTTCCAAATTCTTGTACACAGACACGGTAATAATAATGGTTCAAAAACATACATTTTCCTGTCTTAACCCCACCAAGTATGTGCACCTAAATTTTCCACAAACATAGTGAAAACATTGACTGTTTAAAGGGTTTAAAAACCCATTTGCCTCCACTGTGATCATCTCCAATATCACATTGGCTTTGCTTTCGCAGTGTGGGCCAGTGGTTCATAATCCCAGACTGGTCCTGGGGAAGATTATATGTGGGTGTTTGCATCGTAGGCATGATTGGGAAATGGTGTGCTGGCTGTGAAATGAGAAATACTACAGGTGATGATTCAGAATGCCATTTTGCTTGGCTTGCTGGTTGACATTTCTCTCAAGGCACTATGAGATATTTAATTCACACTAGCCATAAAAATGTTAGGGGAACCAGTTATAGAAGGTTATATGGTCATAGTTAAGGCTGGCTTGCAGGATAAAATAAACTAGCGGCACACAGCGATAAAGGAGGAGATCAATTATTTTTCTTTTCATACAGCTAATATCTGCAGGTGGGAGATCAGAGATTGCATTCACAGGCTAATATTTCATCAGTAGCTTATTGGAAACCACCAGTCATTCTTTCCAGAGGCTATGGGCTAATTACTCTTACTATGGACTCTTGTTTTTCCCTCCTCTACACACAGTATTTAGAAGAAACCTAACAGATTAGCCTTTTTTGTGAAAACTTCACATCAAACGAATTCATGAAATGAGAAGGACGGCTTTGTTGTCAGAGAATATATTCAGTGTGCTCCTATAGGCATGGAGCATAGTGTGCACCTTAATAAAGCATCATAACTGTGTAAAGGTACTTATTAATTTTACTGAATTAACAAATGAATTTATTGCAGCTGTGCTAAATGGCTCAATCAATATTTAAGGACATGAGAGGCTTTCTCTCAAAGCCTAGAGCCAAGAAACTAAGAGCCGATGATGTAGAAACTGGAACTGCTCCATAAAGAACAGTTTGGAGAAAAATAGCGGTGAACAATTAACTCAGAACACCTAAGGCGATTTCTTTATTCTCTGGTTAATAATATATTTTTCTTTTTTCAGAACTGCCACAGAGAGGCACGTTTGAGTATAAATTTCGAGGGCATATTTTCTGGTGTCAGCAAGTCTTTGGTTCCTAGCCTTGGGAAGACTTTTCTGATGTACATTTCAAAGTTTCCTGGTCTCTTTTAACTGCTCATGCTAATTTTGTTGCCTGCTCTTGTCACTTGTGTATATCCACCCATCACTGTTATGCAATAGTTCTTAAGAGGTCAGACAATCCAGTGACTGAAGAGTGCTTTTCATTTGGCTCAGCAAGTTACATTACATCAGCCAAAAACCCTCAGGTTTAGTATACCAGATGATAATGAACAAAGGAATAAAAAAGGTCAAAAATAAAATGATAAAAGACCAGGTAACAAACTAAAACAATATAAAATCACAAAGTGAGCTGTGTGCATCTTATCATTCCCGGTCCCTTTTTTAGTTTCTGCATGTGTTGAGCTCTAGTGACTGATAACTTTTTGTCACAACCACAATGTTCCAGAAATAGACATGCTACTCTCATCTATGTTTGCTCAGGAAATGGTAGAGCTTCAAAAGTTTACTCCCAGGGCAGTCACCTTCTTCACACTTCATTTGACCAACATCTGATATCATATGGTACAGAACAGCAGCAGCAGCAGCTGGGCCTTCACCAGGTTTAAACTCCTGTGGGATTTGACTGCAGTGCAACTGGAGAACAAAAAGTCTCCATACACTGTTGTAATCAAACAACAAGCTCTTTACCACAAGATTGTTTATCTGTTATAAAATGTTGAACACATAGAGCAGCTGTAATGTCTTATTGTCTTGATAAGAAAAAATAATATATTCACAATTAGGTGATCAAATTAAAAAACACATAACAGTGCATTTAACAAACAAATCTAAAGTGTAAATATACTTTCAGTGTAGATTAAAAACTATTTTTTTCCTCCTCCAGCCTAAAACACATCAGACTGTGCAGATGAATGGGATGTAATGGTGTTTTTCTTGGCCTTGACAGCTTCATTATATTGTATTTTGTGGTATTTATTGTGGTTGCATGAATTAGTGGTCTTAAAATGGTTGCAGTGTATGCAAAGTGAATGTCATCACCTTTTTTGAAGAGATTACACAACAGACTTTACCAGCGCGACATTCTCATCAGAGCTGCCTTTCGATACATTTTATTTCCTCTTCCTTGCTGTCACCACTGAGGTTTCCTTGTGACTCATCTTGTTCTAGTTTTTTGTTGTTCCTCCAAAGCTTTTTCTGTCACTGTGTTACTCCCATTTCTCTTTCACACATTTAGATTTGTTTTCATCTCAGCCTCCTCTGCCTGTTGAACTTATCAGGTGGCGTTAACACAGTTTAACATTTAATGATGCAGCTTGGAAAGAAATTCACAGTGTTTGGTTTAATGCAAGAGATCTCCCCACTAATTATTATGTAACAGAAATCTTGAATTATACAACAAATTGGATTGCACATTGGTAGGTATAGTATATCATTCAAAATGAATACAGTAAATCATACATCCATAATACTCAGTCTAATTTAGAGAACATGGGATTTAAGCATAATATAGTCAAAGTGATTTAGCCTTGCCATAATGCTCCTTTATGTCTGCATAGTTTTATGGATGGAACAATACTGGATATGTTGTAGTGCTTTCCCCAATCCCTTTTGGGCCTTCAAAGCTTCAGTGAGAATTATCCGTGAATATTCAACGCTTCCACCATAACTTTAGAGCCACAATCAGACTTCAGTGTTAAAGTTTGTCAGCCATAACAGAAAAAAAAAAAAAAAAAATCATTTTAGCAGTTTCAAGATGCCTCAGATGTTACTCACAGTTTTCAGGTGATTTGCCAAACTTGCCAAATGTTTTTGCCAGTTTTCCTTGGAATATCTGACATATCTAGCAGTTGACTTTTTGGGGATCATCTTCTCAAATTTGGAAATTATTCCAGAGGCTTGACTTTTTCCACATCTTGCCAGTGTTGTTGTAACTTGTAAAGCCTGTCATGTGGTCAGCGTTGTTGTGTTCCTGTCCCAGTGCCAGTGCTGGTAACGTGACTGCGTCATGTGATGCTCAAAACTGTCACTGTCTATGAATAAATGTTCTTGTCTGGAATAAATAATAATAATCAGTCAGTGGGACATCATACAGCCTTGCATTAGCCCACTTTATACTTTACACTTTATACTCCATGATACCACCCTCACTGTGTAAATGCACCTCCACCATTTAAAATGAATGACAAGAGCTGCAGTTATTCACACAGAGCAAATTTTAAATCACATCTCAACAGAGAGAAACTTAATTATGGAGATTAAAATCATGATACATTTATAATTTATTCTGAAGTAATTTTGCTAATTGATGTCTAAGAGGCAACCAGCTTAGAATGTATTTTTGGGTTGGACTATTGAGTCCAAAAAAAGTCTGTGTCCCACCCCAGCTGTGAGATATGTAAGAGCTTCTTAGGTAACCATTCTTTTGTCTCAGCTTGCTTGGTAGGTGGTGGAGGAGACTTTATTGCAGTCATGGCTCTAATCCAGAGTTAGAAAATGATTCAGCATCTTTTTCTTTTTTTCCCCATTCAAACCTTTATTTGTACTTGAGAGGTTTGCTGAGTTTGTCCTTATTTACAACTTTGTCGAGTGAGCAAACATTGCCAAAGATAACCACACTTTAAAAACAAACAGATATAAGTGCAATTAATCAAAATAATAATTAATTAAAAGGGAATTAAAAACAGCTGCATGGGTGAAATGTTTGTTGACCAAAGGATATCAGAGATTGACTGCATCCACATGAATGAGAGATTGTTTCCACTTACCAGAAGAAAGTTTGCAGCACATCAAAATGAATCTTGTGGGTTTATAGTGTTTATATTGCATGCAGTGATGAATAAGACCAACTGACCATTAAATAAGTCAGCTCATAAACATCACTAGTGTCTGACTGTACAATGAAAACCACAGAGATGTATTTTAGGCTAACAAAAAGTCCACGTTTGCACCAGTTGGGTTGCAGTGTTACATTTATATTAAGATTAAATTCCTCTCTATTGAATTAACATTATTGTGAGCTGAAACCAGTCCCTGGTCCAGAGCTGGAAGTCCATTTGTGCTGCAGTGTGATTCAGGTGATTCACATTGCTTGTTGCCGGGGATGTAGGTAGAACAGTAGAGCAGAGAGTAATGGGTCCCCTGTGATGTCCTCAGTTGTACAGACAGTTCATAACTGCTCACTGAGCCAGAAAAAAATGCAGGATTCAGCCCATTAGGGGATTCAGATTCCTATGGGATCTGTGAGCAGTTGGATATACTCTGTCTTACTTAGTCACTCACTCTCTCTCCATCTTGCTTTCTCATCGTCTCTTCCTGTGTTTGCTTCTCCCTCTGACTCATTCTCTGTCTCCTTCACTCTCACACACACTCTAAAACACACCAAACATATTGAAACAGTATGTAAAGGCATAAAAGTAATTTCCCTTATCAAGGTGAGCCTACCGGGATTAGCCTTGTTATTATGAAACATCATGGAAACTAATATCCTTTTTTATATTCCACTGATTTGCTTTCAAAAAGTTCTAGGGCATTTCTTCTCTGAACAGAACTAAAAAGGAAAACGAACTTGGATGGTGATGGATAATGTGCACCGTTAAGCAACAGCTATGCATAATATTTTCTCAACAATGAAACACAGACTTTGACCTTTTATTTTCCCTGACATTGTACAAAAGAAATACTGTCTCACAGATTTCAAAGAAGTGATGGTATGGCAGTGTGTTTTGTTTACCTTCCCCCTGAAAAAGCACTGTTCTCTTTAGTGACAGTTAGGATTGTGAATAAGCTTGTTGATCAATACCAGTGAGTCAGGATGTAGTTGCTCGTGCTGTAATTTCTGGCTTATGAAATGTACTTTCCATCTCATGCTTTATAAGAAACATACTGCCCTGCGGACAAATTATGCAGGTAAACTGTTGACCCTGTGTGACCAGTAAAGGTCCATAAATCCTTTAATCTGTCCTATTTTGTGCTCAAACACAGCAACCCTGATCTTTGTGGGAGAGATCAAGGTCTTAATTGAGGCTGTGTGTGTTGACATTACTTGAACATCTCAGGTATTTCCATTTTATGACTTGTTTTGATGATGTACTTTGGCCTGGCCAACATAAAAACTTGATCATGGTTCACTTTGTGTTTAATATTGGACACCAAGAAACAAAGATCAACAGAGATGATAGGTGATATTTAAGTCTAGGAGAATATGTACCCTGTAAAACAGCAAGTATCTGATATAACTATAAATAGAGAATCTGATAATGGCCTTCTCGTCTTTTAAGTACCATTTAAGGACTAATAAAACTGTACTTATTGCAAAAGTAAACACCCTAGGCCACCTGACTTCCATCAGAGGCAGAAAAGGGACTGTTACATAAGAATTAGTCCCCTCAGGAAATAATAACATATGCTAAAACAGAGGTGTGTGTGTGCGCAGTATTGTTTACTAGTTTTGGTAGAGGAAGCAGAGGGAAATCCTGAGGTGAATGCCCAGCATTGCAGCTCTGGCCATACAGCAGGAACCCAACACATACCATACCAGCAGGCTGTGACCGTAACACAAGGTTAACATGAAGACAAGTCTACATTCTTTCCCAGATCATAAGGATTATCTGCAGTCATGCATTTAGGTTTTAAGCTCTCCTTTTATATAATGATTCCCGTTAAGCTGCAGAAAGTGTAAAAGAATGTGATTATTATGTTTCCATTTTACTTGACATGGCCCGTCCATGGTTCACAGGGAGGTGTAAAATTCCTCCAATCAGAGTAAACATTTCACAGTCCGTGCTTTTTGCAATACTCCAACACACAGATGGGATTTATAATGATTAATTAATTTTGAAAAAACATTTCATAATATTATTTGGCTGGGTTTAATTTCTGAATTTAAAACTGACAGGCCTCCCTGGATCTGTTTGATAAGATGTTTATTATTGTTCTTGATTTGTATTTGAGATGTTTCTCATGTTGGGGAGGACTTTGTTTGAGTCTCTTTGGCTTCCATCCTCCTCTGTACATATCCATTTAGTTTTATTATTGTATGTCATCTACTGTGACGTCTTAATTGTGCAAATAAACAAAGAGTCTGACTGAGCCTATGCCGTCAGCAGCAGGCTCCACTGTGGTCAGTAACCACTGCTTTTGCTCCGTCTTGTCCCATTGCAAACAAATATGACGTAGAACAGCGCAGCCAATCCCTGTGTGCCGTGGTAATCTGTTAGGCCTTAGAGGAGACAGTAAGCAGACAGACATAGGGAGAGGAGTGAGTGATTATCATGAAACAGCTTCAAAAATTACAAACAAGCTGATCCTGATAAAAATGACACTGTCACTGTCATCTATCTCAATTGGTGTAGTCAAATTTATTTTTATAAATACTGTCAGCAGAGAGGGCTGGTCTTCATCACTGAATAGGTGAAGTAAAAGGCAGAAGATGTAAATGTCAGAGAGGATGTGTGAAAGCTCCTATATGCATGTACAGACATGTAGACACTAACACATGGAAAACCAAACTCATGCAATCATTTTCCCTAACACACTGATGTTTATGAGTACTTTTTTTTTTCATTCCATTTTCCAGAATGCGAGGTATTCACATTTGACTTGGATTACATAAGAGGCTGTGAAGCCTTTAAGCATTTCATTAAACCCCAAAGGAAAATAAAGATCAAGGCTTCCTACTGGAGTGCAGCATAAGGAATTCTTTACTTGGCAGCACCATATTGTTGACAAAATGATACATTCTTTTTGATTAAGTGGTACCATTAAGCTGCCACATGATGATTAACAAGGGTTTGGGTTTGGCTGGTTCAAAATTTGTGAAATGAGTTTTGAATAATCCAAAATATAAAATGGTGTCCTTGTGTGGAGGGAACCTGCCGCAGTGGAAAGAGCAGGGTTCATTGAAAATGTCAGAAATATGGCTGCTGTAGTTGACTGGATTTGTGTAGGCGATACTTCCTGAGGGAGATTCCCTGTTGTATTTCCATAATATACAGTGACAGGTACCTTAAGTCACCCAACAAAGTTGCTGCCGTGATTCTGCTCAGAGGGAACAAGGGGACTGGGAAGGAAAGACTTAACATGCAAACCGTGTATCAAAGCAGGCAGCATGTTGCGTTCAGTTGTATTGTTCTGGAGGGTAGGCATTTACCTGAATTTGGTCTTTCTGTGGTGACAACTTCAAGACAGAATGTTTAATCCTGAATTCTGTTGTGAAAGACATTTGTCAGAGTTAAAATACCAAAAAAGGAAGGAAATACTTGACTATTTGATTACATTTACTTTAATTTAATTTACTGCAGAAGTAACCTGGCTAGAGGTTAGTGTAAGAGAATGATTCAGGGAAAAGATGAGACAATGATTAAAACAAACAAGTGTCCTTGTTTGACCTATTGTCAATAGGTCAAACAAGGACACTGGTTTGCTTCTGTATGAACAATACCAGGTTTCCCTATGTGTGTGTGCACAAAGAACTGTATTTTTCTTTTTTAGCCAAGTTGGTCTTGTTTTCTCACTTATCTATACAGCTGAACAGATATGCATTTATATTGCTTTAAATAAATATATAAAAACAAAGAAAAACATGAAAGATTTTCAGTCGGGTTAGTCTGATAAATCATATTACTTCAGTGTTATCATTCAGTGTTTTATTTATGGAAATTTTTCTTCTGTTTCTGTGCAGGATGGCTCAAGACAGCGCAAAGAAAGAAAGAAGACTGTGTCATTCAGCAGCATGCCCACTGAGAAGAAAATAAGCAGTGCAAGTGACTGTATCAGTGCAATGGTGGATGGCACTGAACTGAAGAAAGTGCGATCCAACTCGCGTATTTACCACCGCTACTTTCTCCTTGATGCTGACATGCAGTCATTGCGATGGGAGCCTTCAAAGAAGGAATCAGAAAAGGCCAAAATTGATGTGAAGTCCATCAAGGAGGTTCGAACAGGGAAAAATACAGACACTTTTAGAACTAATGGAACCTATGATCAGATATCAGAGGACTGTGCTTTCTCAGTCATCTTTGGGGAGAACTATGAGTCCCTGGACTTGGTGGCAAACACTGCAGATGTAGCCAACATATGGGTGACAGGGCTGAGGTACCTGATATCCTATGGGAAACATACATTAAATATGATAGAGAGCAGTCAGAACAACATGCGCTCATCGTGGCTAGGTGAACTTTTTGATGAGGCAGACAGTACCAACAGCAAACAAATAACGATATGTGCTGCTGTGCAGCTAGTCAAAAAGCTGAACCCAGGACTTAAAAATGTGAAAATAGAACTGAAGTTCAAGGAGCTTCACAAAGCTAAAGACAAAGCAGGTTCTGAAGTGACAAAAGAGGAGTTCATTGAGGTCTTTCATGATCTTTGCACCAGACCAGAAATTTATTTTCTCTTTGTTCAGTTCTCCAGCAACAAAGAATTTCTGGATACCAAGGACTTAATGATATTTCTGGAGGCAGAGCAGGGGATGGCACAAGTAAGTGAAGACACCAGCTTAGAGGTCATTCAGAAGTATGAACCATCTAAAGAGGGTCAGTTCAAGGGCTGGCTTTCTCTCGATGGCTTCACCAACTATATTATGTCGCCAGAGTGCCATATATTTGACCCTGAGCAAAAAACAGTATGCCAAGACATGAACCAGCCCTTGTCCCACTATTACATCAATGCGTCCCACAACACATACCTGATAGAAGATCAGTTCAGAGGTCCCTCAGATGTGACAGGGTATATCCGTGCCCTCAAGATGGGCTGCCGCAGTGTAGAGCTGGACGTGTGGGACGGGCCTGATAATGAACCTGTCATTTACACTGGCCACACAATGACATCACAGATAGTCTTTCGCAGTGTCATTGACGTCATCAACAAGTACGCCTTTGTTGCATCTGAGTTTCCACTGATACTCTGTTTAGAAAACCATTGCTCCTTAAAGCAGCAGAGAGTCATGTTTCAGCACCTAAAGAAGATACTTGGAGACAAGATGTACCTAGATCCTCCTAAACCTGAGGACTGCTACCTCCCCTCTCCCTCTGAACTGAAAGGAAAGGTCCTGCTGAAGGGTAAGAAACTGAGCACGAACTGCACTGCTTCAGAAGGTGAGGTGACAGACGAGGACGAGGGGGCAGAGATGTCTCAAAGGATGAGCATTGAGTCTGCAGAACACCAGACTATCGCACCCAAAAAATTCCAGCTGTCAAAGGACCTCTCTGATCTGGTGACCTTGTGTAAGTCTGTAGAGTTCAGAGACTTCCCGACATCTTTCCAGAGCCAGAAGCACTGGGAGCTCTGCTCTTTCAACGAGGTCTTTGCCAGCCGCTGTGCCAGCGACTTCCCAGGTGACTTTGTTAACTATAACAAGAAGTTCCTGGCACGGGTTTACCCCAGCCCCATGCGGATTGACTCCAGCAACATGAATCCACAAGATTTCTGGAAGTGCGGTTGCCAGATTGTGGCAATGAACTACCAGACTCCAGGACTGATGATGGATTTAAACATTGGCTGGTTCCGTCAGAATGGGAGCTGCGGCTATGTGCTGCGTCCAGCGATCATGAGGGAGCAAGTTTCATATTTTAGTGCCAACACTAAAGATTCAGTGCCTGGTGTTTCTCCACAGCTCTTACACATTAAGATCATCAGTGGACAAAACTTCCCCAAACCCAAAGGCTCAGGTGCCAAAGGAGATGTAGTCGACCCCTACGTGTACATAGAAATACACGGCATTCCTGCTGACTGTGCTGAACAAAGGACTAAAACAGTCAACCAGAATGGGGACAACCCTCTGTTTGATGAGAGCTTTGAGTTTCAGATAAATCTCCCAGAGCTCGCAATGGTGCGCTTTGTGGTGCTAGACGATGACTACATCGGGGATGAGTTTATCGGCCAATACACAATCCCCTTTGAGTGTCTCCAGCCAGGCTTCCGCCATATACCACTGCAGTCTCTGACAGGAGAGGTACTGCCACATACCTTATTGTTTGTTCATGTGGCCATAACCAATCGAAGAGGAGGCGGAAAACCACACAAAAGGGGACTGTCTGTACGAAAGGGCAAGAGGAGTAGAGAGTATGCCAGCATGAGAGTGCTATTGATCAAGGCTGTGGATGATGTCTTCAAAACAGCCATGCTGCCACTGAGGGAGGCAACAGACCTCAGAGAAAACATGCAGGTAAGACGTTCAAGTTAAACTACATTAAAGACTTTTGATTTGATTTGCTTGTCTCCTCATCGTTGAGCCGACAATATCAGTGATATATGTGGTAACTGCATGACTTTTTCTTCCATCTTCCAGTATGAGAATGTTTTTCTCTGAAAGGCTGAAGAAAATGTACCCCCAAGTCAAGTATATATAACATAAGATTATAACCAGACTTACTACAAAGAATCTTCTGTATCAAAAAAAAGGCTCCCTCTCTGGAAAGAGAAACACAAAACCACCAGGCTTGACTGCATCAGATTTGATCTAATCCTTATGTGTTGTGCAATAGTCAAAACAGATGCAGAGTCAAGATGAGGAAGATTATGACGAGGGCCCCATTTGAATGGTAGATCCATGAATTAGATACTCATGACCTCTAATGTGTAAATTGGAAGAGGTTACAGTGGAATGGAAGTGCTAACGAATATAATTGTTTTTCTTTTCTGATATTTCTGATATTGAGCAACTTTGTCCGCTATCATGAAAACAGTGCAATTTAGCCTTTTATTATGTGCACATTTATCACATGCTTGTGGTCTTCTATCCTCATTGTAAGTCTCTGTAGAGAAACATATGAAATTTTATAGGAAATGCTGCACTGGAGTGTCACAACACTCTGTGGTTGGTCTCTTGTTGTTTCTCTTCAGGCATTGTATCAGAATTTATTTTGGTAGCCCTGTTTATTTTGTAGTCATTGTGTGATAACAAGCCACTGGCCTTGAGACTGTAACACATCTCGGCCGTCCTGTCACAGTTTGTCCCTCCGGTTGTTTATGTAGGGTTTAAATTTGGCCTTTCACAGGAAGGTTAGGATTTGTGTGTGTGTGTGTGTGTGTGTGTGTGTGTGTGTGTGTGTGTGTGTGTGTGTGTGTGTGTGTGTGTTTGTTCCCTTTGCATGTAATGTGGTGTCAGTCCAAAAGGATTGAGTATTTGTGAGTGGCTCACAAATGCCAAAATGAAAGTTCACACAGGTAATAACTGAGCTTCCAGCCACTTCCTTTGACAGGGTGTTACTCTTTGGGCTTGTGGTTTTATATTTTACGTTGATCAATGCCAGACTTAAGCAACATGGAATATTAAGTTCCTCTGTCGTCAGACTTTTGCTGATGGTTATGCCATCAGACATTTGTTTTGCTTGGCATGTCAGTATAAACCAGCATAGCTGCATGCAAGCCCAGCTGTAATTTCTCTCCTCTCTCTGCAGAATGCCATAGTGTCCTTTAAAGAGCTGTGCGGCCTTTCAGCGGTGGCTAACCTGAAGCAGTGCATCTTGGCCCTCTCCCCTCGGCTTACTGGACCCGACAACAACCCCCTCGTGGTGTTCAACCTCACCGACCAGTACCCCAACTTGGAGCCCCAAGGCCTGCTACCAGAGGTCCTCAAGAAAGTTGTCACCACGTATGACATGGTGAGTCGTGGTCAGGAGGAGTTGTTCGCTTTATTTGCACAGTAATAACACTTGAAACTAAAGTGATACAAGCAGATACAGGAAAGAGACAAATAACTGATCTGTGCAGGCAACAGTGCACATAGACATTAAACTTTGTCAGTATATGAACTGTAGTTTACTGGGGATTTGGCAGTGGTGCTATCTATCCATCTATGTATATGTCTAAGCTTTGACTCCAATCAAATCAATACCTTGGCTTCACTGGTCTTCATGGGGACACACAGAGATCGTTAGGTAATGGGGCTAGCTCTGTTAAATAATGAAATCAATGTTATGCAACATGCCATTGAGGCTATTCCCAGACAATGCCATTATCCTTAACACATCCGGTTCTCTTACATTGATTCTCAGCACTTCATGAGCAAGTCAACTTTTCCACCATTATTTCAAGCTGAGGGCAGAAATTCCCCTGCAAAAATCAACTGGTATAAATAGAGCCACAAGTGAACTACTTTGAATAATTTTGCATCCAGTAATTAGAGTTTGTTTTATCAGATGTCTCCATCCGTTTGGCTGTAGCACAGTGTCCCCTAGAATATTTATTAAACGCAGTAAGATATTCACTGTTTAGCCACAGTGTCTTAGCCCAGCTGTTTTGGTGTTACACATTTACAGTTAGCACAGAGGGAGAACACATGGTATGGTAAAATATTAGTGAGGGAATACGTGGGTGGTGTTAGTAGCATCGTATTAAATATTTTGTTTGATACATTTTTAATATAGCCTGACAATATAAGTGGCACTGCCAAGAGTTAATCTAAATTTAACATGTAATGTAACTTGTTAGACAAACAGTGCTTGGAGAAATAGTATGAAGGGAAACAACAGCACAATTAAATGCTATCTGCCCCCAACTGTGTTATTTTTATGACGCACTTCATCCCTTGAGACTGAAAGATGAACATCTGAAAAGGGGCACGATGCTGAAAAGACTCAGACACAAACAGATTAAGGTGACCCCTCTTCTCTATTCAGACTGGGGAGTAGAGGACCAGGTAATTGGCCCTGACGGAAAGAGCGCCAGGAAAATTGAGTTGGAGGGGAAGAAAGGAGAAAATGACGGGTGTTTGGGGACCAAAGTCGAATAAATTAAGAGCAAGGGCTTAAGTGGTGCGAAGCTACAGGCCTTGATCATCAGCAGAGTGCCAGAGGAGACGGAGAGCGGGAGGGTGCAGAGCTGAAGAGCTGACAAGCACAGAGGCATAAATGAAATGAGGAGAGGCAAACTTAAAGAGCTGTAAATAATGTATGGAACAGTAGAATCAGAAATTCAGGCACTGTGTCAAAATCTCCACCACTGGGAGTGACCAGGCTTTTGCTTCCTAATTGGCAAAAATAGAATCTGGGTCTCAATTCTTGCTCATTTATGTGCTGGAGAAAAAAAGGTGGAGAGAATCAGCATGATGCCAGCTTATGGTCTTAGATAATATGGTCTGATTTCTGTTTTTGTTCACAACAGATGAACTCAGGGCACAGTTGGTAGATAGAGAAAATACAAAAATACGAAATCTCTGAAATGCTGATCCAAGGGAACTTCAAAACCCATGTGTTAGTCATTTCTTTGCTTGGCAGTAACCCAATATTTTCCAAATCCTGTGGTATTTGAAAATATCTGAATTATAGATGTACATCAGTCGTATTCATCTCCGTGTTTTCAATAGATTTGAATCCACAGTAAAGGTCTTTTATCTTTAAAAATACATTTGCCTTTAGTTTTTAGTAGTAGTTTTTTAGCTTTAGGATGGTATCACTAAAGTAACATAACCTTAAAAATACATGAGCATTTGTGTCTTGGTTAAATGTGGGTAATAATAATAGAACTAAACATACCACTTACAGGAAGTAGTCTTTAGTGTGCAAATGGGGCACAGTCCACCCACTTACCTTAGAATATGCCTTTAAATACATTTAAGATGCAGTGTCTGCCACCAAGACAATAATTTCTTCACCCATCAGGGAAGTAATCACCGCCTGTGCGACAGCTCTAAGTGCTGCCACTGCAGCTGCGGAATGACACAAACAGCCACAATCACTTAGTCATGACTGCTTGTGGCATAACATGGTGATTCACTACATGGATTTGTGAGACTGTATCTGTCCCACGTAAAGTACACAACATCAGGAGATGGACTCTATGTAATCATGCTTTAAATGCTGTTTTTAGAAAATCATTTCACTTCCATGACTGAACTGTGACGCTGCAAGGAAACAGCTACTGTCAGTGAAAATAACAGAGTTATCTTACTAATCTAGCTTCCAGTCAGGTTTAAATTCACAGATTTAAATCTAAAACTTCATATGACTTCAAGTGTGGGTCAAGCGTGTGAAACTGAAATAGTTAAAATCTAGCAATTTTTCAAACAACTGACATGTTGCTCAGCCTGTTTTCCTCCCATATCACTCTTAAATGATGAGTCTGGTGTATTTTTAAAGGAAGGACCAAAAGCAATCATGTGTTCGTCTGCCCTCTTGAACCTGTCTGCGGCACAAACCATATGGTTCTTATTGATGACATTAATCTTGAAAAACAACTCACCAAAAGCCACAGAAATTTATACACTGCAGCTTTTAGCAAACAGTACTCAAACAGAAATAACTAGTGCATGTGAACATTTGGTGCTCTGGTGAATTTCCAGTAACAGGACAGTGGATGTGGGTTTGACTCAAAATAAACCACAGTGTTTGGTTCATAGTAACGTGCAAACATGACCCAGTTGAGGTCAGTAGCACAGATTAATGAAATATATCAAGTCAAGTCCATTTATTTGTAGTGCACATTTTATACACAACGGCAATTCAAGGTGCTTAACACCAGCATAGATATAAATGGATCCATATTATAAAATCATCTCAACAAAAACAACAAACACTAAAAACCACATCAGCACACACACAAAATAAAAGATAAATAAAATTGGAAAAAATTATTACTAGTCACTGAGAAAAAATAAAGGTTTCAAGCCCTGGATGCACAGGCAGTACTTGTCTGATCAATACATTGTTGGTTTTGGTCTTTTTATGGGATTTGTGGACAAAAAGAAAAATATAGAATATCACCAGACTTATTCTTCAATAAAACTAAATTGTCTACAGGAGTAATATGAGGTTGATATTACGAATTGAAATGTTGTTTTTTATTTCTATAAGAAGTTTCCATTTTTCACATTTGCCTCCATGCCGCTCCCTGCTCCGTCTCTTTTCTTGATGGTGGTCCACAGAGGTGTTATGCTCCAGAGATCGATCCCGGGGGGCACGATGTTAGTCGCTGCTCTTTTTCACAAGGTGGCTTTGTTACACCAAGCTTGAATAAAATGGTGTTTTTCTTTCCTTCCTTTCCGTCTTGGCAGCTGAGCAGGGCAGCCTGGCTGTGTGACACGACCTTGCGGTGCACTTAAAGCACTTAGGGAGTGTACAAGTGAATGTACAAGTCAATTACAACAATGCTGCATTACACAAAGGCCCCAGTATCCAACAGGCACTAATTGAATTCAAAGGCAGAGCAACTTTTGTGTATATATAGTCTCCTTTAGATGAAACAATTACTAAGATAATCAGACAGAAAGATCCAGATGGTCTATGAGACACCCTGTTCACTCAGTGCTTATTTACCTCTGTCTGTGACAGCCTACATATGCATCATTAACCTCCTGAAACACCACTGTGCTGTTGTCCTTCTGTTAGGAAACCAAAACTATTTTTTCAGAGGGGCGGCATGGAGAGGATGCAGTGTCTGCATTTAATATGCAAATGGTTTCCCAAAGCCTATGAGTCTGCCTTAACGGCCACCATGAGAGTTTTAACAGACTGCAGGTCAGCAGAGTTTGTGCACTCAATTAAGGCTGAGCATAACACCAGAGAGGCTAAACTTAGCATCGTTCACAGCTGCACTTTCACAGATAACACGGTAGTGGTGTGCTTCAAAATGACATGTTTACGTGTTACTCCCATCATAATCAAATGACCTTAATTATCTGGCTTTTCTCTTTAAGAGATGCTTTAAAAACCAAGCATCAAGGTTGACATCTTTATTTTTCTCCTGGAGATAAGACACTATTACTATTTAGGAAAAAAGTAACTTTTATTAAACAGCCTAATTGCTTGTGTCTCCTACCTTCTAATTTTGGCTTTCAAAAATGCAATTAAGCAACCTCGCCCACTGGTATCCTGTAATAACAGCTTGTTTTTCAGAGCCTTTCCTGGATAGAAACATCCAGCCACCAGACGGAGACTGCTCTCCGCTTTATGTGGAATGCCTGTTTTGCTGATGTGGAAAATGAATGCAAATGTGAACAATATGTTTGTCTCCTTTCAGGTAATCCAGACCAGCAAGACTCTCCTGGAGAACTCTGAGGGGGTGTATGAGAGGATTCTTCAAACCCAAAAAGCAGGTGAGAGAAAACCCAACGGAGGGTTATGTTTCCTGACACTTATTAGCCAGCCCCGATTTGTCTGCCTGCGGCCTCCACTGTCCCTCTGAAGCCACAAAACACAGACTAATCAATATGAAATAGATATGATTATACCTACAAGTGGAATTACCATTTGATTCATGTTCAAGTATGTGATCCAGCTTTGAAAAGCTGCGGTTCAGACAGAGGTGTTTAATTCACACCAGTAACAGCCTCTGTGCTGTATTCTAATCACAAGGTTTGGTTTAAGGTGCAGAGAGATGAATGAGCTGGAGAAAGGCAACATCAAAGCTAACAGATGGCAGACCATCTATAGACCCTCTCCACAGACACACACTACACCAGCTACACCTTCATATGTGCATTTAATGTGTTTATCCAGCCCTGGCTGTCTCACCTACTGTAACATGTTGACTTAATGTGAAGCATAGTTTGATTGGCAGCTCATCAGTGAAGGCTGGATTCAAGAATACACACAGGAGGGAAAATATTGGACGCACAAATCTCAGTGGTCAGTGTTACTAGTGCTCCTGTTTTTAAGAGGTCAGTCTTTATTCTGCGGCAATTCTTGTTTTATGAAACACATTGTAGTCTGCCAGACATATGGATAAAAAGCTGTTAATGAGAAGAAATTCAGTTTTGACATTAATGTGCTTCATAATGCAGCACTTTCTGGCAATGAATTCCATCTAAGCAGCATAGAAAGCTAATTTATCACTGAGTGAGGCGGCTGGAAGCGCTAAGTGAGAGTGGAAGGGAGCAAAGATGGACCATCATTACCATGGCTCAGCTTTATTGGTTTCCAGATGGATGACTTATAAAATATTCATTGTCTATTGTCTTGGCACATCAGAGAAGAGGAGGACTGTGTCTTTTAATCAAAGACTTGGTGCTGTGTTTTTCTTTTTTCCTGTTTTTTGGTCGAACACCTTCCAGGCCTCAACAGTTACCAGCTAGTGAGATAAAGACGTGCTTGACCTTAGTGGGATAGCAAGTGCAATTTAAAATGGCTGCTGTGTGACATGAGTGAGTTGCGTCTGCGTTCTTTCGTTGCAGTGACCCCGTTTCATCTGTACAGCCTCAGCTTCTTATTCTATTTTCAGGGCCACCGGCTGTTTTGCTAGCAGTTCACAGATCTACAGTGAAATTATTTACCCTATGTACATACAGTTTGCAAATATGTTGGCTCAACACATTAATATTTCACTTTGTTTTATTTAGAGAGCATATGTGCAAGTGTGCCTCGGGTTCTACCTGTTGCTCACCTTCCCTGAGGCATAAATCACTCTTTTGACATAATTTAAAGTATTTAGGCCTGAAGGAGGTGACATTATTAGATCTTTTTCTACCCCATTATCTAGTCATCTCTGCAAAATGACATTTCATTATCAGAAAGGTTCTGCTCTAGGGCAGATGACACTCATGACATTTCATGAGTTATGCCTTTAGGAACACAACAGGATCTGATGTAACCATCTTTTTGTGCTGCACAGCAAGCAATTGATAACTGCCCTCGTTAGAGTGAATCATTCCTTTAAATGAAACAATAGATATATGTATAACAGCAGTGAATTGTTCAAGTAGACCAAACCTTTTTTTTTTTTTTTTCAAAAGCTTCCAAAGAAGCTTTGTGAGGCTTTTGGGTCTCAAAGCACCATTATATATGATTATCTAAAATCAGCTGGAGAAAATTCAACAGCCAACAATTGCAAAGTAGGACACAACAGATGGCAAACTGATGAACTTGAACATTGATTTATTTTCCATCCTGAACTGACATAATTTCATCCCAGCGGTGAGTGTGTGTGAGTGTGTATCCGTGCATGTGGGTGCACTCATGTACGTTAGTATCTCAATGTGTGCATGCAATGTGGATTCGTGCACTTGTCTGTTGTGTAGAAACTGGGTCAGTACAAACCCAATTCCCCCTTTACAGCAGGCGGAACGTTCCAGCAGCAACAGCTATTAAAGTTGTGAATAATCCATCACATCAGCTCAGACAGCAACCCCCACCCCCAAAGAAGAAGGAAAAAAAGAAACCCACACAAAGGCAGTGTCAGTGAACACAGCCAGGTGTTTGTGGCTCAAACAGGGATGTCACTTCCCTTACCCAACACTCACTTAGGTTCCAATTAGCATTCAGGGCAGCTCGATGGCTGAACCTGCTGCAGACTAACAAGATCAGTGCACAAGATGTTCTTATATGCCAAGTGTAGAATTACGGTGTTCTTCAGTGCACAGAGATACAAAATACAAAGCAAAGAGACAATGTTTGTGTTGTATGTTAAAATACTTTTTAAAGTGGATTCGCTGAGATCAAACAGACTAACGAGATCTTTGTTCTTTGGCTTTGTTCATACAGTATGTAGGGCAGTGCATTATTATACATTAATATATTTTTACTGCTGCAAGTAATGAGTATTTTCTTAATTAATCATGTGGCTTTTTTCTGGTGTTTTATAGACTAACCACTGTATCCGAAAGCACAAGGTAACATCATTAGTGTCTTGGCTTGTCCAACCAACAGTCCAAACCCATAAAATATTCATCTTATGGTGATGTGAGACAAAGAAAAGAAGCAAATTGTCTCATTTGAGAATCTGAAACCATCAAATGTGTACTTTCAATCAATAGCTTCTGATTAATTATCTCACAAACAACAAATTGTTGCTGCTTTTTTATTTTTGATGTTTGATACCAGTCAAAAAAATAACCCTAAAACATTTTACCTTTCATTTTTCTCTTGTTTTTGGCTTAACTTTTTTTCTACTTACTTCTACTTTCTAAAATCAGTTTTGTGAAACACTAGATTTTTTTAACAAAACATTTGCCTCGTCTCATTGCAGCATCTCAAATGTGACGATTACCTGCTTTTCAGTGTCATATATAATACTGAGAAAATGTTTTTTCGAGAAAACAAATCATCAGATCAATTGATAAATGCGGTCCTGTTTGTTAATCAGTCATGATTTCTAGCAATTCCATAAGTATTCTGTCTGATAAAGTGCTCGAATGCGGTGGTATGGGTAGATACGATCATCTCTTGTTGACAGAATGATCACTCATCAATCCACTGAATAATTCAGGTCATGCTCCTCTGATCTGACACTCCATACTGTATCTGTTTCATGCTGCGAGACGAGAGAGCATCAGCCTTTACTGTACAGCTGCCGTCTTGCAGCATTACCTCACAGAGATCAGAGTCTGAAATGCCTTGGTAAGAATGAGCTTCCCTGTTTCTTGCCTGCCAGACTCCATGAAATGTTGCTAGGCAACCTCCAGTGTGGGTTAACTGGGTGTTTGTGTGTGTGAGTGTGTGTGTGAGAGAGAGAGATAGAGGAAGCTGTGCACCGTCTTTAGCACAGTCATGGTTCACATGCTCGGCGGCAGCAGCCCTGTAGTTGCAGAATGGGGGGGACCTGAAATTGAAGAGAGAATCGTTTTTACATGTCGGTTGAAACTCAGGAAATGGAAACGATAAAAGTGTACGCGTGATTTCAATGCAGTGGTGCGATCTCCGGTTCACAGATGATGAATGTGTCAGGTCGTCTGTAAATTCTGTCTGAGGTTACAGTCTTGCCTGAGGTCTCTTGACAGTTTCCTCTGCTTAGAGGCTCTAAAACAGCCTAGCCCCACACCTATTATGGTGATTTCACACGAAGGGGGTCTCTCTCTCTCTCTTTCTTCCTCGCTCTCTCGTGCACACCATGTTTCCATGGCAACAGGACCAACAGGGGCCAGGACCGACTCTAGCTATTATCAAAGCTCCAAGCGGAAAAGTGTGTGTTCTCGGTAGTTCCCGGTGCATCAGTGCGGGATGCAGTTTATGGGCTTTGTGCGTAGTAGCAGGAACTCTGCTCTATCTCTTCTTCGTTTTATTTACCTCACAGGCCGGGGGTTTGCCTGTTGCTGCAGTGTCAGTGCTGCACTCTAAAGCACACTCAACATTAAACATGTCCTTACTCAGACTCAGTCATGCAAAGGGAGAAAAAAAGGGAGGAAGAGAGGAGGTGGGAAACCTCCTCAGGAGACAAATCCCTTCTCTGTTCGATGCCTTGATGCTAATCCACAGTGAAAGAACGTCATGTCTGTCTGCCTACACTGCGACTCTCCTCTGCCTTTCTCTCTGTTTCCGGGGCTTTTTTCTGTTCCCTCTCATCCTGCCTCACTGCTTCCTTCAGCTCTGCTTTTTGTTTTCTTATCTTCCTTTGACTTATCTTTCCTCTTTGCTTCCTCCCTCTCTTTTTTTCTTAACAAGTTCACCAGGTTCTGCCTTCTCCTGTCTCTTGACATCCCATCAACAACTCGTTGGGATGTTTCACCGTGCTTTACCTTCCACTCGCAAACGCTTCACTCCAGGATATAGATTTCATATTTATAAAATGAAGCAAGGCGTTGCTGTAGGAGGGAGCACATGCTCAGCAGACTGTAACTGGCTGACAAGGACAGACAACAAAATGAAAATTAATGTAACTCTGTTAAGACCGTAAAAGCTGATTATTTCTTGATTAATGAGTTTGTCAGAAAATGGGAAGTTATATCCGGTACCTTTAAGTCCATGATGACTTATTCAGCTTGCTTGTTTTATTCATCAAACAGTTTCAAATGCAAACATATTCAGTTTGTGGTCAGTTGTGACAAAGAGAGGCAGCAAATCACCACATTGGAACAGCTTCAACCAGCAAATATTTGGAATTTTTTGCTTGAAAAATGATTTAAATGATTGATTGTTTTATAATTGTTGTAATTAACTGAGTGTTTGTTGCCGCTCTATAGGGGACACAAGAGAAACAGGATGCATCTCCCTTTCTTAGCCATTAAATAACCAACACATGCTGAAAAAAACATGCTCAATTTTGTCACATTTTCTCTACTATTAAAGCTAAAGCTAAATCTGCTTTCCATAAAATAGTGAGAAATATTAACAGTTTGATGGCAGATGCTGCTACACTTCTTCACATCTTAGCTGAAATTTGTTAAGAAATTTGCACCTGATTTCTACAACAATAGCTTCTGTGATCCTCTGTCACGCTGCAGATGTACAGTAAGGCGAGAGGAATCCTCCTCCATAGCCGGAGAGTCTCTGTACTTCCACATACTCAGCCCCTCAGCTGCAGCAGGAGACTATGAATTGTTGACAGTGCATGCCAGGGTCTTTTCTCTAATGTGTTTCCTCACAGTAACAGCAGGCCTGACATCCAGTCACATCTCCCTAGTCACCTCACAGCTGCCCCTTCTGTTTCACATACCAACTCCAACCATAAAGACTGACTCGACCCTTGTTCTTGTGTCTCTTTCTCTCTCAGCGATGGAATTTCATGAGAACCTCCACGACTTGGCCATGAAGGAGGGGCTGAAGGGCAGGAAGTTGCACAAGGCGGTGGAGAGCTTCACGTGGAACATCACCATACTGAAGGTGAGATTCTCAGTCACATCAGGCAGGACGTTAGTGACCACTCTGATATGTGACACACTTACTTGTAGTCATGTGTAGCACGGCGTGTGACCGATGTGCGTGCAGAGTGTGGCGTTTAATTAGTCTCAAAACCTGTGCACATAAAAAAACAGGCGTAGACACATGATACGTGTGCACAAAGTATCGTAAGCATCCTCATGAGGAGCATTTCTTTACGTCCTACGCTCAACATGAGAGTCATATACAGTTGCAGTATTTTGATTTCAACATAAAACTAATACTAATAATAAAATCTACTATTCGAGCGCACAAACAGACAAAAAATTTTCTTCGTTGGCAGTGACAGTCTCATGTAATACTGACTGACTGAATGATAACTCTTTATGATATATTTTTTCTACTCTGTTAACAGTTATTTATTTTATTTTAAGACGACTATTTACTTTATGATATATACAATAAACTATCTATCTATCGATCTAAATCAAAGTAATCAAATTCTTATTTAATATTATTAATTACATAGACTAAACCTTTTCACACACCAAAACGTCATTAATTCTGTCAAATGTCTTATTTTGTTTGACTAAAACAGTCCAAAATCCAAAGATATTGACCTTATTATGATTTACAATAAAAAAAAAAAAATGAAAACTTTGGAACTGGAACCAGCAAATGTTCAACATTTTTGCTTAAAAAATTATTCAAAATGATTACTCAATCATCAAAATAGCTGCAGATTAATTTTCTGTTGATCTTTTAACTGGTTTATTGACTAATTGTTGCAGCTCTACTTTGAGTCGTTGATTTCAAATAGGAAGTTTTGTAGAACAAGTCCACAAAATATCACAAAAATACATGTATCGTCCAGGCCTAGCTACTGTAATCACCAGGGAATCAATACTGATGATGTCTTAAAATACACTGAGTTAAATTTGTATAAATGAAGACATATAAGTTTGACTGAGCTCCTGTGTAACACGTTAAACTGAGTCTGATGACAAAGATGTTTGTTTGGTTGAGGTTATATTACAGCTAGTTGAACATTTTTCTCGTCACTCATCTACTTCAAACCTCATGTATTCACCACACCTTTCATTTCAACCTCCACTGCCAGCACAAGGGATAATTATTGATGAATGTCCTTTATTTGTGGTATTTGCATGTGTTAATTAAGATTACTTCACGAGTAGCTCGGTTATAATTTATACTTTGTCCCCAGGCGATTGAGTAGAGCCAGGCGAGCGCGTGTGTGATTCATTGTGTTTCTGCCTGTGTTTAATCTGGGGCTTCACTTATATGGATCGTACTGTTGGCAGGCTGACTACTTAAACAGACTTGAGATTTTTGATGGTCATTAAAAGTACATCAAGTTATCAACTTAAGCTCTTGAAGATTAAAAATGGCTGCTATCCAACAAGGCTCTAAGCTCTGTACCAAAACTTCTCCAAAGCCCTTGTCAGAGGTGGAATACATTATATCGCTGCGTTCATTTACCTGATAACGTGGCTTGCTGCTTTATTCAGGAACAGCCACGATGCCTGGTGTGAGAGACCGAACAGAGTTGGAGAGAAATTATATCAAAGATGCATCAGTGACGGTTATTAAAACTTATTTCCCCTTCAGCTTTAATTAACATCACTGTGAGTGATGCTTCTCTAATGGACCTCCTGATAAATTCTCATCATCTTTTAGATTCAGAATTACTGCCTGTTTTTTAATATCTGAGAGTGCACAGGCATAGAATGACAAGATGCTTCATTCATAGTTTCACTTGTGCAGTTGCAAATGAAAAGTGAAAATATAAGAAGGATAGCTGGTCTGGTAATTATTGTGGCATGTGGTTAAAATAGTTTTAATAGACTCACCTCAGTTCCTCATTTTAATAAAGGGAGGATTCTCATTTTTTCAATCCAGTCTTAAAACAAAAGTCAGGTGCCTATATAAACATCGAAACAGGTTTTGATGACTGTAATCATTCCTCCACCTCATACCAACCTTTAAAAGATCCTCATGTGCCTCCACTGAGAGATCAGGGATAAAATACTATGCTATATCTAAATTTAGAGGCAAGTTGGAGACGGCACCATAACAAAGAAAAACCATATCTGATTTAACTCACTCAACTTAAAACTCAACAACACGCAACAACTCTTCGCTGGCTCGTCAGATTGACCCTTGAGAATTTGGAGGTGGAGACAGTTGACGTCTGACGTCTCCGCTCTGTTGATTGGTCACAGTCAGCACCCACGGTCTGTGGCCTTTGATCATCAAGAAGATTATGGAGTGAAAAAAGAGGTAAAGTGTTCAGGCTTGAAGAGCAAAGTGTTCTATATGATATTAAAAAGTCTTGAATTTAAAGATATCTCTGGGATTTCTGAGTATAAATGATTGATAGAGACAAAAATCCTATGAATTGGTGCAGTATGGAGCAAGAACAGTGTATCATGCAACTGTGAATAGATGCTGCAGTGTAATTCAATTCAGTGGACGATTGCCCATGTTTGGTTTTGCCACTGACAGGCTCAGATTTGTTATAAGTGTCTGACAACATTATGGACAGGACTCCTACAGAGATAGAGCTTTTAATTAAAGAGTAAAATCCTCTTTTTTAAACTAGAAACATCACTATACATCACTACCAGACTCCATTGACAAAAAACTTAATTCTACCGAGCGGAACACAGGAGCTGCTGCAGTACTGCTGCCTTAATCGATCGGTTTGCTTGTGCTATTGTGTAGTACTGAATACTTCTTCCACTTGTCAAAGTCACACAATAACACAAACAAACTAACCGTTTAAGGCAGCTAGTACTGCAGCAGCTCCTGTGTTCTGCTTGGTAAAATCACTGTTTTGGTCAGTGGAGTTTGGTAGTAATATATAGCAATGTTTCTGGTTATGTTCCTCTTAATAACTCATAACATTAATAACAATCTGAGCCTGTCAGTGGCAAAAACAAGCAGTTTAGTGGACGTACTTTGATGTGGGCAGTGCCCATTGAATTACACTGCAGCAGCTGTTTGCAGTTGCCAGGTGCACCATTCTTGCTCAATACTGCACCGATTCCAAAGATTTTTATCCCTGTCAGTCATCACCAGAGTTATGGTATAATTTGGTGAACACTGCAGAAACCCCGGCTCGCCTTTATGTCTCCTGTATTATCCTGCTGCCGTTCCTCTAACCTCCATTGCTCTGACGCTTTGATCTCTCTTCACCCCCTCAGGGCCAGGCAGACCTACTGAAGCATGCCAGGAGTGAAGTCCAGGAGAACCTCAAGCAGATCCACTATGCTGCGCTCACCTGCAACCTGAGTAAAGGCGGAGCGGTGGGTGGCTCCTCCGGCTCCGAGTCCAAGAGCAGACGCAGCCTCGAGGCCATTCCCGAGAAGGCCACCGGGGAGGAGGAGCTCACTGACGAGGACAACTGAAGACCCACAGTCCTGCTCTGGTGCTCTCCTGGCACCCCATCCAGACCTCGACTCTGTTCCTGCCTCCTGAGCTCAAAAACCCAAACCTCCCTCTCTCTCTGTGTCCTCACCCTGGCATCACCGCTCTACACCCACCAGTGTTTTTCCACATTCCATCAAGTACATTCCTGTATCCCCAAGCACAGCTGTAACCTCTTACAGACGTCTGCCTTGTAATCATCAATAAAATGCCACCGCTACTCCAGGACACAAATCCCTCTCAAGTTCAGAGCACAGAAAGGTCTCAGCTTAAGTTTTCGGAAAATTCCTGTCATTATTTCAAAGTCTTAAAATGTTCAGGCTGGAAAAAGTGTGCGACAAGTGTCTTGTTTTTTTTTTTCTTTTAAACATTTGCTGCACATCTGATGCTGCCGAGCCACAAGTCACATAAATGCTAAATCTATCTCACAGAGTCAAGCAAAGATAACCTTTAGGAAAAGTGCAAAAGGCAGATAATTTAATCCAGATAAATCACCCTGATAACTTCCCCCAGTCTTAAAACTCAAATCTGTCCATCTGCAGAGGCTTCTCGTCCTCCATCTTTTTCCTGTCCCTCATTTCCTGGGTGAGCTGGGAGGGCCGAGCAAACTACCAGCCACGTGACCGATAAAGACATTACTACTGTTCAGAGACACTTCTATTCAGCGGACAGCAGCGTTACCCGAAGAGACAAAACAAAACGAAAAAAAAAAAAAGGAAAGGAAAAAGAGCCCTTGGATTGTTGTAAGAGATTTCTTAAAGCACAATTTTCTGGAGCTATGAATGTAAGAGGACAGAAGGAGCGAGAAGGAAACAGAAGAAGGAAACGTGATGAATGAGAGTAAAGAGTTGTTTACAATACTGAACTTGTCCATGTTCTTGTCTGCCAAAATAGTATAATATACTATGTGTATATATGGAGTTTCCTGTTACCTTTTTTCTGCAGAGTGCATCATTTTATTATTGTATACTTGGAAATATAAGATTTATTTTATAAAAGATATATGAACATGTCTGTGGAAAAACAACAAATTTTATTTGTCTGTAGATATGATTTAGAGGGTTGTCACTTTAGAAAAATAAAGTGACCTCGGAGTTTAGCTCCTACGCGTCGAGACAGGAAGACAAATAAGAGAATGTATTCATACCTTTTATTTGGTGCAAACAACAGCAAAGTCTCAAAAATCACAACCAGCAACTGCATGACAAGAAACCCTGACTGGATGTTCATAACTCACACTCAGAAAGTGTTGGACAAAGTTTTCGTATTTTAGCATTTTTCATTTGGAAATATGTACGTTAGGCCTTTATCTTTAAGGCATGGTCCTCCCATTTCAGGGCGCTAAAAGAACATTCAACTTCATGCTCCGAGTATTTTTTACCAAAAAAAAAAAAAGTCATTTCACTTTTATTTTTAAGTTATTGAAAGTGCCAGATATTTTTCGTCTTTTTATTTTTCCAGCTGTGCTCCCAACCATTTCCACGGTAATTTAAAATACCCCCAACGAGAAATGAGATGAAAACTCATTCCCTTGTTTGTTTGTCTGTAATCATTTGGTTCAGTTATCTTCCTGAGCAGAATGATTGAATATTATCTCTCAGGAAAACCAGCTTTATAAGTCTGAACAGACTTTGAATGGGAGGTCATGTACAAAAACAAAGACTATGGTTTCATTTTAACTGTGCAGTCTGAAGCTATTAATCGTATAAATATGTTTCGCTGTCCAGTACTCCTGGGCTTTGTGTTTCATCCTGCTGTCCACCCACAGCGTTTTCAGATCATGTCTGAGTCAAACGAGTCTCAACACTTTGTTAAGAATTTTAAACTCAGGTGTGGTGAGATGGCCGAGAAGATTTGAACTTCAGAGTAATAATAGCTTCGTAACCATTCCTGGTGACTGAGTAGTATTTGATTCACAATTTACCCTGTGATTTGATTGTGCCTCATTACTGCTGACTAAAACCTACTGTATCAAGTATGAAGTGAGAAAAAAACGTTTTGTCTTTAAACATGCCATTTCCTCCCACATGTTGCTTCAACAGTGCTGCAGCTTGATATTCATTTAACAGTCCGTTACTGTGTCTTTAATTAAAATTTCATTCTAGAAAACTATTTACCTGATTTCTTATTACTGGATAAAGACACTTGAAAATGATTAAGTTGCAACTAATGATTGTTTTCATTGTCAAGTAAAGAGTCAGATATTTTATCAATTAATTGCTCGGCCTATAAAACAGCTGTTTATCTCGTATCTGCACCAAACTCACAGATCATATATGTGTCTGATTTTTTTTACATCACGATCCAGACATTATTTCCTGAGAGACTGATGAAAATGTCGACAAAGCCCTGTTTCACAATGCTAAATAAAGTGGTAAAAATTCCTGGGTCCACACCAAAATTTATCGGGTTCTTCTCTGGCCCTCGCATCATCCTTCCACCAAGTTCACTGCAAATCGGTTCTGTACTTTTTGTGTAATTGTGCTGACAAACAAACAAACAAACAAACAGACATGGGTAAAATCATAATCTCTTTGGTGGAGGTAATGAATCACAACACCACAGAGCACAGGCAGCTGCATTCGTCTCACCGACAAGCCAAAAATATTGAATTCACTAAAATGCAAAACTTGGCAAAGCATCACATTCTCGCTGAAAATAATCTTAATGATTAAATTAAATTTAAAATTTAAATAGTTGCTTATCACTGGTCTTGTGATTCATTAATTGACTAATCTTGCAAAAATGGGGTTGAACAATTTGAGGAAATTATCTTTACAGCAATTTTTACTGACCAACACTGCAGCTACTTTAGTGAGCACTGTGTTCACAGCTGTTCTTTTTAGCTGCCTGAGCTAATGTTAATGTCATTGCCTCAAAGGAGGAGCTGGTTCTCCTGTCAGGCATTCACACTCATCATCACAGCTGAAATCAACAGTCGCCTTTGCTCTGTTTCAGCTTGTTAAAGCAGTGTTAGTTATGTTAGTCATAATTAAAATGGGCGCTCTTGCAGCTGGAAACCTGTTCTCTTTGTAACTGTTATTTTGATAAGATAACAATTAACTGCTCAGAGCTACAGAGAAGCTATAAACTTCCAACAAAGAGAAGATCACAGGCAGAAACCTCAGTTATCCTCCTTTGCAGTTGCACATGCAGATTCGCTCTTATTATACTTCTGTGCAGGTCACCAGGCAGTCGGACTGTTATATGAAGCATTAAGCATTTTGTAATTTTTGTCTCTTTTACCCCCCTAGTGCTCACAATGTCGCACCCCTCGGTTTATACTGTCCACATCACCTGCCGATCACATGACCCACCACAAACAAACAAACATTGTCTCTGAATTTCAGTGCTGTGCCAGGTCAACGTATTTATAATTGTTGTTGAGAGGATGAAAAACAACTGTATCGCCAGTCTCATCTCTATCTGTCACCCCCGCCCCCCCCCAACAAAAACCCTCTAAATAAACAATGTTGGATAGATTGTGTGTGTGATGTGCTGTGTATTTCAACTATCTGAATAAGAAATGTTGTTTTTCATGCACCAGTCACACCAGCAGCTTATTCCCAGGCCATAGTTACACCTATAAAATCCCATCATCCTCCTCTCTTCCTCCCCCTCTGCAGCGAACCCAGTCGATGCCTCGCTCGGCCCCCTCCTCCCCTCTCCTCCCCTCCCCTCAGGCTGCACTATGTTGGACTGACCTTCCCGCTCCGGTCAGCACCGCCGTTACTCCCCCAGTTTCCTCATTGTATGTTAAGTAATTCACATCCCAGCATCTCACTGAGTCACTCTGTTTCCTTTTCACTTGTTCTTACTGAGAGAATGAGAAAATCACTCTTGTGTAAAATGTCACTCTCAGGTCAAAGGAATATTCTCTGTTTTTCCTCCCTTCTCTGTGGCTCTTGACTCTCGCAGGCCTGAATATTGGCGTCTAATCCAGCAGTTAAAACTCAGTCTTATTCCAAGAATTAAACCATTAAGTACCAGCGCGGCCACACGTGAACGGGGATTATTTATTTTCAAGGACAGGGACACCTAGTCCTGACTCTCCCAGCTGTTTTTCCAAAGCTGGAGGAGGCACATGCATCAGTATCGATTAGCTCCCTGTGCATTGAGTGGAGCAGAGAGAGCCGGAGGAAATAAAGCTTCAGCTCGCTTCAGATAGATCTGCCTCCAGCACACACACACACACACACACACACTTGCCGAGGTAACATACAAAAGCAGGCGCCGTTTTACAAACTCACGCCAGCTGTGTAGTTACTGTTGAGCATTACTTTTAGGGCCCCTGACTGCAAATGCTCCCCATGTTCATTCGACTTTAATCCAGACCTGGGAACAGCCAAGAGATTTGCCTGTGGATCTGAGATTATGAATTTGTACATAAAAGAATTTTTAAAAAATCATATAAGCTGCAACTGCCCCAGTTTATTGCTTTAAAAACAACCACCAAAATCAGCTGCCAGCCAGTTTAGATTCTGTATTTTTTTATTTTTTTAAATGGGAGTTAACCTTTATGATCTGTCTTATCTCAGGTTAAAAGCCCTACCTGTTGTATCACTGACCGATAAGCCGTGCAAACATTCGTACACAGGACTGTTCCTGCTGCTCTCCTGCCTCAACAGACGGCCCAGCAATCAGCTAAATGTGCGTGAGGAACATGTAAACTCACCACAATGGCCCACTAATGCACCCTTTAAGGAGCTTTTTGATGAGCGTTAATGTGTAACAGAATGTTGATAAAGTCAAATGGATTTTATTAGCCATAGGAGAGTTAGAATCGAGGGTTTCTGTTTGCACTTTTGAAGCCACAGACTGTTCCCGTTGGGACTCATTAAACATTGTTCTGTAATGTCTGCAGCAGGTTTTTGTCTGTTACAGAGTTTTTTAAAACAAACTATATCTCTCCGTTGAGCTGCTTGTCAACAGATAATTTCGTGCAGCTTTAAAACTTGATTTATCCAAACACTGCTTCTTGGGGAAATGGCAAAAGTGCAGGTTTAGTTTAAGCAAACATAAAGTGAGACATGTGCTTTGTTCAGCAGCCACATCTCTTGAAATGTAATAATAAGAGGCTGTTTGATGTCAAAACATACACCTTGATGTGTCAAACTAGGGTATTCAAACTTTAAGTTCTTGAGCTGGGGCTTGTGAACAATATGAGAGTCATTGTGGAGGGTTTAGTAGACATCACCTGGAATGAATCAGCAGCATCACAGACAGGCAGACAAGGCCTCGCCGCCACTTTAAGGACTCACACATTCCCAGAAGTCAGCAGCAGCAGCAGCAGCACAGTGAAGATGAATGGATGGATGGATGGATGTGTCTGGTCCCAAGCGTCTGTGTCCCAGTCTTAAATCATGGCCTGAGTGTTTACAGCAGAGTGGTGGCACTCAGATGAGCTGTGCGGGAAATGTTTGGACAAGGTGTAAAACAAAGGGCCGTGCAGCTCGTGCTCTCAGTGAAGACGCTTTCTGTTTAGATGATCTGAGTTAGATGTCTTTGTGTCCTGTGGTGGCTCCACCGCCGCTGGCAGAACAGTTTGTGTCGCTGCTGCCGGTCGTCTGCAGAGTTCGCCGCAGCCAAACGGGGTTTGGCACGCTGTGACAGCCTCCAGATACCTTTTACAGATGAGGTCCCAAATGGAGTAAAGGTCAGTGAATGCATCACACTCAACCTGCATCCTTCCCTCCCTCCCTCTCTCTAACACCCTGTTTCTTCCTTCTTCCTTCAGGTTATCGATCCATCTTGCGAGCCTTCCACTGAGAGCTCCGTTCCCGTCTCAGATCCATAGCCTCTTATGTGGCCTCATCAGCCGGGAGTGGAGTGACATTTAAGCCCAGCTGGGAGACCATGTGAGTGTACAGTGCTGTCTGTGACCTGTGAGGCGAGTGTGTAGGGTATATCACCAAAACAAATGGTAAAAGGTTCTGGCTGATATGGAGTCTTTAATTTCTGACTGTTTTTTAGGTTTCTCCATTTTGTTTGTTAGAACCAAAGGCTGCATTTGCTTGTTTTAGTCCCAAACCAAGATATTTTTGAAGTGAAAAGAAGTGATCACAACTCCTGCAACATAAGTTTAAAAAAATGTTAAAGGTCTGTCACTTTTTATTTCATGAACTTAAACAGTTACTGTGGCACATGTAAATGTTTGGTCACCCATCAGCTTGTAAACACTGACAGCTTCATTAAGTCTTCAGGCCTTAAAACTTCAACATGTACCTTTGCTGAGCAACAGCGCCCTCTACAGCCACGAGTTCTCACTAACCGAGTCCGAGCGGTTTATCGATTTTCATGAGCAGAAGACAAAGCCTATCAATCATGCAGATACTGACTGACTGAAGAGGCTGTAAAAGGAATATCAAAGCGCTTCCAGGTTGAGATTTTCACTGTCTGAAATGTCAAACTGTGAAAGTGAAGACGGGATCTGGTAGACCAAGAAAACTTTCAGACAAAACTACGCGTCTGCTGGGCAGAGAGGCAAAGCAGAACCCTGTATGACTACAAAGGAGCTGTGGGGAGGTTTAGCTGACAGAGGAGTGGTGTGGTGCAGCCTTGATGCACAAACACAGTCTCAGTGGAAGAGTCGTCAGAAGGAAACCTTGCCGGCAACCTCATCACAGAAGTCAACATCTGAAGCCTGCGAAGCAACATCTGGATCAGTCAGAGTAATTTTGGAAACAAGTGTTTAAAAGGAGAAGCATTTGATGAGGAACACCTTGCCAACTGTTAAGCATGGGGGAGGAAACATTCTGCTTTGGGGTTGTTCAGCAGTAGCACAGGAAGCATTTCACAGATGAGGGGAAGAATAGGAATAGACCCCAGTAAAGATCAGCAAATCCTGGATATGGATGTCCCGCAGTCCATCAAGAAACTAACTGAAAAGAGACTGGTTCCTTCAGCAGGACGATGATCTAAAGCAAACCATACAGCTCATAGTGTAGTAGGGTGCCCAGACTTTTGCACATACCACAATGAATGCCATTTACTGTAATTATTATAATGTTTCCAGTATATTTACAGTTGAAGAACCTCATTTTTAATGTCTGTTTGCTGCAGGGGTTGCATTTACTTCTTTTCACTTCAAAAAACAATGTGGAATCTTTTTGTATACACCTCTTCACAATTAAGAAGCTGATATCAGAGAGTGTTTGGTGTTGCTACTTGAAAAATGTCTCAACAGATTAACCAATTATCAGAATTATTTAAAAAATACAGCTGGGGGTTTGGCTGACACTGGTGGAAACTGTTGCCCCAACACTGATATTGTAACAGTACCAGTGGTCTATTGTCCATTGTTGTTTATTTATTTCTTATCTCTGTTAACCACAAAAACACAAGGTATTATGGGTATAAAGAGACAGATCCTTACGTGTGATATCTAGGAGTTCATCATGGTTGGAAAGTTTTCCATTAATACAAAGAACAAAGGTCAAACTGTGATGTGGACTGTTGTCTTTACCACTACCCATAGCTGTATCTAAACATGTAGCTACACAGTTCCCCTTTTATTTGCTGCGGTTTGACTTTGGTAGTCTTTAGCTTCCAGGTTCGGTGCCTTAATGGGCATAACCTTCTGTAACCATTCAAGAGCCTGATTAAAACTATAGAGGCACACAAGTTCACCACAGTTGGGGAGATTATTATCCTGCTCATCAAAGGGAACATTCACCACCTCCTCCAAATAAGCTGGGGACACAGAGAGCTTAATGTGTTAATCTGAGGCAGAATATTTAATATTTAAATATTTATTTCATATTTATTTTTATCAAGAGACCCTCTAATAACTTCCTCTGACTTCAGATATTTCGACCAATCAGAGGCGGTTGCTCAGCGGATAAGCCGACCAATCAGCACTAGGCTAACCAACCGACCAATCAGTCTGCAGATAGTGGATGGCGTGACGCTGGTGGCTTGCGAGTGACGTCATGGGCCTAGTGTTTGCCGTGGAGAGGAGAATGGCGGAGAAACACGCTCAGAAAAACGAGTGAAACTAGGGAGTAAAATCGACATTTAAACCCTTGCTTCGGTTTGTTAGCACTGAGAAACTTGATCACCAAAGACGCGTGGCTGCTAAAACAAGCTTTGGACCTGTTTTTGTCGAATACAAGCTGGACGCTGAATACACCTGCATCGTGACGGTAAGGCTAACGAGCTAGCTAAGTGATAAGTTAGCCTTAGCCTTAGCTTAGCTTAGCCTACTTAGCCATAGCCATAGCCATAGCATTAGCTTTAGCTTTATATATTGATGATATCCTTCGAACGTCGGTCGGATGATAACACAGTGGTACTGTTTGTAACTTTCTGTGGCTTTTCTTGTTTCTCTTTGCGGTCATTTGTGCGAGTATTTGTGTTTATGTGACTTTGCAGATGTCTCTTTGTGGTTGGTTTGTGGTAGTTCGTGCATTTATGGTTGTTTTATGTCATTTTGCATTTCTTAAGTGGCCCGTTTGTTGTGCATTTGGGTCATTTTGCGGCAGTTTGTGTTTGTCTTTCTTGGTTTGTGTCAGTTCCTGGTCAATTTGCGTCTTTGTGATCAGTTTGCTGTATTTTGAGTCATATTTTGTGATCATAGGCTGTTATCATTGCTGTGACGTGAGGCGTTATTGGTCATGACTTGTGGGACAGAAACCGGAAAAACAGAGCAGCCAACCTTTGAGTCGTCCTTTGGTTTGATAGTACGGTGAAGAAGTTAATCACTCAATAAGCCTGGATGCTAGAACAAGTTTTAGAGCTGTTTTTGTTGGGTAGGAGTGGGGCTGGACGCCCAGCAGCCTTAATGGCGACGCGAAGGTAAGGCTAACAAATTAGCTAACACTAGCCTTCTCTCTTAGTGTTATCTTGTAGCTTCGTTGTCTCTTTGTGGCCTGATTGTAGTTGTTTGTGTCTTTGCTGTATTTTTGCATTGTTTTGTGATCGCTCTTGTGTATCTTTCTTCGTTTGTGTCCCTTCCTGATTATTTTGCCTCTCTTTAAGAAAATATGTGTTAGGAAGAGGTAGATTTTTCCTTTTAGGTTATTCTGGTAGATATTTCCTGTCTGACAGCATGGCCTGCTTTAATTTTAACCACGTTTATGGAGGGTAGTAGTTTATTTATTCTGATTGGCGTTATTGTTTTCACGGTTTCAAACAACTCATTGCGTTTCATCTGTAGGTTTAGATTCTGTCAGTGTTCATCGTTCAGGAGGGAACAGCTGCAGGTTAGCAGGGTTAGCAAAGCTGCCCCTATCGTTAGCTTAGCTTGTCTCTAGTTTCTCAGCTTTTTAGGTTAAGGTTCCTTCAGTGTTCATCGTTTTGGTGTTTTTATTGTGAGCCGAATCAACCACAGAGGTCGTCTCCTCTTCAAAACAAACGGATTAAATGTTTAAAATCAGTAAGACCACAGAATGAAGCAGTTTCATGCTAAAAATTAGCATTTCTTTTTGACGCTCTTGGGCATATGTAATATTTATGTATGTTTTTGGATTAAATTGCTGCTGAGGAATAGGCAATAGTGCATTGATGATTTTCCACTCTGTATTTCTCTTTTATTTCCTCCAGGTGTCAGCACTTTGTCCACGAGAGCAGAGACCACAGACCAGAAGAGAAAACAAGAGACCGAGGTATCCAGGGCCACTTTAATCAGGTAATTCAGAAACAGCATTACATCAACTGTCCACCAGAGAGCACTGACATTAGCACACAGATACCATGTATATACAGTTGTACATATTAACTGAAGTTAAGTCTGAATAGTTTGTAGTTTGTGTCAACAGCATCTGCAGGTCTTACAGCTTTTAATTCACTTTCTTCATAATACAAGACTACAAGAAAGTCTCAGTATTAATTTTAATATTTAAAACTTTAAAAAAAACTTCTTTAAAACTAAAAAAATAGCGCGTATGTGTGCAGTTAGAGACAGAGATTATGTTATACTGTAGATCACACATGCACAGGCTTTCAAACAATAGAATTTATTTTACCTCTTAAGTGCACAACATGTCTGTACATGAATTACAGCAGACTGTAGACTAGTGTGTTTGACACTGACATTTTCGTCCTCATTGTGATTTTTGCTTTTATATTTGACACAACACAAAAAATGTATCAAAATCAATGTTGTTAATTATTGACATATCCAGACTGCAGACTTTTTTTTCCCACAAACAATAGTGGCATCATGTAGCGTTAAAATCCTGTACATTAATAAATATTTGAAAGGTCAAGGGTTGTGCCCATTTTTTGAAACACCCCCATAATGTTGATGATGAGTTGGTAATAATGTATTGATAATATATTTCTTTTATTTCCTCCAGGTGTCTCCATGAGTCAAGAGACCACAGACCAGGCGAGACCAGACAAGGAGAGGGCTCCAGGACCACTTTAATCAGGTAATTCAGAAATGGCATTACATTCACTGTCCATCTGAGGCATTACTGACAAAAACCAGACTGAACTCATTAATAAAGTTTATTTAAATCGCTATTCATCATGTCTAAAGTCAAAAGAATTACACACCTCAGCTAAAATGAAAGAACCAGTGTATCTGTAATGTTCTCTCTCAGCTCATGTTTAATTTTCTCCAAGATCTTAAGGTTAAAATGTTCCTGTTAAGTATAGGAAAGATAAAGACCAGTTATGCCTTGCTTTGAATAGTCATTTTTAATTCATTTCATGTATTCTGGATTTCTACTAAACGTTGGTCTTTTTGTTTTTCCAGGTGAATTCACAGAAACCACTGGATCCAGTGAAGGTAGGAAAATATTTTTATTTCTTCTTCTTCCACTTCTAGACTGTCCTTATTCCTTTTTAGAACAAATCTGAATCAGTGTAATCACTGATGTTTTAGTAGGAGTGCTACCACTACTACGTTCTAAATTCAGCAAAACTTTTTAATTAATTACTTTTCTAAACTATTTACATGTCTACAAGTTATCACAGTAGAGACCATGGTTGTGTAACTGTCTTAAGTTTAAAAACAGATCAGGAAACAAAATAGTCCTGAAACTTCACTTAAAGAAAACTATTTACTGAATTAGGGAAAAAAGTTTAATTATCTCTAATTTTATTCATACTAATTAAGGTAATCGCATGATGGCAGGATAATCATTACAGCATTAATTTTCTGTCTTGTTTTACTGTAATTATTACTCTTTACATTACAATAGTTTATATGAAGTTTCAGGAGTATTTTGTTCCTTGATCTGTTTTTAAACTTAAGACAGTTACACAACCATGGTCTCTACTGTGATAACTTGTAGACATGTAAATAGTTTAGAAAAGTAATTAATTAAAAAGTTTTGCTGAATTTAGAACATAGTAGTAGCAGCACTCCTACTAAAACATTACGGATTACAATGATTCAGATTTGTTCTAAAAGGAGATAAGGACAGTTTAGAACTGGAGCAGTAGATTTATTGATCAGGTTCAGTGATTAACATGTGTTCTGTCTCTGCAGGAGGAGGAGGAGGAGGAGGAGGTGGCAAGGGCAACAGCAGCAGGTTCTGGACTGGAAGTTCTGGACCTGAAGTGGCGGAAAGAAAACAACAGCGTGATGAAGCTGTGTGTGTGTGTGTACTGTCTCTCCACCCACACCCCCCCACCACCACCCTCCCTTCCCTCCCCTCCCTCCCCCCCCCCCCCCCCCCCCCCCCCCCCACCAACCACCCTCCCCTCCACTAGGAGGCACTTTGTTTTATTCACTCATTTCTAAGACAGTGTAATGTAGCGGTCCTCAAGCCGACAACTAGTTCTGTTAGCTTAGCTTGTACAGATATAAAGGACTGTGGCTCTCATTGGTGACTGTGAATCTTTAACATGTTAAAACAATCATGATTTTCCTCACAAAGATGGAAGCTCAGCTTTTACCTTAAGAAATAATTCTTGAACCAAAGTTTTAAACTTAAGACACAGATTTTTCTTTTTTAAGAATTTAGTGTCGTTTACTTTTCTATCTTTCGACAGTTTGAACTTCAATACCCAGAAACCCTCTCTGCTTGTAGTTTGCGGATTTAAAAGTTCCACATTTTTATTGTTTGATTTTCTCATCCACAGGACTCAATCAACCAGCAAATCCCAAAGAGACTTGCTGGTTGATCGAATCCTGTGGATGAGAAAATCAAACAATAAAAATGTGGAACTTTTAAATCCGCAAACTACAAGCAGAGAGGGTTTCTGGGTATTGAAGTTCAAACTGCCGAAAGATTGAAAAGTAAACGACACTAAATTCTTAAAAAAAAGAAAAATCTGTGTCTTAAGTTTAAAACTTTGGTTCAAGAATTATTTCTTAAGGTAAAAGCTGAGCTTCCATCTTTGTGAGGAAAATCATGACTGTTTTAACATGTTAAAGATTCCCAGTCACCAATGAGAGCCACAGTCCTTTATATCTAAACAAGCTAAGCTAAAGTGACTAGCTGTGAGCGTGAGGACAGCTACATTACACCGTATTAGGAATGAGTGAATAAAACAAAGCACCCCCTAGTGGTCAAACGTCTGTCATTATCTCTGCTGTGGTTTGTTAAATGTCTGGAACAAAAATCAATAAAAGTGTCTTACTAAACTTTTTTCTTTATTTGCACATGAATTATAATTTGTAGAACTAAACTAATAAACTAATTTTATCAAGCAAAAATGCCAGATATTATCTGAATATGCTGCATGCTTGCTACTGGAATAATTTGACATGTACAATATATTCTACCCTAGATTTTACATTATTTTAGCCAACATATTAAGATTATTATTAACCAATTTTTTTTTTTAATTGACAAGATTAAATGATTGTTATTGGAAGCATTTTACATTAAATTGACTTGAACAAAAAGGCAAATGTAGATTAAATGACAAATTGTCCTAAATTAATCTATTTTATACAAACTGGGGAATACAGCCAGATTAAAAGGTTTTGTATTTTTGCAACTACAATAGAAACTGATTAATAGTTAACTTTAATTTAGTGATATTTGTTCCAGACAAAAGTTTTTAAATGGTCAAAATGCAGCAGAGATAATGACAGAGGCAGACTGAAAAGACATAAACACTGACCTGTAAATCCTCATGTCTGTCTCTTCTCTCTCTGATCTGCTGGCTGAGGTTGAGTCCTGTGGAAAAAATCAGAGACAACAAACATTAATGTAAAGCTGCAACTGTTTAAACCATCAAAAAATAAAAGCACACATAGTAGAGTATTGAAATTCCAACTATCAAAAGATGGAAAAATAAGAGACAAAGTCCACAAAGAAACCAGTGTGTGGACTGGACTTATCAGATGGGACTGAACAAGCTCAAGAATCAAATTAGATTTGTACACAATTAAGGCCATTGGCTTAATGCTGGGTACAGTGAAGGATTCTACTGTTTTTCACTACAAATACCTGCATTCACTGAAGGAAAAGACAGTAAACTAGAAAAATAGTTAATGTGTGTACTCATGTTGAAAAGATTATAGGATTAGTCAGAGGGAAATTCTGCAAATCAAGGCCACGTCCATCGAACACATGGCAACAAAACCAGGCAAGTCACTGGCTCACACACTGGAGTTATTTTCTGTGTCTTCTCAAATGTATCTGTCTGGAGTAAGAAGTTACATGAACTAGAGGAACATGACCTGGGAAGAGGTCATGGCTGATTTGTCATTTCAAGGTAAAAGTAACAAAGCCATGTATTGCAAACCATCACAATAATTACTGACAAAAGTTAAAGGGACCGAACCAGTACTTTTACTGAAGTAGGATTTTTATGCAGGACTCTCAATGAACTAGATTCTTCTTCTATCACAGCTGAGAACTTACTGTGTCAGCCTAATTCAAAGTTTACATACATTATTTGTTGTCTGCCTTATCCAGCTGTAGTCTGAGACACTGTGGGTATACTTATTAAGACAATTCATTTACCTTGTCAATCAATGCACATCTCAGCCATGTCCTCTGGCTCTGGGTTCTCAGCTGACTCATGGAGATCAAGAAAGGCCTCTGCACCTTCTGTCTGTCTTTGCCGATCGTCTCTGGACTTCATCGTCTCCTCTTGCTGACGTGATGCCAGGAAACATGGGCTGGCCTCTCTAATAACAGAGGTTAACTGTAGGAGCCCAGTCTACAGACACGGCCTTTTAAAGCCTAAAGAGAGCAACAAACCATAATTAAACACTTGAGGCAATAATAAGGTTGTGCTGCATTCCTGAATCACTCTGGACTCAGAATGAACACACATACACAAAGGTTAACATAGGTTTTAACAGCAGTTAATTACTGTAAGCCTGGTTGTTTTATACCGCAATGATATTTTAACATCGTATTCTGACAGTTAAAAAGACTACAGTTGCTATATTTTATATTTTACTAATGAAGAACCAAAACTTTGTCCAGGATTTTTGATAATGTACAATCAAACTGAGGTAAAGATATTTTTTCAATCCTACCTTGGCTAATATTTAAAAATAACTCCAAATACCAAATATTTGCTTCAATCCAAAGCTTCTAAAATGTGAAAATGTAATAGTTTTGTCATATGATTGTAAATGAAACACTGCTGATTGGACAAAACAAGACATCTGAAGACGTCACCTTCTTTTCTGCCATTCTATAGATATGATTCATCAGTTATTTTTATATTAAATACTACAGTCATTAAAAACCAAGGTTTGACCTGGGATTTAAGCAGTAACTCTGTTTCTGACATCAGTAATTCAGCTCATCAACACATCTTTTTTACACTGGGTAAATCTTTAGGACACATACCTCTTTGATCTGTAGGGAGAGAGCTGGTATTTCCATCTAGGTGGCGGCAGCTGAAAGAGCAGACCTGGAAAACAAAAGTGCAACACAAATTAACTAACTAATAAAAAAACAAGTAACACAAGCTTTTCACCACCAAAACTTTATCAATGTAGAAGAATGTGACACTGAAACATGAAAACCTTTCCAATCACCCCTGGAGTTTTGGATGTATAAATTAATTATTTTTTTAAAATAAGACCTTAGCTGACCTCAGAGAAAATTAAATTACATTTTTAAACCATAATTTTCATTTTCAAAGATTAAATTCAACTGTTAACATTTTAGTTTTACTGTTATGACTTCTAGCAGTAATCTCAACTCATTCACTGTGGAGGGGCACAGAGTTAACACCTAGTTTTCAAGCCTGTATTTAACACAACACTGTGCTCAATCATGTATCCCAGTCACTTTAAACAAATTACTTGTGATTAATAGTCACAACATTCACCTGTAATATTTACCAGAAACAATCTGACCACAAGAAGGCACAAAATGACCAGTAATGGTAAAACTGCAAAAAAACCACAAGGAGACAAGAAGCTGACCAATAATAGATGTAAAATAGCAAGACACAGACGTAAAATTGTGCAAATTACCACAAAAACACAAAACTACCTACAAACATATAATAGAGACAAAAAAATGAGACCCGAGATGATGCCAAATGACCTCAGAGACACAAAACAACCATGAAATGCTTGTAAACATACTATCAAGAGGTGTTATCATCTGTTCACGTTAGACCCAGAACTCATGTGGAAGAAGCGTCAGTCATAGAAACACATTCACTCACAATACAAACGACTGAAAACGAAAATAATGGCAAAACGTATCTTTACAAAATAATGCTGAGGATAATGCTAGCAGCTAATCAGTAATCCCTTAGCACAACCTTTGCGCCGCAAGCTGCCGCAAACGTTGACGACACAGGTCACACTCACGTCGACCACAATAATAAACAATTCAAATGACTTCAAAAGGCACATAACGACGCCTTAGTCACAGAAACACAAACACAAGCAATAAAAACAACTACAGCTGGAAATCCGGCCAGAGGAGATCATTAGAAGACGAGGCTAATGCTAATGCTAACTTCGCTAGTTGGTTAGCTTGTTAGCCTTACCCTAGCGCCTAGCAGCGTCCAGCCTCACTCGTGTTCGACAAAAAAAGCTTAAAAGCTTGCTTTAGTTCAGATGTCTTCAGATGTGAAGTTTCCCATTGTTGTAACAAACCGAAGCAACGACTCAAACGTTGTTTTTTTTCCGTATTTTCACTCGTTTTTCAGGCTTTGTTTCTCTGTCGTTCCGCTCTCCCCACCGTGGACCAGTCCAATGACGTCACACGCCAGCCACGTTCAGCACGCTATCCACCATCGACAGAGTGATTGGTCAGCCGATTCGGCTAGCGCCGATTGGTCGGCTGGGCCGCCTAGCAACCGTTTCTGATTGGTCGAAATAACTGCAATGGCGGAAGTTGTTCGAGGGTTCAACCAGTCCTAACCTCTTTATACACAGTCTATGATTCTAACCAATGGAAAAAGTGCAGACTGAGAAGCGCTCAGAGAACAGCTGTATGATTATGTAACTAAAGATTATACATTTTATATAAAGTCTACAAATACCATTAAAGCACACAGGGATCAATCACCAGCAAAACTACAAAAAGACTACAGAACTTCCGTTACAGTTTCTTAAATAAAATGAAAACTCCACACATTCATTTTGTGTAATACAAAGACATTTTCCAGCAACAAAAAAATCTTACTTTTAATCTTAATTTAACACTTAATAATATAAATCAATGTGTTTTCATAGTATTTCTACCAGATTGTGTTGAGACTTTACTTATTCTGAATGGATTTTTTGGGCAGTAGTAATCACAGTCTATATATGTGTGACCATATTTTCAAACTAGCTCCATTGCAGTGAAGAAAACCTAAAAGCTACATGACTGAATCAAGATTCTAAGAAAGACTAAAACCCCCACAATATCTTGATGTGGCCACATCAACTGCACCCGTTAATCCTTAATGTCCAAATGGGGCTTGAGTCACAGATGAGGCGGACACTTGTTCGTCACTGTTGGCCGGGAAAGTCTGCACTTACCTAAGAAGAAAGGAAAAGAAAAGGAGGTCAGTTAGTGTTTAATTAGAAGCACAGACCAGAATCACTTTAGTAATAAACTGGCAACAACTGACAAGCAACTTATTGTAGAAGATAATCTGACAATATATGTGCGTCCTATTATTTTAAGCGTAGCTAAGTTTACCCTCAGTGTTCTCCTGAGAATTAAATAAAGCACCAATAATGATGACGACATGTCTTTGAAAAGGGTCAGTGTGCCAAATCAGCGAAGGAACACAAACAAAAGTTGCTCAGTTTTTCTATCTACATCTGTACTTGCTTCTGTGCCCTCTCTTCAAAAATCTCTTTGCCTTGAGGCATCCCGGGCTGGCGCCCATCAACAACAAACACACTGTAGCAGAGTTACCTTTTCTACCCTTCATATCTTCTCTTAGTAAATATTTCATGCTCTGCTAGTCACTAAACTGCCTGTCCCAGAGCGCCTTCTTTCCCCTTTGTGGGAAGCAAGTGGTTGCTCTTCAGCAGCACTTAGTGCCTTTGCTGCAGATTGAGCGTTGCCATGATCATGACCGAGTCATGAGCCCCAAGGCACAGTTAAAGGAGAGACTGATGAGACATATACAAGCAAGTTTCAGAGGAGCTTCACTAAATGCAGACATGCTCACAGTGCTCATCTTAGGGCCTTTTCTTTCAAAGGCAGCGAGGAATGTCCTACAAATTGGGCAGCTGCCGTGGATAACACAACAGCCAATAACACTGTTTCCTTCAGCTGGAAGGATGAGATATTGTCTGGCATGCTTATCTCAAGAGATACTTAATGGAAGGAAAATTTATATCACCAATAGCCATCAGGGCGCTCTGTTTTACAAGTTGCCTTGTTAAACCATTAAGTGATTTATGTCCTCAAGCAAAGGGTTTTATTTTTTATGTTGTCATAGGGACATTGAACAGGTTCGGTCTGACCAACCAGTTTCACACTATGAAAACTAAATCATCAGTTGGTTGCAGTAATCTACCAATGTTTTATGGTTAATACTGTTTGGTGATAGCTATGGTAGATACAGATTCAGAGATCAAACTAAAATTTCAAGAATTTTAGATAAACTTAAGAAAAAAGTTTAAATCCAAAGTATTAACAAGCTACTGATGGATATTTTCATTTAAAGATGTCATTTTTTTTCATTTAAAGAATTCAAAGACAGTAAAATAACAATGATGTTAAATGCAATAAAAAGCAGCAAATTCTAATATTTGAGATCCTGACCCCAGTATATGTTTCTGATATTTCTTAATCTAATTGTCAACAAATAGTTATAGAACATACGTCCCTGTAAACCCACAAACTGTAATTTTAATTTCTGTTTGTGTAAGAATTGAAAAAACCCAATTCAAAGTACTTTGGACACAGCCAGTCCAGCTTTTTACCCCTGCTTCCGGTCCTTATGCTAAGCTATGCCAACAGTCCCTCATCTCCAGCTCTGAAATTAAACATATTTCTTAAAATAAATAAAAAAATAAATAAATAAAAAAAGTCAAACTATTATGTTAACAAATGAACCTATAGCATCATCTGTCCAAAAATAAATCCTACAAACTCCATTCTTGGGTTATTGTTGTTTTGGAATAATCATCATGCATCTGATCAGCGCTGCTCCTTAAAAAGTGAGAATGTTGAGCTGGCAGAGGTTTCAGGAAGGAAGTGGTGTTGAATGACCTGTTGTTGCAGACAATGTCACACTGCAGCCCACAGTATTTCTCAGTGTATGACACAATAACGACTTGTTCTTGCCATTGAACATTGTGGCTCTGTTTGGACTGGTGCCATAACTGCACTGTCAGGATTTTGCCAGCTCCCCAAACAAACTCTAGACTATACTCTGCCTCTCTCTGCCACATAATGGCGCCTTCTTCTCGTACAATGCAGTCACTAAAGTACATGAAGTGACAGCGGCTGATGTAACTCTGCGGTCACTAAGGCCATTCATCTCGCCTGGCTTGCTCAGAGGCACGTTGGCAGGGCCTGGGCTGCTGATTTCTACTCCACTGCTCGGAGCCGCCTGTGTGCCTGACACCATAACTCATGCTCGCCTTGCCAGGATGTAATGTTTAAGAACATTGTACACTACAGCACTAATGGCGGAGGAATGACATCCATTCTCAATCAAAGCAGATTGAGGGTGAGCTATCCGTTACGAAGAGGGATAGCCTTGTTTCCTTTGACTTGATTAGAGTGGTCGGCGAACCAATAAACTCTGGGACAGATATTAATGTAATTGCTGAAGCAGCTGGTTCCTGTCTGAGTTATGATCCATTGTTTCATGGGAAAAACCAAAGAGGGTGAATCAGAAATAGAGGGGAAACAGTAAGGTACAATAACCATTTGTTAAGAGAGAGGAAAAAGAGGAAGTCCACAAAACTGCGTTTGCACAACGGACATAAACAGTGTGGCTGAGTGTGCAGGCCCATTAGCTATTATCTCAACAACTAAATGTCCCCTTTTATACTTTGATAAATATTGTTGTCTCCCCTCTAGTGAAAATTGTCAGCGCTCATCATACCTGAGAGCTCCTGTGGTTGAACACTGACAACTGTCCTTGCCAAGGTCTTTCATAAGTGACTGGATTCCTAACTGAATTTTCTTCAGCTGTGTGTTGTTTTATCTGAAACATCCATTCAGACAGTGTTTCTAAAGGACTTTACCAGGCTTTATTGGGTTTCCTGACTTTCCTCAAGAATCACAGGGTTATTACAGCTTTGAGCTTTGCATTCACATCCTTTAATTTGAGAATGTCAGACATAAAGCAAGTGAACTGTGATAAGAGCATCAAGTGTATTTGTTTATGCTGTTACAATCCTAAAAGTTGAGCAGTCCCTTAAACTAATGCTCACATTTTCTCACAGATATTAATATTATTATATAATTATTTTAAGCTGTAATAAAGAATTGCCTGAAAAGTCACCCCCTGACACAGGGATTAATACATGAGGAGTGAATGTTATCTGGGGAAATATGTATTTAAAAGTAGTCATCTGCTGCCACCTGGTGGTTGGGCAGGAGTAATGTAAATATAGTGCAGTCACAGGGGAGTCATACACTTATGCGCAGCTGCACACATCAACTGCACCTTGTCCACACAGCACTTCCCATTCTAAATAAAGCCATGACCTGTTTTAATGTTTAATGTTTGCTGTTTTGCAGGTGAGCAAGGACCTTTGTCAGCACATTTCAGATGCTGCCAAATGTCTGCAGCAAAGGTAGTCTCTTTTAATACCATGTTTAGTTCTAATGCAATCTGAATTGTTTTGGTGTAAATCTTGCATCTTATAAAAGTTTGCCCTGAAACTGATTCTTCATGAACATCAAAGATCACAGGGAGCCAACACAACGCTGCTACTACTCATATTTACACAGTATTGTGAAAATATTTGTAATACAGAGCAGAAAATAATCTGTAATTTGAATCTAAATGTGCACATAAATATGATTTCCACTAGATGGCAGGTCGAGCTCAGAGACTCACCCACCTCCGTCTCTTTCCCCCTGAATCTGCTCAAGATTTTTCCATCTAATCATGTCTTATTCTGCTGGGAGCTGCCTCCCGGAGTATCACACCTGCCCACTTCCTTTTCGTCTCCATGCCAGGGGAATGCAGTAACCTGCTCCCACAATGCACTGCAGCTCCCCTCTGTGAGGAAACACTGTACTGGTGCTGTGAGCATATGGCACTTTCTTTAAAAAAACAAACAAACAAACAACAAAATAAGTCAGAAATGAACCTTTACTATGAAGTGCTGTATGTAAATGCTGACAGGCGCTGAGGCTCATGGGGAGTGAAGGATGTAGAAGTCGTTGGGGGCATCAGGCGACACCTTTTTTAACGTTTCAAACTTTGCCTTTGAGGATAACAGTGCAGCTTGTTTTCATATGCAAACAGGCGCAAACTGGGACTTGAAACTTTTTACTGTGACGGTAACAAACGTGAAACTCTTCAACCATCACTCCCCTGAAAGAGATTCTATAGCTACAACCTGAAATTCATTAAAGCTTGATGTAATTATAATTTATTTGACTAAAGCAGAAAATATGAGATGTTTGCCTTCTTTGAGTCTTTATCCACAGGGGAGGGATTTGTTGATGTACATCTTTTCAGTCACACAGCTTGGATCATCAGCTTGGCCAGATAATGTAATTCAGCTGTAAAGTATATTTATGGAAAGAGTTTAAAAGGGCCACAACCCTCGACTCTGATTGGACACTTTCACTGAAGATTTCACTGATTTCATGAATGTCAAATCTGCTAAATCTTGGGTCTCTTATAACCTTATTTCTTTAGGCTACTGCAACAATCAATACTTGAATAAGCAATTTCAATCCTCATTATCAACCCTTTGTGATAAACATGATGTATAGATATTTATAAGGACTTCTAAGGTGATGTGGATTATCTCTGTCTTGACTGAGTATCGATGTCCCCCATCCTCCTCACTTATCACATTCTCGGCCCTTTGTTTACTGCAAACCACACTGCGCTGCATTGTTTGTCAGGCTGAGGGAGCCTTGATGGAATCAGAGTCCATTAACATGGAAGGCAGCGCCGAGGTGACTTTAGCTCCTAATTAAAAACAGATGTGTCCATTTAATAGTCTTAATACTTTGTGGGAGAGCGAGACAATCACCGCAGAAATATCTATTTGCCTCATTAAATCGGGAGGCTTGATCATGATGAGAAGCAGGGTAATGAATGAAGACAGACATGTTTACCGGGTTGTTTAAACAGTGTTTGCTGGGAGGAGAGAGGGTGGAATCTAGATGGACTATTTTTTGATGGTGGGGAGAGGAGGCAGACCTCAGCTCAGCTGAAGACTGATATGATGAATGGTACATGAAGTCAGGTAAAAACAGACACAAGAAACTGGTTCTACTCTAAACCATCACTAAACTATCACTTTATAGGTAATTTTGTTTTTCAAAGCACAGACTTGTTTTAATGCTTCACAGTCTCCCAACTCCCCAGATCCCAATCTGATCCAGCATCTGTGGGATGCACCAGAACAAACCAGATCAATGAAGGCCCCATCCCTGCAACCTACAGGACCCACAGGATCCACTGCCAATGTGGAAAAACTGGAAAAGGTCCATCATTGGGGAACTATAAGGCTACGACCAACAATTATCATCATTATCAATTCATATGACAATTATTCATTAATATTCAGTAGTAAAATGCCTTGTGTTGTCTTAGCAATAGTCAAAAATTAATAAAATGCTGAGTTTACTATCATAGAACACTGGAAAATATTCACATTTGAGAGTGTTTTACAAGTGAATTTTTCCTTAAAAATGACTGAAACAATCAAAATAAATTAATCAATAGTAAAAACAATTGTTAGTTTTAGTCCTAAATTTCAGTTCTAGCCTTCTAGTTGTGTTAGTTGGCTATCTAAACCTAAGTTTCATATTCAACACATATTTTCGTCAAAGAGAGGTTTATTTAAGAGATTATGGTTGATTGACAGGTCTCTTAGCCTATCACACTCAGCTATGTGGTTGCCAGTTGCTCATCCTTCCTCAGCTCTATCACAGCTCCCCCGTTTTTGCCAAAATGTATTTTTTTTGGCTTCAGTAGCTGCCAAGATGGCAGCAAGCAGTGATCCCAAATCCAGACTTCAAAACCTCCAAGATCATTTGGGACATCACAGATGCTACATCCATGTTTTCTACAGTGTATGTTACAAGCACAATTAAAACTATGTGCAACAGTCCTTCTTACCATCTAATGTGCTGTCCAATGTGTCCTTAACTGGGTCCAAGTTATTGTTGCTGTCTTGTTATGTTTATTATCAGTACTACTGATCAGTGATTTGATATCAGCATTTATGAGTTAATGACTAGTCAATAATGATCAACCATTCTTAATAATCCAATACATATATACTGATCTGATTATGCCATGTCTATCAATACTGCTGGCCCGTCATTCCAGTAAGAGTCCAGTAAATAATTTACACTGAGAAACATGTTGTCCTCACTTATATACTATTTTTACAGTGGAGTACAGAGGACTGACAGAGAGCTTTGTCACATGGTACAGCCATGATCACCTGAGGCTCAATATCAGCAAAAGCAGGGAGCTTGTGGCAGACTACAACAACAGAAAGCACCCTGTCCAGGTTGTCATCTGCAGTGATGAAGTAGAGAGGGTGAATTTAAATCAATCACAAGTCAAATCCTTTGACTGATCCCTGATTTGTGACAACCAAACTCTAATCAGTTCCTTTTTGAGTCCAGGTGGACATTTGTGCTAAATTTGAAGAGGCATTCCTGAGATATTGCGTTCACCACAAGGGGATGGATGAACAGAAATCCTGAAAACATAAAGCGTCCGGCCACAACTATTAAACAAAAAAAACAATTCTAGACGCATCATCTTCAAATCAATTGTTTTGTTTGACACAGTTCAAAAAAGATATTTACATTGATGATATACAATCATATAAAACACAGAAAAGAATCAAATCCAAAAAAATTGCGAAGCTGGAACGAGCAAAACGTCAGCATTTTGCTTCCTAAATGACTTAAACCATCAATCAGTTATCAAAAATTGTTGCCAATTAATGTTCTATCAATCGACTAAATGACTAACAGGCTGTTGACAGGGCAAGTTGCCTTGTCAACTGTTTAGGATTATGGTGGTATTAGTGTGCATAATATGCATGTCAACTTCATTTAATTCATAAAACGTTAAGCATTTAGTAAGGCAGACGCACATGTAGACACACACACACACACAGATGCACACAAGCCTGCACAAAAGCAAAAATCCAAGCCGAGCTGATTGGTTGTGCAGTCTGACTGCGCTCTTGTGTGTATGACAGGGACAAAGATGTGTGTGGACACTTCAGCCTTGCTCAGGGATCTGCTGTCACATCCCATCATCGGAGCGGTGCATTCACACCAGCCGCCGCTGTAGGACGGCTCACTAAGTGGGTGGCGAACCTCATACGGGGCTCAGTGGTGCTCGTGTTGGGATCAGTGTCAGCGTCACGGCTACAAGCTCTGCATGGTGAACTTCTATCCTGCATCATTTAAAGGGCCCGAAAAAATTAAAACTGTTTCTGATTCATTACCAACTCAACTGTCTGGTTATTTTTATTATTATTTAGGGAAGCAGAGATTACAAAACAATGAAGGCAAGCATACTGGGAACAGGGTATTCACTGAACAAAGGCAGGACGTACACCCAGATGAACAAAATCAAGCTATTTGAATCAAGGGTGAGAGACTTTATGTTGGCTGATGTAAGTGTACAAGACTGAACGTTGACAGGTTATCATTAATAAAGCCATATACTGCAGAAGTCAGTTACTCCCCTGTGAGATTTCTTGCATCCTCCGCTTGGATTAAGTGCAAAAACAAAAGCTCGGCTGCACGTCAGTCAGTCAGTCATCCACTGCATAGGTTGTTGGTGAAGTTGTTAGCGTAGATAATGAGCTAATTGGCACTGGACGGATCTGCTGTGTGTGCTGGAAAATAAAAAGTTCCCCAGAGACCTGAATTCACCTCCTGTGGGGGAAGGCGGAGGGGGCGGTGTGTGTGTGTGTTGGGTGGATGTGTGTTCTCAGTGGTGTAGTTGCTAATGTAGCGGAAGACAGGCGAAAAGGAAGACACATTAGCAAAGGTCAAAGGGGAAGGTGAAGGTTAAAGCAGCAAGATGTGACTTTTGCTGAGCAGCAGCAGCAACGACTGTGTAGTCCCACTCACTGAACTGAAACATGGCCGAATAGTGTATATTACCCATGATCCCCAGCTTCCAGAGCCAGAAGTGCTGTCACTGTAACAAATGCACCAAACTCTGTTTATAATTCTTGATATTTTAAATGTTTCCTCTCTAGAAATCAGAGATTAACACTAGTTTTTAATGACTTCTAAGTTTTTTAAACTGATCTACAGTTCGGCTTTACTCTTGAGCTTGCTGGGCCTTGGGGTGGGAATGAAAGAGGCAACAACTTATCAGCGTTCAGGGACCCAGACGAAGTTGACTGTAAACATGACTGCACGAACAGGGACCCAACCGTCTTCTGAGGGGTAATTATAATTATTAGCACTCTGAGCTGCAGCACGTCCCCATGAGGTCTCCAGAACAATGAAGATCCACATGGGTGCTGTGACAGGCACTCATCTAGGTATCAGAGTGAGTCAGCTAGATGTTAATACCCAGGCTAATAATGGCTGTGAAGTGGAGCTGACACTGAGCTAATAGCAGCAGTGAGGGACAGGCAACCGACACCGTGGGGACGCTTCTCACTCAAACTTGGCCGTCCAGAGGCCTTGTCTTCAGACTGTAATTAGTAGCCAGTGACAACAGAGGAAAAGCAGCATGCCAGGCAGGTACACAAGGGTCTGTACAATAATAATAATTACCAGTCACCAAAACAATCAACCCCCTTTGCTGAATATTCTATTACATACAGGCTGTGTAAGTTTTTGAGTAGACTTAACAGATGGTGACAACCAACCAGTTCGACAACTAAAATCAGCACAAAACTTTCAAACTGCAATGATATACAAACCGCACAATTTAATACAACCCAGTATATTAATAATAGGACTAAAACCACTTTATACAATCATTTTTGGAGGGACAATGTCAAATAGATGTTAAGTTAACTGTACGTGACGTTTATGATGATATGTTTTTTGTTATTATCATTACCAAATTTTGTGAACAGACTAAAACCAACAATGGATAGAACCAACTAATGAGTGTCATCTACGTAGCCAAAGCCTGATATATCTTATTTGAGTTCTTTTGTCGTCTGAAAATGACTAAAAACACAAATGAGCCAAAACACTACACTGAGTGACAAGTACCTTCATTACACAGCACATTACAAACACTGTTCTGCTGCTGTAAATATTTCCCAGGCACACCAAATGTTATTAATCCACGGCTAAAAATAGTCCCCAACAAATAAACTATTTCCATGTTTTTTTAAAGGGGCTATTTGTACATTTTCTCTGTGGTTTCTCGCTGGGAGAAGGTGGTGGTGATAGTTGTCTGCTAAGCGCTGCAGCCATCGTTGTGTTTACAACACAAGAAGTTAGAATTCATGCCACTTCAGGCAAAATGACAAGACAGGCCGGGGCTAGTTGGATATCATGCTAACTTCACTGAAAGAAAAGAAGTAACAGAACTAGAAGCGAAACATTGCTGTTTCTTTCCACTACTGGGAACAGCTCTTGGTGAGAAAACAAATGTTATTTGATGCTTAACTGGCACCGTTTCTTCTAGACTGGTAAGTAAACACCTGTTAATGCTAACATTGGCTGTGTAGCGATAGCAAAAACTTACAAACAGTCTTCATTAGGAACCAATAAGCTAGGTGCTGAGTGCTACAGACAGAGGAGGTAAAGTCAAAAGCACTGAAGGCACACTAACCCATTGTTGCTTTTGGTCTTTCAATATGATTTGTTGACAATAAATAAAGTATGCAACATTACCTGTCTGATCCTTTAAGTGAACAAAACAGGAGTATAAGGTATACTACCAAAGGGTAGGTGTTATTATATAATTAAATCCAATAATGCAACACTATGAACAACAGCCTGCAAATAATTATCATCGACTTCAAAATTATCACTTTATCAACACCTCACTGACAGTCTCAGTAAAACATCACACATTATAAGCTTCATACAGATAACTTCTGTTATTACATGCTGTTGGACTCCTTATATTCTAAATATGTTCATTATATTTAGATATATTAAAAAGAAGCAGCTCAAGATGATTGTAATTTTGGTATGAGGGGTTTTGCCATTTGCTATATCAGCACCCAAATCCAACAAATATACTGCAATCTGTGTGTTGTCTTTGCTTTACAAGGGCTTAAATAGGTAATAGGATGAAAAGGTACAATGCAGAAATGAGAAATGGGCACATAAATCCAAATAACAGAGTGTAATATGAGAAGTAAGATAGATTGTTTATGTTTGTGGTTACAGTCATTGTGGCAGTGAACCTTGTGTTGCTAAAATGACACCTGATATAAGAAAACCAACAGTGAAAAAATAATAAAATAATTCAATAATCTAACAAAAATTGACAAAATAAAGAAAAGCAACTTACGGAAGTTCCTTAGTCAGAATTTACAAAGAAATGAGGCGTCTAACCAGCTCACTGTTTGTTCATTTTGCACCAAATAGCTTTTTTTTTCCAGCTATGACAGCACAAATGAGTGCATGGCAACTGCAAATGTTTTAACAGTAATCTAACAAAAATGAGGTAGAAGCCCATTATCCTTCCTCAAAATACATATCAGGCCTTTACCAAGACACAATTTGTGTCCTCACTGATGGTCTAAGATGTAATTACCACATCCAATAAAGCAGCACACATTTTCATATTTCATTGTCCCCAGTGTGTACAAGAATGAGCTGAGGAATTACTGACCTGCTATGCTCAACTGGCTGAGTGTAGCTTTAAATATGAATGCCACACGTCTTACGTGCATTACATTAGAATCCTCTCTGTCTTGTAATGTGGAAGTAAATGTGGTCTTAAGGACATCAAACATGTTTCAAACTAAAGTAGACAGGATAGGGAACTGACCCCGAGTCTTTTTTTTCCAAGTGTGTTTTAATCCCACAAAAGCTGTTTGAATCTTCTAATCTCATTTCTCCACATTCTGACAAGAAAAACTTGTGTCGCCAAGTAAATTTTAAAGGACTGACTTGATATGATGTTTTTTTTTTTTACTATGACATTCATCCTGAATGAAATGTCTGTTAATATTCTATTGTTCAGTACATTTGAAGATTGGAGGCTTCTTTCCTTCATCATAATCCATTTATTTCATGTATTATTTCATATTTTGGTGTCTTCTGAACGTCTAGGAACCTCGGTTCATATATAAACATGTTAGCAAACATTGTGTCAGGATATTTTGTGAGCTGTGATCTTTTAATTCTCAACATTACAGCTTTCAACGGACTTATCTCACTTTTCTAGATTCGAGGCCACACCCAAAACCATGAAACAAAGATAGTGTCAGGTGCTCACAGTAACATCTGTGACATTTTCCCTTATTTGAGTTACTTCCTGTGACTGTACTTCATTTAGAACCTTATTAAAACCCATAACAAATATACTTTACATAATATACATACACAGTGCTATACTGACTGTGATAAAAGGAGGTGTGAGTTGACAAAGCTCTCTGTTTCGAGACCTCCCAATGCGGCTGTTGCTGCTACACAGTATCTAAAGCCGACCCCTCGCTGCACCGAGCCCAGGGGCTGATGGGAGTTCTCGGGGGAACCATTAGTGAGCGGATCAGCAATGTGGCGCGCAGGGAGCGAACGCAATTCACGGGAGAGCACCGAACTCACAACACTCTAACAACACCTGTCACCCCTGCGCCTAATGAGAAACACAATTAGCAATTAACAGTGCGATCTGTCAGGGCTAATACCTGCCTCCCCGCACGCACACACACACAGCCGGGGAGGAAAAACCAGACCCCCTTCATCAGCACTTCCATGCAAGTATGAAATGAGCCCAAACAAGCGGATCAATTAGACAGGTGATGTAATGTTGTGAAACCTAAGCTGATGCCTCGGTGGCAGATTTTCTAAACGGCGTCCTCGCTGATGCTCCACAGTGACTTTTAAGACAGGAATTAAGTGTGATTTTTATCACTCAGCGGGGAACTGAACTTTGAAGTTGGACGCGCTGCATACTGGCCATAGATCATACAGCGTGGGCTATTAAACTGTGTGTGCAATGGGAAGTTTGTCAAAATGCACTTTGCTGGTAGATTTGGTGCTCTATTCTCCTGTAAAACAATTGCCACCATGGGGATTAACAGAAGATGAACTGAAGTGACTATAAACAGCACAGGCAGTAAAGTTCCCTAAATCAGCACATTCTGTGTTTATTTGGATCCCTGTTAGCTGCTGCCTCGTGGACCAACTTCCAAAGATTGATCGATTCAAAGACAACATCGATCCTCACACCTCCTGGTGTTTCTCATTGATCATCTTGGGACACTTGAGGACACTTCCAGCCGTTTTCAGTGCGATACTTGGGGAAATAAAGAGAAATATAATGCAGAAACTATACAGACTCTATTCATAATTAATAGTTAAGACATGAATGTTGTTGTTTCATGTGTAAAAGTAGCTCATATATCATGTTAGCATTCAGGACTTGCACTTGTTCTCATGGAGGAGAATTTTTTATTGATAACTTGTGCTACAGCAGAGAAATCTGCTAAAACTTTAATGATTTTAGCAGATCAACAAAGCATGATCTACAAAGACTGGACTAAATAAATGCCAGCAAATTCTCATCTCAGCTTCTAAACATATAAAGTTATTGATCTGTCACAGCTTTTGATACTTTTCCTCAGATATTCGCACTGAATAGAATGAGAAAAAGGTCAGAGGTCAGGTTTTGGCTACCGATCAATGACCCTGGGGGTGACAGGGATTCGGTATCTTGCTCAGGGACAGAGGGCTGTCAAAAAAAGGGTTTAAATCTACTGCTTTCTCTATTTCAGTTTAACACTTATGTTTGAGTCTAATTTAATTTTTATTTTATGATGAAAACTTTTGCATTGTGAATTTCTGGTAAACTCTCTAAAACACACATCTAGCCTCACACACACCAGCATAAACAGTGGCTGTGTTCTAATTGGATTACACCAGTTACGTGTGTGTTTGTGTATGTGTGTGCGCATGTGTGTGGCATCTTCAGCATAGTAATTGTGTCAGCCTTGTTGGTCAGTGGGGAATTGAAGTGTTAAATCCAATTCTGAATTTGTATCTCTCTTGCAGAGGAGGGGGAGATGTAGCGTGAGTACCAACCATATGTCACCGTCCCCAATTCAGAGGGATTGAATATGGATGAGAAACAACTCGGGGTCCTGGCGTCGCCACCGGTAGCAGGTTTAGACTGTGACGGTGTGCGCTCATTTGTTATCAGTGAGGAAGTGGAGCTGTAGACACCAGCACTGCAAAACTGACAAAGATTTTCTGTAATGAAGATAAAACTGATTCAGTGGCTCTGACCCTCATGTTTCTCTGCCATAGTAGTTCTCAGTACAGGCTGCTCCGGACAAGAGGATCACCAAAAAAAAGAAGCATTCTTAAAAAAATTTGCATGAATTGGAGTTTGTATCTTCTTTTATTGGACAATTACTCATATGTATTTCAGATTTTTGTTTTACGGGGTAACTTGATAGTAATGTCAAAAAGCTTTGTGACTGCAGAGATTAAAAGACATTAAATCTCTCAGTTTTAATTTCAGTTTTGTAAACTAAACACCTCATTGACTCCAACATTTGACTTTCTTTCAGCTGTACTATGTGCCAAGTTACCATGATTCCAAAATTGTGACAGCAGTCTCAGGTGAACGATGTTTAATTACAGTCATGACAACACTTTAAATTTAGTGTTGAAATACAAGTTGCATGGAGGTTGTGTCCTTGTTTTTGCCACTGACAGGCTCAGAATGCAGTTTTAAGTGTCTGACAACATTATGGATAGGATTCCTACAGAGACAGAGACACACCTTTTTATTAAAGACCAAGATCATTCTTGTTAAATCAGAAACATTGCTATATATTGCTACCAGACTCCATTGGCAAAAACAGTAATTTTACTCAGCACTGAGTTTCTTTGTTTGTGTTATTGTCTGACGGTCAGTGGTAGAAGAAGTATTCAGATCCTTTACATGAGTAAAAATACCACTCAATAACGCAAACACACTAAGCAACTCCTGTGTTCTGCTCAGTAAAATGACTTGTTTTTGTCAATGGAGTCTGGTGGCTTTGAACAGAGCAGTAAAACAACTGTTTCTGGCTTAAACAAAAAGGATCTTACTCTTTAATAAAAAGGTCTATCTCTGTAGGAATCCTGTCCATAATGTTGTCAGACACTATAACAACAATCTGAGCCTGTCAGTGGCAAAACAAGCACTTTTATAGGACGTACTTTGACATGGACAAATGCCTGCTGGATTATACTGCAGTAACTAATCACAGTTAGTGGGCACAATGTCAGAACTGCACTAATTCCAAAGATTTTGTTCCATCATTTACTCTCAATAACATGGGAAACTGAGGCACAGGTTCAAAATACCAGAGTTATCCTTTAACCCAAATAATTGTTAATTTAAGCATATAACCTGCTGTATTTTTATACATATTGTTACTTTCTGCTGCTTCAAGCTTTAACCAGTTCATGACAGATTTGTCTGTTCCAGTTTTTAACATTCTTTGTAGTCTTTTCCTAACTTAATCAAAAGAAAATCAACGTCACAGCTAAACCAGCACGTCAGTCAAACAGTATACCTCACAGTTTGATTGACAAGTGATCTCTCAGGGAAGCATGGTGTGGAAACACAACAGCAATCAACACCTAGCACTTAACATGTCACCGTATAAGCCAGAGACAAAACATGAATCGTGAGAATTACCACTTTGAAATTATTAACAAAAGGTGTTAATAACAATATTTTTTTTCTAATATTCACTGTTCTCTGTGTTTTGGAGAAAATGAATAAAGAACACAGTCCCAACAGGTGTTAATTATAAGCAGGATAGAAAGGATAGGTGGAATAAAACTTATTCACCAGCAGATGTGGCTAGTTTGGTCTTTGTTCCTAGGTAAAATAAAAACAGTATTAGAGATTACTGGAGAACATGAGTACACACTGTGCACCTCTGCAGCAAGACAGACACATTTCTTACTGAACTAAGGCTGATGCTGCTCACTTGTGTTTGTACTTGAACAACAGCATTTGCTTTATTTCAAGAGCTTGTTAGCAATTCTGCTTCAGGAAATGTAAAGATATATTCCATAATGTCCCCTGGGTTTCACTGCAGTGTCCAAATCAGTTTCCCCTGCAGCTTCACTGACTTCTCTGACTTATCCTACTAAGTTTGCACCCTAGAGACAGTCATATGTACTGTATATATACAAATCTGCACTATGAGTATCACATATACAGTATGTAATTTGTTTCGATTGAGTTACAACTCAGTTAGACACAGTCTGTTCTTATCATTACTGAGAAATGGCTGCCACTTTGGCTGATCCATTGCTCCGCCAGGTTCTCTCAACAACCCACAAAAAGCATCATACCTGGTGAAAATGCCAGGGTAACCTTAGTGGTGTCAGCTTGCAGTGAGAAACTGCTCCACTGAGCCTAATACCAGCTCTTAAAAAGACAAAAACAACCCTCTGTTTCGAGTCCTGTACAGGTGATGCTGCTGAAAGTAGCCAGGCATTTGCAATAAATTCAGTAAATTCTAGGTGTTTCTGTGACTATGTCAAACTATGACTATATAAAGTCTTCATTAGGGCACTACTTTTAGGAAAAATTGCAGCCTGCTGTGACCAATACCATGCTATACTACCTGTAAAATTGTTAGCTACTAAACAAATCAGTTGTATTTACAGAAAGGCATCATGGTAAAGCAACAAGATGGCTAAGTTAGTAACCACTGCTGCTCCAGGCCTTTTACTTTTGCCTTTTAAATCATGATCAGTGATCAAGTGTGTTCCTGGGGCTTACTGTCCATATCATTCTCTCTGTGTTGGAGTTTCAGTGAACCACAGTGATTCAACCGAGGTGAAGAGAACGTGTTACTTGTGTACTGGTTCTGACGATTACATAATTCGAGCCAGAAAGTTTGGAGGAATTCAAATGGACTAAGTTTTAAAGCCGCACTCCACAGTACTGATGTGGGAACATTTAGGGTTGTAGTCAAATGAGAGAGGAGAGCCTGTTAACGTGAATGAGCTGGTGTGCTGACTTTGTTAACAAACAATAGAAATGAAAAATGACAATACAACTAACCTAAAAGCTCATCTGTTATTTCCAAAGACAATCAAACGAGGAGTCCTAAACTGACTTTGTTATGGTCACAACATGTTACTTTTCTTCTACTTCTTGTTGTTGCTTTGCACTTTTTGTTAACAGATTTGCCAGTATATTGCCAATTAAGGAGTGAATGACTTTCTGTTTAATATTTATTTAAGTGCAATTTTTCTTAACAGAGACCTAGAGTCCATTTCATTTATTGGTTGTGTATTTTTAATTTATTTACGTATGATTTATTTAAGACAATTCCAGTGTCTACTGAAGAATTAAGAATGAAAAGTTCATTGCTCTTTGCGAGGACGTACTTGCATTGTTATATATATTATTATATTAGTGACATAAAAAGGTCTTAAATCACAATAATATAATTTATTGCAATTTTTTCTGGGGCAATGTAATTGTGGTTAACGTGACAAGCTGAACTGGGAAAGACAGCTAAAAACTGAAATATTAAATGAACAATTTTATATATTTTTTTGTAATTACTGTCATTATATAGCAACACAACATAATAATGAATAAGGCTATGCTCTGACGCTGTATTTTTAGATATTTGCATTACAAATGCCAAAGTGATTTTAAAGGAGGTCGACTGAACCACAACCTGGAAGCTTTAGTTTTCCGTCAGTGCTCTATTAACAGGCTCTGTTGTCCAATATGGCAGACAATGGCTGCATTAAATCAAATGAAAGCCTTATATGAACTGGCACATGTGCGTAGTCTACATGCTGTTGGGTTTGAGGGTTTATTCTCAGTGCAACACAACAGTTAGGTAACAGCTGAGGGATCCTGTGCAACATGTGTTGCATTGTAAAGAAACATATTTGTATGTCACATGTATTGGGAACACCAACTGTCACAGCATGCACTGGTATTAGAAAATGATGTGTTGAGTAGCGGCTGGAATGTTAATGAACGTACAAAGTATAATGACCTATCTGTCAACCTGCAGCGTGTTTCCTGTGCGGTGCTTCACAGGCAGGAGGTTCAACCAGCATGTTAGGGAAAGTCAGATGCTAGCAGTCAGTTACCTACAATTTTCAACACAGGTCCAGTTCAAATAAGTTCAGAAATGTGTGTGATGATGGAGAAAAAAAAAAAAAACTAGCGGCAACATGGAGACTGGATCAGATTTCACTGTCAGAATAAGACTCCTCCACTCATGTTGGTCAGCGGGACGTGCACAAGTGTATAGATATGAACAAACAGACAAGTGCACACATGCACACACTCACCTCCCTTTTCATTAAGACAGAGGAGTGTGAGCAAACTTTGCTCTTGTAATTGCCCTGCTCTTGCAGACTGTTTGACAGGCAAACAGTGCTGTGGTCTGGCTCTTCAATGTGCCAGAAACTCCTTAACAAGCAGTGATTAACCAGAGGCAAAGCTGTGACAAACCGCAAACTCACTGTCAAGAGCAAAGCACAAAAACCTTTCTTTTATTTTGCCAAGGAGGATAACAGATAGGTAGGGTAGAGAAAATGACCAACTGAGCAACAGAGAGAGGTTAATGCCAGACAAAATTCTTGCTTCTCTCATTGTAGTTTGCACAAGGCTTAACAGGCTAGTTGATGGAGGCTGTTCAGTGGATGATTTCCAGTTCTTACTTTTGCCTTTCTGGAAAAATCTGATGCAAAAAAATAGGCCTTGCAGTCGTAGATTCAAGCTTCATTCTATGCCACTAACAACTAGTTGGATATCAGAGATGAACACTGTTTTTTATGACTTCTGCATCTTTTTACCTGATCTACAGTTCAGCATCACTCTTGAACTTGCTGGGCCTGACTGTGGCAGTTTAAGCCACTGACTATCACTCAGTTAGAGGGAGATCGTACCCATTCACTTAAGTTACACAGTGCAAGAACAGGTGTATGGGGGACGGAGCAGGAATGACTAAGGCACCATTCTCCCTATTAAATGTCAATGTACCATCAAAATGATTTTGCAGCTGTTATTTTAAGGTAAAATAGCTACATAATGTAGCTTTAAGTTCTGATCTGTTGCTTAAAGATAAAATTTCCTTTAGTTGAAAAAAATGAGAATGACATTGAGCTCTCAGTTATATCCAATTATCTGACTTACACAGATAAAACTGGTGGATTATTTATGAAGAAATCTTGCCTTAAGCAAGTTGTTTAACCTTTTCTGACCAGCAAAGATTACCTAAGTATGCCTGCTCTTTTTCAGAGATGCCCTGCTTCACACCTGGGAGCTGCCCAGTACAAACACAGTCCTCTGCTGCTGGCCACTCAGCAGCTCCACTGAAATAACTGGAGCCTTGAGCCTTCGTGTAAGTGCCTTGATCGAGGGCACATGTGCGATAATTGCTGAGGGAGAGCAGAGAGTTGCTCATTTACTTTCCCCGCTCAGATCTTCGCTGCTGGTCAGGGGATCAGAACCAGCGGGCTACTGATCACATATCTTCAGGGCTATTCAAGAGAAAAAGGGCTGTGCTGAGTTTCTAACAGTGGCTTAAAGGACAGAACAGAATCCTGGCAGCATTAAGGGGCATATGGACAGATTATTATTCTTCATAAACTTGATATACTGTAAATGCTCATTACTGCTGAACTTGGAGAGTTGGGTTGTAATTTTCCTTGAGCTTCATAATTTTTGGGTCCGCTTAGAAAAACACTGGTGTAAACACAGTCTGCTATATATCAAGAAATAACCTCTCTTGTTCATCACAGTTATTGCGTATAAACACACACTCCAAATACTGAAAGCAATCCTCAGTGCAGACCACACACAAGGCCCCACTTTGTCATCTGGTGGGGTAACACGGATGACAAAACATTTTTCAGCTTAGATGAGACCCTCTGAAACATGGTCAGACTAACAATATTCACCTCCACTACTATGTGAATTAAAACAATTAGAATTCACCACATATTTATTCCTGCACAGATATTTTGGCCACCATAAAGCAACTTCATTTCAAAAACACAATGTCCACTTTCTATCGTTCCGTCTTTCTTTTATCCATTCCAGTCATAAAAGACGGAAATATTAGCACATTTCCAGGATATATTCACCAGAATTTCTAGGTTAGAACTAAGAGTATTTATAAAGGGTGGTGCAGAAGTTCCTACAGTGATGATAAGAAGAGTAGCTACAGTATATCAGGAAGCTCTGTGTCAGTTCCTCTTCACCATCATTATCTCTCATCTCTTGGCAAACTTGGGCCACATCTATCAAGTCTGCAGCAGCTCTTTACCATCAACACTTGTCTCTGCCCTGCTCCCATTCTACTCTATCTCATCCTCTCTCTCCCCCACCACCACCACCACCAACCCACCCCACCCCACCCCTTGTATCTTTCAAGCCTTTCCCTCTCTCTTCTTTTTCCAGCCCAAGAGAGGAGACACGGCCATAAATCTCAGAGTAGCTAATGAACTGCATTTAACAATAAAATGCACTGGAAATGGAACATTTCATTTACAAGAAGATCAATGGCAGTGACAAACACCCTTCTCGGAGCGACTAGTTAGCGGGATGATGTTCCGCAGGCAATCCAATCAATCACCACACACCGACGCTGAGATCAATCAAAGGGGGAAAAGGAAGGAAGAAAAAGACTTGAAGCTTTTCTCTTTATACTGTATTCATGGTCTTTATTTAAATAGGGCTACTAATCACTCACTGAAAAGTCCACCCTTTTTCTCCTCTTATGTCTTACACTCTATGGATATTCTCTCTGTCTCTTTTTTCTTTATATCCCATTCTGTTTCTCCCTCTTTCTCCCTCTCACCCTCTGAGCACTGGGGAAGGCAGTTGAGAGGCAAGAGGAGGAGAGTGAGTGATAACCATCCGGGGAGTCAAGTGCTCCATCACCGCCATCCCCATCTGCGACCCGACAAGTTCATAATGCCAGGCATCTGCTTTCATTTATAAAGGCCTCACTTAGCCCTCACACACACTCACAGTCACTCCAGCTCTTCTGCTACGCCCTCCCCTCCTCCTCTTGCTTTCTCTCCCGTCACTCTTTTTCTCCCCATCCGGCTGGCTGAGAGGGAGAGTGCCTCTTGTCCTCTTCCTCACCTAATCCTCCTCATCTTTGCCCCCCCTCCTTTCTTCTGCTCAAGCCCTCTCAGGTTTTTTCCCTAGCTTTCCTCCACAGTTACATCTATTTCTTTCCCCTCCAGGTCTCCACCTTCTCCTCTCATCGCCCTCCCACTCGGATGACAGAGAGATGCAAAACTATAAAGCAGCATAGTTGACAGTGAGTAAGAGGGCTATTTTATAATTCTTCATTTCACTTTAATTGGAAAGATTAACAAAATATTTCAGGGGGAAACTTCCAAAAAAGTAAAAAAACTTTTAATCAAACATAATCAAATAACTTCATTTATGTAGGAAATACAGTTGTTAAAATAAAATCAGGAAAATGAACTGTTTCAGTGTTTAACTTACAGTATCATCAATCCATATTAACTTGTGGTCTTATAATATTGTCAATTCTACAACTGCTATACGAAAATATAAAATTGGAAATGTTGAGCTATTTAATGAAGAAACACAATTCTGAGAGTAACAGTAGCAACATTAATATGAGAAAATTAATAATCGATTGATCATTTCAAATGGTGTCAGGTCACAGCTTCTCATATAGGAAGATTTGCAGCTTTTGTCTGTTTAATATTCATTTTAAATTGGGGATTTGCACTGTTGCTTAAATTAAAAAAACATCTGAGGATGTCAACTTGAGATATCAATACTTGTGATTAACATTTTTCATATTCCAAATATTAGTTGCAGCTGTAATGTTTAGTTTTCTGCTCTGTGACAACTTCACCCCAGCTTTCAGTATACAAAGCATGCACACACTGCAGAAGTCTGTGGGCAGATAGGCTTATTATTATTATATGAATAATATGGTCCAACTGCCAACTATCTATTTTAGAGAATACTCTCTAACGACTGTAAATGCACACTACAAAGTGAAAGTTTGAGACATGTGCAACCATTAGGTGGTGCACTTCTCTCACTGTACATGGGAGAGACCTCAGGAGAAGACAAAAAAGAGAGAGAGAGAGGAGAAAAACTTGCTTTGCCCATTATGAAGTAAATTTTCTGAAATGGGTTTTTATCATGAAAAATAAAATGCAACATCTGTTGTAAATATATTTGGATACATTAGTGTGTCCTCTGAGGGCTGCATGGAAATCACAGGCAGTCTGTGTGTGTATGTGTGTGTGCATGCACTCATCTGTGTGTCTCTGTGCGTGCATGCGTGCTTCATTTATGCAATGAAGTGGCCACACACAGTTTTAAGCAAAAAGACAGAACAGAGCATTGAGCTGAAGAGTGGACTTCTCTTTTCCAGAAGGCTTTTGTTAAATACCTCATGAAGTACCTTTGATGGAGTACTTCAGCATTAAACTTCTGTCTGCAGAGGTAAAAAAGGGAGTCAGATCCTGAATGTAAAGAAGCAGAAACTGAGAGTATGTGGCTTATTATAGTCCCAACATGTTCATGAAAAATAAATATAAACACAAAGGCTCAATGCTTTTGACATGAAAACTATCCTGGAATGATCTTCACCAAGCAGGAACGATTTAGTGCAAAAGATTTTCAATCCTTTTGGCTGCACTTCTAAAATACATCCTGTAAATGTCAATAAATGAACTCTGGGTCTCAGTGATGGGATATCTTTAGCTATGACCTGTCTTGGTAACAATGTTTAAATACAAAATAAAAATCAAGCATTATGTTTGAGTTATAGGCTTCTAATGGATCTGTAACACAGTGGTTAGTTGACAAGGTTGTACCAAACGATTATTTGTTTCACTCTTTGGCCTGTGTTATGACTGGCCATTACAGAAAATCCTGTAGAATTATGGCCACATATTCAACACTAGACAAACGGCCGAACCACAGATAACTCCCTGGCATTTTCAGTGTAACCTTTCCTAATCCCGATCACCTTTACATGCTAAATTTTTACATCTATGACCGTAAACTCTTGGTATAACCTTAATTACCCCCCAATTTGATTGTTATTACTCTTGTGAAAACTGGGCTCCCAAAACACTGGCCTGTCCAGAAAGAAATACCCGCAGTATTAGCAACATAACAAGGATAACAGAGCTGGTGTTAATATCGACCTAAGAAAAGCACAAAGCACCACCGCATTCGCTCAGTAAACGTGTCTTCACCTACATGTTTTTAATGCACATTTTTAATTTACGTATTGAGACGAAAATGCAGAAAATGAAACTCAAAATACACTTGACTGAGGTGGAAAACAGCAAAACACTACAAACTGTAATGGAGACAGACATAATGAATGAAAGACATACAGTATATGAAGCTACAATAACCTGTTCTGTGTAATATCTGCATGATCTGCTACTGGCTTCGCTAGCTGCCTAGCACTGGACACTATTCATTATTGTGCGTGTAGATACAGTATTTATTTTGCTATATTTGTTATTATTATATTTTCAACTTATTGCTTATAGGTGTTGTGAAAACGATATGTCATTGTACTTGTACTGTGACAATAAAGCAAGCTATCTATCTATCTATCTATCTATCTATCTGTGTGCCCTCTTCTTCTGGGATGGTTCAATGTCTCCTGACTGGAGAATTAGCATCACAATATCATCACAATAAACTTGTAATATCTGCATAACAGTAGTGGATGTAAACTGTTTCTCATTTCCTTTTTTTTTTAAGATTGTCTAGAAATTCAGCTATACTCACTATATTTTAATAGAAAATTGTCTTGTCACTCATTATGTTCTCCTTTCTGACTAATTGTCTATGAAAACAAGGGAGGGAGAGCTACTTGTATCTGACAGTAATGAAACTCAAAGCAGGTGTTCCTGATGCATGGGTAGGCAAAATATTAGACAATAAAAACTGTCCATGTTAGTCAAAGAAAGTGGTTATTTAGTCTTTTCAATAATGAGCTTAAAAGCCCAGTCAATCAAGGAAAACACGTCCCCAGACCAGAGTCCTGCACGGATCCAAAAAAACCACAAAACTCAGTACTGGAACCAACCTCTTACCTGCATTATCCCTCAATCAAATCTGGACCCGACCCCATACACATACATTTATTAAACACAGGTTACACAGTCACTCACTTTAAAACTCATACAGATTGTATTTATGCAGGGTTTGCTTGGCGACTGGTCTAAGGTTATCTTATGTCCCATTCCCACTTGTTGGTTAAATGCAAACTCAGTCCACATATCCAAAGTGACTGCCCTGTTGCTGCATTCTCAGTCCTGGAATAATGATGAACAAAGGGGTGAAAGGTTGTGTCGTAGGCATTCACCAAAAAAGGTTTAGATATTTTTTAAAAAACTGACCAGGTGCATGACGCTGCCCCTTTTATTTTACTCCACATGTGTTGACTGAAAGCCTTAATGAAGCTGCTGAAATCAAAATTCTCTTCTAGTCTATCACCAGTTAAGTCATCAACAAGAAATTTTGATAATAAGTTGTCAAACTTCACTTATTAAACATTTGCTGGTTCCATCTTCTCAAATGATTTGCTGCATTTCTCTGCTTTACATCAGTGTCATATATTTGGGTTTTGCGCTGTTAATCAGACAAAACACAATCATCTAAGGATGGTGCCTTGAGCTCTGGGAATTAATGATGGATTCTCTCCCCTGTTTTCTGACATTTTATAGATTAACGCATTAATTGATAAATCCAGATAATAATTAAAATATTAACTGAAGATGAAAATAGTCATTAATTGCAGCTCTACAATTATTACATTTTTAATGGAATCATTATTTTTGACATGTCCATCAGGACATGTTGGCTCATACTTTGCTTTTTACAACTTATCATATCATATAAAAAGTTGTTCGTGTTTTTTATCTTTCAAAGGCTCTGCTGTAGGCATTTACCAGGGGCTAAGCGTCCTTGTGACAGTGTTGTTGACAGTTGACAGCTCCCTCCCTGCGTGCTACTGTCTCCCCCCAGCTGCTTGGCTCTAACGCTAATGGTCGTCCTCAGTAGGAGCTGGTGGGTCGCGGGTGCCTTTGCCGTCATCATTAAGCACCATTGGTTTAATGAACGCGGCGTTTAGGAGTGCTTGGACCTTCATGCTCTGCCGCCTCATTAAGTGGAAAGCAAACTAATATGGGGAGCAACCTAGAGCTCACCTCTAGAGATGAGGGGGAGAGAGAGAGCGAGAGGGGAAACACACAGACACACACAAACTAAAACACAGCGTCTGAAGGGGGCCTTTTGATTGAAAGGGCTTCAACAAAGTTGTAAAAGATAAGGGAACAGTGGTTGTTGCAGCTTTGAAAGTGCAGTAGCAGTTAAGGCAGCAACACTGTCAGTGGTAATAGTAACGCCATCACTATCACTAGTAGAAATTCCAGTAACATTAGCTAAAATGTTAATGGAAGTATCAGAACCTCGAGTTTTAGGATAAAATAAAAGTATTGTGTGTGTTTGTGGGACAGGTGAGAAGTGAGTAAATTTAAGTAAACAGGCACTCCTCTGACAGAATGCAGATTTTCCACGTAACAAGACAGACTGCTCATCTAGATTTTTAAAGGTTACACTACTGCACAGTATATAATAGTATATCATATTAAATTACCACTTGGGTTGGGCAATGACTGGCAGTCATGAGCCCAGGGTCATGTCCTAACATTCACCTTATGTAGCAAAAAAGGTCATAACTCAACATAACTCAAGAAATATTTGTCAGACTTCTGCTTCAAATTATTTGCTCTTTATGTCTATACATTGTTTTAGGCTTTCAATCTATTAAGAACACACCACCTTGATTATAATCAGTTGTAGGGATAAACTTTTCTCCTGATTGTAGTCAACCAAAAAAGTATCACCTCACCGCCAGTGCATAAAAGAGAAATTATAACAGCGACTCAATGTGAACTGTATTTAAACAAACTTGAATAAATCCAAACCTGTTCTTTAACCAGTGGTGAGGTCGGTTTCAGAGTTTACTGTTTAAGGTGTTGTGTTATACAACCTGCCAACCAATCAAAGGCTAGCATTTTCCCATGGCCAATACATGGAACTATTCTAGTCTCATGAGGTTAATCTAAATCTGAATAGCACTATCCTGAATAAACTATGGTTTTAAAATATAAACTATAGAATAAACCTGCAAAGTACCAGCCTACATACAACATTCAAAATCCATACAGAGCACCCTGATTTCAGTCATGACCCAGTTTCAGTCTCAAGTCTTTGGCTTTCAGAGGAGCTGTGAATGAGGGAGACTTCTCAACCTGCCGCCCACTCCCTCAGGTGGCTGTGCCAAAATCTGCCCACACCTTGCCATCCATCCTGCCATTTTGTCCATCCACACATCCCCTCCTGCCCCTCCTCTTCCTGCCTGCTCTTCTTTCCTCATCTCCTGGTCCCCAGGGTGGGCCTGGGAGGAAATAATTCCCTCTCTATACAGGAACAATTAAGGGCTCGGCTCAGGGCTTTATGGTCAGAGGAGCAGCTGCTTTTTGCCATTTCTGGGTCCATAACTGTCTGAAATGACAACGTGGGGGGTAGAGGAGCATCCTGTGCCCCTCCTCCTGATCCTATACAAGAACCATAATTCTTTTCTGCCTATTCAGCATATATCACACACACGTTAGTAAGACAACTATAAACAGATAACATCACAAGGTATTTGATGTCTGTGTGACAGATTGGAGTTGCAGGCAGGCTATAAACATTTCTTGCAGGCAGATGCTGAGGAGACCCAAATAATTAGGATGGTTCAGTTAACCTGAGTGGGCAGAGCTGAGGAACCATAATTTTTCTAACAGACTTAAGTCCAGAGAAGGAAGCAACAGGAAAGAAAGGGAAAAGCAAAACTATGTCCAATGCCAAAAATCTGTACTAAGACCAGAAGTAAAAGACCTAGCCCAAATCAACAAAAAGACAAATGAGTTATTCGCTCAGTAAAACTTGGTTGATTACTGTCCTAAATTGGCCATGGTAAGAACATTACGAAGCCGTACTGACCTTGGAACAGCTGCATTCTTAAAAAAATAATTTAAAAAAACACTTTTTTCCTAGCTCCACATGTTTATATTTAACTCAACTCGCTCCAGAGAGATGTTTGTACAAAGATTCAAACTCTGAGACTGGTGAGGTGTGTGGGCTTCTGTGCTCAAATGTGCATGTGTGTAAGTGTCTTTGCATACATGTAGGCTATGTGCCTGTGTATGACAGAGTGAGAGAATGATAGGAAAAGAGAGCGAGTTGTGAAAAAGAGAACTGAATGAGTGGGAAGTGGGGGAGTGAAAAAATAGCGTGGTCTTTGGCTGTGTCATCTGAAGTGTTGATAAGCGATACTGAGGGAGGTGTGAATGGTGTTAACAGGGTACCCTAGAGAGGCTAATTGCTTAAATGGAGAGTCTAGTCATTATGGAGACCCTCGGAGTGATTAGAGAAAACAGTGAAATGATAATAGTGATTCTGCCGACCTCATCCAACTTTAAAAAAATACTTCAAGACTCTGCTCAACAGCACTCGGAAAAAATAAGTATTTATAAACAAGTAAGGTAATACAAATACCAAGGGAACAGGCGAAGGACTTTCATTTTGAAATTCACCTTTAATACAATTTATTTACACTGGAAAACCAGAGAAGACTCTGACAAGTGAGGCGACATAAAACTGAATCCTATGTGCAGAAATATAATAAATGAATACTACGAATAAAAAATAACTACCATATACTATTAACAGGTATATTTATGGATTTTTTGCCCTACTTTCTCTAGTCTATTAACAGATTGATTGATAAGTTAATTTTTCAACGTGTAAGAATAAGAATTTTGGAGCAATTAAAAGAAATTAGAATGAAAATGAAGGGTAATACAGCTTCAAGTATCTGAGCACTGCTTTTCTATTCAACAGAGAACAGTGGTCGAAACAGGAGCTTATTTTCATCATAGATCAATGCCATGACCACTGATGCAGTAACACACCACAGCACACTTAAACCTTATTTATTCCCTTTGCCTATCTATGATTACTCTTTGCTATCCCACTGATAATCTCCATTTCTGTATCTCCTCGGTCAGCTCATTATTTTTCAGATGGAGGTCACGCAGCTCAAGGAAAGACATCTTCATTAGGACTTGCCCAGAAAAGTTGGATCTCTCTCTAGGACTGTTTTGGCAGAGGGAGCCCAGACGACCGGAATAGCCCTCTAATGCTACAGATGTCCTATTGATTGACTCGCTGTCAGAATCAATAAAGTTGGGTTTTCAAAATGCCTGGGCTATCACTGAGATGTTAAGGTTGCTCCTGGATAAACAGGGAGATTTATGGGCCAAACAGCGGAGCAAATTGCTGAATGGTAAATCACAGGCCACAGGACGCTATAAAGAGGAGTGGTTGAGGAGTTCTCATTAAATCTCGAAGGTCTGATATCCCTAACTGTAATACAGATCTATGATTTTATAAATTATAATCCTTTTTTTAATCTCAGTTCCAGCTGATTGTTATGAGTACAGAAAACAAGCGTGCAGCTGTTATTATCAGAGGTGTGAATCTTCATTGGCCTCAGTTCAATTATGATTTAACTGTTGACAATTCCTCTGCATAACAATTCTCTGACTCCATTATCTGAGCTTTGGTTTTGCTGTAGAGTGCAGGTATAACTGTTTCTATAAAATAGGACGGGAGATTATACTGTGGCTCCAGGGTCTTTAGCAGGTGGCAAATCCCGGGGTTCTCTAAAACTGAATAGGCTACAACAGATTGGGTGGTTTTCTTCATTCTCTCAGAGCTGGACAACAATGTTGACAACCCCTCTTCAATTCTTGGTGAATTAGCTGGGCCCACTGTACACTGTATGGTTGCAGACATTAGCTCAGGGTGAAAATGGCTAACATGATTTCTTTAATTTGTTGTATTACCAAAGTACTGAATTTCTTTGCTGCAGATTTTTGCTGGTGATCTCTGCCTCCCTCCACCATATCTCCCAGTATCTAAAAGTAACATTAGCCTAATGTTATCTCACAATTACACGCAAGAAAGCAATGTTGTAATGTGACATAACATGACATAATATAGCCAAGGCTGGAAAATCAACAATCAACATCAGTAGGCTATTATTTTTTTGTAAGATGAAAACTCCTGGTTATATTCTGTCACTGTATTTATGCATACGTCTGCAGAATCAGTAAATCTCCACATCTTTAGCAGCTCTGACTCGTTGACCACTCTTTTCCCACAGATAAAAGCAACAATTCTGCCTCTACACTACAGCAAACCGGTTCACGAATTTACAGCCACCACTACTACTGTACGAAAACTGCTGAGAAAGCAAGAGCCTGGCCCCACAAAGGGTTAACACTCATTGTTCAGACTCAGTGGGGCATGTGGCCTCATTCAGCTACCTGAAATGCCCCCACCACGCCCCAAAAACTACTCACAGCCAAGGTCCCCATGACAGGCAAGTCACTGTATTCATTAATTATCAACTCCATTTTTCACCGTGAAACTGTAAACAAGATGGGGAAATGGGGAGCTAGAGAGTGATTAGCGAGGGAAAGGAGGCTGAAGGAATGAGAAAGTAAGGGCAGAGGTAGAAAAAAGGGAGCATGAGGCAGAAGAAAGGGGTAAAAGGTGAATGAAAATGCCATTGGGCAGAGAGGAGGACCAAATATGGGAGATAAGGAAGGGAAAGTGACACATTTTGTGCAAGGCTTGTATTTTCTTTTTTTCCAAGCAAGGGATGTTGCAGAGGCATCCCAGTGCCTGTTCCCCTCCTAATTATTCCAATTATCATGGCACACTATGAAAACGTGATTAATAACACAGAGGATATTGTTGTGGCAATTAGCCATATGGTGGTGGGACTCTGCTCTGTCACGATTTTGCCATTAGCATCTACTTCTGTTTGTCAGAGGCGTGCAGCCATGACAAGCTCAAGTTCTGCTCACCTTGCACTCCCCACTGAGAGGCACACACTGCTGGTGGTGGTGGTGAAGGGCGGGGGGGGGCTGGGTATTCCTCCTGGCTTCTCGCATGAGTGAATTTTTTATGTGACATCCGGTCGGACTGGGGACAAAGTGTCAACTGGCGTCTGGGATGGCCCATCAAACTCTGGTGCTCCTGGGAAACAGTGGGGGGAAGGAGAGGAGGGAGGGGGCATGAGACAAGAAGAATTATTTGTGCTTGTTTGTTATGCAAACATAGACAAAATGTATTGATGCGTATGCGAGCAAGCCCTCTTTCTGCTCCTCCATGTCTACATATATATTTATGTATATTACCCTCAAACAAAATACACACTCACACATGAATGTGTACAGATGACTGACATGCAAACACACACTAGGTCACGGCCAGTCAAACGAGTCGAGTTGACTCTGAGCCCGTCTCCACGGTAAGCAGTTTTTAAAAGCGAGAGCCCCCTTGTTAAGACCTGTTGGTATTCTCCAGATGGCAATAAAAATGCATGAGGTCTGCTGGAACCGTGGAGAAGAGCTCAGCCACTTAAGTAGGAAAAACAAAACCTCAGAGAGACAGAAAAAAAACAGGTAGAGTGTGTCGCCAAGCTGATCCTCCAAGGACTGAGGAGAGAGCTTCAGATGAGTGCAGCGCCACTACGGCTGCTGGTGTGCGCTTCCGAGAACTGAGGATGTGCATCTTGTTATCTATCTTATCAACTTAAGATGTGTCATCTTGTTATGCCACACAAGCTGGCATTTGACTGTCAAGAGTAATGCTCTGCGGATATTTGAATATCATTTCAGCGAGGCCAAAGTAAGAATGATGAACAGGGTGCAGTGTTACAAACTTTGGAACAAAATAAATAAGATTTGACTCTAAACAAGTTAGCCCCTGTTTGAAGAAAGTGACACCCTTAATTGAAACAAAATGTGTGACAGAAAAATTCTAGCACTTTATAAAGTTCAGGGAAAAGGCTGATACAATAAGTTTTAGCTGGACAAAAAAAACTAAAACCTCCACACTACAAACTGGATTCAGATTTCTGAATTGTCAGAGCTGCTTTCATTATATTTGTGCACATATTTAAAGGTACTGAAGGACAAGTAAATGGGAGTTCAACTGGATAATTATATTGCTACTCATATGAGTACAGTATATACATTATAATTTATACATACACTTTTCCAGTTTAGCACATAACAAACTTCTTATGTGTTAAACATACAACGAGGCAAATAGAAAACAAAATTAATCTGATATGATTAATGAATAGCAACCTGGATCCTGCATAAAGAGTGGTACTACAGTATTTCAATAACTCCAACATATCCAAGCATTTCAAATATCATTACTGTTTTACATGTACTGTACAGTCACTCCTCTGTTGTTAATAACAGCACTGATTTGGTTCTTTAATTATAGGGAAATTTGAAAAGGGTTGACTTACTTATAAAATACTCAGCACGGGAGCTGAACATGAACCAGAAACTGAATAAACTGTCACTGTCACTTTTTTTAAGAAAACTTTTTGAGAGCAGCACTGCTGTAGTAAGTGGACATTACTTTTCTTTTTTCCTCATTTAAGCAAATTAAAGTCATAATTACATTTGTGCAGCACTGAAACGTTCCAAATTTTATGAAACAAGCTGACACACAGAGACATCAGGACCTCGATTACATTCAAAGCAGCGGTATGATGTCTGTATGAAAGGCAGTAGCTTACACTATGTATTACACGCTGATCCTCCCTGTCATTGTATGTCTTCTCAGAAATTTCTTAGTGGTTTTGTCGGGCTACGGCACAACCGCCAAACTACAGTAACAAACAGAAAGAAGAAAGGGAACGAGGAAGGAGTACCTGACAGCAGCATGGAGGGCCACATTATCTCAGGGCCTTAATATGGGCTGTGGAGTGCAGCTGAAGAGGAGGGATATGGGACTTTTCATAGCCATAATTAAAACAGCAAGATAGATTCAGTAATTGAATGAAAAATCAGGATCTGAGCAACATCTGTGCCAACCACATAAATCATTTCAACGAGAGGCTTGAAATGCCATAAAACCCGTGTGACTAGGAGTCAGAGAGCCTGTCAAACCCATCTCAGGGCAGCGTGGATGACAAGATAACAGACATTAGACCTGCCACTTTAATTCACTATTCTAAATAAACTGGTGGGACTTAAAAAAACAAACAAAAAAAAAACAAGCTGAGCACATGACCAGAATGTCACTATACAGAGATTAAGACATGACATGAATGAGACCCCACAACGTAAACTCAAACTTGAATGTTTTTGTTTTATTTTTTCTTCAGTGATTATTGTGCTTTTCAAACAGAGCTTAAATGACTCACATAGTAAAGGGCAGGACCTCATGTATAATGGAACGCACAGGGAAGATGGAGGTAGATGATCAACTAGCACTGGGGCATAGTACAAACAGGGTCACATACGCTGCTTTTGCCAAAACCACATCAAAAATGAATGAAAAGGTCACTGCACTGTCTGCATTATTTCCTGATTTGCAGGTGCAACAAGACATCAATGATCACAACATAAACCACAAACTGCCAAACGTGAGAAAAGAACGTAGGCACTTATTGCTGTGAGTTTCAAACCAGCATAGTGCACCATCACATCTGTACTGTGATGGGACAGAGGTGTGAACTGTTTGTGTTAAATCAACAACTCACAATGCAGAGTGGCAATTAGGTTTCCCCCCCCCTTTTTGATTCAATTACATTTCTGTTTTATAGCCACATTTCAATCCAGTAGCTGATACCTATATTTTAGAATCATAAATAAACACAGTATTCTGCCTTTAACATTATATATATTGTCTTATTCTACGAATTGTGAGATAACAGTGGTGGAAAATAACAAAATACAATTTTTAGTTACCTCTACTTTGAGTATTTCCATTTTCTGCTACTTTATACTTCTACTCCACTACATCTCAGAGGTGAATATTCACAAGCTACCTTAGCAGTATGTAAAGTAAATAACAGTAGTAAATGCAACATTTACGTGTACGTGTAAATGTACACATGAATGCATCAGTAATTATGATCCAATAACATTATATATATTATTTTGAATGTATCTACGTAATTAAGAAGTGAACTGTTTTGGTCATTTACCTCTCTCATCTCTTCTCCATGTAGCCAACCAGTTAGCTTCACAGTGGGACTGTTAGCCTCCTCTTCATATCTTCATATCTTTTTAGGATGTACTTGTCAGGGCAAAACTGACGACTCTAGATAGTTTTCTTTCAGCGTGTCACAGCACAAAATCTTCTACTACGCCATACGGTTGTACTTGTAATCTTCAGACAGACATCGGGAAATAGTTTTAGCATTAAAGACTGTACGCTAACGTCTGTCTTGTCACTTTAGCAGGTGTTTTGGTTAAAAATAAATGTAAATAATTCGATTATAGATTGTGTAAATGTGATTTTGCGCACTTTACACGCTGTATTTGACCTTTACTACCACTAAAATCTACCTGTCCTATTTGTTTTTCTTCGATAAGCTAAAATGTTGCTGTATCTTGTATTTCAGTCCCTGGTCCCCGGGAGCACTACAGACCTCCCGCGACTTCTCTCCGTCCGCCATGTTGTTAAGGAAACAAACTTCGTCACTTCCGGTAGGGTGGCCCGGAAAATAAGAGCCTTCATTTTTTAATTTTATTTTTTAAAAATTCATTCATGAAATATAATCACAGAACGAGCGACCAAGGAGAGCCCATGACAGTTTAGCTGTATTTGTAATAAATATCACGTTTTTAAATTACTGATTTGATTCAATTAATTTCATATTTATTATGGCTTAAGATTGAGAGAAACCAACCATTATTTATTTCGGCAAAATCACTGTGCTCACTTTGAATTTACTTAGGATCAATGCATCTATGTCATTACAGCTTTACCTGGACTCACAATGTATTAAAACCCAGTGTGAACTGTGTTGAATGATCTCTGATGGGATTAGACACTGTACACTGACACAGTATTGATGTTTACACTCTCTTAATTAAGTTAGGGGGCAGTTTTGTCTCTTTATCCTGTAATTTGCACAATTAAATAAGTGATGTTTAGGTGAGATACTAAGTCTTAGTGAAGTTTGTTCACTTGCCAAAGCATTGCATTCCAGTTCATGGTGTATTGTGGTAATTCTTCTCAGAGATAGACCTCAGTATAGTATCTACCAGTGCCTCATGTCCAGTTGTGATATGTCCTTGTGACAGATGTTTCCAGGCCAGATGTTCCAGTGCCGTTTAATTCAGAACCATTTGCATCAATTTTTTAAAAGGCTGGAGTTCTCAGAAATCAAGCCACGTGGAAATTAGTTGTCTCAAGATGACTTGTAACTTCAATAGTAGACAGTAATGTGCTTTATTTTCATGCCAACAACTATTTTGTAGGAGTACTGTAGGTGTCAATCTTTTCAAATGGTGGATATCTCATTCTGGGATCATTCTCTCTCATCTGAGACTTGTGGCTGACTCAGACTTAAATCTGAGATCCACCTCCCCACACTAATCTCATTTCCTTTATAAGAGTCTGGGATTTCATATATATCCTTATTTTCATTCTGCTGTCCCACCTGGCCGCAAAGAAAGTTCCTAAACCGCAGTTTCCTTCAGTTAAACAGTAAATGTGTGATCTGAAGTAGGAGAAAACCCACTTAGCTCGGTGTTGTAGCAGTGGGTGGCTTCAAAGGCAGTCCCTTGATGTTTTAGAGACGGTTTCACCTGAGACAAAGTGCAACCTTCATTAATAAAAGATTCCTCACCCCCCAGAGCAATGTAAGACTCATTTAAAGTCCTCCCTCAGCTCAACAGGGACACTCTACTCACAGGGAGATACGGTGACTACACAGGGAAACTGGGATTTAGACTCATATTAAGAGTTTTACTTCAAAATTAAATAGTGTTTTAAAAAAGCCTGACACCTACTCTAACAAAAATGTTTCATTGTCATTTTGAGTTAATGAAAAGCTACATGAGTTTGTTTGTCTCAAACTTTGCACAGAGTTGTAATTTCCCAGACATATTTCTGCAGATATCATGTAGCTCTTTGTGATCAAGACCTCAGTCACACACGCTAATATACTTGAAAGGCATGCTCTCTGGGTAGACATGATCCCTCCTCTAATTATTCAATAATCTAATGACACAATTGGTCATGGTGAGCAACACCACGCGCTGACACCAGATGGTGGCTTTTGCGATGAAACCCCCCCACACACCCTCTGTGCATCCTCATTTCAGTTCAAGTCAGGGAGAGGCCTCGTCTGTGCTCATCAACTTGCCAAAGATGATTTGAGGAATTCATTAATTTTGGAATCAGAAATCACCACCTTACTGTTTCGTGCCCACAGAATTGGCAGACAGAATATGTGTGAATGGTTTTATTTTGTCAACTGAGATCGTCGGGGGAGTCATTTGTTGCAGCGTTTGTGCTATCAATCATTTTGAAGCAGCAGGTGTACTTCATGTCAGGTCTCGTTTTGGAGTGAAACCTGTCATCTGTAGAAGTAAGGGCTGTTTTCAGGCCTTACAACATGCATCGACTGCTCTCGCTGCAGTTTCAGGGACTGAGTGATGTGATGACCTTGATCTGAGGCAGCCACCTCGAGGCTGCTCCGGGGCAGAGGGACAGAACGTCAGGAAAGGTTTGTGCAAGACATCGTTACTGCAGGAATGTGTGCGAGTGTGAGTGGGTGTACGGGTGTGTCAGGGGAAAGGTACATATTAATAACCTTTGCTGCATGGCTTTTACTTGCTCATACTTGTGGGCCTGTCCTCGTGCTGCATATTTAGTCATTTCTAAAGATACACTTGGCACCTCAGAACATCAGTGCCGGCAAATTGGCAGAACAAAACACACAAATGCTTTGATTTGATGTTCAGCTGGACAGAACATGAACAAGTCAACACAAGTCCACACTATTAATACTACTAATTATACTCACTATACAGCAATATTTAGTTAGTATACATTGTTAGTAATAATGTACCACTATCAGACTTCAATTAAAACTGTGGCTATATTAAACTTCCCAAATAAGCCAAATGTCTTTTTTTTAAATCACATGTATTCAGTTTTCCAAGGTCTTCTGGGGCTGTCTTAACATCATTCACAATTAATTTTTATTTAATTTTTTTTGCAGCTGTGAGCTCAGGAGCTACTCTGATTCCTTTGTGCAGTGTTTATCAACAACACACTCAAAAATCAAGCATGTTTTGTATGCATACTGACTTTTAGTGAGTGTACTTAATTTTGTCACCATGACAGCATGAATGCATGGCATACTCAAGACCTGCTTGGAGTTAGTATGTAATGTGGAAATGGGACACCACTTGTGGTTGTAGGATACCAAAGGAGAAGAGGAAGCAAACACATTAGTACACTCTACCTTTTCTTGACAGAGCACTTGGTCTCTGCTGTGGCAGTCTTTCTTTCCTGCTACAATAAGAAACATACCAGGCACCAGAAGTTCATTTGGACTAATAGGTTAAATCCACAGGGTCACATTTAAGTGAGATGAGACATCCCTCTCTATTGGAGTCCCTTATGTTAAGTTAGTGGTTAACTATACATAAGAATCTTACCCAGCACAGATTTAAGGGGTCAGGAAAACGTTAAATGCACTCGTAGACTGTGGAGAGCAAATCTTGTGTATGAGCTAAAAAATATTTGCATGGTGAAGATAAACTCGCTTTATAACTGCACAGGGAGTCAAGAATGCTGTCCAGGATGTAGGCAGACATGTTTCCTTATCAACGCTCAAGAGAAGACTTCATGACCGTAACTTCAGATTCACCACAAGATGCAAACCTCTGGTGAGCCTCAAAAACACAGAGGCCAGGTTTGAGTTCACAACAATACAAAGACAAAAAGAAAACCAGTAGAGCTCTGGAACAAAGTTCTACAGAATTCAAACCAACCTGAAAATGATGGAAATAGGAAAATGTGAAGTGGTTCTGTTATGGTCTGAGCATGTATGGCTGCCACTGGAGCTGGAACACTGGCATTTATTGATAGTTTCACCACTGACAGAAGTAACAGGATGAATGCAGAGGTCTACAGGAGCATACTGTTTACTCAGACTCAGCCAAATACATCAAAACTCATTGGACGACGTTTCAATGTTCAGCAAGACAAAACATCGCTTTGGCCCAAAAAAATAAACCAAAAAAACAAAGAGCTTTTTAGGGTGAAGAGGTGGAATATCCTCAACTGACTGAGTCAGTCGCCTGATCTCAATTCAATAGAGCTGCATTCCACTTACTGAAGACCAGAGTAAAAGCAGAGAGAAACAAGCAAGAACTGAAGGTGGCTGCAGTGACTGCAGCATCGCCAGGGAGGATACAAAGCATCTATTGATGTTTATGGGTCAGAAACTTCAGGTAATCATTCACTGTGACTGATTTTCCACAAAATATTAAATGAAATGATGACTACGTTTGACGGAATATGTATGTGAGAACCCCTAAACTGAGAGTGAGCGTGAATGGTTGTTAGTCTCGCCCCATGTCAGCTGGGATTGGTTCCAGCCTCCTGTGGCCCTCAGAGGATAAGCTGTATAGCAAATGAGTGCATGAATGTTGAAATACCTAAGGTAAAGACTGCATGTTCTTACTCAGGGCCTATCAGCATTTATGTAGATAGCACTGTGGCGGTCAAAGCACTGAAAAATGACATATCTTTCTTATAATCTGGTTACCATAAATAATCCACAGACCTTGATGTAAATAGTTTTCATTAGAAATAAATAAAGTTTAAGAGGCAGATATCATAAAGCCAAACAAACCATGTGCATAGATAAACACATCTAAGAGTAAGAAGCCTTTTATTGATTTGGGTGAGCTCTTTAAATAGAGCATTTTAATTTACTTACTTACTTTAAATTCTTTGGTTGTCCTTGGTTGTAGTGTACATTTCACTCCAAAGTTATTTCACTAATACACAGCTTTTTCCAAAACAGGCTCATCACAGTGTTTTACATTCCAGCAAAGGACATAAACGCAGATAAAAACAAATGCTAAAACAGCTAAAGCACTAAGACATGCTTGATCATTAGCATTAATTGGATAGTGAGGGAGGATAGGAAACTTTGTTGCCATAAAAATCAAAATAAATAATTGCTAGGTGAAACTCCGGGAGAATGCATTCTCTATCTGGTTGATCATAAATCCTGAAATAATGACATGCTTACCCATAAATGACTAAACAAGGGGCCATTAAGGCATGCATGACTTCTCCTGATGTCTGTGTAGCAGATGTTAATAATTTTTCCATAATGGAGAAGGAGAGCGGGAGAGGGGAAACTGCTCTGTTCGATCATATCAAAGAAAATGTCAAATAAGGGTCAGCAATGTAAACATACCAAATGTGAAAGACAACTGAGAACTGTTTACTAAATCTACACATTTGATTTATGTGTTTTTAAAGAGGTTAAATTGGAGCACAGCATTACACTACTGGGAAATGATGAGACTTTTATACACTATTTAATATTTCTTTTTTGGGGGGAATTTAAGCTGGGAAAAACACTGTGTTGTCAGTTAGACATGAATAAGGTGACTTAACAGCTCAAAGCAGACGTAGATGTTATCTCTCCTCGCAGTGTATCTGTACATCTCCGGCGTGTTCTCCTCGGTTTGCCGGCTTCTCCCTGTTGTTTTCAGATCTTAATGGCAGATATTTTCACGTTCGGGTCCGATGTGACGATGCAGCCGATCAGCCCCAAATGTGAGCTGCTTATCGCACACAGATTGGTTCCGCCAGCAGTGAGACACAAGATTATCAGTCTATTAGATTCATACTGGCATATGGCACAGATCACATTAATGCTGATCTTGATTCACCCTACCTAAAACATATTATTTCTTAAGGCTTTCACTGTGATCTTATCAGCCAGACTGTCAGATAACAACCTATCTGCTCACAAAAATATCTGTCTCCTCCTTTTGTGATCAGACACTATCTGTTCCATTGTCTTAATTAAGCACTTTGTCACTTTTTGTTTGTTGTCATTAACAAAATATCTTATTCCAGGCAAAATTGTATACAAACTGACACAAGAAGTAAAATCACCTTTGAAAGTTTTGACATTGTTTTTTACTCTGGGGTATCTACATTAAATACAGAAATGACTTCAAACATCATCACTGCTATATTAATCAGTGCAATATTGTCATCTTGAATGTTATGCTTTGTTTATATTGCTTTTCATTCTGACATTTTATGATTGCTGTTGTAATTAGAGCAGGTAGATTATTGGAGCGTGTTATGAGACTTGCTGCTTTATCACCTGACATAAATCCAGAATATTTATCCTGCTTCTGTGATGAACAACAATAGTTTTTATTGACAAAGAAAATAAAAAACTTGGAGCTGAAGTACTTTGTATTACTAAAATCTGCTTTTTTCCCCCCAGTGACAGTTATAAAACACTAAAAAGCATCATTTTGTAATGCAAAACGCTAAAGGAAAATCAGTTGAACTTTAAACTATAGACAAACTAAATGCCATATGACATTTCTTTCATGAAATGAATTCTCAGAATTTCAGCAGCTGACGTAAAAACTGACTCCAGCAACTGAACTGTTACATTTAGGAGGTTTTCACGAAGCATTCAGCAACCTTGAAACTTCTCTTGGGCTCTGTTCAAATGACAGGCGAGACAATTTCACAAGTCTTAACAGTCCAACCATATGTGCTTTGATTTCCCTCTGTTCAGCAGCTTTGTTTTGTCTTTTCAAACTCTGCAAAGAAAATGAAAATTGAACGTTTAGAGGGAAAAAAAAAAAAAAAAGCCTGTCATCTCATACCGTAAAATGATTAATGACTTTGATTTATTAGCTTGGAATTACAGATGAAAAAGACATTGAGCTCCAACCTTGGTTTTTTAAGTGCACCATTCACTGGTATACTCTATGTGCATTTATTTTTAAGAAAGAAAGCTTTTATCAGGTTTTGCGTCACCCTTAATCAAACTCCTTGGTCTAATTCACCTTCAACAAACATGACAAATAAAGCCTCTTAAATTACATGATTAATTAAAAATCATCTAAAGGTGTTACACAATGTCAGTCATTGTACTAAGACTCATTCTAAAGCTGAGCTCTCTGTTGTGGAGCTGCCCTGTTAACTTGAACTTTGAGCAACAAAATGTTCATATCTTACTAAACATTCTTTTACATTTAAGACTTTCAGCACCTTAGATTTTGCTGGAGTGAAATGACCTCAGTCTAATTCATTAATTGGCACCCTTCCAATTTTCTGCTCCAAAACACCATGTGCATATTTATAAATAATCTAATGTGTCCCTGCCTATCTGCTGTGACTTCTTCATGGCATGCTGACACACCACTGTAGAGGATGCTCTCCTGTTAACTATGCTTTTAAAATGTTTCACATTCATTCCAACCTGCATGAATACTAATTGAAAAAAACATTTCTCAATGTATATACATTTACATTTACATAGAACCTGCAGTACAGTTTAATATATCCTTTGTCTCCCTAAAACTGTATGTTTTCATTGTTATGCTACAGCTTGTTCACATTTGATTGCTTTGATTGGCCTGTACTGTAGATGTTGTGTTTCCTGATTTCTCGCTGGGAGCCTGTGGTGGTGATGGTCGCTTGCCAAGAGCTTCGGCCATTGTTGTGTTTACAAAACAAGAGGTTTGAATACACCCTGTGAGCAGAGCTACCTCTTCAGGGCAGTCTGGAAGCTACTGTGAGTCGATATCGGAAAGTGATGAGACAGGCCAGTCTAGGGCTAACTGGTTAGCATGCTAACTTCAGTATAGGAAAAGAAGAGATGGAACTAGAAGCAAAACATTACTGTTGCTTTCCACTGCTGGAGCCAGCTCTAGGCAAGTAAAGGAATGAATTTTAATGTTGAACTCGCAATGTTTCTTCTAGACTCATAAGTAAACAGCTGTTAATGCTAACATTAGCTATGTAGCAATAGCAAAACATGCAAATAGCACCTTTAATGGTGCAACTCAAGACATAAGCTAGTATCTACTAAGAAAGTCCTGTTCCCCACACTGTACAGAGGCAGACTGAAAACTGAAAACTAGCTTCCACGTCCTGATCAGTTATAGCTCTGTCTTTGTACATGCTTATTATTTATTATCTTTAGGTTTTTTTTAATCCATTAAGTTGCATTTCAGTATATGGTTTGCTTTATTGTGTACTGGGGTGCTACCTTGAGCATGTCAGACAGAGGTAATGTGAGTAACGTTACCTTAATCAAATCCATATCAGGATGGACTCCACATGCTCTTTGTAACACTTTTCCTGCTTCCTCTCCTTTATAGAGCCAGCAGAACAGCTTGATTGACACAGTCATTGCAGCTGACGCTTGTCCATCACATCTCTGTTCCACTGAAACTTTCTGACTCTAGTTACTGACAAGATGGCATCCACTTTGTGTTTGAGCATTTCATCAAGGCCTGAAGGGACAAGGCTGTTTGCTTTTCAAAAGAAAAGCATGATGACATTTGACAAAGAAGAAAATATCACTGAATTATCACTGAAAGAAAATGCAGGAATGAAATATCAGTGTGGAGAAAAAATCTTAAGTAGAGGCATTCACATGCTGACAAAAATGCCCCCACAAATAAAGTCGGAACATCATTCCAAATCTGTGATACCTATTATTTCTTACTTACAGACGTTCTTTGTGAAAAGTGGCTCTGCATTCAACAAAACAAAGTCTTGTAAGTTTATTGGGCTTGACAAATGAAGAAATTCAGATTTAGATTTTACATTGAAACTTGCAAAAGACACTGGAGTCAGCATGAACTGAATCAAGATCACACTGTGAGGCAAAATTACTTTGTTTGCCCAAAACTGCATTTGAGCATATTCTTACAGTATGTACGCAGTTTGCCTATGGAGAAGCTACACAGCGATAAAGCTAACATTATCATATGCTGGGTCACACTGGTGGCTCACTTGGTGGAGTGCATACCACATATCAAGGCTGAGTGCTTACTGAAACAGCCTGGGTTTGAATCCAAGCTGGGCTCGTCACTGCAGCTCTCCCCAGCCTTTTCTGTCTCTCTTTACTGTGATTAAGAAAACATAAATGGAAAAATAAAATAATAAAAAAAACGCTATGTGTATCCAGTTCACTGTTTTAGCAACAAGTCATGAAGACATGACAAAAAAATAGCTTATACATTAAGTAGCCACGGCTGCTCAGAGCAAAAAAAGAAACTACAGTTGAATCTACGGTGACTGCAGCGACCTTGAGAAGCTCCTGAGAACCTCAGGAAGTTCTTCCCACAGAGATTTGGCTGCACTGCTGCTGGATATCAGACTGTGTATTAGACACTGATCTGTTTAATTACAGTCTGAGTCGCACGCCATCTGTAAGAGCACCTCATCGCCTCTCTGCACTATCCAAACGACTTAAAGAATCCAGAGATATTGTACTCCAAGGACATGCTTAATTGAGTTCTGAGCACAAAGTGCACTACAGCATTCTTCGACTTCAGTGATGTAAGCTTGGCCGAGCAGCAGTTTTGAGTGCTTTGTGGTGATATGAATTGATCGGAAATTGCTTGCGATTGTCAATTACATGCAAAACAGGGTTCTGAACAAAGCACAATTACAGATTTGCTTAACTCCTCGGTAAAAACTCGACTTGTGTGACAGAACGGGCCAGAGCGAAGAAGGTAAAAATAACCCCAAACATGTAACAATATTGTTTCAGGAGGCATGAAAACAGACGTTTTGCAAATGGATTTGGAAGGAGTGGGATGAGGCGAGAGGGCTAAATCTGTCTTGTTCATTTGTGACGGACTTGGCGTGAAGCAGTGACTTGAGCTTGGATAAAGAAAAGACACTTGCAGCAGAATTCTGCCAGTCTTTGGTTCTCTGTGTTCGGCAACCCCCCCGCCACCCCTCCACTGCTACCACCACCGCCACTCCATCACACACACCCACACACACACCCTTACCTTCCAACACACTACCGAACCTGGTGCTCCGCAGTCACCCATTAATCCCTACATGTCGGATCCCAGCCAGGTAATTACTGTTTAAAAATATTTCATCCCATTCTTTCCCCCTAAAAAAAGAGACAAATGGAAACAAAGGGAACACAGTTCTGAACAATGACAAAGAGGTGCTTTAAATGCATTCTCTTTTCTCTGGTGGAAACGGTGGCTTTGTTTGCATACAGTACAAGGTGTCTGAAACCAAATCTGCAGCTATTTCATATTTAAATGCAGCTGTCACGCTCTAGTTTTTACACCCGGTTTTGGAAAGTTGGTGATGCTGCTTCTTTCAGAGAGAGAGGGAAAAAAAGCCTGTGTTTGTGGTGCAGTAAAACCTGTTTGTTGGTTCACTGCCAGCTAACTTCCAAACTAAATAATTTCAAGAGGGATGTACTGTAATTATGAAATATTTCAGTCAGCTGAAAAATTGCAGACCATAAGTATCTCTTTTCTTCATATGGAAATACATTTTCAATTTCTTAAGTGACTCTGAAAACTGATTTTTTAAAACTTTATTCTAAACATCTGACCCAACAACAACCCCAGCCTGTCAAACGTCAAACAAATGATGATGTTTCTCTTTGTTGAACTAGAGCCGACGTGAAATAATATCACAACAGACAAGGTTAACAAGCTGATCATACTGTGGGAAGGTTTGTGTCCACTAAAGACGGTATTTTTTACCATCTGATGAGGGTAATCTACATTTATTTCTATTTTTAAGCACAGGGTCACATCAAAGTGAAGGAAAAAAGTTAATTGTTTAAAGCATTTAAAGTGTAGAATCTTTTAAATCTATTAAAGTCTATTTCATATTCTGACGGCAAAAGTTTTTTTTAATTGTAGAAAAATTCATCAGTGGATGGTACTGTTGCTATGCCTGTCAAATGTTCCCCAGGATGCTAGAGTGACTTTGGTGTTACATTTGAATAACGCAAATGCAGTTTACAGTGATAAGGGTGGCAGATTTATTTGTATAATCAAAATTCTTAGTAATGCTTCAAACAGTGGGTCCCTGATTTCAGACGAAAGCAGCTTTCCATTTCTAGCCAGTGTCTGTCGATTCTGATGAAAGCTAATTAAACATGTTAGCTCCACGAGTTGGTTGAAAGCGATGTCTTCTGCTGACTTTTTAATGGTTTCCAGCTGACAGTCTTATAAAATAGATTAAATACTGTCTATTGTTTGTTGTTGGCTACATACACGATTGAGGGTTTATGTGGAGGATAAAGAAAAAGCCTTGGTCTTGTACTGCAGTGTAGAGTTATCCTTGTTATTATAACTAGAAGTAAAAATGTAAAACATTGGTTCATTTTGTGCGTTACTGGACTACTAACTAGCCAGACATGCTAACAATTGCAGCTCAAGTTAAAGCAGTCGAACACACTGTTTAATCCATGCCCTATACTTAAATTATTGTGTTTTTTGGCTCGATAATGGCTAAAAAAGACTTAAAACTCCTTAAATGCCAAGTGTTGCTTCTGCCACAGCCCCATACACCCCTTCAGCATGAGGAGAAACCCAAAAGTTGACAGGTCTGCTGTGCCTACTGATAGTTGCTAAGCTGTGATTTGTTAATTACAGTTTTAGGGGAGGATTTTAGCAAACTGTCAGCTCTGGTTATAGTTTGTGAAACAATGTGCGCTGCATGATTATCTTGTCTTTTTTAATTCTGCCATTAGAGGGTGCCAAAGTCAAAAATATTCAAATCCAACACACGGTGGCTTTAATTCTCACATTATTTCCCTTAGAGATCTTGGAGCTAAAATGTTGTACCTGTTGTTGTCTTGACAGTACACCTGCCTCCATAAGAGTCAATGTTACTGCACCATTATTGCATAAAAACCCCATCTCCTGTGTTTGACTTTACTGTTGCTCTGTGGGTTAATGGACTAAAAATGTAAAAAACTGTTGATTTATTTCAGAGTTCAGTAACATATGACAACAAAGCAACACATCAAATCACTTCTCTCTCTTTCCCTTTGTTTTGATATTCACACCTGTCCACCACATATCGCATTTCTCAGCTTAATAAAGTGCAAAGCCATTTTTCAAGTGTAACCCGCAATTAGTGAACTTGATGCCTTAATAATGTGTGAGGTGACAATGTCAAATTCCACGTTCTTTCACACTAAATAGTAAAATGTTCCTGTTGTGACATTATGTCCCTAAGAATAGAGAGAGGAGGTGGGGGGGTGAGAAATGAATACGTCGGCACTGGCAGGAGATGTAGTTAATATGCGGCTCGGTGGGTGTAGTGAAGGATGGGGGGGGGGAAATCAAATGCATTCACCCTTCTGTCATCATATGAACCTGTAAACACAACTGCATGTTAATGCCTGTGTTTCACTTGGCACAGCGCGTTTGTCTCCTCAGGTTCCAGTAAGAGATAAATATGCTCTTCTTAGTGTTACTGTGGTGGGAAAGCTGCATCTCCAAATGGTCATATTTCCAGATTTTTAGAAAGAAAAAAAAAGATTTGCTGTCCAAAATTTCCAATGAAATTCCTGCTATGTAGTTTGGATGCTTGTTGAAGCCCCAGTAGGGCCATGCAGCTGACATACTGGCATATTTCAATACAAAAACACTTAAAAACAACTAAACCAAAGTTATAAATGTTTTCTGATGTCCAATGTAAAAGAAATCCTGTTTGAGTCTTTTTGAAATTACAGACTGGTCCTTTAAATTAAAAACGTACCACATTACAACGTAGCTATGTTCTTTGTGACACAGTTTGCAGTTTGTGCATCTTCACAGACTGTATTATAACAAAGGACAGAATATTGTTTGCTGTGAGTTAATGGAGTATAAATTAACAGAATATACCAGCTGTTGGCTGGAAAATGATAATAATAACAGTGTTAACATAAAGATATTTAAAATGTTTCATGAACTCAAGGCTCATAAAATACCAGTGTTTTATATATAATCCTTCAAGTAAAAACATGAGCATAATTGATATAGTTTTTACACAGTTTCTGGTCATTTTTCCATCACAGGTGTAATTCTCAAAACAAAGACAGCCTGGATATAATTAGACAGTGAATATGGACAAAAGAGACGTCTTATGGCATATGGCAGGGTCAGATGGAGAAGGAAAATCTTGTCATACAGCGGCAGAAATCTATTAACTTGCATACATATGGATTTATGACAACAACTGGCATAAGGAATCATGAATAACTTACAGACGGATGTTCTTATATAAGCATCAATTGTTAATTGAAGAAGCTGTCACACTCCCTGGGGCTGTCAACATAGTTTTATAAGCGTTCAAACTCAGCTTTATCAAATTAATGGTCTATTCAACGCTGCCTGATTCTCCTGAAATCCATCTTTTGCGCGTTCTACCGGGAGAAAAAAAATGCTAAAATTTAGTTCCTGAGACACATCATTCACTGTAAGAGGAAGACAGTTTTCGCTGATAATGGCCCAATGTTGATGCTGCCGCTACATCGTCTTGGCTCAGGTGTTTCCCCTGGACCCCAAGACACAGAACGACGGCGACTTCTGTTGCATTTTTCATGTCTCGCCTCTGTAAACAGAGGCGGTTAGAGTCAGCAAGAAAGGCCGAATTGTGCTGAGGAGCTCAGGTGTGCTGACAGGTAGATCTCTACAGGCCATATGGGGCTCGCAAGGGAAATCATGAACCGCCCTCCTGACACAAAATGAACCTTTTCACCATACAGAAGAAAAAGAATGAAAACCCCCCTCCCTGCTGTGCAGAGGAGGCCTGCACCTTAGGGCAAATGAGCACGTTGATAGGGGACAATATGGACTATCTGGAGTCCCACAGTCTTGCTGAACAACTTCAGCTTTTTTAGTTTGAAACTTGTTAACCTGACCTTCATTTAAATTCCTTTGTGTGTGTGTCGAAAATGTCCATAACGTCTCTGCTGCTTTCATGTGTTGTTTTGTGCACTTTGTGTAATCATTGTGTGTCAAGTTGGTGTCAGATCAGTGAGAAAACAGAGCTCCTCGAAAGCCACAGTGTCATTCAAGGCCTGGATAAGACACATTTGTTTCTGGTCGTGGTTTGACCTACCATATTTCCTGCACACACAAATCTATCTGATCCAATTTTAGAAAAATTGCACCACTGACCTGCACGTCTACCCATGTGGTGTGTACCTCATTAAATTGTTTTGTTGCAGTACCACTGTTGACCACTGGGACAACCTAGCATGAAAGCTAAGTAGCATCAGCTGTTAGTCATGTCCTCAAGAACTGTGACTTGGATGCTAAAGCTGGCTAACAACAATCTGACAGTCATACCCACAACATTGAGTCAAGGGAATTTACTGCATTTATTTATTTTTCCCTGGGAGATATTGTACATCTGATATTAACACAGTTATGAGTCATCTGAGTTATTGTCTGGAGGTGTTAAAAAATCTGAAATGGCTTGGATTCACATTTATAAGAAAAATAAGTCATTAATTTACATGTGAGATTTCATTATATCTACCACCCTGGTTCATGAACTGAAATGAATCATCTGCGCAGAAATGGCCTTTTTTAAGCATCAGAGCACACATAAGGTATCATCAACAGTGACTCATTTCAACTCTCGTTTCAAGACACAGCAAAGAAAGAAATGATATGTTCTTCTTTTAGTGCTTTTGGAACTTTTTAAACCTCTCATCGCACTTCCTGTGTGAGTTCATACTCCTGCTCTGTCAATCAGTCCTGCGTATACACAGCATTCATGACCGACTATCAGGGGATATATTGAAATCAAGACAATGGTGACACCAGTTTTCAACAAACTGGTCAGTGTCAGTGACTTGACAGGACACTATTCTGTCAACATAATGGTGAGAATGACAGCCTGAGGAAAATATTCTGTGTGGGAGTTTTTAAGTTAGAAAATTTGCCTCATCATCTGTGAGAATGAGTAACACGCCGTGATCAACATCCATCTCTATTAGAAGCTCAGTTTGAAAAGAGAGGGGAAAAAAAGTGTGGTACAAACAGTGGCCAAATCAGAGGATAGCAGCAAAAACAAAGTGATAGCTGCGTGTTTGAACTTGGTAATTGGTTGGGCACTCGGTAGGCAATACAACAGAGGACCTACGGAGTGTGGTGTGTGTTTCCCAGCCCCACTGTGCAGCCTCATAGAGTACAAAGACAGAGAATGAACTTCAGAGGGTTTTAATGCCTGAAGAGAAGAATATGGACATTAAATTATCAGGGGAAAACAGCAGGGTGTGAAAAAAGAGCCTTCTAAAGCCTGCGAACGCAAACGTACATACAGGCTGCTTCTGACACGGAAACCTGGCCAAATTCACAGGCTCCTTTATTCTGAGCTTCACACTGATGCTCTCGGTGTTTGTGTGTCTGTGTGTGTGTGTGTGTATGCACACGAATATACTGTATGTGTGCACATGCTTTACTTTTTAAATTGGAATTTAAGCAATAAGCTACATTCTTTTCTTGCATCGAAAATGGTCGTGTTTGTAAATATGCACAGCCCTTTTTTTTAAAGCTAGACTTAAATCTGTTATCGTAAAAACCAACACTGTAGCTCATTTACTGCATAAGGGACAAACCTTGTGGACATTTAGAGTTTTAAATCACAAAATAATTTTATTTGAAAGCAGGTTTGGGTTATAAAAAGTGCCCCTGAATCACGGATATCACCCTTGTTTGACACATTGAGCACAAACTAAACTATTTGTCATCAGTGGAGCAGCTACAGGTTTGTCCCTTTATAGCATTTTGTGCCTTTTTCCAACTTTGAGCTAAAAGAAAATTAATGCTCTCTGTTTTAAATATTTAAATATTCATTTCCAATGCAATACTTCTTTTGTCATGAAAACCTATTAATTAATAGTTTCATTTCAAAAACAGACACAAATTTTATTTCCACCATAGTGTCCTGCATTGTGTCTGCGATGATTGGCAGGTGAAGCCTGAAATCGGTTTGAAACAGCATGGTTCTGCATTACACAGCAGCACCAACGAGGCCTTTGAGGGTCTCTCCAAATAGTCTGAATTTCAAAGTGAGCGAAAAATAAGTACAATGGGAAATAAAAGACTATAGCTAAATGAAAAGAATCACTCTTGAGAGTTACAGCTTTACACACACACCTTATTAATCTTTAATATCTTGTCTTGCTCCCCCCTTTTCTTTCCTCCTCTCTTTCCCTCTCCCTCTCTCCAGTTTATCTCTTCTGAAGCAATTATACCCAAGAGGACCGAGCACATAGGACATGCTCCCACTACCTAGAGCAATAATATATCATTACATACTAAACATATAGCAGCTACGCAAACAGCCTTTATTGCTACTCCAGGGCGAGTGCTATTTATAAGCACCAGCATAGCCACAGAGATCACTCCTCTACCTGAGCTGCATTTGTTTGTTTGAAGATTCACATTTTTCCTGGTTTCCTCTGAGTGTTTGTGTGCTGAAATGATGGCTGTCAGTTTGTCCATTTTTTGCTTCTTTAATTTCAGTAGCTTCATATTGACATTAGGGGGTGCTGGAATTCTTCAGAGTTGAGTGATGAGGTGTAGAATTTCAAGCTGTATTGAAAACTGACTACATGTATGTGATATTGTTTTTAAAAACTTCCAGTATTTATGAGAGTTTTAATTTAAATATAACTCCAACGACTTCAGAAAAGCTGTTAAATATAACCTTTTTTTGTTTGTCTTTACACTGAATTAATGTCAGGTGATAACGAGAATTGATTGGACACAGAATTTCAAAATGAGCAAACCATGTTCATCACTGGTAAAAAAATCTTGTAGTTTGAGATAAAAAATAATATGATAAATGTGAGGACGACTGCACAATATTTCTCAAATAATCCAGACAGGCCTTTAGGTTTATTTGAAAATAAAATGCTTTACATTTGATAAGAGTGAAAATATTTTTGTTTGTACCTCAGCAGACAAACCTGCTGTGCTGTCCAAACTGGAATCAAATGTCTTTCAATCTGTATTTTCCATAAACAACTCTTTTATGCTCGCTGAAAAAAAAAAAAAAAACTTCTACTAAGTAACTTATTCAAACTACAACTCATGAATTATTTAAGAGAACACATTTCCCCTTGTTTATTTATATATACATATGTATAAAATATCATTTATTCTAAGAGGGTCTATAAATCAAAAGTATTCCCAGAGAATAACAGATAAGTGAGGTTATTGTGCAATGAGGCCAGCTGGTGGTAATAATTTAATGACGTTTTACAGGCGCTATAAAGACAGCAAACAGATGTGGCATTAAGGATTATAAAGTTGGTAAAACTTTTAACAAGTGCTATGTATTTCGGCGGTACAACAGCACAACCCCCAGAATAAAAGGAATTTACACATCCTTCAATTCCAAAGCTATCAATCACACGCGTGTTATTCCCCTGGGAGCGTCTTTACATGCATATTTATCAGCTCAACATGCTAATTCCCGCTGCTATACGCCCGCCAGGCACGTCTCCAGGCGTGTTTATGACTCGTAATTGTTGATATCCTTTGATATATTTCTCTCAACTAAGACATCATTTGGTTTTTGTGGTCGAAAGTCAATGAGGCACAATGACCCGAGCTTTCAATTCAAATTTACAGTTCAATATCTATTATATGCTATTCATTGCCTGGAGAGGAAGCCTCTTTCAAAGCAGAAGAGGGATTCAGCTGCACTGTATAGCACTTATCAGCAGTAAAGCTCATCTCAAGGTTAGTTAATTGATTTGAAAATAAAATAAGGGAAATTGAATTATTATTGCGGGCAAACAGCAACTGTGTTTCATGCTTTTTAGCAGGATTTTGCTTGTCAGAGTGCAGTACCCCAGGGAAAAAATAAATAAATAAAATGCGTGTTTGTTGTAAACTTCCATAACCTGGATGTTGCTCACAGGAGTTCTGAATAGTTTATCATCTTTTGCCAAACAATTAACTGTGAAAAAGTTTCAGCAGTATAAGACACATGTGCCATATTGTTGCAGGATCCAAGTTCATCAGCATGCATTTACATTGCTAAAAAGCATGTATAGCAGATGAAGCATTTCGGCATAAATTCAGCTCCACATTGGAGTATGAGTGGGAGATCGCTCTTGCTCGTGCTCGCTCTTCTCTTTTTTTTCTGTCATTTTTTTCCTTCATCTTTCTTCCCAGTCCCTCTTCCTCTCCCCTTCCTTTCCGCTTTTCCCGCAGACACCTGCCGCCAAGCGCACACCTCCAGGGAACCAACATCTGAGAAATGCAATTTGAGCATTTCAGCGCCACAAAGAAAAGACAAACAATGCTGGAAAAACGAGGGGATAAACACGTTGCCGAGTTGATGCTGGACAAACATGTCGCGTTCCCTCCAATTCACAAATGGCCCTGCCACGTTCAACGCTCACAGGTGTGGAAATTCAAGGACAAACTTGATTGCGTCCGTGGCCGCTGTTGTTGTTTCTGGGTTTGTTTGCTTGTCGTGCTTGTCTCTGTACTATTGTTTGACAGATTCACTCCTTGAGGGATGCGGTCCTTAAAAATGACAGGAAAGGGATGGGTGCTCTTAAAAGACGAGAACAAGGGAATTAGTCTTCATCAAACGTTGAGCTTAGGGGAGGAAATCAGCGAGCAGGGAAGTCAGGTCCACAGGCCGAGCTGTTGAAGCAGCAGCTCAGGGGAATCGTTTCTTTAATGCCTTTTGGCCTGAGAGACGTACAAGAACAAAGCAAAAGCTAATTTGTCAGGTTTATTGACAGTGATTGTAAGTTAGACCAGCTAACTCCTACTCTAACCTTCTTGGTGAAGTCGTAGCCCTCATTTGCAACAACTACCCGATGAAAGCCTTCACTGCTCAGCAAAGGGACAAATAAAAGCCTTTTCAGACAGTTCATAGATTTCCAAAGGGAAAAAAAGAAACGGCTCTCGGTCAGTCCGTGAGTGGAGAGTCATTTCTTACAATATGGACATTGTCAGTGGCTCATAAAAGACAAATAAGTAGGTGTCACTGCAGAAATTACTTTCCATGATGAACTACATAGCCATCATCAGCAATGACACAGCGTCATTCACATCAACAACACAGGTGCATGAAAAATGGAACGGGCTGGCAGGAAAATGAATTATTAATGACACATTTAAGTATTATAACAGAAAATCAATGAGCATACCTGGTGTAATTAACATGCACAATGTTTTCCATAATCCAGCACAGTATAATTATGCCTCTCTATTCCAGAACACGTTAGCATTAGCTTTTTCTAAAGCACACAACACCTGTTTATTTGGTTTGCTTGTTCTCTGCCTCCCTTTTTTCCCTGTAATGATAAAGAGGCTGCAAAATGTTATTTAGCTACGCTCTGGTGTCGGATGTGGACCCACAGTCATTTGAAGCTGGCTGCAGACCTTAAGCTCAAAACCTAAAGGGATCAAAAGTGTGTTGTAAAATTGCCTGTTTTAACAAAATGGCTTTGTGTGTCTTTAGCAGCCTGAGTTCTGACCAGGAAAAACAATTTATTTAATATTTTTCCTTTTGAAGTTATTACAAATGTTCCTACACAATTTAAGGCACATAAATTGATTTTTACAAAACTCCAGTGCTTATTTTTCTGGTTGATCAAAGAATATCTACCACCAAACACGTACGTTTATGTATTTCATGTGCTGTTATTGATTCAGATTGAAGGGTTGGGGTGTGGGCTTATCTCTGTATACTGTAACATGTCCACTAATCACTGATTACCACCGTCTGTTTGTGCTGTGACCAGTGGCAGTGTACAAGATTTCCCATCGTTCCTGAAGGATGCTGGGGAACAGCTTGAGCGGAATCCAGCACGGGACTGGGATTTTTGGCAAGTCAAACTTTATCAGCACAAACATGCGCAAAATGAAAACAAACACAACCCAGACTGCTAATTACCATCCGCTTGGACCTCTGTCCCCTGTTTTTCTCCGAGAGACACAAAATGGCCGACTGCAGCGTGCACTCTCCTAAAAATCGGAGGAAGCTGCTGCTGTTCCCTCTGTCCAAGGGACAACCCTTGTCGCCTGGATAATACAGGTTGACACGCTCGTAGCCCCAGTGATTTTTCAAACCTATTATTTCATGTGCAAAGTTATAAATTACACGACTGACACCAGTCTGGTATCTTCTGGGCCATGTGGCCTGAATCAACGCCAAATCCTGTGCCACTAATTTTACTAATTGCCTGAGCCTGGCCAACACTTTTCATTGGTGTGGAGCCTACAGTGTCACAGGAAGCTAATGAGAGCTAAATAATGTATGTGAACCTCTCTAATTGCTTCATTTCTCATTTTGCTTACCAATTCTCATATCATAGTTAGGGATGCCAATTCTTTTTTTTTTTTTTTTTTTTTTTTTTTTTTGCTGATGATTCTGACAGTGGTTAATACTAATAACTGCACCAGTCTGTCAAAGGGCAGATCCTGGGAAAATGAAGCTTGTCACAGCATTGTATTATACTGTATAATAGAGAGACACATAATAGCTGGGAATGTATTTATACATATATTATTTATCGAACAATCCTCTCTTTCTACGTGAAATATTCAGGCTGAATCTGAACTCCAACCAGCCCTCTTTGGGTAAATATTGCATTATTTTGGATGCGCTCATTGATGCATACAGCATCATCAGGTAAGGCAGTGTATGCCAGCATGTGCCACCTGGGGCTGTGTGTGTTTACGTATTTTTGTGTGTGTCTGTGTGTGTGTGTGTGTGTGTACAGCTTGCGTATGTATTTATGTGCTTCTCCGTGTGTCATTCTGGCTCACACAGACATACGTATGAGTGTCTGATAGTGTGTCTGTGTGTGTGTGTATGTGTGTGTGTACAGGGCTGTGCTGTTTTCCCTGTCTGGCTGAGTTCCCACTGCAGCACCCGTTGGCCACCTCTCCTCCCAGTCCTATCAACAGGGAAGCTGTAATTTAGCAGCAAATTTGATCATCCAAATAGCTGAATATTTAATGGTATTAAAGTGCAGGGTAAAAAAGCTGTATTATTTATTTACTCCCTATAGTGTAACCTCTATTCAGGCAGCACCAGGTGGTCCTGTAAATATACTCTATCTGACACACGTTTTGAATTATTGACCGATAATTTATCATAATTCATGTCACTGAAAACTCAATAATACTCTCCAGGACCTTGCTGCCTCCTCCTTCCTGTGACCCAGACAGGGCCTCTCAAGGTGGTGAGAAGGTTGACGCTCTGTAAATACAACAAGTCTCAACTGTAAATGTGTAGGCTGTAGTCAAGACCAAAACCAGGGACAATTAAGTTTCAATCAAAGGTACAAAAAACAGACAAACAACAAACTCTTTCAATATGTGAACACGTATGGTGTTTAACAGAAGAAATTCTGTAAATCGTGTGTATTGTTATACCAAAGACAAAATAAACCAGACTTAATTAAGACTACAATTTCTCTAAAAAAGACATAATCCCGACAGATCCAAGTTAAAACTGGCAGAAGACACGAGTCCAAAACGTCAAGAAGTGTTCTTAAAGACCAGATTCGCCATAACAAAGACAACAAGGGTGGTTTTCAAGCTGTCAAGATGTGTATTTCTACCCACAACAGCTTCAAAACCACCTGCAGCTGCATCCTTCCACTTTCTGTGACGGATATAATGCGAGGTAGAGAGCTTGAAGTGAAGTGCAGGTGGCACACTGGGTTGATGTAGTTTTTAGAGTTTTTAATGTGTTTTTTTTTTTTCCACCCCTATCTATTTACGACCACATTACCACACCGCTGGGTCGTGTTAGTCTGTAGGAAATGTAGTTAATATTCCAATGTAAAATTCAGGAAATGAGCACAAAGTCTGAGACACAAATATCTTGGTTACACTCACACAATATAATAGGATAATAGGATAATTAGACAATGAATTAATTATAGAAACAGGTTAAACTTGTACATTATCTGTGTCATCTTCAACTTGTATTAAATGACACTTTTTATGCTTAGGCTACATTAATTGTATTTAAAAGAGTGTCGTACTCATGAGACACTTAAAAAACACCAGAATTGCTTCAGCAGAACCAGAGATATGATCTGTTTCTATCTCTCTTCCTTGCCAAAACCTGCTGCCTACATTACCCACAATTCAACTCAACTTGGCTTCAGCTGTGTCATGCTAGTAGCGGCTGCAGATGTCTGGTAAGCTCATTTCTTTCTGACTCCACACCCTCAAATTTCTTTCATTCAGAAACTTGTAGCTGTTAGATCCAAATGACACGGACTCAAGTGACTTCACATAAACAACAGGACTCCCCAAGACCTGTTCCCCTTCACGGATATAATATGAATTTTCCATATTTTCTGTTTAATACCAGGTTGGTTTATGTCAGTTACAGGCCACAAAAGCAGAAAAGATGTCAGACAGGGTCCAAGATTTGGGCTGTGACATTGGAAGTATAGTTTGAGGACAGGGCACATCACACAGTGCATTTTGGTTCACACCTTTACACCATTTGTCTAATATTAAAATTAGATTTCAGACTCACATAACTGACATTTAAAACAAACATTTTACCCAGTAAAATCATCCTCAGTACCTAACCATTCAACATCAGCTTTTAAAACCCTTCATTCAGTATAACTAGGTCTCTGTCATCTGCAAGACTATGTTGTTTTCACTGCTCATTTGTCTCTTACAAGAGACTTTGCCTCCTCTTAGACGCTGCATCTCAGTAAAGTGATGGATAAATAAGGATTAATTAATTGATTGATTGATGAAAAGGATCTTGTGGCACATTAGAACAACAAAAGTCTGCAGTCTGGATTGTTAGGGGATAATGAAAAATAGTGGTGTGCTGAAAGAAATGTCTAAAAATACAAAATACTCTTATTATCCATTAATGACAACACAGTACAGTAGTCATAGTCTCTAATGCAACACCCAAACAGAATGTCACTGGCAGGGAACACAACACCGCATCCCTTAATAGGATTGTGCCTGTATAGCAATTTGTCAAGCCAAAATATCCAGTATTTATGAGACAAATATAGCACATTGGAACAAGTAAGAGAGAGGGAAATCACAAAATAGTCAATAGGATTAACCGAAGCATAAACTAAATGCTCCTTGATGTGTCATCGATAAAAGGATTTTTGATTATTCGTCACCATAAAATGCGTGGCAAGATTGTCATGCTGTCATTGTATTACTGTATCCCTTTTATCTGTATGTCAATCTAGCCGCATTAGAATCTGGGCGCTGTTTTCTCCCCTGCCTTGTTTTTTTTTTTTTTTTTTTTTTTTTTAATGGATTTAACACACAGTCTGCATTTAGAGTGCAAAAAACAGATTACCTCATCGCCTCAGGTCAATGTTGTGTTAATAAATGGTGAACATCCATAATTGTGCCCTCGCCAAAGACACAATGTCATCTTCAATTAATCCATCTACAATCAATACGTTGGATTTGACACTTTGCGCACATTAGTCACCATGAATCATTTTATTCACAAACAACAACACAAACCCAGCAGACTACCACAACTCCTTTCATGGGAAATAACTAGTTTTCGTGCTCGTTTATCAGCTCGTAAAGTCACTTGAACCAACCAGTTGTTCACTGCAGGAAAGTTGTTTTAATCAGTGTATATGGTATGTTGTAACAAGTTTGATTCTGACTACAGCTGGTGTTTCATGACACCAAACCCACTCATTGTACCTCACTGGTTGGGAGACACATTTTTATTAGCAGATGACAACTACACTGACAGTTTCTCAGAATATAACTGCTAAGGCACTCAGATAATAGGGTAAGAATTGGGCATCAACAGCATGAGTCCATGGACACAACAGTCCAGGCTGCTGGTGGTGGAGTAATGGTATTTTCTTGCCACGCTTTGTGCCCCTTAATATCAATCCATTGTGGTTTAACACCACAGCCTATCTGAGTATTGTTGCTGACCACGTGCATCACTTTATGGCCACAGTTTACCATCATCTAACGTCTGCTTCCAGCATGAAAACCTTTGCACCACGTTGCAAAGCAAAAGTCAAACCGGTTACATGGACATGACAATGAGTTCAGTGAACTTCACTGACTTCCTCAGTCACCAGATTTGAATCCAGTAGATCACCTCTGGGATGTGGTAGAATGGAAGATGTATAGAGTGAATATGCAGCACACATCTGTGGAAATTATGTGATGTAATCATATTGACATGGACCAATGAATGAATGGATGCCATAAAAACTGAGGCAAATGGAGGAACTACTTGGTATTAGCACCCTGCAGAGTATGACAGTGTTTGGATTCACCAGACTTCTTTTAATAGAAGGGAAATGATGTTGTTAAACAAGCAGAGCTTTCTTTCCTTTCTTTCTTCCAAAAAATCCACCATGGTAAAAGGATTGGAGTTCAGTTTGACGTTGGTCAAAGAACCACTAGACCTCTCTCTAAGGTCACGAGGTCAGTAATAAAGGTGCATTTGATAAGGAAGTCTGTCACAAGACAAATGGATCCCTCCCTGTAGACATCAGTGAGTGAAAAGACAAAAAGGTTTTCCAGCTGACAACAGAAAACGAAAAAACTACTACATTTAAAACAACAACTTGATCTAAGCCCTGACAAGTAAAATAAATGTTTTGAATAATTTAACTAAAGCAAACATTTCTTGTTAATTTCAGGCTAATTATAGTCGTGCTAGTGGAGAGAGTTGGTAATTTGAGCTCTTGGGCTCTGCTTGTCACAACGACTCCTTGAAGCTTCAGTGACTGCCACAAATAATGTGTGCACTTACTTAATAAAAATTAGCCTCGCAATCAGGCGAGTTCAAAGGGAAATCCATGTGGCGGTGGATTAGTCAGTCGACATTACACTACAATGGCTGCGGATTGTTGTTGCAAAGGAGCACCAGCCCAAATCACAATGGTCAAATTACAGCCTGTTTTATGTTATTCAGATGATAGCAATGGGGAAATAAGGGGATCGTGAACAAATCTATGCTGAGACCAAGGCAATATTCATGGCTCCAAACTGTGAGCTAAAGGAGCCTAAATAACTGGCAGAAAGGGGTATTTAATGAGCCAACATCAAGGCCCTCATAGGCAGTGAAGTCAACATTATCAAGAGGATGCAGGTGAGTACAAGTGGATACAAGCATGGGATGTTTGGATCGAAGACACCATGTTCCGCATTTATCTCTACAAATTTGATGGGAAATGACTCAGACCTAGCATGACGCTGCTGATCACTGAGGATGCTGTGTATTTTATGTCTTTTTTTTTTTTAATAAGCAACACATTTATGTGTGGAGCACATTCATCCTCCGGCAGATCAGGCAAAACCTGGACTGGAGAAATAACAATGTGTCTTTTTTAAAGAGGAGACAAATTTGTCTGCAAACAGAGACAAATATGTGTCTGGACACTCAGGCCTCAGGTTTATGTTGAACCTTAAGATCACTTCTGCACATGAGCCTTATTCAGAAAGTGTTTTCAAAACTAAACTGGTCTCTCCTACCTAATTTTAGAATTCAGATAAATTTTATTGGGTCACAACACCTGATTATTTGTCATTACTCAGAATAATGGCACAGCTTGATAACCTTATTTTATTTATTATTAGTTGGAATTGAAGCATTGATGCTTTTAAACCTTTAAGCTTCTTTGACACTAAAGAAATTTTATCGTTTACATGAACTGATAAGACCAAAGTAAAATCTATCACTACAGTTATCTTAATGTAGCTAGTTTAGCTATTGTGCATCTATTTTCTGCATTTTTATGCCTCAGTGCTGGTAACAGCAGTGACTGGAGGCTTTATGTTTTTGGGGTGTGCGTCTGTCCATCTCATTCTTACTTTCGCGATATCTCAGGAATACATTGGGAGAATTTCTTCCACATGGACTCAAGGATGAACTGTCATGAATTTGGTGATATTTCTGGTTTACAAATTATGTCATAAACCAACTTCACAACTGTGACACATACGGAGTCCTCCTGCCGTTTTGCTGTAACAAAGAATGTGTGAAACCAAGATAAAATGATGTGACCTTAAAATCAGACATAACCTGATCTTCAGTCCAAACACCTTTTCAACCTTATTCAGGAATGTGAGTAGCTAAAACAATCTTCTAATAAAACTGTGCAAAACTGAGGGATAGACAGAGCAGGAGCAGAAACTGGACCATAAAAGCTACAACCACAGACATGTCAGACAACAACAACAAACACAGACCTAATGAAAATCCAGCAGTAACAAAGATGCCATCCCTCCTGGCAAACATATACAGTGTAAAAGCCTCTGGGTGCTGATAAACTAAAACAGTGTGGATGGGCAACACTCCCAGCAGTTATCAACAAAATGAAAAATCATATCAAATGTTGGCAACAAGAAGTCCCTCAGTGTTCAACGCAACAGTCTTTAGGCAACTCCAAGGATGCTGTTGCTCATCACGTCAAACAAAAATGAGCTTTTTTCTTTATCACTGCTGCTTGACTTTTCTCTGAAGTGGTTCAAGAGTAACTCAACTTCAAATTCCTACATTCATTTCTGACAGGTCCAGTCATTTCTCTTCGAGCATCTGCACTGAGAAAGTGTGTGACAGCTGTTTGTCTGATTGGACATTCCAAGTGTTTCATTTACAGTTTGCATGCCATGTTGCGAAAACTGATTCTGACACATTTCCATGCTGATACATTTCTAGTTAACGACACATATTGTTTATTTGCCTTTCAATTTGAGAGAGATGTTAAGAGAGAAAGAGACAGTGAATGAGAGACATGAATATTCAGGCAGGTGCATACATCGATATGTGGATGCAGATATATCTACTGCTCATTTAAAAGGAGCTAAATCATATGACTTACCATTTGTTTGCTTGCTATAAAACTAGACCTATAGATAGATAGATAGATAGATAGATAGGAAACAAGCAGCTCTACAGCCTCGAATTTTAAGTGCAGGAGCAGACGATGCATAATCTATCCTCAGCTATGACACATTTACTGCAAATGGTGATGCAATCAGCTCTCGTGGTTTAAAGCTAAAGATAAACCAGGTCAACTGAATATTCCTTGTGGCTTGTGGTGAGTGTTTGACTTATACATTATATAGTCACAGCGTGCCCTGCCTACACAAAGCCTTGTCTGCATGCACTGCAGTCTGCTGAATTTCTTTGTCCCCCCAGAGTTGCTCCCAACTCGCCCTTTTTACCCCATGCCACGTTCGCAGCTGCAGGTGGCGTTTCCGTACAATATTTAACAGATTCACACATGCCTTCGCCTCCCCCTGCACCCTCCACCCCTCCATCCCAGCGGGTCCCTGCCTGCCGTTTGAGCTCTGAACAGCATTACCATCAGTCCAGTGTAAATAACATGAAGTGGCAACTCATAAATAGTTAATGATGCAAAAAATCCATGAAGTCGCTCCCTCGGCTCTCTGAACACTGTGCTGCTGCCGGTTGCTGCATTTCCTGGAGGGTCTTGTGGGGCACCCTGTGTTGGTTTGAATCATTGCCGGTGCCGTGACGAATTCACAGAGCGATTAGTAACAGGTGGTAAAACTCCACAGCAGGTTATTCAAGGCAGGCTGATATCACAGAGCTAAAGGTAATTATAAATGTTTGCACTGCATGTCAATAGGAGTAGACATGAACACAAGTCCTCAGCAGCAAATAAGCCAGCTAGAGCTTTGTTGTTATGCTCAAAGGAGCTCGCTGCGCTGGACAAACTGCAGGCCTGCATGTCTAGAAATGGAGCACAGCAGGGGGATTTTGAAAGGGATCCACTGCTGCTACTTTTTGAATAATGCAAATGCTCAAATCATCCTCAGTCCTCAGTTGCACTTTGCTGTTGAATGACCTCTCCAGCTCTTCCTCCAGTAGCTGATCAGGATCATGTTGTGTATGTCAGGGCATGAATATTAACAGGTTTTGAGAAGGCAGATGTACGAGCTGTATCTCTTCCACATAACACTCACTCACTCATATGTGTCTGTGTTTGACTGTGCTGTCTTAAAGCACTGCATGACAAAATATTGATCGAAGCCTGAGTATTAATACTGTACTAAAATTCAGCTTCTTTCTTTACCCACCACCAGCTGGGGTGTGTTGTCTTACACCTAAAATACCTCTGTCTTTCCCTTATGAAATGGATTTGATATCATCTTACTGTATCACTGCTGCAGGAAGTGAATAAAGCAGCTTCAGGATTTCAATAATTCTTTGGCCACATAAAACCCTGGTAGAATTTCTTGAACCTGATGACCTGTAACGCATACATATCTCTGTGGACTCTAATTTGTTGTGTTCAGTTGCAGTTGTTAGATTTGGATGCTCTGACAGTGTACATATACTGTGAGAGTTGAAAGGGCAAAGCATTAACAAGCCATTAAAGATCAGGCTGCATAGGAGCTGGGGGGTCCAGGCAACACCTAGAGCCTCAGCAGGGGGGAAACCTCTGCTTCCGCTCCATCACCAGGAGACGTTCTGGGGTTAAAGGAGCGAAGCATCAGTGAGTGGTGGTCCCCAGCTGATGACCCATTAGGCCTGTTTTTTTGCTTTGTTTGTTTATCTTTTTAAAATGATTTTTTATAAAGGTGTTGAAGTACATTGATTTTTGAGTGAACCAATGAACCATTTCTTCCTTTAAAATATATTTTTTTCTCAAACTTTATTAACGGCCAGTATGTAGGAATATTTTGGCCTTCTCTGCGCTGAGCTTTAGCATGTGTTGAAGGTGACAAAATAAATGTGATATTTTGTCTTTTACATATTACATAGGCCATACAGGAACAAATCTAAACTTTCTTTAACTTCATTTGCACACAAAGGAATGTACAGTATGTTATTTTGGGTTAAACAGACCCCAGAGAGGTTTACTCACCCCCCTGTTAGACCTCACAAACTGTTATGGAACTCCATTAACAGGAATCTAAACCGACTTATTTGGGATTTGGCAGGAGCAGTACCACATAACTGTCAACACTAATCCCACATATAGAGCATATGAAAATCCATTGTATGCAACAGTGTCTTAGAGCTGGGTTCCCTGAGAACCCAAACAGAACTGTAATTTACTGTAGCAGACGTCTGAAACGTCATCAGTTCAAAATCTAATTTAATTCACATAAAATTACAAAGAAGTAGCAAGGCGACTGACCCTAACTATATCATGATATATACAATGTTATCATGATATAAAATGAAATATATCCTCACAAAGGATTTTATTCAAATCACCCAACCCTGATGTTAATATTAAAACAATAGCAGGACCACATTTTTAATGCAATCCAACAATCCATGACAACAGCCATGTAATAAATACAATAATAAATACAACCTTTGTCAAGCTTACAGTGTCAGACAGGCATTCATTCAATTATAAAACATTATTTTGGCCACAGTTGTGGATCTGGTGTTGTCACAGTGGATTGTATTATATTGTACAGATGTTTCTATTAATCTGTCCACCCACCAGTAGTTTCCTTTGAATATCAAAAATGTATCTGTGGTCTTTGAGTGTTTTCATTTCAGGGAGTGGAAGACTGCCAGTTTGGAATCTGCAGCCAAAACAAGAAGGTGGCGTCTAGGGAACGGAATAAATAAACGAATAAATAATTGAGCAAATAAATAAAGAAATACAGGGAGGATCTGACTCCAAGAAACCTCATCCAGTCAGAGGCAAAGTTACCAACCAGACACAGTCCAAGCTGGTCCCAGACTGTGTTTGAACCTGGAACCCCCTCCCCTCTCCCTCCAGGACCGCCACATATCCCCCTTGATGCAGCACATTAGTTTCATCGCTGAATTGGTTCTCCTCATGCACGCAGTGAGTTTCCCCATCAGCTGCCTGTCTGTCAGTGTGAGGATGGTAATTCGGAAGGGAAGGAGGCTGGGGAACAGCTGCTCTCGCAACAGCCAATAATAATGCAAAAAAAAAAAAAAAAATTACTAACCTTAAAAACCACAGAGATGGGAGTAAATTGGGAATCTATACAGCTTTCGCGGGCCCTCTCCCGTGAATTGTCTCTTCCCTGACAAGCAGCTCATTGCATTTCCCATCATGCATCTGATCGGTCATTCAGAAACACAAAACACAAATAAGTCAAGTCGACCATCTGCTTGTTAGTGGCAACTATAAAAGTGCCTGTTTTAAAATAAACAATAAAATTACTTTGACGGGCCAGAGACCACCTGAATGGAAAATCAAATATTTTGTGTTATTTAAGGTAGGTTTCTGTCAACTATAAAACAAAGCTTGTCTTTAATTTATTACAGCAACACACACAATACTTGTGCTGTCCTCATTTTCTAAATCAATAATCAGCCCAGCATGCTTCATTAACAGTGACCAATCAGAGACAAGCTGGGGATCTCATTTTACAACATGAGCATTCTGAAGACATAAACCATCTGCTACTTGTAGGAACAGAAAAATCAAATTAATCCATTCTTATCATGCATTCAGATTTTAAAGCAATTAAAGATGTTCTCAGTCTAATCGCAGACACAGAAGTAGCTTGGTAATGAGGAAGGCAAACTCTTAGGTGAACTTTCCAGGGTTCTCAACGGCGCGTTTGGAAACTTTACAAGTCTCACACACTCCAGTGAGCCGTTAGCCCGTACAATACAGATGTTGGCAACAACAATGAATTTTTTATTAAGCATTTAATCATTGCGCAAACCCAGATTTCCCATAATAGGGGGCTCAAATTCAAAATCCTGGGATGCCAAATCATCTACAGTGTAATGTTTTCTTTTTTAATATAAGAAATAAACAGCTGCCAAACAAGCGCAACTGGCTTTAAGATTATATAAAACCCAATGATGAACTAGGATGTTGAATTTACCTTAATTAAGCTTGGGGAGTTCTGCTTGCCCAGAATGCTAATTTGAGCTCAGATGTGGTGCTGGTGCTTCGGTAACCTCAGAGGGCTCGGGCATCAAACCCATGCAACCACAGCTTATTACAGCATGATGCTGTCCAATTAAAGCTAAAGTATGGATGGCTTTAAGACAAGACACAATATGCTTAATTCTCGTATTGACTCCTTAACCTCCATCATTAACCTACAGCACATACATGGGATAACAGGCACTCTGCTGCGAGCGCACTCACAGTCAGCCGCCCAGTGAATCTGTCATTAGCAGCAGTTCTCTGGGTGATTATTTCTGCTTTTCTCTCAGTTTCATCAGCTTCAAACAGGAAAAAATTATGATAAAAATAGCCATCACATTAATAAATCCAAATCACTGCAGCCTGTACAGTGTCAGAGTTGTGAGTTTATTCATGCCAGGTGCTTCCAGCAAACTGACAGACAAGGAGTCGGTCTCACGTTCAGGTATTGGCACTTAAATTTGACATTCCAGCAACATGAATGATGTCTTTAATAAAACTACTTCCTTTCATGTTACTCCTAACAGGGCTTCCCACGACAGCCACAACAGTCACCTGTTTCACCAAAAACCAGCACAAACTCCAGTGATTTACTGGACACTACACACATCAATGGATTGTACTCACAGGAAAATCATCATTGAAGGATGCTGAAGTTTTGATGGGGCAACACATCAGCGTAGTTACATCTTTTAGTTTGCAGTTTTCCTGCTTTAGTACCACATCAGTACAGGTCTTTAATTTGAACTTGGCCTCACAAAATGCAGGAAATAAAATATATATAACAAGTGTAAGAGCTCTCAAGGAAAATTGTGCTACTCAAGAGATGTATTCAGTTTTTCATTTTACTTTTCTTTCTTCCTCTGCTATGATTATTGTAATTATCAGGGCTATATTCCCGAGTTTAGTCCCTTTCCCTCCACCCCAGCACAATTTCCATGTGCACTCACATTTGTGGCCCCAGTTGAAATTCATGAAGTCCCCCCAGTGCTGGGGTTTGCTGGGCTGGCGACCAAGCCAAGAGCGCAATGAGCTCATTGTTACGCTCCGACTGCTGCTCTCGATTTCAGAGCTATCAACAGCTGTCGATCGGAGATGTCCTGGACCCCGTCCATCAATCACAGGCCCCCATCATCAGGAGACAAAACAAATAACAGTCAGCCAAATGTACAGCCCAGAGTCAAACCAGGTGCAACAAAACACCCAGACACAAGCACAAACACAACTCAACTTCAGAATAAAAACCAGGGGTCTCGTGTAGCTGTTGACAGGCCGTTAAAAAAGGTCAAAAGTTCAGCAGAGCATGAAGTTTGTGTGCTGGTCCTGGTAAAGCATCACAACGATCCTGCCAGGTTGTGAGTTTGACTCTTGCTCGCTCAGGTCAGCCATGCTGAAAGAAACAAATGAACTCACTGCTCTGTAAGGCTTCAGATGTTCACATGTATGTTACTGCACCACAAAGTCAGAAACAGAAGCTGCAAATTTTACTTCTCTTCACGCTGGTACCGTCACCTATGTGGTCAAAACAGCAAAACCAACAACACAGACATTTGTTTTCCTCTGAAACAGATAAATCAGACAAAAATAATTCCACATTTTTTATGTGCGTCACATCTATCCAATATACAGCAGCTACCTCACTGTGCAGTGGTACAACACACTGCTGGACCCTCAGATGCAAGCATATTGAAGACCATACTGCTGTACTGAGGCACACGTGGAGAGTGAGATGAATGTGTATTTGTTGAATATAATCCCTAAAAGGCTGAAACAATTAGTTTAAGTCATTTTTAAGGAAAAAAGTTAAACATTTCCTAGTTCCAGCTTCTTAAATGTGGGGATTTGCTGTGTACATATTACTGTGAATTGACTATGTTTGGGTTTTGGACTGTTGGTCAGACACAACCTGATATTTTATAGTTTAATCAATGAATCAAGACAGAAAATAATATTTACAACAGCACTGCGTGTTGTGTACATTTATACTGTGCGCTGCCCTGTGCTGTATTGCTAAGCTAACCTGATAATTCAGAGATCAACTGCTGAGGAACAGTAATCTAAGTATGGATCTTAGTAACAGAGTGTAAGTAAATAAATCATCATCCAATCCTACCCTGCCGCTAACCCTTGCACCATCTGTTAGCATCAAAAGTATATGACACAAAGATACATAATTAATAGTTAAACAACAATCTAATTAAAACGGACAAACTGGATGCTCTTGCCATTAGGGAGCTCTAATTACGGGCTAAATTTTAAGCTAGAATGAAATATTTAAACAGGAAAATTATCTTTCACTCTCCAGTCCTGAATGCATTAATATGGATATGTGAAGTGCATTCGAAGTGGGACCTACAAGATGTAATTTTCTTTCATCAAAGCAGTTACTAATTTTTAAGTTTGCTGCTGTGCCATATGTGCAGCGTTCTCTGGATGAGAAATGCATACAACACAGCAGCTTTTATTTTTACCTTTCCCAGGCCTATAGAAGTGTTTGCTCTCTCTGAAAAGTCAAACCTGCACAACCGCGTTTAGAAGAACCTGTGTGTTCACATCATCAGTTAACCAGCTGCTTTGTGTGTTCCTGCGCTGCCTACTTGACCTCACTGACCCCCATTTATATTAGTTACATCATCGTAATGTATGAATGCATTATGCAAAGCCCTGCGCCTCTTGATTTTACAATAGAGCTGGTCTTTGCACGTACGGACCGACAGATGCAGACACACAGACGCGCACACACACACGCACGTAGAGGGTAACATGATGTTTCCCTCAAGGCCTATCAATTCCTATGTGTAGCAACCACAGATTCCAAGCCGCCATCAAAATCCAAACAAGATCCGTCAGCAATTAAGGGAATATGGGGGGACATTAGAAAGACGAGCTGCTATCCGGCCTACATTCCCATTCCCTGCACAGCGGGCAATGGGATGAGTCTGGCATGGAGGCACTCATGGAAGACCCACGCATACCCTGGGTCATCTATATTCCACCCATGTTATGGCAATATTGATATTGGCAGGCAGGATGCTGATATTGGGTACGTAATGATGCAATTAAAACAGGAGCCATTTTACTATTATTGGCAAGAATGTGTGTCTCCCCCCCCTCCCATTTTAGGAGGCAAATATGATTTGGAAGCAATGCAGAGAGATCCGGAGAGAACCCACTCGTAATAAAGGAATTCATCTTGTCATATCAATGTCGTTTTTGGTTCATCTGTTAATGCAGTTTATTAGAGGGAGGAACTGTACTTTTGGTGGTGACTCGCATATTTACATAAATCTATCATGCATGCACCGGTCTATGTTCTGTTCAAATCACAAAGTACGCCACCATAATTCACCTTGCAACAAACCATTGAGCCGAGTCTTATGTTTTGCTTAACTGCACTCAAGTTGAGAATCAAATATATAACGAGGGAGAAATGCTTTTCTTATCCATTATTGAAGTCATCTGCAGAGATATGAGATCTGAAAAAGAGCCCAGAATGAAAGAAAAATGCAAATCAGTCCAATAATATTGGTTTATGCACAGGTTATATACCTTGGAAATAAAAGACCTGAGTGCTTTTAGAGCCATATGTTGCTCCTTTGTTCCAAGAGGGGAGATGCCTTCATGTCACTTATGTTTCTGATTAGCAAAATGATTTATGCCACAATCACTCAAAAATTCAGACAGCGAATGTGAAAATGCATTGTGACTCCACCAGATGTGCACAATAAAACAAGATTTCCATTGTAATCTGGGGTACTTAGTTTATATGAAGCTAATATAAGGCACACTTGGATGTGGCAAAGTCACTCTTTTTAAAATTTGACTATAAATGATTGGAAATAAATTGTGTGTTTTATGCTGGATGGCATGAGTGGGTTGATAAATTAGGAACAGTTTTGTACCCTGACTTATCTACAAGACAAACCTGGTGGAGATCACAGGGATTAATTGCTTCAGAGGTGTGGAACGCCGCTTTCCCATTCTTCCCTGCACATTCTGCGCCTAAACAATGATTAATCACCCTTTAACTATTCTCCAGAGGATGTCGGCATTTGCCAAGCCTGGCCTTATCCTCCGAAATCCGCCTGTGCAGGTTGGGGAAGGTACTTGCCAGGTACAGCGAAGGCAACCTGTCCTCATCCGTTATCAGATTAGGGAAGTGTCAGGGAGCAGACGCACAGGAGCAACGCTGTTGTTCCTCGCAGATCCCAAACCACTGCCCACCAACTCCTCCCCCAAAACAGTGCCCCCCCCCCTTTACTTTGTCTACTCATAGCCCTAACCACCCCCTTCACCCCTCCCGCCTCAGCTGCCAGTCACTCCAAAACCATCAGCCCCGTCAATGCTTCCCAGCCAGTCACGTGGCCGGGCTGCTCTGGCAGCTCACAGTGCTGCTGATCCTCTGCCAGCAGTGAACGCTGTGAATCAGATCACGTGCCTCCAACTTCTGTGGAGAGTAGTGCCCTTCAAAAAGGCTTCTCTTACAATTTACGAATATCACTGTATGTAAACCTCTAAATATGTATGTAAACAACACCCCCATCACCCTCAATTACTGATGGCATACTGCTCACTCCATTAGTTAGATATTATGTGGCTATTGTAACAATGTAATTTCTCATATTGACTTAGTTGAGAGGATAGATACAACTTGCACTGCTGTATACGCTAAAAGCTGTTTCCCCTTGCTTTCAATATTATGCTAAGCTAAGCTAACAGTGTGCAAGCCATAGTTTTATATATTTAGCAAGGGATAGTTCTTGATTTTTCTCACATTTAATTAAATAATATGCTGTATTTATATATTTATTAGTACATTTATCCCCCAAATTTCTCACAAATAATCAAATAAATCTTCCAACTTTAGCAACACCAGCTGAAAATCTTGTTTTTGCTGACCTTTAACCTCTCACCTTGCTTCACTGATGTTGGGCATGGTCAGAGGTGTGACAGAGTTTGAAGTGAATCACTGTGTTTCAGCCTGGTCTTGAGTTATTCTTTGAAGTGCTGCTAACCCAATCAATCTATCTAATCTGTAATCCATCATGCTTCAGTGACTGTACTAGGTTGTACAAGTATCCGCCTCTAATCTGTGGACACATTTTCGGCAGGAAGAGTTAAAAAAGAAAAAGGAAAAAACCTCCTTCAGCACAGTTGTTCACTTGCTAAAAATAAAAACAATCCATCGTCACAGAAAAGCCATAAAGAGGTCATAGCTAATAAGGTGAGAAAGTAGCCTCAGAGGGATGATTGTGAATCATGGCTCCCAACAGAAAACAACGAGGGATACACAATCAATAAGTCAGAGACCTCACTAGACCTGGAGGACACACGTGACAATTTTGCACTGGTCAGTTAGCAAAACGAGGTTAGCCTTTTAATATTTCATGCCACCTGCAGCGAGCGCCTGCTTGCACTAATGTGGGAGACAGATAAACAGGCTGCTGGTCCCTTGCCGATTTTTTTCATGACCGTGGCTCATAAGTGCAGGCTTTATCTCCATATCAACTCAATATCTCAAATGGATAACTCGTGTTGCCTCTGATTTGTGTTGAAAAAAGGAGTGAGGCGTGAAAGCTGCAGTAAAGGCAGGGACACCTCTCGCTAATGCTGTTTGAGCTGCCTGGGAGCCCTGAGGGGCTGCCTCACACTCTGCCTCTGTCTCTCTGTTCCCCCTCACAGATGGACCACACTCCACCACTGTCTACTTAACGCTTCCCTGCTCTCTATCAGCTGTCAAATGCAATGTTATCACACTGCAATACAACCAAAATAGCAATTACTCAACAGGAGCTTGGCCGCAAATGCTGAAAAGAACATTATTTGCAAGAGCGTGAGTGTGTCGCAGAACAGTTGTTCAACATGTTTTGATTGGGCAGTTTCCACTCTCATTGTTGAAAAAGAAGTGGCATTTATTAAATTTAACAAGTGATCTCAGAGAAGTTTTACTCCCTGAATTAGCTAAAACAAACCTTTAAAATGACACAGGCTGCTGTTTTATATTTTTCTTACTGTCAACAAGTTCAATGAAATGATGTCACAGCTACAAGCATTCCTAACAGCTGGGCACTGCAGACTTTAGCAAAATTTGCTAAAACAGGAGTAAATAATGCATTTGTTGGGGACTGTGGATTAGTGTGTTTGGTGCTTGTAGAGTATCTTCATTATAAAAGAGTTATGGTGCAAAAAAAGTTTGCAAACATTTGCAGTTTCTCTGTTAAGGACAGAGGAGGAAAATGAACAAATATTTAAGTTTTGACTTCTTCAGTGAGCAACAGTCATTTGGTTTCAGGGTCTTTTTAACCTGTCAGCGACACTAATCAGTTGATTACCAACAGGTGTATCGAGTGCCTCCCTCTGGTTAGATAGGTGTCCTCAGAGTTGCCTGGATCAAAGTCTCAAAGAGCTTTTACCAACATTAAATCAGAGCGCATTAACAAAACAAATCTACACACAGGTTCACAAACTAGACTTTGTAACCTTACATTTCTGTACAACTATCCACAGACAAGCATCCATGTTTACACACAAGAGTCCAACACAACATTTCATACTGTGCAGCAAAGTACAGTTAAGGACTCTCATGTCAAATCAAATAAGGGTTGAATCAAGGGAAACTGGACCTGGTAATAGATACTTGAAAATGTTTCACCTCTCATTGAAGAGGGTTCATCACGAGTTCACCACTCATCAGTTCTGAGAACTGAACTGAAGGAGCCTCTTGGATGAGAGGTTCAATTCAACCCTGCTTGGATAACCATGACCTGGATGACTGAGAAGTTTCAGACATCACATGTCATAAGTAAATGAATTCACCAATCACTGCCTCCTCCTCCCTGCACACTTAGAATTAAAGTTATATCCAGTATCCTCCACAGCCAACCAAGATTACTCATTAAAATCCACATTACATAAACACATACCCCTAGGTTAACAGTCTGTCCAAGTCCTCTCATTGTCAGTGTTTTTGTTTTCTAGTCACAGCAACCTCAGCCAATAATGTATGATAGAAAAATGAAAGCACCCGGTGCATTTGAATATTGAAATATATACATTTCGAGGTGAAAGGAAATGAGGCATAGTTGGAGAGTGTTTTGAGGACTAAAGATTTTCACTAATAAAGATTCCAAGGCAACTTAGAAAAAAAAAACCACCACTGATCGCTGTAATTAGAAATCACTGATTATTCTCAGACTGTACCAGCCCCATGTGGAATGACTGATAGATACTAGAGGGACCAGCATTGATCAAATTACTTTCAGAGTAAGGACATAGTATTTGTTTGTACAACTAAGGCGTTTTAAAATTCCTCATTCGAGCACCATGAACTGTGTGGTACACCTAGTTTACCTCGACAAGCCTCGCTCCCGGGAGGAGGCCTGCAGGAGCCTGTGATCCGTAACACTGTAATTATTCACTTGACAAGGTCTTCCTTGTAGTACAATGTGCATTAGGCTCATTTAAACATGAGACAAAACACAAGCATTTTTGACAAGTCTCACATATGTTAACAGTGGCAATGTGTTGCTGCAGCACTGAATTAAAAAGACATCTTTACACATACAGACACATTCTCATAATGTTACAATATGCAATCTGTTATATTAAACAGGAAGTAAAATATGAATGTTCAACAGTGTTAATCAGTTAGATTTATACTTGTCAGATGTGGTAGGAAGTGACAGACCTGATTTTATTTATTTATTTATTTAGAAGATTATCACACTTTCTTTATAGCAAGCTCTTAAAACAGCTCAGTCAATCTGCATCCGTCTGTCAGTCAGCCAATCAATCAAGATGGAAGAAAGAGAAAAAGGGGAGATAATATAAAATCAGAGATGATTAGCGTGAAACAATTGTGCCATATCTGCCTTTGCGTCTACTTAATTTCTTTCCACTCTCTGTTTGGCTACTAAGCTCCTCTACACATCTTGATTACAGAGACTTTCTGACCAGCGTTCAATAGCAGCTGGTGCAGGCGACTGTTTGCTCAACACTTTTCAAGAGCAACACCTTATCATCCAACATCAGTGTTGGACCTTTCTAATGCGCTTGAGGCTGAATGGGAGCAAATTCCTTCTTCAGTCAGGTTAAACATCTGGTGGAAGGACTGAAACCAGGAGTGGAGGTTGTTACCTGGTCTCATGGCAGTTTATGAAATAGTCAGGAAATCTAATCTATTAACTTGTGTACATGTGTACATTTCTTTTTTTGACACTCAGCGTGACTTCCAAACAAATGTATTTCAACTGGAAACATATTTTTTGATTTGAATGAAGCGACAGCTGAGTCACAAGGAGGTGTTAGGGATGGATGATGATAGACGAGCAAAGCACACAACCGTCACACGACAGACTGGGGTTCACATCTATAGTCCTTAGGCAACAAAAGCACTTTAGTCAAGATTAGTAAAAGATGGTGGTTTTGGTTAAAAATAAACATGTGTCTGAAGTCACTGAACTTTTTCTGTATTAACCATCTATTGTCACAACAAGTTGATATTTTACTGTCACGAAAGAAAGTAAAATTCCTGTCCATGTACAAGAATTAATAGATTATATTTTGTGATTATTCCATGAACTGTTGCGAGACTGGGGTGAATGCCCAAGGCTTTGGAATGACAGTCACATATGGATGTAAAGTTCACGTGTCCAAATACTTTTTGGCTGTTTATTGCACTTTACTAACTGTCCAGATGGTGAATGGTATGGGGACATATGGTTCTTTAAAGATTCAACTGCCAAATATCTCTCAACTATCTCCTATTAAATTGTTGTTTGGATAGATCTGAATCCAGCAGAACATACAAGAAGCATCAAACGACAAGATGTATGCATTGATTTGGTTTTATGGTTAACCCTACGTCATTCACTACTTGCACAAATTTTCCAGTTTTTACCCTTATTCCATAAAAGACAATATTCCAACTAAGCTGTTTACATGTCTAATGAAAATGAATATTTCACTTATACTCTATACTGTTTACATGCAGCCATGCATATCCCAATTAACACGATCATAACATACGTCCTACAGCTACGCCCTTTCTAACTGTATTATACATCCAAGACTTTCATAATGTTTAAAGATCTGTCTCTCACTCTGTCCAGACATGTGGGCTCATCTTTTGAACACACATCTCTACCCCAGCCTTGTATACTGTTGTCTAGTTGGTTTGTGTACAATGCTAATAGCTGACCATGAACAGGCAAGAGGCTGTATGTCACAAACTACCATAAACACCCCAATTGAGACACATATTACATATAAGCTGTAAACATGGCCACAGAATGTTCTTAAACCTGTATAGTATCCTAATATCCCATGTCTTAATTGGAAAATTATGAAGTCGGAGGGCAAATCTGGAATATCCAAACAGAATATGTTGTTTACATGAATAATAGTGGAATATTAGTGAGCATGTCAACATACTGATTGACCTCCCATTAATCTGGATAAATGAGAGCTGATACAAAAGTAAGAGGAAAGAATTACTAATTAAATATGCTGTAAAAATGATTTTTCTCTGTTATTATATTTCTTCTGTTTTTCTCTCTGTGCCTCCTAAAGGGCAGCTGTTTGTCTCAGGCATGGCAGAGAGCAAAGTTTGGGTAAAGTTGTCACTTTCTGCTCCAAGGAATTGTGGGACCAGCAGCTGGCAGGTGCAGCAGTTTATCACAAACCCAGAAATAATTGAAAGTGACAACTGGCAGCACCACAAATGATTTATTAGTCTTTTACTCAGCTTCTAACCATCCTCGGGGCTGGAATCAATTATTCACCAACTATGTGTCTTCAAATCATTAATTCTACTGTGTGGAGCCAAACGCCGTCCCACTTCATGTACCTCCTTGTGTACCAGACCTTGGACTTGTTCCACCAGGTTCTGCTCCGTCTGGTAGACATCTGCAACTGAGCATCCAGCAGAGATATAGTCAGATGTGTCGGTCCTGAACAGGGTCACATCGGGTCGCTTGAAGCCCTGCGAGGACGACAGAGCCAGATGAAGATATTTAGAAATGTTTCAGACACAAACGGCAAAATCGGTCCAATTCATTTCACCATTAAAAACCTCTAGATTTAATATTCAAGTGATTGGAATTCATCACTTGTGCAGCACAAATTAAAAGCTCAGAAACAACAGTTATCACCATATACAGCCAAGTATTAATTTATCAGCCTGATATTACTTTCATTAAAAAATGGATATCAGCCAGTCAGTGCTGTCCCCTCCAATATGAAGGATACAATGTATACTGCTTGGTTTTGTGATTTTAATTATGATTATGAATGGGTAATTGTGTTTAATATTTTTAGCATTTAGCATGGCTTGGTCAAAAATATTGTTTCAGTGGCTTTTCTTCCAGCCTGCTGATGAAAAAGAAAATCACTGAAAAACAGTGGTAGAGCAGTGTTGTGGTTTGACAATTGGCAATTTGAGAGAGCGGCAAATGATATATTGATGTTAATTGGGTGTCATCAAAAATGTGAAACTTGTACATATATTGAAGTTTATTTGTTGAGCACAATCTCATACAGACAAAGACAAACTGCTTTATGGAGTGATAAAACAATAAAAAAGTAAAATGTGTCATTATTTGTCACATGACTCTTTTGAAATTTAAACCTAGACCTGGTTTAAAAACTGACAATTTAAATTATATGATTTTTCTTTCATCATTTTTAGTTGCTTACTCTGAAAGAATAAAGTTGGTGCTCTGACTTCTCTACCCCACGTCCATTTTCCTACTGAAGATAAATACTTTTAAAAACGAGTTCCAAATATGTATTCTATTTAAAAAAGAAAACAAAAAAACCGGAAAATCCTTAAACAGCTGGACACTGTAGTTTCTGTCAAACATTACTCAATTGGAAGTAAACAGAGCATTTATTTGGAACAATGTTCAACTGCAGATTAATAAGCATCACATGCTCTAGTGAGTTTTTACAGTAGCAGGATAGTATAGGTGGGATTGACTCAAAATAAACTACAGTGTCACCCTGTGCAAGAGTGTGGCTCACTGATGTATTTTTAATCATTTTTAGAGAACAACAGAGCTCCACAGCACATACAACTAAGATATATCAGGCTTTGGATACAATATATGTTGGTAAAATCAATCCATTGCTGAATTTGGTCTTCGCATGAAATACAGTGTGTTGACAAAATGAAAAATATAGAGTATTACCAGCCTTATCCTGTCATGTAAATCACCTTAAACTGCACGTCCTGCATGACAGGTGCTATATAAGTAAAGTGTATTATTTATTAGTCTATAGTCATGCACAGTAAATTCAGATGGACTTGTCTTGGTCACATATGACAGAAATATAATGACAGCTGACTCAGAGACATGCAAACATATAGTGTGTGTCGACCTTCTTTACAACTGCAAGATGTGAAGTAAATGTGCCCACTCACTTTATTCTCATTCAGTCCTAAAATACAGTATTTCCTTATGTCTTTGCGCTGGACTATAAAAGTACAGTGTATGGACCAGCCTAGCTTCGTTTTATAGGGGTGATTTCCTGTTGTTGTGCAGTAAATCATGCTGTGGTGATTATCTTTCCTTTTCCTTTGTTTTATTTCATCTTATCAGTTATGCTCTTTCCTCCTCAGTATAAAACACAGACAACAAGCAGTGAGACATTAAGGGAATTTCTTTCTTATTTTTCATTCAAAAGGGTTTAGGTTTTATGTATAATTAATCCAGTGTGGTTTTAAAGTTCAGCAAGCAGTATTTTATCTGTTATAACTCAAGCCCTCTCATCTTTATGAATACAAAGCATATATAATGTGCTGCCTCCCTATTATTAATTATGGAAATAACACAACAAAAGCACATCCTAAATCCATTACTGTTGTAAGCTAGACTTGTCTCAATAAATCAGCGTCTACAATCAAAATTGAAATAATTTTTTATGCATAATGTATGTGCTTGTTGCCACAACATCTGTTCATTATGCAGAGTAATGCATTCTTGTAGTTTTTAAAAACTTCAGTCCTATAAAATAATCATAATGACTGCTTCATTACGGAGCAGTGGAAGACAGAAGTACATTTTACAATACGTCTCATGATTTACAGTTTCATCTACTTTTTATAGTCAAGTCAGTCACAAGTTTGAGGGGAGAAGTGTGGGGGAAGACTCATTAAGGCAGATGTTTGCGAAATTGCATGCGTTCACAAAAAACACATCAGGCTTGTATGTGAAGTGGGTGTGAGGGGTGCTTGGACCCCAGAGCCCTGAGTCCCCTGTCACTCATAAAGAGCCTCATGAGGAGATGTTCACTAGTCTACCTGTGCTGCATTTATTAGGGGGGTTGAGTTTGTTTCTCATTTTGTGCACATTTCCTTTAAGATGCTAAATGTAGAGATGTTAGTTTGTCATACATGAGAAATAAACTACTCATTAAATATGGTCTTAATTGGACATGTGGGACTGCTACAACTGAAATTCACATTTTTAAAAATGCCTTTTTAAGGCCATTACTCAAACACCTTTAGTCTGATTTACAAGAAACTTGGTAATCATATTTTCTTTAGTGTAGTTTAGACTTCATGTATTTGGTAGCTATAAACTAAACTACCACAAGTGTGAGCCAACCATTTCCATATAGTAAACTGCCCTTCACATGAGATTCAGAATTCACTGACTCAAATTACTCAAAGTTTTCAATATAACTAGAGCCCACTCCCCTTTAATGGGTTCAATGAATAATAATTAAGTAATTTATTAATTCAATAATTATCTTGATCTAAATGTTGAGTTAGTTGTCCACATGATGGCCTTACATGAAAACTTTCATCATAACTATTTTCAAAATAAGACACAACTTCCAACTTGACTGTTCCCTAGAAATAAATAAACTTTAATTTGCAACACAATCATGTTCAGACATGTTAAACTGCATTTAATATATCCACCATCGTGTTTATGTGACATTAAACTAACAGAAACAAATCTCTGTTTTTACATCAGTATAAACAACTCTAAAAACCCTATAAACTGGTAAGAGAAAAACAATGGTATTCAACCGTTTTTAAACTTCTGAGTCTAAAAACAAATTGTTTGATAAACCTAAAGGTCCTGAAGGCTTAAATGAATAAACTAAATGGATAGTGCAGTGTCTCTGAAGACCTGACATATGCATGACTCACAATGAAAACTTCCACATTACCTCTTTTCAAACTGAGACACAACGTCCATGTCCTTAATCTGATTTACAGAACTTATGAGACTGGAAATATATAAGCCAGAGTTCATACTACAGTCATGTTAGACTTACAATGCATTTGTGATTTTCCTTTTTCTGAGTGACAAACAACAAAGTACTGTACTTGCCAAAAACAGTGACTGTAGTTTTCTGTACTTGGTGACTAATCCCAAAACTGTTGACCAATGTTGTTTATATTAATGTTTTTTCCATGTTTCATGTCTTTGTGGTTTGTTGACTGATATATGGGTTATAGAAGACAGTATATCAAGGACAGGTATAGAGGGACTGAAAATGCAGAGGTACCATTATATTTGACCTCCAAAACTCATTATGATATTTGATAGTTTGACATATTTTAGATTTTAATTGATAAATTATGTTAATTATTACATATACTGTGGAGATTACTTTTTACTTTAAGGCCCTTGTAAACAAAATAGTCCATCCCAGAATGTCTATTCTATTCTTTAAAAGGTACACACAATCCTCAAGATGATTGAAACAACTGCTCACAAACTAATCGCAAAAGGGTGATTGAAAACGCCATTGATCATTTTTATAAAACACCACTTATTGTTAAAGATTTAAAAATTGCCATAAAAGAATGTTTTAATTTTATTTATTTATTTTTTTTCTCCTTTAAGATATAATAGGATTTTTCTTACTGAACGATTTGTCAAGTCTTTCAAGTGGTGGTCATGTTATTTTAGGATTAATCTCTTCATTGTTGAACTGCTCTACAGCAGTTATGAATGACTGTTTTATCCATGAAATTGGATGTAATGCAATGAAAAATATAAATGACTAAGCTGTGGTGTTCTTGGATTTTTCTGATAAGAACAGATAAAGGTTTGACAACATTATTTGCAAACATCTGACACATTAACACCCAATGCAGACTGTACTGCAGGAGAGCAGATCGCTTCCTGAGAGCTTTTAAGAAGACGATGCTGCTTTGAGATGGGCTGCATATAAACAGTTATTATCTGTGTCACAGTACTAGTGGCAGCAGTGGAGTGATGAAGAAGAATATTCCTGTTGCCCCAGCGTGCCGCCATGGGACTGTTATCTCTGCAGCACATACATCAGACACTGATGCACACACCTCTTCCCTCTGAATGCAACATGACAGGTTCCTTTAGTTTCCCACTTCCAATTCAGATAACACGGCAGTCTTGATCCGCCATGAAGCGCTTAGGAGATGTCGGCAGATATGAATTGAACTGTCAATAATGCGCAGTGCAATACACTGGGCTTTTAAAATGTACAAGGTCCCAAAGAATATGTGTATTCTTTGATACAGAGATTATGTTATCAGTGTTCAGGGTGTCTACGCAGCACGCTATTCAAGAACTGATTGATAATGCAACAGAGCCTCCAACATTTTGATTATTTACATTTACATAAGAAGCAAGGAAATTGATTTCCTTTTTAAACAGCGCACACTCTTATATTTACATTTTAAAGGCCTTTGGAGGATGTTCTTCTCAACACTGACTTGCAATGGATACAACACTGAAATGTGCTGTTATTTTGTTAAGATTAAAAGGGACTAAATAGAGATGAGAGTATGTGTGAAAAGTTTCCACATTCCTATTATAATAATGCTTCTACAGTACCATACATAATGTATCCAGATGACTTCATTCTCTTTCTGTTTCAGCTTTGGATTAAAAATCTGCTGTGTAAAATCTATATATACTGCATGCGTAATGTTGTGGTGAATGCAGATTAGAGATTTACATGAAAATAGAACAGAAGCAAACAGTTAATGGATAAACAGAGTGAATAAATGCTGTGAATTGCTGATAAAATAATCATATTTGTGATATCCCTGATCTTAATCCAGGCTGGTTTATTCAAGGCCTGTATTACTTATTAAATGAGCTTCATGAAGTTTCATAAGAGCACAAACTGTAGAAATCAGATTCAGTTTTATGGACACAAAAAAAGGTGAAAGTTATATTTTTACACCACTGACAATAAAAATTGTCTCCTTTTTATTACATAATGTTGTCACTTTTATTGTAAACCTCACCAACCCTCAGTGAGCCACTCAGTACAAACTCATTCTGTGCAGCCAAATGTTCATGTTATTGTAAATTCAAGTCAAGATCCTGAATTTTCCCAAGACACCAAATATCTCAAGCTAAATTTTCTTGCATGAGACAACTATGATATGTCCAGTTGAAGGAGAGGCAGAGCCATAAAAACACTGAGTCTGGGGTTAATACAGTATATTACTCAGTATAAACATCATATAGCTTTTTAAAAAGAGCAGAAATTAGTTGAAAAAATTATGTGCTACTGTTGGACAGTGTGGAATAAGAAAAAAATGGGAGAAAATGCAAAATATAAACATTTTGTTTGTAAAGCACTGAATCGTCTTGGTTTTATTGTCCTTTCAATGCAATTTCAGCATCTTGTGCATCTTAAAGTCTTGTTTTTAATGTATTTCTATGCCTCTATAAAGCAATTTGAATTGTCTTATGTCTGAATGGTGCTAAACAAATAAACACGTCTTGTGTTTTAATCTAGTAAATCACTTTTGTTGAGCTTAGAGTTGAGGTTATGGCCAAAATACATTTTTAAAATTCACTTTCATTCAAAAATGTTGTTGTATGTCCTCTATTTGGAACTGAACATGTCAGGTGTTTATTCTACTGTCTGTGACTAAGCATGTCAAGTATTTGGACATCTCCCATCCTTCTTGACATTTTTTTGGACATCAGAATCCAAATTCTGGTGCCAGAGCTTGGACCAAAATTATTCATTTTGTATCACCAAATTATAGACGCAGTTGTGACATTTGAAGAGTATAGTTAGATTTTCTGAACTCTTCACCACCAGGTTTGGAGCAGTGCTGCAGCTCCAGTGCCACAAACATGCACTAAAATGTGTATCTTCCACAATGGCTGCCCATTACAGTATCCATTGTAGAGTAGATTGCTGTTTCTACAACAGCTCTTGTCCTTGGACGATCAATCAAAGGGTGATTCAGTGTTTCTCATGAGACTAATCATTCCTCCTCTTTCTGGCATGATGACAGTTTGTATGTTAATAGCAAGCTTTCAGGATCATTTTTCTACTTCTTTCACTTCAACGAAAAATAGCCCGAGAGGTAGATTTAATATCCTTGTCTGACTTGATGTGAAAAGGCGACCCAACACTGCAACAATGCGGCATCTTGATGCAATAATCTCAAATTAAGTCATGAATAATGTAGGGAAAAGTCATGAAGAAGAATTAATAATTCAATAGATAAATAATTTACAAAATAATCAAATAAATAAATAATGACACACCATAAATAAAGCATCAGATTAAATCTTTCCACCAGGCAGTCTCATGCAAGAAGCAACACAAACAAAAAAATGGAGCCAGAGAGAAAGCTTTGCCCATTGTTTTATAAGGTATTAGAGGATAAATCCTATTTTAAATGTGATACTCAGGGTGTTTGACCTTGCAGAATTTGCAGATATTGAGATTATGAGACTGAGATTTTCACCCATTTCAAAATAAGTGCAAATAAATTCCAGATTTTTCAAATAAAAACCACTTTCAACTTTACGCTTAAACTAACCACCTCACCTTAAACCCACAACAACTAATATCTGTCCACTTAGGGGGCAGTGGAAACAAGCTGTGAACACAACATATATTATCACCTTCGTCAGTATGCCGCACTTGTTAGCAAACAGTTGCCTATTTACACAACCAGTGTTAGTCTGGAGTTGTATTTCTTGCCACCTGGTAGTTGTTCTCTACCAACCCCTGAGAAGGATGAAAGTATTGCAGTGTTCACAGCTCGTCAACAGCTGTGTCTGTCTGCTGAGGTAAAGGACGGTGGATTTTTAGAGCTTCCTACTGCAGCTGAACCAAAACAGTAAAGATGTGGACTGAAAAACCAAAACAATGAGCTGAAAGATGCTATAAAGCTCTGTAAAACTGACTGATTCGTCACATACAAACATTTGACAGGACCCTTTGCTGTTACTTGGTACCACTTTTGAATCATTTTTCAATGTGCAGGTAGTCAGATAGACGTCCATTGTTCTGAGTCTGTTGATCTATATGAGCAACAGCACACTGAAGTCATAGTGAACGGTTTATGCCTTCATGCTGGTGACAGCTGTGGCAATCAAAGGTCTTTTGACCTCACGAATGCAATATCAGGATGAACTGATCAGAATTCAGTAGTCAAAGGTCAAAGATCAAAGTCATTGTGGCATGACATAACCTGCTCTTGGCCTCGTGAGCGTGATATCCCAGGAATGCCTAGAAGGAATTTCTTCAAATTTGGCACAAACCTTCACTTGGGAATCAAAAATGAACTGATTAGATCTCAGTGGTTAAAGGTCACAGTGACCAAACAAAACATGTTTTTGGCCCAAACTCAGCAATTCACACACACTGGGTTGCCAAAATGTAACCCAAAAAAAATTAATAAATCTGTAGTGTACCCTGCATGTTGAAAAACAATACCACTAAGAAAGTACTTATATGATTATTAATATTGGTGATGATTATAGCAGCTTTAAAATGTATCTAATTAAAAAAAGTATCTTAACCGTAGCCATTTTAATCTATTAAACTACTTAAACACAACCTTCTGTCTGGGTGGATAATCACAGCACTTTTGCCAGTATCCCTGATGGGATCCATAATTTTGCATTCCTTGCAGCACCTAAGTGGATAAATCAGTCCAGATTTTAATGATGTCAAAAGAGCATCAACATGTTGGTAATAATGAACGAGGAGAAGTCTGTGTTTAGGTTGTTTGGGCCCGAGGGCAGAAGTACATCCAAGTTCTGTTTAGCTCAAATGGCGTTTACTTTGTCAGCCAGAGTTTTACAAGAAATGCTGTGAAATTATACGACAGGCTTACACAGTGAAGACTTCTTAGCCTGTGTTGCTTTCTGCCCATTGAAGACATCAGTTTTCTCCATGCCATCTGCCTATCAACCTTACCCTATCAAGAAACAATCAACAGAACCATCTGCGGTCTAGTCACCAGTCCTGTTATCCCTCCAAACCAAATAATGACAAACTGCAAAGAACAGGGTGAGTAAGTCACTGGTGTAGCTATCAAGGAAGGACGTCATCCAGCAAGAGAGCTCAATCAAACAGAAACACAGTGACAGAGAATACTGTTTGACTTCCCAGTCATAATGGGAGCTTTTAAGAGACTTTATGTGGATTTAGAAAGAATTTTACAAAGTTAGTGGATAAAGGAGGTCATTATAAACTGTTGATATTATTTTTGGAGTAAATAAAACATTAAGATGAACTTGAACTCCATCCTTTGACAAGGAAGAACATAGCAGTTAAAAACTGCACAGGTAGTGTTTGACTTTGGATATTCTTTCAAACTGCTGCCTAAAAATCCAACAGCAGCTCTCTCAAGCCATTAAAATTCATTCACTCCTGGTGATTGCAAACAATGAGGATCCAAAAGCGAAAAAAGAGGTGGCAGACACAAAGATTAATTAAAAAAAAGAAAAGCTGTACAATGGACACATGGATTGTTTCATTAGAAGCCAGTTGTGTGGCTGCAGAAATGCCAAGAAAATATGTATGAGGGTCCGGGGATGGACAGCGCTTAAGATAAAACAGTCGCAAAATGTGCAACAGACAAAACCAGGCAATGTGGAATGGAGGAGGCCCCTAATGAAGCCAGCTGGTCCCAGTCCAGACAGGCAGAGGAGGGGGAAGGATTGATAGAGGGAGAGACCCACGGGGGTGGGTGGAGAGAGAGAGAGAGAGAGAGGGGAAAAGGGAGTAAGACATGCAGGATGTATGGCCGCCCAGGCAGCTCTATTGTATCAGGAGGCACCAGTAGGTGTATTTCTTCCAAACTCTGCAGAAAAACCTAAAGCCATGCCAAACAGCACGTCTGCTAATCGTGCTGCAATTACTAGCCTAATAGATGTTTTTTTATTCCGGTTCTCACTGCCTCACAGCCGCCATGTTGGGAGGCAGCGCTTCATTATAATGGTGAAGAGGATACAGAACTCACTGGTTGATTTTCCTCTTCCACCGCAGTGATCTAATCCAGTTGCTGAAACTACCCAACAGTTTGTAACCGTTTCTTGGTGCAGTGGTCCAACATGCTGCTGGAGACCCACCATACCTCCTCTGCAGCTGCGTCTGCACCCCACCATGCTGCCTGAAGGCACACACACTGATTAAATATGGAGGGTGAATTTTTGTGGTGTGATATGTATGGACTGCTGCTGCTGCTGTCTGTTTAGTTCCCTCTGCTCCATTTCTGTCAGATATAAAAGCTGTGATTTTTCTGCACCAATCTACAACAAGACAAATATCGACAACTGTTTTTTTTTTTTCCCTTCTGCTTTCTAATTCTAATGATTCCAAAAACAATCATGAATATTTTCTGAACGCTTACAGTGGACCAGTTTTAAAGGAACAGGTCGACTTCTGGGAGATACACTTTCTTACTGAGAGGTAGATGAGAACATTGATACCACATGTCTGTACACTAAGTATGAAGGTACTGCTAGCAGATGGTTAGCTTAGCTTAGCACAAAGACTGGAAACAGGGGGAAATGGCTAGCTTGACATTATCCATACAAGTTCCACCTCCCAGAAAGTTCACAGATTATGCTAAGTGTACATGCTTAGCATATAGACATGACAGTGGTACTGATCTTTCCCAAAATGTTTAACTTTTCCTTTAAGTTAGTGAGTGACCCACATCATAATGTTATGATATGTTTCATTCTTCCTGCTGATCACACAGAAAAGCATCTAATTTAAGATAACATATAATCCACAAAGGTCCACAAAGCTCAATATTTTATGAGTTAGCTTCACTGAAAAAACAAATCACAATCTTTTGCATATTTTACTTTTCAGCCTGTATTTCATCATTGCTACTGGAGGAAAATCTACTGAAGCTTTTTAGGAATGAATACATGTCCTCTTGTCTCATCTTCTTCTCTTTCTGAGTGATTAATTTTAGAAACATAGTGTAGTATTAATAGTAACTTACAGTACTGTAAGTGTCCCCATTGGGAAATCTGGGGCACAGAATATCACATTCAAGGTGTCACAGTGAGATAAGAAAAGTAACACGAGGTAAGATAGAAATAACTCATGAGCACAAAACTCCAAACAAGTAAAAAATTCAACATGTTACACAGCCTCTCATTTGCAGTATATACTGTATATAGTATATAGACTATTAGCATTTACTAATGTGTTCTTCAAAAAGGCAGTATGCATACCTCAACATGGAGAAAAATTAAAAGACTACCATCCTGATGACAGACAATCCCAGGACAACCCAGCCAAACCACACAAAGCATGCTGACTAGGAAGGAGTTAGCTACTTTTAGTGATCAGAGTATTCAGTTTAGTAACATTATGCTCTTCTCTCAGCCATTACAGGCCCATAACTCTTTACAACTTTTACAGAATTTAGAGACGCTTTGGGGGATCCAGGAATTTACATTTTGACTGAAACAAATGCACTTAAGGAACTTGTACTTCCTGAGTTGCACCTGACTGTTTTGTGTCTGAGGCTTTAAATTAATTTGTTAAAAAATAATAATAATAATAAAAATGTCCTGCACCGTTTGGCCCTCATTTCATTGTTGAGAAGCTGTTAACAAAACCTTTTCACTCTCAGGGGGCTTAGCAGTAACTCAGTTTAATCTTAATATTAAAAATGTTGCTTAGTGGACGTTTAATATATTTATTTATTGGCTGATAGTTTGGTCAATTTATACAACATATAATTGCAGCTTAGATACAAAATCAATATGGTGACTAAAGTCACTTATAACTCAGCTTTAGACCTACATTCTGAAAAAAAAAGGTAAGAGTATAATTACAAAGTCTTTTTCTGACGGGATTCGTGTAAATGCTTCTTTTGGGGCAGATGAATCAGATCCGAATCAGATAATATTGCATCATGTTTATAAAAATGCACTTTTGCATCATCATCTAGTGAGGAAACACTTCTGAATTGTATGAAATGGTTTAGAGCTGCTGTTGTTCAAAGAGGGTTTTAATAGCACAATAATCCCAACTTTGGAAGCTCATTGTTAATATCTGACATGGAAATGAAGTTCTTTTCCCCCCATCAGTTTCATGACTAACATTTAAATCTCTGTAACACTGTAAAGACTGTATTTGTTACGGAAAACAATTCAGATCAGTCATATTAAATGATACTGTTGTGGCACTAGTCACATCTCTGGCTCCCTTGTGATGCAGTTTGGTGTCCAACTATCTGAAGCTCATGGCTGCAGTATGACTCACTCATCTGACATCAACTCAGTCTCTTGTGCAAATATGAAAAAGCTTTATTAAAGCAGTTTTTCACCAGGCCATAACACAACGTTTCAGGTTTTTAACACGCATTATTCTTGTACTTGTTCTGGCTGTGCCAACTTGTTATTTTTTTAGTTTTGTTTTTAGTTTTGTTTCTTTACTTTTATTGTGACAGATTTCATTACGGCTCTAGATTTGTGTGTAATGGTGGAGGAAACAGGCTAAAATAGTACATTTAAAGAGTTTTAGGGTTTAGTGTTACTATTTGACCATAATATGTTAATACTGTTATGCTTAACAGTAAAGGAAAACCCATAGTAAACTGCAGTCAACTCGCCGGAGATTGCAGCTCCGCTCTGGTCTGAGACAGTGGAGCTATTTGCTGTATAGCTACATGGCTAACGTTAGCCAGGTAACGTTAGCCATGTAGCTAAACAGCAACGTAACGTTAGTCACTAGTGACTAAAACAGCACCATAACGTAACAAACATTTAGACAAACGTCAGGTAACATTAGTTAACTTTTACCTGGAGTTCGGCGAAAAGAGCTGGATGTTTGTCATTGAGATGGGAGCTCAAATTGGAGGTGCTGGATCCGGTTTAACTTCCTTTTAGCGGGGGCCGAGCCGAGGCTTCCGCCATTTTGACAGGCTTAGCATTTTGGATTGACTGGAAAGATGCAGGCTCCCCCTTGTGGCAATTCAATATATATCAATACTGGACTACTGACAAACTAGACCGTTTTTAAAAAGTCACTCGTGAGGATATTATTATTATCCTGATAATGGCACTACTATCATTTTATTGTGAGTGTTTTTTTTTTCGATAGGGCGATAAGATCGTATATCGTCCCAACCCTAGTGAGGAACATTACTGCGATTTCTGCTTCTCCCCAAAATATAACTGATGAGGTCATGGGTTGGGCTACCAACTTTGATAAAAATATCTCTTAATATCAGGTAAACAAAACAATTATATGACAATCAAAATCTGTACTGAGTTGAAAGACTTTTATTTATTTATTTATTTTTAGGAAACAATGGTTTTTGATGAAAGAGGAAATGAAAAAAAATGTTGCTGCTGAGAGTAAATCAAAACAAGCACTCAAAGAGCATGTAGAATTGATCTCCTGTTGGGTATTGACTGCTCCATGTGTTCACACCTTTAATAGACAGCTTTCTCCATAATGCCTACAGAACAATTACACTTAATAAAGTTCAATCTAAAACCCACTATGGTTAATGTCTAAACCTGACACCAACTGAGATTCAAAGAGGATGCCATTACGTTATTTGGGTCTAATTTTTTTTCAGATGCCATGTTATTGTTTTTGTGGGGGTGGGTTCAGAGAATCAAATGTAAATATGAGGCATCCTGGTAGATTTAGTGGAGTTATTGGCTTTGCAAATGTTTGAATAACTCCTCAAACACTTCCTGCTCTCCACGGGCTTCAGCGTCTCATTGCAGCTTTGGAGCTAAGTGATCGTTTGGCTAAATGAGGAGCCCCTGACTCCACATGTTTGTGGGAGCGGTAATGGCGGTGTACTCTCAGCAGGCTTGTGCAACACTGCACAGGAGAATGAGGAAGACTGCTGGGCCTCCGGCATGCCGTGGCCCTGACTCATTCCTGTCCTCCTATGGACCCATTACTCTGCTCAATGCTGATGCTCGAGCAGCAGCGATGCCTCCTCCTATGGACCCATTACTCTGCTGCACGCGGACAGTAAAAAAAAAGCAATGATGCAAATTCCAGATGCTGCAAGATGGTTCACTTCCTGCCTTTAAAGATGCATCTAATTATTCAGACTTTGTTTGGCTGTAAATTAGTAAATATGAGGCAACAAGGGGGTTTGAATGTGACGGCCGCAAGTGGAGAAAATAGATTGTTTATACCCATCTTACTGACAGTATTGTCATTTAACATTTCACCAATTCCATATTGCAGATATTTTTTCTTTCACATCCTCCTTTTTTTTTTTAACTTGACGGGTGTCCCAATGATGTGCCCAGCATAGCAACATCAGGCTTAAGAGGTCATTTACTCCAAATGTCGTCTCCCTGATGAATTTAGTGTCCCTGATTGGACCAATTAAGCAACTTTCTTCACAGCTTTACAGACTTCTAATCACAATCACAATGTCTGATATTGTCTTGTGTAGGTTTAATGTACTGACTTTACTCAGTCTTAAGTTTAATGTGATAAGTGTAGACAGCCATGTGAACAGCTCTGTGAGGCTGTACTGAAGAACTAAATGCTCATGTCAGCATGTTAACATGATTGCTGTAACAATGGTGGCACGGTGATGTTTAGCAGGTATAGTGTTCACCATCTTAGTTCAATCTATTTATGTGTAAGCATTTGTGAATTAGCACTAAACAGTAGAGCTGAGGCTGATGGGAATGTCATCAGTTTTGCAGGTATTTGGTCATAAACCACAGAAATTTTCATGATGGCACTTGAAAGGTTAAGAGCACTACCAAAGTGGTGACAATACTTTAGGGAACATTAATCTCTGAACAAGATTTAATGGCAACCAATCCAAAAAGGTGTCAGCTTAATTTTTTTCAGGGACTGGTTGGATTGTGTTTAAATTGTAGAAAGTGCACAAAGAACCCAAACAAAAACCATCAAATGTACAATATGCTTGTGATCAGTGTTGATAAAAACAAATGGAAGAGGTCCCCGGGCCACTGAGCTAAAAACCACTGAACAAAAGCTTTAATCTGCACTTTCACCAATAGACCAAACCCATAGCTGCTTCCCTGGCAAATAATCCTGAAAACAGTTTTTTGTGGTGTTGAACTGTAACACAGAGTGGTGCAGACTCTCCAGTGTCCTGAAAATCAGCTGTTGTTGTCAAATCTTCCTGCTTAAAAGACTCTTGTCCTATATTATTGCTACAATCATACTGTACAGTAAAGTACAGGAAAGTACGGTGAATAAAGTTGGTCTTTAAAAATTTCTGGTGTACAGGAGACTTTTTCTTGTTCACAAACTTTGAATTTTACTGAAAAACAAAGTTGTCAAGATGAGATTTAGTGTTGTTGCCAAAAACACTAGACTTTCAAAATTAAAGCACCAGCCATCAAACCATGCAGCCAAGCATTAAACAAAAGATGACATTTTCTGAAAAGCATTTATGATTTGAGGAAAATTCAAAGTCTGTAATTCTTTATTGTACATTATTTTCACCAAACAACCCATCATCATAAAAAAAAGTTCCAAAACAAAGCAAATAAATAGTTTTTTCCATTTTCAATGAGGACAATAAACGTTCATTTGCAAAATTGACCATAAACAATAGAAAAAAAACAACAACAATGCAAAAATGTCTGAGGACGAATGTTGCCAAGACAAAACAAGATGCACTGACAACAACAACAGGGATAGGCATTGTCTGATTGTCTGTGGATCACACAAGAACACATACAGCAGGCGTGTGTTCCTCAGTCATCAGCTACAGAAAATCATTTGTTTCACAGGAACGAGAGAGAAACAGAGAGAGAGAGAGAGATATTCTCCTGGGGGATGAAAGAGTCAGAGGGCTTTGTTTGCCCAGAGCTGCTGTGACGCCCCGGTGAGGGAGCTGGGCGTGTCCACCGGTCCACCTGGGAGGCTGTATTTTCGGGCAGGAGGCCAGAAGGAAAAACCCTCGGGGCCTAAATGAGACACATCACGTCATTGAGAGAGAGAGCAACGTAACTGACTCTGGTGCCAGCTCAGGAGGAAACATGTGGATCCAGACTGTGTCAATCAGGTGTTGAATTGATAGTCGCTTAAAGCCTCTCTTGGCAAAAATTTTACCTGAGAATAAACCTCTCTTATCAGCCTAAAGCACAAAGAGGAGCTGCAGCAAAGGAGAGCATCACATCCCTAACCAGCAGAGGCACTCATGATTTCTCTTATTTACCTAAATTAAATTCTGGTGTTGGATATGGACACTTTTCCACCACCAGGAAGTGACTAAACAAACTTCTAAAGAGGTAACTGTGTCCAAAGAAACATGGATGTTTGGTTTTCTTTCTTCTTTCCAAGGATGAAATAAATTTGCATATTTTCTGTGGTTTTCTTTGGATTGAAGCCTTTAAGCTTTAACTAAAGATAAACAACCAGGGATGAGGCCTGACAAAAAAACAGAACAAAGGGTATAAATATTGGTAGTGATCATATATGACACACAACTTTTACCAAACAAATACACAGTACAATGTAGAATATGCCTTCAGCAAAACATGACTCTGCGTTCTCATAAGTGATGCTGAAATTATATTATTAATTTCGAGGCAGTATGTTCATACACAGAAATAAAACAAGCCTTTTCAGCATCATCAGATTCCTTCCTTTGCTCACTGTGCCTTATGTTTAGTAACATGAAAGGAGGGAAGCTGCCCGTCTCCCTGTGGAGCGGTAACATCTCTATTTGTCGTCCCCGGGGACCAGCACTTGTCAGCGTGCAGCTCTACAGAGATAGATCCTTCCTCTGACTCTGAGGGAAATCACCTCGTTTGTTTTGCGTCAATCCACTCAAATCCTACAGCGCCATTGTGCTCTGCTGTGTCTCAGCCCTCCCCTGCTCTCCCCAGAGAGTACAGGCCACATTATTTCTGTCTTCATGTGAAAAAGGTCAACTTAACAATACAGAGCAATAGAGCTAACTCACCTTTTTATAATGCAAAGCAGTAATTACTTCAGATTTAAATGTATGCTGTTGCCACAGAAAGTGCCTCTGAATGGCTGAAAGGAATCCACTGAAGTTGTGTATCAGGATACTTCAGCGCAGATCTGAACAACTGTTAAATCACTGCTTATGAATTAGTGCTTTAGGTTGCAAGTAACCTTAGAAATGATAGGCCTGCCAGTGAGTTTACAGCTTATGTAGCGAGAAGCATTAATAGCCAAAATTTGTGGTATTAAAAAATGTATGTTTTGGCCACTTGGGGGCAGCAGAACAAGCTGGGTTAGCACAACATTGACGTATTTTCAACTTGTAAAGTTGTTACAGCAAATGTGTTAGGAAACAGTTGCCTTCTTACACATCCAGCAGACTCAGGGTAACATCAGCATTAATTCAGAGTTCTGTCCGCCAGACAGATGTAAGTCTAACATTTACTCTCCTTTTAACTCTTTTATCATGTTCATGTCATCTTTAGCGGCTAAATTCTCCACTGTTTTCGCCAGCTACTTATTAACATTGCCAGCCACTTGTTGCTGGTAGGTAACTGTGATGGGGCTGACAGTGAAGCAAAAGAGTGAACCCAAAACAATAAGTTAAAAGACACAGAAGCACTATGTAATGCTGAAGGGAACTGCTGAATAGGATGATTATTCATTGTGCATTACTGCCTCCTTATTGTGCTCTATGTAGCACATTTCTATTCTTGACAGGTTTTATGTTAAAGGTTCCTTGCTGGCCTTTATTGAGATTAATGTTCTTAAAATTTTCTTGCTCACTGTATGCATTGACTAAATCCACCCCAGCATTTCCCATATCATTAAACAGATTTGGTGGTTCCTCCTGCTTCATAGAGCTGCTCACCCTAAAGGACTTTCATCAGTCTGGGATTCAGTGGATTCAGTTCAGCTTCAGTGTTCAGTAATGGTTTAATGTTTTGATGTTTCTGATGCTTCTCTGGCAGTAACGTTTATTGGGAAACCAGTGTTTGTGTGTCAGTTTTGATGTGTAAATAACAAAACAACATCAAATAAACAAACAAACAAAAAAATACAGTATTTACATACAGTATTTGCAATCTTGAGAGAAACATGGCCATTTTTTAATAAAGTTTAGGGAAAAAAAACACACTTTTCCTAGCTGCAGCTGGATCTACACTCTCCTTCCCATGCTACTGTCTTTTGGTTTTATAAGTGTCAGCACCATGGCTGGCTATACTTATTATTATTACTGTTTTACTGCATTTTCAAAATGGAAGAGTGGTGCAGATGGATGATGTGAGACGATGACTTGCTTCTGTTTTCATATGCTTTTTTTCTGTTTACATTTGAGCTCTACGACTCACTCACATTCATTGCAGAATATGATATACCTCAAATTGATATTGTACAGTCTGACAGAGATTGCCGCTCATCCTGCACAGTGTGATATACAGTGAATTTAAATGATCACTGGTTTTGCCTAAGGGCACCTTTAGTGGCTGGTAGAGTCACTGTAGCTGCAGGGAAGGCTTCCTCAAAACCACAAACTTGTTTTCCATCTCTTTTTTTTTCAGCCAAACACCTGAAAGTTTGCATCTAAATGCTTGTTGCGCATCCTGACTAAATCAAATGTCATCAAACCCTTGGGTTCTGACTTTGACACTGACATACTATACACACATACCATTAAAGTTGACAGGCTTTGTGCTGTCACTGTACAGTATATACTGTTCATTTTGACAGTGTGTGGCAGCACAAACTACATGAGGCACCTCCAGCAGAAATAATAAGCATTGTGGAGCAGTGTACTGAAGCAGGTGCAAAGACGCCCACTTTTTCCTCCCCCATCCCTGACGAGCCCCCATATCACACACAGATGTTTCCCATCAAAGGCACCCACAAACCTCTCCACCCCGAGTATGTAAACCAAGATAAAGACCCATTCAAACAGAGCGACTTTGCAAACTGTACCTTGCTATTGAGCTTTTCTTTCTTTTACAATACGCACTTCAAGACTGAGAGCTGCTTCTGTTTTTTTTTCTTCATCTGAGGGGTCACATATGCTTTAGTGCCACGAGCAAAACATGTAGGTAGGATGTCTGTGATAGGCATTTGTAAATTGACAAGAAAAAGGGATAATACCAGAGTGGTATTTGGATGCGGCGGGAAAAAAAGCGAATGATTGAATAACAGTAATTAAAGCAGTTATTCGTTCGGCGAGCACCTGCATGAGGGATGATATTGCTCCTTAATTCAGCTCAGTTTAACTTCTCTCAGCCGGTGGTTCCAGCATCGCCTCATTAATCGCTGATTGGCATCGAGCTGTTCACAGGAACAAACTGTTTACTCTGTCTTGCCTGCTTTCTCTGGGCTACACGCAGCGACGGCCTCTCTCTCTCAAATGCAACATTAAGGCCTATTGTACTGAATGAGGCAAGTACTGCGCTTTTTTCATGATCTTATGTGGACTATGTGATAAGGCTGATTCATACATCTACTGCAGATTAGGATGTACTGCTGTACAATCATGCCGTATATTCTACGTTATTTTTTTTACACACAGTGCAGAAGTTTTGGGTGAAAAGTTGTATTTAGCAGAAGGTAGAATCTGTGCCGGTGGCTGGACTAGCTAGGTTTTTATCACTTTTCCCATCTGAAGGTGATAACAGCTGAGAAAACTACACTGACAATCAATTTTTATGCTAGAAAATAAGGTACTCCAGCTTCCTCCTACAGTCCAAAGACACACAGGTCAACAGGTGAGGTTAATGGTGACTTCTGGTAGGTGTGAACATGAACATAAATGTTTGTATGTCAGCCCTGTGATAGAATGGCGACCTGTCTTGGGTGTACCTATATCAGCTGGGTCATGAGTGTGATATGAATGATATACTATCACCTTCATCTTAAATGAGTTGAAGTTTCTTGACTGATGTGTTAGACAGCAGTCTCCACTTAAGCTCCACAGATGTAGAAAATCTACAACAAAGAGCACTGAAGCACAGCACTTCAGCAAAACAAAGGCTTAATAAGACACTTTGTTGGTCTGTGCTTAATTTGTATCTAAACTAATCTCTATCACTCAGAAAGACTGACATCTACAAAACAAAGCAAAGCATATAAAGTGCATTTGACTTGATATTCAGTAAAAGGCTGGGCTACACAGCCTTTATATAGAACATAAACTTAGCAGACTTCCATGCACACACACACAAACACACACACACACACACACACACATATGAACATAAACACAGCTTTCTTGAGGTCTTTCAAGGGTGAACCTCCCACTCCTGCTGCCTCAAACTACACCTGCCAGTCAACATAAAGTGAGGTCAAATCCCAAAGGGCATCAATTATAAAGCATCCTACAGGCAAAAAACAATCTAATGTATGCAAGATGGATTAGAGGGTGGGAATAAGCTATACATTCCCCAATATATCACAACACAATTAAGTGAACGGACAATTACAGTGAAAAGAGAACCTGCAATTATCTCTTTGAGGACTAGAACTTGAACTGATGGGAAATAATAGCTGGTTATGGATGATAGTGTGGTCACATTGTTGTTTATCTGCCAAGTGAGTTTGATCAACTCATAAGTGCAACTTATAAATAGTAAATTAATAGTTTCTGTCCACCCACTTTACTTGGTTAACATGATTGTCGACAGGTGTCTCATTTCTTTCAAACAGCATCCACTGGATTGAAAAAAATGCCCGGTCATAGAATATCTATGGATTAAATACAATATGTAAACTCTTACATCACAAACTCTTCTCTATTCTCAAATCTCGTATCATTTTGAGTATAATGAAAGTATTTTTTCCAAGAGTTTCCCTTAATTTCTGTGACTTTCAGCGTTTTCTTAAACGGTAAACATTATAATTTTTATAGTAAACAAATATGACTTTAATCCCATTCGATTTTTTTTCCTAAAATGATTTGTGCATCCTTGAGGCCCATTAAACAACTAGCCACAAGCAGGTGAACAGCTTATAAAAACAACACCACCTCTGTGTTGGTGTAAAATCAATATTGTTTTACTATTGGACTTTTAGAAATGATCATGTGTCTCATATATAAATAAAGACCAGTTTACAGACACTTATGCATCTGCATTAGCTACATAAGATATGTAGATGTTCTTGAACTTGATGCAAATCTGTATATAGGCACACACACTATTGCCAGACTGTATATGTTTAATTTGATCTGAAATAAACCACTTTAGGAATTCGCTGTGATTCACCCAAAGCTGCCAGAGATGTCAGCTCATTTTAATTGTGAGACACTAAATCTTGCTGGATCACTCTGCTCCTAAATCAAGAGACTTGACAGGTGGAGATCTGCAACTAGACCCAAGTATGCTGGTGGGACCCGACAAGCATGACACATGCAGACCTGGTTTGGGCAAATAGAAATCAGGAGATGGAGATGGAGTGTTTTGCTGTTAAAAATAGAATTTAGAATTACACTCCTTTTATCTTGATGGGCTCATGGCACGATCAAAATCGAAGCAGCAGAACCAGAGATATCTTCTTTTTTCATTTCACATATTCTTTTTTCTTGTCAATACCTGGCACCAACATCACCCACAATGCAACTTGACTGGAGTGTGTTATGCTAGTAGCAGCTCATGAAGCCTTAAGCCTCAAGCAGAGATGAGGAGTAGGCTAAAACCTCGACCCACTTGAGGCAATCTCTCAATTTTTTTCCCAGACTCCCTCCAGACCTACAAAAGGTTTTATACAACCTTTTGTTTCCACATATGCATTAGTACTCCTAAAGACCTGTAAACAGACTTTGATGTGTAAAGTTGTTGGACTTCTGCTTTAAAACATTTCATACTGAAGGAGCCTGATGCAGGAGAGGAGTTAGAGATAAAGGTGATCAACTTGAGGCTGATTGAAAGAAGACCCAGCATCCTCATAAGATGCTCATCTCATCTAGACACTACTCTACAGAAAACCTTTGAGTCTTAGATTATATCTCATGTCATATGATAGGCAGCTCCAGAACAGCCACTAAATGGACCTTGAGCTGAAACTAATTTGTCAACTGTTTAACAACAAGGCAACACAAGGACTACACTTAGGTCACGTAATAACCTCTAAAGAAGCACCAGGACAATTCAACAACTCCATCAACTGAGGAAGGCCATGAGATGTGGTTGAAAGCTTTGGAAAGTATTTTTTTTCACTCCAAGTCCAAATGTGTGTCTAATTCTACTTCAGAAGTTTTAAATCAGGTAATAACTCACATTTCATGGCTACCAAACAAATAAAGAGAGGATTTCATAGTTAGAAGTTTTTGTAATGCAGCCCCTGGTGATTAGAGAGCCAATCTGTCAACTGAATCACCTCAATTTAAAACTCCTATGTTGGAAATCATCCAGTTTACTGAAGTGTTTGAACGAGATGCTAAAGTTCTTCCAGCTCCACGGCTGCTGCTCTCTGATTGACATCTGACCTTGCCAGAAGTTTGTTGAGCTGCAAAAAGAAACTAGCTATAATGTGGATAAATGCTGCGACACATTGTAATTATCTGTCTAGTATGCATTCTCTGCCATTGTTTTCATGTGTCGGAGAGTGTGTGTCAAAGAGTGTGTGTTGGGAGGCAGAGAGGGAGAGATAGAGACGAAGTGAATGAGCAGCTGTGGCAATATTTCCAATATTTACTCTCCTCCACTGAGTGCAGTTGCTTGGGCCTTTGAGGAGCAATCAAACATCCGGAGATGGTCGGAAGATTCTCCCTTTAAGCCACAAGGTTTTATTTGAGAAAGAATACCTTCTGTTCATAGGATTTGCAGCCATTTCATTTGAATCCATCTGTTTTTAAGGTGAAAAAGAGAGAAGAGGGGGAGTGGGAAAAAAAAAATAAAACAAACAACAACAACAGAAAAAAGCAGGCTATTGAACAGAGCATGTTTGTGCATCATATTGTGCTTGATGTAATGTAGGTCAGTGTTCTGCACAGCACCAGATAAGACACAGGGAACAAGTGTTGTGTGTACTTACAAGCAAATATCTGTCAAAATAGCAATTGACAGATCTACAAGAGCCTTCTCCCTCCCTCTCTCTCTCTCTCTCCATCTCTCTTCTTTTTTTTTTTTTTTTTTTTTTTTTTTGGCCGGGGAAGTGGTTCCTTCGTCATTAGCATTTTTGAAAAAAGGGCCAGAGATTTGGGCCTATCTGCCTCCACTCGCTGCCGCAAAGCCAGTCTGGCCCAGGTTGTTATCTGTGCACTACAGAGGTGCAGCTGTTTAGCAAATGGATTTGCAGATTTTTAAAGGGAGATGAGGAGAAAAAAAAGAGGGGGAAGAATCAGGTATTCACAACAACCCTCCCCAAACTGGCATTTTGTGTATGTGCGTGTGTCTGCGTGCGGACATGTATGTGTATGTGTGTGTTTTCTTATAAATCTTTACCTTCTGTTTTCTGAAGCCCACATTATTTTTGGAAATGGCATTAAATACAAAAAAGCATGAAAAATGCTTATTCTCTCTTTCTGCGCGTTCCTTTATTCACTTTCCAGCCTCCCGAGGGGCCTTTTCTTCTCCTGAGCGGGCGCCATCGCCGCTCCAGTTGCCTAACTGGACCGAGGGAGGCTGGGAGTGGAAGAAGGAACCAATGGGGTGCTTTAGGTGGGGTGGGGATGCTGCTGTCTTCACCACAGCTGCTGGCAAGTGCGTCTCTTTTGTCTAATGCAATCCCAGTGAGGCCGACACTCTCGCACACAAACACACATTCACACACACGTGGAGGAATTCTGGCTTCAATCAAGGGCCCCCATGGGAGAGAGAAAAGGGCCCTAAGCCATTGGAGACACTGAGGGTGGTTGGCTTTCCTAAGTGGGGGTATGTACTGTATGTATGCACACACACTCTCACACACGCACGCCTCCTCAAACACACACCGCCTTGTTCTCTCCCTCTTAAAGATACAAACAGACACCACCAATATATGTACACACATGGACACATGCAGAAAAATACACTCCCTCTGCTCAAATACACACACACACCACACACAGACCATACAGTGTGAGTGTGATGCCTCCGAGCTGCAGCCTCGGTCTCTACCAGGAGGTGTCGTATAACAAAACAGAGAATGCAGAGATTCTCTTGCAGAGAGGAGAGGGAGGCGAGTGTAACAGCCTCAGAAAACTACTGACATCCTGAAACTCTGCAATTCACACACACCTGACCTGGTCAGGAGAGTGTGCGCAAACCATTTTATGCTCTATTTATTACATCTAGAACACTGGATAATATATTACAGCAGATAGAACGGTCCAAAAATGTATTAGAAAGGCAGCTGAGGTTACAAACAAACACAGTGCACAATTAAAAACATACATTTCTTTCTTTAAATCATCTTTTAAGTACATTTTGGTGCTTTTTTTAATGTCAAAATATTAAGTAAATTCCCTCTTATCTCAGTATTTTTGAGGCATATTTATTAAGATTTTTCTCATTTTTATGGCGCATTAAAAATGTATCATACCTCTTTTCTATTTACTAATGTTTATTTTAGTGAGCAATGAATATTGTACCATCTGTAACAGCAACTGTAAGTCAATCCATGCATGTAAGTTATTCATGCTGTCACCCAGTCTTCCCACTCATCCATTCTACTTAACATGCCTTGAATTTGTAGGGTGCATGTGTTTGTCTGACTCTGGTTTTATATTCATATTCTGTGTTTTTTCCCCTCCTGGATTCTTGTTTCTCTGCTACGACAACACAACAAAGATAATTAAAGTTTCATCTCGTTGTGGTTAACTCCACCCATCAGGTACATAAAGCAAAATGTGCTGAAGAATTATTTGAGGCTCTGTGAAGGTCTATGAGCGGGGATGTCTTTGACAAGCTTGATCGTAGATTTTTGTATGGAATTTAGGTAAAATATAGCTGTAAAAACTAAGAGGTACAAACTGATTTAAAAATGCTGAAATAGTAACAGGTTTCTGATGTTTTTAAAAAACTAAAATCAACTTGAAACGTGTTAATTAATCTTAAATAAACTCATTTTTTTGTTCATATTTTACTAACCAATACTACAAATAATTTAAGTTACATATCCTTCCACTCAGGAGGAATGTTGTCTCTGACGGCAGCCGCCTCCTATCGTGCTTTGCTTGTTTGTCGTTTCCTCCGACTCGTCACATCTTTCCCAACCTCCTCCTGTTTATCCTCAGAAACACCTTTGACCTTTGGCTCTGATGCTCTAAAAAGTCAAAGTGATTATTTCAGACGTGGGTGCCTCTCAACAATTAACTGCACACAGACTATTTACAGACTGATTAATGACAGCAGACGCAGGCCTACACTGAAGGAAATGAATTCAGATGAAGTTTCATCATTCGCTTCATAATGTCAAGTTTTAATTTTCTTAAGCAAGAAATAAGATATTCCAAAAGTTAGAATCAACAGATGCACTACTTTGCATTTGTTATCGGTGTAATTGAATAGGCTATTGTGCTGATAAATGCTTAAATGCTTTAAACTGCAGCTTAGGGGACAGTAGGTGTTCTTTGTAATGACTGAACTCGCTTCCAAAATTAACAAAGAAATCTATTCAAATAGAAGAGAAGAGGTGTGCAGGTGTCTTTTAATTTTATTCATCTTCTTCTTTGCTGAGCCATTAGTGTTTTTTGTCTTTGCCCAACCATTGTGTGGGCGGCCGAGCTAACAATTAAACTATTGTTAAGACAATTGAGAACTGATAAAACTGTATTTAGACGGTTTAATATTCGAATGTTGCTTTACTATAATTACTATTAAACCATTTAACCTTGAAATATTTTTTAGCAGGGAAGCTGGAGCACAAACAGGCAGCTGGTAAGAAGTTGAGGAATTATCAAATGTCAGAGTTGGAGAAAAACAGATTAAAACGTGTATTTTTAAATAGTTTTTAATGAAGATAAATCAACTTTCCCCCTCTGGGTATTTAACTGTCTGTTTGATAAAGTTAATGCCACCCTTTCAGGTTGCTCTGTAGGCTGCAGGAGAGATCAGGTGAACCGACCGTTGTCAGAGCGGGTGACGAATGGGTGCAGAGAAAGAGAGTTTTTGGCCTTCATCCGTGGGTCTAACAGATGCTGCCTGTCCGCGTGTTCCTCCCCTCTGCCAGAAATATCAGGCTGGGAATTAGGAGAGGCGATCTATAATTTAACGTAACAAGTGACAGTTCATATGCTGCAGCAGCAAAGAGCCACAATAGAAGTGCATCTCAGTGTTGGAGATCCAGGCTCGCCTCAAGCCATCACCTCCTCCCTTTTAAAGTAGAGTGGGAGTGAGGGAGGGTGGAACGGGTGAAAGAAAACACCAACACACACACATGCTCGCACACACACACACACATGCTCGCACACACACACACACTGTATATCCCCTGTACTTCACTCTCTTGCTCTCTGCCAGGTAGTGGAAAGAAGAACCTCCAGTGTGGCATAATGACTTTGCAGGGAAACAATAAGAAATAAATACCTTGGAGCTCCTCTATTAGTCAACACTTAAAAATCATTTTTTCCCCTCCCTTCTGCTCTCTCTTTCTCTCCCTCTCTCTCTCTTTCTCTCCCTCTCTCTCTCTCTTTCTGACTCTCTCTCGGTCTTAATGAGCCTCTTGTTGGAGAGATAACTAGGGCCGCCGCTCTGCTCCGTGGCGTTCACGATGAGGAGACTGTTCGCTGTAATCACACAGAGGCTTGAGATGGAGGGAGCCTGGATTAGCTACTTTACCATGTGTGGAGTGTTTAACATGGCACCCGACACCGTGCTCCTTCCTGTCTTCACTAGACAAACACTCGCCGTCATTAATTTCATTTGCTTATCACAATCACCCCCCTCTGTTCTCTTTCTCTTCAGCACTCCCTTCATCCCTCCAAAAAAACCTTCAATTTGGACCCTTCCTGCTTTTTCGATTCAGGCGTCAGTGCAAATTATCATAGCCCGCTGCTAAGAATTACTAGGTAAGGAAGCTAAATGAAGATGAAGAATTGGAAAATGTTTCCAGTTGGAAGAATGTTGATTACCAGGGCTGGGGTCCTGGAGGATTCCCCACTATTTATCCTCATATTTTGGGCTGCCTCTCCCTTCCCACTCCCCTCCATGTTTCTCCTGGGGCCTTGGAGAAGCAGCTTGCACTCAGCGCTGCCAAAAGAATTTATTAGAGCAAATGGTATTGTAAGCCCTATGGAAGGCATACCTTATGTGAAGATTTAAAAGATATTAGGAGGATGGCGCAGGCGGGAACCCAGGTGTGCCTGGTAATAGCCATTGTCTTGAGTGTGCGCGTGTGGGTATTTACATGTGGCTCAGTGTGTTTAGAGAGCTTCTTCCTGGCAAGACAAGAAAAGGAGCACAGTGCACACCCAAGACACCAGAGTAGACTGATTCCAGTTTGTACATACAGCTCATATCTTCATCATAAACCTGTGGTGAGGTCCCTCAGCAGTCTATATCAAAGTTTCTATATTCACTCTGGAATTTTTTCTCAGTGTTTGTTTTGTTTCCTTGGTACACCAGATGGGTGGAGTTTATCACATTAGGCCAGTTCTGATAGGTTCAGGTATGTTGCCAGTCACAGAAAAGGAAGTAAACTCCTTATATGTCCAAGCTGATTGTCTTAACTTCCTGTTGTGATGTTATTGCATTTTTAGGAAAGGAACCTTTTGATGTGGCAGATTTTATTTGTACAGCTTGGGATAGAAAACAGAGAAAAGAAGAGTGTTTTCTTTGTAAAAATATATGTGAGAAGTTAAATGAAGATGAAGGCTTGTATATGCATGACACCACAAATGACAAAGCTAACTAGGTGTGTCACTGTTTTTTATGTCTTCAGTGTAAAGTTGAAGTTTGATGAAGTTTCTGATGATTTGGATGCAATTGATTGTAATCTTCCTATTGTATCTTTCTGCCTCCTTCTTTCTTTGCAGATTAAAAATATGTTCTCTCATGAAGACAAACCATGTCTACAGCAAAATCCATTTTTGTCTCAAAAACTAAACTTGTAATGATTTCAGGCTTCCGTACCGGCTGGAGCTGTTTTGGTGCTTAAAATGCGTATTAAGTGTAGTATGGTAGCAACACCTTATCCACATTATGCAGCTCAATTATTCCATGAGCAACACCTGCAAAACAAATTTGGCATTCAAATTTGCTAAGGATGATCAAACAACGCCGAAACACTGTCATTATTTCTCCCTCACATACGGCAGCGAGGGGAGGAGGAAAAAAAAATCTAGTATTTTTTCTGGATGCACTGAATTAACTATTCAGCTGGAAGCAAACTTCATTTTATAGGTTTCATTCACCTCATTTACCAAAGTGTATTTAACTGCCATCACAAAAACAACAACATAAATCGATTTGGGTCCACAAATCTCACCTGCCAGAGAAAAAAAAAAAAATCACTCTGAATATACTCTAAAGAACTTTTTGGGATATTTTTACTCCTCCAAGTATGGATGTGTGAGGCCCACCTTTGATAACTTTCACATTAAAGCTGCCAGTGCAGAGACTTTTTTCCTCTCCGAGTGTCGCATAAGAAGCTCGCTGAAACCCACAAGTTGACAAGGATTCTTTACACTATCTTTTTGTTTCTTACTGTGAAAATTTAGCAACATTATCCAGCTCTGCCACGCTAAGCTAGCCTTGCACTCTGACGCTAGATAAAGAGAAATCAGGGCTAATGAATTGCGCCTCACCGGATATAATTCTGTAATAGCTATAATCAGGCCGTTTCTGAGCATATGAATATACATGGCCGGCATCAGCTGCAATCCTGTTGGTGGTCAATATTCTTGAAGCTTTGCCAGTCAGGGAATATTCCTGCTTCCCTGCTCTGCCTTAATGTTATCAGGTAACACACACTGGCATTAAATCCCACAACAAAATAAAAGCCTCTTTTTGGAAGCCTTCACAGTAGACAATGCGGCTCTCACCAAAAGCCCTTTAAGTGTTCGTGTTTTAATGTCATTACGGCACCACGAAGCAGCACACAGACCGGGCGGGAGGAGGAAAGCAAAAAAAAAAAAAAAAAAAAAAAAGGAGCTGCAGCTTGAAAAGAGAAACCCTACACAAGACCTCAAGGTACATTTGCTCTGAGCAGAGACAAAAAGACTTGAGCAACAGCAAAAACAAACGGGACGGGTTTATTACGTTTATGTGGTGAATAGTGGAACAACGGCCTAGGCAGTCCTCGCTGACAGCTTCTAAAGCCGCAGATTTGTGCCCATTAGTCACACATTTTAGCAAGAAGGTGGTTTCTAAAGTGCATTGATAGGGATTACAGTTCTATCCTTTCCTGTCTTTCTTTCAGCACCGAAACATGCGGCTGATTCCTGAGATGCCAGGAGGTTTCTGCAAAGAAAAGAGTGGGGGAACTATTGTATTTGTTTTCTAAAATGGCAATCCATAGGGTATTAAGGGGCTTAATCTGTGATTAATATTTTAATGATACAAAATAAGCACTGAATTCTGAAGTTTACACCGTCCCACACCACAGGAAGGTTTATTTACATGCTGTCTGGGAGAGAGGGAGAGAAAGAGGCAGATGAATGCAAAACACGTTCGGTTGAGATTACATGGTGGCACTTGGGTGCGATTACACCACGAGGGATTTGAATAATCTCAGTTTATTGAGTTCGAGATATTTTGTAATCGTAGATTAGTTTTAACAGGGACATTCTTAACCATGCTCTCCAAAGCTAGGATTAAGGCAGATAAGAGTTTGTGTCAGTGAATCCAAAATCAGTATTTCAGGGCCTATTAGTCCTTTTGCACCCTGAATGATTCTTCCCTTTGGTCGAGTTTCTATTTTCATTTTTTTGCTTTTATTTTTCCAGGGAAAGTTGTTTTACTTTCTCACAGTCTACCATACTCACATGCAGCATGCTACCCAGTATAACACAACAACATGGTTTCGTGGTTTGAGTTAAAAGCCGTGATCATGGGTCCAGAAAAACCTAGCCTAGTAAACAAGTGAACACTGGTTTGAATGAAGGCAAGTGATTGGATCCAAACCAACAATCATTCACTCACAAATGAACCAATCAACATTTCAGCCTCCAGTGGTGGAAAGTAACTGAATACTTTTACAATTTTCAAGTGCTTGTGCTTGAGTCTTTCCATTTTATGTAACTTTATGCTTCTTCTCCACTACATTTCAGAGGGGAATATGCACTTTGTACTCGACTACATTATTTTCCAGCCTGTGTTACTTCTTTAGATTGTGAGTTAACATGCAAACATCTGATCAGTTTGTAAAAGATGATGCATAGTTTTAGATTAAACTACCCAGCAGTATATGAAATAGTTGAAAATAGTGTTGTAGTTTGTTGAGATCAGTCACATATTAATACGTTAAAAATACTCATTCAATAATATAAACTGACAGTGGCCATTCTGCATAATGAGTGGTTCTACTTTTAATACTTCAAGTACATTTTGCTGCCAATACTCTTATTTTTGACTTGTAATAGAGTACTATTTCACCGCCATTGGCTTCTGCCACCTGCACTGATAAATTAAAAAATCCTGTCCTCTAACAACAGCAATAAGTTGTAAAGTCAACTAATAAATACACGCTTTTACTGCTATTTCAGTAAAAGCATCTAATACCCTCATTCAAATTCTAAAATATGCATGAGGGCCATAAAAAGTGGAGTCAGCTTTTTTACCTGCAGTTATCAATTCAGAAATCATAAAGTGTCATTTGTTCCTGAAGATTATTACCATCAAATATAAATGTAATCACACCTGAACCCTTTATTCAGCATATTCACTCATTCTTTTCACATGGAAAAATCTTTGGCAGCCTAATAATCTTTCTATAAAAAAAGAGAAGGAAATGGCCTGATGTGAAAACTGAAAAAAACATCTCGAGTGGGGTTTGCGAGTGTTTAGATCTACTCCCATGACCTCACTCACTGCTGGTTGTTTCAAAGCAAAGAGAGAAGAAAAAAAAAAACATTAGATAACCATCAGTGTCTCCAATATCTTTCCTCAAAGAGGCTGAAGGCCCACATTGCCTATAATTGGATTTGATTTGCACTCCCAGCATCAGTTAGGGAGATTAAGGGCAAGCACAAAAATCCCCACGATTCCTTTTCATCCAGATGACAAGCAAGGCCTAACAGATCCTGAAAGGAATATTTGTGACGGAAACCTTCGCGTCTCCTCGCACAGAGGCTGCTGGAAATGACAGTCCTGGGGAACAATGAACACATAATAAAAACGTAGATTATTATGGGTGTCTTAAGGATTCGTTTGATGTTTTTTCCCGCATCAAAGTGGAAAGGAAAAGTGCTGCTCAGTACCTGGATGATCAAGACACAGAAGACAACACACTCGATCGGAATTCCTTACAACTAGTTAGCTTAACAACAAGGTGGAACAATAGTGTACTTGTTACGAAACACCAACTAGAGATAGTTAAAAAGTTGTACTGAGCAGTATATGGAGAGACCAAATCATGCCAACAAAAGCTCTCAGTCAGAATAATATAAGACTTAACTTATTTTTCTTCCTCTTCATTGCCTGTGGGGAGAGGGAGGTTCTGTTCTGGCCTGATAAGTCATCTATTTGAATGGATCATCATTCTCACAGGTATGTAAATAAAAAAACAACCCATATTCCTCTCGCCTTTATTCCACTCTTTTGACAACGAGCAATGCTTACACTAGATTAAATATCACCATCAATAGACTTCCCCACGCTCGGGTGTCGTATTCACTCTACCCCATGCCAAAAGACTAATATTAGTATCTCCAGAAAATAATCTCTCTTTATTTCGCAAGTTCCCCGCTAAGGCATTCACATTCGCATTTATCAGAGGATTTAAATGCGGATGAAATAGTATATAAGCTGGATCCCCTCAGGAGAGGTTCTCATTCTCTTGTATTCTTTCAGATGGGGAGAGAAAAAGAGAGGGAGCACGCTGCACCTTGGCGTAGAAAAGGGAGGAGGAGGATGCCGAGGAGGAGGAGGAATTAATTTTTCCCCTCTGGGAGAAACACATGCTGGATCTCAAGAGTTGGAGGGAATCTTCCCATCTTGCTCTGATTGGCATTAAGAGGGTAGGGTGGGGGGAGCGGAAAGGATGAGAGGGAAAGAGATGCCATGGTTGTTACTAATGATTTATTGTCTGAAATGTGAACGGTGTTCTGGTGGGTGCTTGTCATTCAAAACGTTCAGTAGATCTTCTTTGCAGTAGGTTTGGCTTTATGTCTTTAAGCTCCACTAAATTCATAATCAGGTATGTAAGACTCAAACAACTGGGACACTTGTTTCACTGTGTTTTGAAAATCAGCAATACAAAAACTTTGAAACACTTTTTGATACCTGAAAAAAAGAAATATCAATAACCGAGACTATGGCTGCAAGTGACGAGTATTTTCCTGACTGTCACTTGATCGATACAATATCAGAAAATAGTTGAAAATCACAATTCTTCCTCAATCACAAGCTCTTTCGTTTTGTCTATACCAAAGATAATGTCATTACAATAAGACAAAGAAAAGTAAATCCTCACAATTTAGAAGCTGGAACTAAAGAATAGTATCAAAATAGAAGATTAATTTTCTGCCAGTCGATTAACCGACATTTCAGCTCCAACCAAGACCATACTGAAAATTGCAGGTAACAGAATGAGAGACATCTTAAGAAAATCAGACTACATATATAGTTTGGGTGCTTAATGTGAGGAAATTCATTCATATTATTGCACAGACACAGAACAAAAAAACACAAAAAATAACCACTTTGATGTCATGTGTTGCAGATGTAGCATGCTAACCAGCTAGTCTCAGCATGTCCTGTCTTGTAATCCCACTTTGCACCTCAAGAGGTGATAGTGAGCCACTGTAGCGTCCAGTCTGCTCTCAGTCCAACATGAGGGGATGAGGAAGTAGTGCTGCCCAGAGACCGTTTTCTACTCCTACTGTGTTGGCACTGATGAATTGGTACTAGTTGTAAATCACCTGGTGTTTAATATGGATGCAACTCCATAAGAATGCTTAGCTGAAATAATAGTGTTCATGAGGTGAAGTGAAGGCATAGGTTGAGTGTTGGGGAGGTGCATGGAGTTGAGTAATTGTTTTGCATTTTAATTTCCCAGGTCTTACCCATATTCTCTACAAATTGCTGTCTGTGTAGCAACAAAGACAAGAACACACACCAACTTCTTGTCTGAGAACATGGTGACATGTGACTGAGGCACCTTTACTGGGCGTTGGACTCCCTGGTCTCTGTGGTGCTGTGGGCAACAACTTTAGAGAGGTAAAACGTTTTCTCTCAAGCATTTGTGTTCACCAGGAAACTCACTTTTTATGGAGCATAAGCTGTGATCCAGTTTGGTTTGGTTGGTGTACACCAAAGTGGAAGACCTGGCACTGATAAGCACCACAGCTAAACAGAGGAAAATAAAAGTGCCACCTGTGGGAAACTCAAACTTCCTCAACAGAGGATCCAAAGGTAAAAGACATCAGAGCCCATCCCACAATGTTTGATTGACAGGTAAAGTTTTTAAAGTGCAGCAGTGAGAGCTAAACAGTGGAGAAGGAGGGAAAATAAAAACAAGACTCTCACAGATTACCACTTTAATATTTGATAGCATGTGTGGGCTTCCTACCACTTAGTATAATTAAATCAGTTGAGACCTCACTTATAAAGACTGAATTTATGTCATATTGGGTTTCATTCACTCAAACAACTGGGACATTGGTTTCACCATGACAGACAGAAGAGAAAAAAAAGCATAGCCAATGTTTGATGCATTTACACAACAGACGCACAGATAATGCAGTTAATGGCCAGACGTCTAGCCAGACACTGTCCTCTGTGTGTTGATGGGTAGACAGAAGGCTGAGGAGCTGCACACAGATCAACCCATATTGACTCAATCTATTGACAAATGAATTTGGGGGCAAAGTCCTTCTGCGAGTTGTTGATTTAGGTGTCACAGTTCATTCCTGTTAGTGCCAACACTCACAACACATATCTCTTCCTTGATCTGACAGCAAGCTGTGAGTTCAAATATCCTTTTATTAAAGTATAATATATCAGAATTTCACACAGTTATCATAATGCTGCATGTTTCCGTAGTTCTGCTCGTTAAGGAAGGGCGGTAAACTGCGGAGAGAAGCCCGCAAATATGAAGCATATCATAGTGAGCCATTAAAAACTCTGAAATAATGTCTGTGAATTCAAAATGGAAATTAAATGAATGCAACACAAAGTTTGTTTTCTGCAATATTATAGTCAACCGACTACATTAAAAAGCAATTAAAACTAACTATTGCATTACAAGGAAATGAATTAACTTTCAGCACATTGAAATGCATGTTTTCTCTATAAGCATAGTGTAAATGAAACTCTTCATTAAGGATTAAGAAATAATAAAGAAAATTAGTCTGTACTATGAGCCTTTAAAATGTTCATTATTAGCTGTATTTGCTTTAATGAGCTGTCTGAGAAAAAAAGAAAAAGAAAAAAAAGAAGCGAAGAGAAAAATCTGCCACAGACTTTTAATGCCATGATAACTTGATCAAGTTTCCAAGTTCATATTGGGGGTTGTGTTGGGGAGGGAGTTAATGAAATCTTCGAGAGAGATCAGCCGATTTCATTTCACCAACTTCTCGACTTTATACAAAGATGCAGCAGGTGTTGGCTCCCGAGAAGAATTTTGGGTAAATATTGATCCTGTAAATATGTGTGCTGTTCACACCCTCCCTGTTTCTTCCTTCCTCTCCCGCTCCCTCCTCTCGGAGAGACGCACCCTCCCTGCAGCCAACACGGGAGCTAGTTAAGTGAGGTATCATCTTCAGTCCGCAGCTAGCCCACCATCTCCCACAAGGCCATTGTGGGTAGGGTACAACTGTTGCGAGTGGGTGGCACATCTGTTCCCTGAGACAGGCAAGGCCCCTGGGGTCATCACGCGCCTCGGCTAGCGTTTCACGCGCATCACTAATAACTGCTCTGGTATCTCTGCCTAGCTGAAGACAAAGGGCCTTGATGGGTGCCACTCGCCTTTAGATCTGAGCCCCGACATTTCTAATAGAAAGAGCATTAAGTATCATGTTTACCTTATTCTCATCCTGCGATCCATCTGGTGCACCATTTATGCTCGGCAGGTTAAGTATATTCAAGGTATACACGTCTGACATGGAATAAATTTACAGTCAATGGCGCAGGTTCTCGATTGAAGCACCATATGTACAGTGCTGCTGCATGCTATAGTTGCCAGGTTTCAGAGGCACCGGGCGATTGTGGAATGTGCAAAGACACAATGAGGACTCTTTGTGGAATTAAAACTGTATCACTGTCTCAGCTTACCCCGCGAACTTTACTGTAAGAATATTCAGAATCACAACTGTACAGCTTTTGTCAAAGTCAGGAGTATTCCCTCCTACAATAGCCAGGGATATGTGCGCCCCCGCACTAAACTAAAAGTTTAAATCCAACTCAAGCTCTGAAGGAGGGAGCGGACAGAAAGAGGGAGATTGTGTGTTCATGTTTGCAATCCCTGTGCACGGTTAAAGGAGCCGCGGGGGGACAGAGATGGAGAGAGAGTCAGGTGAGTTTGTGCTGTGTGTTGGAGGTAGAAAAAGTGCAGCTCGCGTGCGTGCATGTGTCCACGGGGCTGGTTCACCCGCTCACCGGGAGCAGTGATGGCTCTGGTAGTAGAGGGCGAGCAGAGAGCGTGGAGGATGAAAGATGGAGCCTAATCCTCCACATGTGGCGTCTTTTTCCCCCCTCTTTTTTTTTTTTTTTTTTTTTTAAAAAGGAAAGCCAACTGGAGCCGTTCTTTGGACTGTAGGCCAGGGGCTCCAGGAAAGCATTGCCTCCAGCCAAAGCACATAGTGTGAAATGAGAAGCTAAAGCTTGAATGTGCTTTTGTTTATCAGAAAACTGCACTCTAAGTGGGATTGGCAGTGGAGGGGCCCAAACTCCATAAGTCATATAGACTGGCTTGGGCCGAAGTGGGGATGGCACGGCGAGGTTTCAGGCTTGAGCAGGCAGCTCGTCACTCAGCCACTTGGCAGTCCGTCTCCCCCTTCATCGCCCCGCTCCTATAATCTTGGTTCCAACACAAAGGGAGGGATCAAAGAGGTCAATCTAAAGTAGGAAAATATGGTCACAAGTTGAGAAAATAAAGGCAAAGAAACATTTGATATCCACCGGTCTGGTTGGAGCAGCGCTAAGGGAACTCCAGACGTCAAACCTAAGCTTGGGGAATTGGGGACACAGATTTCTGGGTGAGAAGAGGCCAGCAGGGTGCCAAAGACTGATAAATTTTTGAGATGGATTGTATGAGGAGATCCATGACCACGAGGCTCTTGGCTCCAAAGTGGCACAAAGATAACTTCAAAGTAGGCAGAAAGTTATGAGGGGGCTCAGAGCTTTGGATGAATCTGAGACGGGCTGGAAGGACGAGGTAGAGGATCCAGCACAGTGCTGAGGGAAATCTGACTTCTGCTGAGGGACTCCCGAGTCCATTTATGAGGATCTTTTGTGAACTTGAGGACGCATTCGGAAATTAATTTGAAAAACATCTGAAGTGCCAACGTGCAGTCTCAGAACTCTGTTTTTGCAGCCTTAATGCAAAATTTTTATTCTAAAACTTAATGTTAAACCACAAAGATCCTGATTCAAGATTGAAAAATAGACAAACAAACATCATCTAAACTTTCCTTTGTCAGTATGCAGTACATAGAGTATATTGACAGCAGAGCAGATTGACGTCCAACATCATAAGTCGCTGTTATAATGTATGTGCTGGCCTTTATGTTCCTGTGATCTCACATTTACTGTTAAGCATCATTGTTGCCAAGAGAAGACGCAGGCCGTCAGAGCCAAGTACACTCTGTATGTACTGTAGGTGTGAACTGTCAGTAATTCATATGACTTCCTTTATCAGTTCCTGATGTCCTCTTCACAAAAAATAAAGAGTACATGTCTGCAGAGTGAAGTCTGGAGGTGGTTTGGCACCAAAAGACTGAGGCAGAGCGGTTGGATATGGAGTTCAGAGGGCAGATGGGAACACTCCCAAACTCTGTATATTTGGCCAACTGGGCCGAAAGGTTGAGGTTAGACGAAAACTGTTTGAGATCGGAGGGAGTAAATTCTAAAATCAGTATTTCCAGGTTATTCTAGTATTGTGCGGAAATTAAATGTTTTTTTTGTTTGTTTGATTGTTTTTTTAAGATTTAGGTCATCTGTAGGAATGAAGGGGTCGTACTTCTGAGAGCCACTCATTAGTTTTGGACTTTTCATGAGATTTATTGACAACAAAATGTCTTACAAACACAACTCTATCTCCTGCTGAAGGTGTGGTGTCATATCTATCTCCTGTTTGTGTCCCATGACGTTTAGTGGCAAAGAAGTCCAGAAAAACGTGTGTGCACAATAAGTAATCTGTGTTTAAGCTTTGTGTTCCTTTCACAAAAGGACTGTGTTACTTTTTCGGGTTAAATGTGTCATTCAAGTTTTACCCACTGTATCCACAGAATAGTTGATTTTGGAAGAATTAAGCTTGTTACTGACTTTATAAGTCAATCCAGGGATTTCAAAAGGCAAACATCCAATCCCAACAAATCAGCTTTAACAGACTGTATAGCGAAACCATTCTCATTGATATCCAATACACTCCAGGGCCAAGATACTTTGCTGCCGGTCCTGTTAAACAACACTGCAACACAAAGCCAGCACATCATCACAGTACATTTACTTCAGCAGCAGCCCTGCGTTACTCTTTCATTTAAAAAGGCTGTACCACTTTCAGTCACTCGAGGACAGACACAAAGAGCAGGCGCTTTTCAAAGGGCCCATTGTGGAGCCCAGTGAAATTATTCAATTAGTGAATTTAGCACCTGATCTGGTTAGCCAGTAGCCCCGAGGACGCTACAGCTGCATGAGAAAGAGAGAGAGTTAAAGACATAAAAGCAGAGGAGGGGGTTGGACAGACCAGACGGTGTAATATTCATTACCTCCCACTCCCCCCTGTTTTATGACAGCAAAATTACCCAGTATTCATATCACACACTGTAAAATATTGCTTTTCATAACACACATCTATCGCTCTGTACAGTGCAGGATATTAGCAGAAATTGCAGGCATACCTGCATTTTGTAAAACAGATTGTAGATTTTGTAATTTGGGAGGTTTGATCGTGCCCTCACACATACAACACAACACTGTGGTTTGTAGAAAACAGATGTAGGTGGACGGGAAAAGGCTTTAGCTGAGTCCTTAAAAGGTACAATCATCATTTTATTTGGACCATCTACATTTACTATACAGTGTATTAGATTCATATTTGACAATCATGATGTAGATCCAATGCCAACAGCAGACTGGAGTTTGTGTCCAGTCACAGTCCCACATTCACCACAGTGTCCACATTTATTAAAAGCTTTCCTGTAAGTGAGTAACCTTACTGCAGTTGCAATTCACAGATGATGTAGACAGAGAGAATTTTAAAAAGGTTGGTGTTGGAAGTAAAAATTGCAGAATCAACCGATATGGACAGTGTTGTGTGATGATAGAGCTGCACTGACAATCGGAAAAAAAAAGTTTTATATTGCATCAGTTAGTTTGAGAATTTCACCTGACATGTGACATTAGCTATAATGCTAACAGTGGAATGCTATGACTAGAACTGATCCATGCTGAGGACCTGTTTTTGTTTACATAACACTTTTCTATTGTTGAGTCCCAGTGTAATCTGGAAACTAGGATTATTGAGTTTTTTGTGATTTTGAATAACGCTGAAACTGACAAGGTCAACATCATTAAATCTGCAGTTCATCAGAAATTTTGGAATTATTATACCAAATTATGATAACACTGTTATTCCTGAAAAGTAGAAATTGTTTTTGATGTCTTTGTCATGTAAAATTAATTTACAATATTTCAAGGTTCACTTAAGAACAGTCATTATTAGTCATTAACAGTCTTAATAGTTCTAGCCATCCCTTAGCCTGCAAATCATCAAACCAGTGTTTACTGGAAAGGAGATCAAATATTAAAGACAATTCAGCACCACCAACAGACAGACTGAACTTAATTCAAAACAACACCAACACATTTTGGAAACCCTGATTAAATCCCAGTTCAGAGACACGCTGATTTGAGACACGCTGGTTCACATTTTGTGTTCACATCTTGACGTTATTGTAATTGCACAAGGATTACAAACATGAAAAACTTCATCAGAAAACTAAGAAATCAACAAATTTGTACAAATTACAGTGAGTTCAGCTGTCAATGATAAATTCTTGTTTTCTCAAAATGGAAAAATGTGACATTATTAGTTTAAATCAACGTGTAGTGAGGAGAGGAAACTGTGACAAGCTGAACTGAAATCACACACAGGGGCTTAAAATTGTTTGGTCCTAATTCATGGCCAGTTTACCTCCACCACCTCGAGGTTGTTAAGACAGACTGTTATCATAGATCCAAGGCAAATCAAAAGTGTTGTAACCTCACCAGCCATCTGGATCTTGGAAGCTCTTTTTCAGTTTTCAGAGAGAATTGCTGTGCAGAAAAAAAAAAAAAAAAAAAATGAAATTTGAGCCTGATGGAGCCAGATGGCTCACAAGGTTAGGGCTGTTCAACACACAGCCTTTTAAAAAGGGATGAGCACAGTGGCTACATACATTATAGTAACATACCATATCTAATGTATGAGCCTCAGAGCACTGTGATCATTTTGTCAAAATGAATCTAATAAACCGCATTACCAATGTGGAGAAAAATGTTTTTTTTTTTCCTTTCTCTGATATGTATGGAAGATTCCTTGATCACTATAATTAGGAGAACTCTAATGAGGCAATTATAAACAACTGATGAAAGCAGTTTGATGAGTTGTACACAAAAAAGAGTGGATATCTGGAAAAAAAACAGCAATAAATGTAAGTTTGAATTGACCTGAGTAATTAAAGGCCACGTAAATACTTACTTCCACAACAGCTTACATTAAATATTAATCATGCAGGTGCTGGCCAAACATTTCCCAGAAGTTGTGGGCAAACTTCAGAATAAAAAAGACAAAAAAACACAGCAGTGTATTAAATAACAAATTAAATTTTAGAGCAAGCAAAATAGCACATTCAGCAGCCAGTTGTTTCACTTTGAGCATCTTTCTTTTCATCTCAGTCTGCACACTTCTCGGTGTGTGCAGAGACACAAGCTGTAATCCACTCTGAAATGCAGCGACTGAGACGAGAGCTTCAGTAAAACTGTTTAGGCTCGGATACCTAATTTACAGTTGCAGCAGTGCAGCAAATACTTACAGTGCTCGGGGCACATAGTGAGCTGGTAGCGTATTGTTAAAGATCTGCCTGGGGGTCAGCCGGGCTCTGACAGACACTAAACACAACAGGACAAGATAGTTTATACAAACGGCAACAAAAACATAAACCGCACGTCTTTACTTTAATCAGGATCTGTTTGAATTTCATCAGACTACTATTTTAAAAAATCTATTTCTTCATCACTGTGATATGATTTACTACTTACAGTCTTTTTTTATAATCACAACTAACCGTTTTGCAAATGGTGCAGATGTGTTTTACAGATCTGCATGTATTTTGTCAAAGACATCTGTTAAACTCTGTCCAATATAGAAATCTATCAGCAGACTCTAAAACTTGTTTGCGTTGTGTAAAAGTTCCATTACTGCTGCTTGGACTTTTTATTTTTTCAAAAACATGCACTTAAAATGAATAGTGATGAAACATTGTTATCACTTAAAATAAAATAGTTTATTTCATTTTGTTTATTTCGCACAAGTCAGAATAAAGCACAAATAAAAATCATACAAAACAGAAGAGAAATAGCTGAAAATGGGCCACTCTGATGAGCTGCAGGAGCTTGTGACACTGCATGTACAAACACAACCACAAAATACCTAAAACCAACCTGAAACCCTAAAAAATACAACTAAATGGTCACAAAACATCTATCCTATCAGTCCAAACATTAAACCAACAGGCAACATACACAATCAGAGATAAATGGCCCGTTGGAAAAGGTCTGAAGTCCCCAGACGTTTGGAGTATGAGTTGAATCACACTTTAACCACAACTGCTGCTTTAAGCTCTTTTTAAAAACAGACACAGATAATAACATTTTTATAGTGTTGTCAAGCTCATTTCACACCTGTGGTTCCTCTGCAAACAACACTAAACCTCTTACATTCAAGTTTACGTTTCTTAATAATAATGCAGACTCCATCTTCACTGTGATGGATTACACCACTCAAAAATGTAAGGCTGTAACTGTATGGCCAGCATTTTAAAATGATCAGAAACAAAAACAGTTGGGCACTGTAGTTTTTAGCAAATGTTACACAAACAAGGGGGAACTACTGTATTTGTCAGGGGACTATTTTCAGTGGAGGAATTGTACACAGTTGCTGCTCTGATGTGTATTTACAGCAGCAGGATGGTGTGTATATGTTTGACTCAACTTAAATTACAGTTATGTTCTTAGTAATGACCCAGTACAATGGTGTGGCTTGTGTGTTTAATAATTTTTGGACAATAAAGCAGTTTTATGGCACGGAGGAATAAAAATAATAATATCAGACTCAGCAGTACTGTCAGTTTTTTGTTGGTTTTGGTCTTTTCATGGGAAAGCAGAAAAAATATCAAATAACCTGACTTATCCTTTAAAGTTCTGTTTTCTTAAAAACCCTTAAGAAACCTGTTTCTGTGGCAATTCAACTTGTTTTCAGTATTTTTTAAATGAAGTTTATTTTGCTTGATTATTGAAGTGATCTGTTTTTTCTTGAAACAAGTTGATTTGAATTGTGAAAAGGTACTTAAAAAAAAAAAGACTTTTAAGAATCCATGTTTGAAAGGAAATTGACTCATAAAGCAGATATTTTAGGCGGACATCTTCAAACATCTCAGAAATCCTGGTCACATCGTTCTGTGGCACAGGAGGCAGCGCTGAGACTCTTTGCACAGGCCAGATGAGGACGCAGCACATCCTCCTCATCTGCTGTTTTTTTGATGACCGTGATGACGGAGTCACCTGATGCTGATGACGTTCGAAGCACTCTGGACGCATGGCCGGTTTAGACCGGTGTCTGTGTGGGCTCGGCGTGCCAGCTCCACACAGCAGGAGTGTGGCCGAGGAGAAAGGAGGCGGCCCGGGGGCAGACTCTGTGTCAGCTGATAGTGCAGAGGGTGGGCAGGGCTGGGGGGAGGGTGGCATGCCTGGGTGCGAAAGGCTCGCCAAGACCCACACTCTTTTGGCATTTTGGCAAGGGCAAGCGGCGAAATAAAATGATCCAATTTAAGCTGGTTTAGGAGAGCCGGAGAATATTCAAATATTTATTTTTGCAGGGCATTCGGGGAGGCTGTGCTTGCTCCGCAGATCAGCAAAAGAACCAAGTTTTCGTCTATAAGCCTCGGCAACAGCAGCGCCATCTTGATAGCCAGTTGGCCTCCAGTGGTGGAAAATGGATCTGACGGTGGAGTTTCGGATCCCGCCGCTCTGCTGTCTTCTCAATCCTCTTTCCACTCTCTCCTGCTTTACCTCCCTTTCATAACTACACTACCTCCCTCTATTTTATGTGTAGCTTTCAGGGCCTTTATTTCACTCCAGTATTCCTCTATTCTCTTATCTGTGCTAAACTTCAAATCTAACCGAGAGCCTGATGAGACAAAACTCAGCGTTGCGGTGAACATAAAATATATTTTGTTTTTGATTCTGTTTTTATAGGCACAGAGTACTTTGTCTGAACCGTCATGTAATTCATCTACATGCTCTATAATAATAAAGCTTTTGCTAAATTGTCTCCCATAAGTATCAAAAAATAATGTCCAGTGCCCGTCTATATTTTCTGTTTGAGACTGACATTGACGGCAGGATCTTTCAAATGATTGCTTTTTAATGCCATTATTGTTATTATGGTTATTATTACTGCTAATGAGGGAAATACAGCCCTGGTTTTCCTCAGCATGAATTTCACCATGGAAATAAATGAGTAAAAAAGCCTTTATTGAATTACACTAAAAGCAATCTCAAATAAATGGGCCTTGAATCTGCCTCCATGAGACGATGCTTGCTATGGTATAATTTCATTGTGCGGGGAACGAGAACAGCGGGGCCAAAGACACAGACAGACCCCTGATATGGAGGCTTCAGTATTGTCTTGGAAACAGTAATGCGTACATGTATGTGTGTGTGTGTGTAGGGGAAGAGTGAACTAAACATCTTATTTTTTATCTTGTTTTGTGTGTCATCCCTCCTGCTTTGAAAGATGTGAAACGAAGGGGCACAGCCGCCGTCGATGCTGTTGATTCAACGCAAGGTCGCTCATATTCAGTTTATAAATAGAACAATTAAGCAATTATCATAACTACAACTCTGACCCTGTGTGGTTTTATGCAGCAACAAACAAACTCTCACAACAGCAGTACACTGAAGCACGTCTGTCCTGTATCACAGCTGCAGAACATACTTACTTTTAACTTTGAAAGTATAGTTTTCAGATTGTGTCAAAGTACTGCCTGTACACAAAAAGGGTGGGTTTCTGCAAAAGCTAAAATTTACATCATTTCACCCGTTCATCGTTATCAACAAGCTACATCAG